>NC_138142.1:34436852-35036852 GCF_964188305.1 Podarcis bocagei
GGCTCAAATGATCAATGGGAGATTCTCTTGCACTGGACAAATTAACTAAGAAGATGAGGACGAAAGGAAACCACCTAAGCTGCTGAACTGTAAATTCTGAGTTTCCAGACTATTTCCCCCATCACCACTATGAAAAAGTTGAACTTTTTTTGCTTTTACTTTTACTAATTATTTTTATTTTTATTAATATTAATATTCTATTAGTGATTTTTGTAAAAAAATTCAAACTGCAATATAGGAGATCAACATGTACATAAATATGCAGGTCCTGCTTTCCAAACGCTCACTCTGCAAGAATTCACATATCCAAACATGAGGAATTACTACCCAAACCTACACATTGCAAATTCAGATATGCAAACAGAGAGCATTTTTTACTTCCTTGTTTGCCTTTTGCTGGTTGGCTGAGGAACAGAACTGAACCGTAGCGATCTGTATTTTAGTAAGGTTTCAGAGGATTTTCCTTAGGGGTGGGTTTAATCTGTATTTATTTCTGATGGCTTTTAGAGGCCAAACTTCCATGGCTGGGAACACATTAGAAATTCCCCCATAGGAATCAATGGAAATCGTCGACTCCTTATATGAACTCTTGCCTCCCGGACGATTTCCAGGGGACGCATTGTGTTCAGATAGTGGGACCTGAATGAACTGCCTTTTGGGGGAGATTTGTCTGATTAGGATGCAAAATCTCAACCCCTGTGAAACCTGGGAGAGGGCAGAGTGCAATAATCAAAATAGCCGTGCTCCAATCTTTTCTCTCCCCCCCCCCATCCTGCTCCACACATGGAACAATCCTTGCTCCAGACAACCTTGCCATCTCTGAATACTAGTTGCGAGGAATCACAGGTGAGGAGAATCACTGTTGTGCTCATATCCTCCTTGTGAGCCAGTGGCGTAGCGTGGGGGGTGCAGGGGGGGCCGGCCACACCGGGCGCAACATCTGGGGGTTAGGGTTAGGGGGCGCAAATCCACAGGTTAGGGGGCGCAAATTACTTGCCTTGCCCCGGGTGCTGACAACCCACGCTACGCCACTGTTGTGAGCTTCTTGTTGGGGCATCTGTGAGAATAGATACAGGATTAGGTGGGCCATTGCCCTGATGCAGCTGGGCTTTGTTTATGTTCTTAAGCTACAGCATGTTCCCCCCCAAGTGAGAATACAGAGGGGCAAGTTGCATCTTGACCTGATTTCCTCCACCTCAACATGAAAAAGTTCCAGAGGAGTCAAACCCAGACGCATGAAGGAACAAGATTAACCCGAAATATTTATTTAAGGTGGAGAGGAAAAGAGTGTGCCCTTTCTTGCCAACCCAGGATCCTTAAGCCTCAACGCTGGGGTTACCTCTTCCCCCCCCCCAAAAAAAACCCCTATGCTTCCATAGGGATGCTGTCGTTCCAGATCTGCATTGTACAGGAGAAAGTCCACAGTCCTCTCCATACCGGTTTCTAACCAGTCAGCATTGTAATGCTAAATGCTTTGGAGGGGAGGTTTTTGAAAGCCAAATTTGGCAACTGCCTTATCTGCAAATCCTGGTGCTCGTGGGTGGTGTCTCGGTGGACAGTTTTGTACAACAGCAAACCTCAAAATTCTTGGGTGAAGGGTTTTGGAGTTGTGGGGGGAGGCAAACAGGGCGTGGGGAGGAAGGGGAAGTGCCGTGGCTTCTGTGACAAATTCTATATTTATAACATTTAACAATAAACGGATCTACGTTGGTATCGAGGGTGTGTTGCCTTCTTTGCTTTTGGGGTAGGGACTAGGAACTTCAGAGAGAATTGGGTCTCTTTTTATCACCTGGCTAAGGCTGCAAAGTTTTTTTACTGGCTTGGCTGACACACACAAAGCGATGGAAGATGCGTCTGAACCCGTGTTTTCTCTGGGCCCGTGTCACTGACTTTTTGGCTCCAGAGGAATGCAAGGAACCCGCTGGAAAACCACCAAAGGAGGAAGGCTCAGAGTCCTGGGATTGGTGGTGGGGCGACAATGCAAGTGGTCAGAGGGAGAAGACTAGGAAGAGGAGGTTTCGGAAGAGGAAGAGGTCACAGGGTTTAGTGAGCTGGGAGAGTCGGTGGCAGAGAGGAGTCCAGAATCGGAGGCAGGAGAGTGGGATGAGGGAGGCCAAGAGGCGGAGATAAGTCAGGCTGGTGAAGAGTCACAGGTGTCTCTCCCACCCGCTGTGACAAGCTCCCTCCCCCACTTGTCTCCCAGAACCAGAAGAGGCATGAAAAAGGCGGAGGAGAGGCTGGCCGCACACAGGCGTAGTCTCTGATTGCTTGGAAAAAGCCCTGGGGAGGAGGGGGCTTAACTGACGGCTGTGGAGAGGCAGGGATTTCAGTCCCTGCAACTGATTTTCAGAGTAAGGCTACCGCGAATGAGCTGATCTGCTTATTAGGCCTGACGCTCAACCACATCTGTGGCGATCATGCTTTTGCTAATAAAGAGATAACTCCAACTTTGAACAATGTCATTACTGACCGGCACAATCCTGTAAGTGGAGCAGGAACGGGGTGGGGTGGGGTGGCAGAAACAGAAACATTCTCAGTGGCCAGAGATCCCCTAGTATCTGTGGGGCAGAAGGGAATGGAAAGCTGGAGGGGAATGGAATGGAGAATTGCCCTCAGACCAGCCCCTGTCTCCTCAGCCTAACCGACCTCGCAAGGTTGTTGGGAAGATGTTGAGGACCACGTTGGCCATTTTGAGCTCCTTAGTGGAAAAGTCTGATGTGCTTGTAAGTAAAAAAACTTGCTGACTCAGTTGGAAGCCTGCGGACCACATTTCTGTCCCATACAACCACCCCTTGCCATTTCAAAAGGAATTACATGGTAAATTGCGGGTCATAAGACCATAAAGTAATAAGATCATACTGAGATGATAAAAAACGGTGAATGGTCAAAAGGCTTCCAGCAGCTGGTGTGTAACACCGGGACAAGGCAACTGTCCCTTCTGTGCCAGGAAAAGTTTTCTTGGCAGGCTCCCAAATCACCACAAATGAGCCACGAATGACGCAGCCACGTTGCACAGGGCTGCA
Source organism: Podarcis bocagei (assembly GCF_964188305.1). Classification (NCBI taxonomy): domain Eukaryota; kingdom Metazoa; phylum Chordata; class Lepidosauria; order Squamata; family Lacertidae; genus Podarcis; species Podarcis bocagei. The sequence goes on from NC_138142.1 coordinate 34,439,876, forward strand.
AATACTCTATCCACTGGCCAACTTTGCAAAATGCTTTCACAACCTTTGGCACAAAATCTGTACCCAGGAGCATGTGAAATAAATTCTGAAATCAGTATATATTTTTTTACAGATTCGGCACCTTTGCCTTGGTGTTCTGCTTAGCTTGCACAATTTATTCCCAGAGGGGCAATGAGCAGCGATGAGCAGAGAAATCGAGGGTGGGGGGTCCCCCTTCCTCCAGCAGGAAATCTGTTTCAAACCTCTGACTTCTAAGATTTTGACTGGCGTCACACACGTGCTTTCCGAACCTATATTCCTCTCCATAATGACTAGAAACTTGCTTGGGAAAAGGAAAAAGAAAGCCAGCCTTTTCAGAAAGCTGGTTATTGTGGGGTTTCCCCCCACCAGTGCCGCAGACCTCCAATCTGGCTAAAGCGCAGTAGAATTAAAGCCTGTTTTGCCATGCAAATGTTACAGGCATTTAAAAATACTAATATGATAATAATAACAGTAGCCAGGAAGTGTTTTATGAACTATCCTATCCTCTCTTACTTGCCTTTTCCCTAAACTAAAAAGTCTCAAATGCTATAACCTTTCCTCATTGGACTTAGGCATCTCTCCTGAGAAAAGGAACCTAGGGACGTACTTTCAATCCCCATCATCTCGAGGTAGAACGATGAGGACTAGAATCTTGCTTTATTTTTAGGGGAAGGACCATAACTCAGTGTGTGTGTGTGTGTGTGTGTGTGTGTGTGTGTGAGAGAGAGAGAGAGAGAGAGAGAGAGAGAGAGAGAGAGAGAGAGCACATGATTCATACATCAAAGGTGCCTGCTTCAACTCCTGGCAACTAGGGTTGGGAGAAACCTTTGCCTGGAGAGCTACTGCCAGTCAGTGTAGGCATTACTCAGCTCAATGGACCAGTGGTCTGACTGCATAAGACAGCTTCTGACGCTGATTTGTGGAATAGCGGGGGGGGGGGGAATGCCTCCAGTTTGCCTCTTGCAACGTGGTTTGAGGTGTTTTTTCTTCCCTCAGTCAACCGTTCCAAAGCAGAGTCCTAGAGAATCTGCTGGGCAAACAATAAACTGAGGAAAAATGAGGAAACGAAACTTAATATTTCAACTGACTGCGAAAGTGATGGATGACACTTTCGAAAGAAATAAGATAGAAGGTTTGTGTGCACAGAGAGAGATGTGAAGGGAACTGGCAGTGAGCCCCTCATTTACACACACACACACACACACACAAAATTTCCACTTTTTTTTTCAGTCAAGACTTGAGGAGCCAAGTTCCTTTGATCCACACAATTCAGCCCTTGAGCCAATTTTGGGCTGTGTACACACCATACATTTAAAGCCCAGTTCTCCCCGCCTTGAAAAAAGAAATCACAAAGGAAATTTTTCATAATTTGAGATTGCGACAAGGACTACAACCTGCAGACCCTTTTTACATGAGCTGGCATTCCTTTATGACACATACAGTGCAACCGTCATTTCCAAGAAAAGCCTGGCAGATCTGGAACGACACTTGACAATTGAATAACACTCATGTTCTTTATTTGGACCTCGTTCTTTTAACCCATGCACAACTCCTACTCACCCTACAGGCCTATTTTATAGTTCGCCTTTCCTCTTTTAATTTTTCTCTGTTGTCACAACTGTTCCCCCTGTTTTATATACGTAGTAAAACAAAATTAAAAATCCTCACCCCCAAAAAAAGAACGAGAGTAAAAAAAAAGCGCTTCTGATACTCATTTTTCACCCTGTCAAATTTCTCCCCACAAAATCCTGCCAGTGCCTGGTGGAATCAGGGGCAAAGAGGAACAAGCAGGAACCATCAAAACTGGAATCCCAGTCAAATCCAGCCTGTGCGTAACTGGGTGAGACGGGCAAGGAGTCCATTAAACACAGAAAATGTGGGCTGGGAGGGCAATTAATTGAGTGCCAAGGGCTGGGTCTGTGGTGCAAAAATCACTGCCAGGAATTGGGGTAGGACAGGGTAAACAAGAATGTGAGCCCTTCTGGGAAATCCCCAAACAGATATTCCAACGTGACTGTCCCTGCTGTAGATTTTACATCATCCTGCTTCCTTGAGTACCAGAGATGGGTGGTGCTGCCTGGTTAAGATTCCTTTGGTTAAGAGAACACTGGGGAAACTTTTGAGGACTTTGCATTATTTGCTTTAGAATCATGGAATTGTAGAGTTGGAAGAGACCGTAAGGATCATCTAGTCTATACCATACGTGGTGGGGGTGTAAGGTGGTAAGACAATTTTGGAACGAAATACATGAGGAGATCAAAAAGATCCTCAGGAGCTCTATTTCAAAAAAAAACCAGAGTCATACTTACTGAGTTTATTGACAAACAACATACCCAAGGACAAAAGGAATATATTTTTGTATATAACCACAGCCGCAAGAATTTGTTGTTGCTGTTGTTGTTGTTGTTGTTTAGTCGTTTGGTCGTGTCCAACTCTTCGTGACCCCATGGAGCAGAGCACGCCAGGCACTCCTGTCTTCCACTGCTTCCCACAGTTTGGTCAAACTCATGCTGCTAGCTTCAAGAACACTGTCCAGCCATCTTGTCCTCTGTCGTCCCCTTCTTCTTGTGCCCTCCAACTTTCCCAACATCAGGGTCTTTTCCAGGGAGTCTCTTCTTCTCATGAGGTGGCCAAAGTATTGGAGCCTCAGCTTCAGGATCTGTCCTTCCAGTGAGCACCCAGGGCTGATTCCCTTCAGAATGGATAGATTTGATCTTCTTGCTGTCCATGGGACTCTCAAGAGTCTCCTCCAGCACCAGAATTCCTCCAGCACCATAATTCAAGCCACAAGAATACTTATGGCAATATATTGGAAAACAGAAAAAGTACCGCAAATGACAGACTGGCAAATTAAGATTTGTGAGTTTGCCAAGATGGCAAAAAATGACTTCAGCAATCAGGGGCTGCTCCAATCAAAAATTCTATACAGAATGGGAATGCATAGGGGAATATATGAAGAAATATGGTGTTAAAGCAGAACTCTTAATAGGCAATTGTTAAGCGTGTAAGGACAAAAGAAGTAATGATAATTTAACAGTTTTCAAGTTACTCTATTTTATCAAAGAAACTAGAAAAAATATATATTATGATGGGGAGATCTCACACAGGTGAAGGGAAGCAGTGGGGAGGAGGGGAGGGTTAGGTTGAATTTGGGAATAAAATAATAAATGGGACAGCAAAGGATATAATAGGTTCTTATAGAATAGTAATATATTGTAACCAGAATAGAAGTTTAAAAGGGGAAGTAAAGGTATTTTTAGTATTTTCATTATTCTAAATTATTATTATTTCTTATTGGTAGAAGGCAATGTTAATTTAGATTTCTTTGTTTTGCTGTCTGTATAATTTTTTTTCTTTTTTAAGCCAATAAAAATGGGGGGGGGGAGCATCATCTAGTCTAAGCCCCTGCAATGCAGGAATATTTCTGCCCAACATGGGGCTGGAACCGCAAGCTCCACCACCTGAGCTATCTCAGTAGAAGAAGAGAGGAAGCAAACAGATCGTTCTCTGAAGCCAGACTTCCCCCAAAAAAGTAATGGGGAGAACTGTAGCCTTTCAAATGCCGGTGGACTCCAACTCCCATCATTCATGACGCCTGGCCAGCGCTGGCTGGCGACTGATGAGAGTTGTAGTCTGACAGCACATGGATGGCTGCAGATTCTTCATCCCTGCTCTAGGTAAGAGAATATTACACCTCCGTGAGGGCATTTGGTGGGCGATCCCTGATTGGTTGGGACAAGAACAGTGGTACCTCGGGTTACATACGCTTCAGGTTACAGACTCCGCTAACCCAGAAATAGTGCTTCAGGTTAAGAACTTTGCTTCAGGATGAGAACAGAAATTGTGCTCCGCCAGCATGGCAGCAGCATTTAGCCCCATTAGCTAAAGTGGTGCTTCAGGTTAAGAACAGTTTCAGGTTAAGTACGGACCTCCGGATAAAATTAAGTACTTAACCCGAGGTACCACTGTATCTAGGACAGGGCTGAAGACCCTGTAGCCTCAGAGATGTTGGTGGACTACAACTCCCATGATCCCTGACCACCAGCCAATGCTGGCTGGGGGCTGATGGGAGTTGCAGTGCAACAGCCTCGAGAGGAGAGGGTCCACTGGTTCTGCCTGCTTTGGATTCTTCCTGCTCCCCTTCCCTAGCACAGCCTCTCGCCTGCTCCAAACCCAGGTGCGTATTGCATTCGAAAACACAGAGAGGACCCCAGCCATCAAGAGCTCATCCCCTAATAAAATATCACAGGAACATCTGATGCTGAAAGATCACTGGCCCAACAGACTCAGTATTGTCAACACTGACTGGTAGCAAGCTGACACAGCTCATGACAGGTCTGGGGAAACCTTCTTCATATATATATATATACCGTATTTTTTGCTCTATAAGACTCACATTTTCCCTCCTAAAAAGTATGGGGAAATGTATGTGCGTCTTATGGAGCGAATGCAGGCTGCGCAGCTATCCCAGAAGCCAGAACAGCAAGAGGGATTGCTGCAGCGATCCCTCTTGCTGTTCTGGCTTCTGAGATTCAGAATATTTTTTTTCTTGTTTTCCCCCTCCAAAAACTAGGTGCGTCTTGGGGTCTGGTGCATCTTATAGAGCGAAAAATACGGGGTGTGTGTGTGTGTGGGGGGGGGGGTGTGTGTGTATATATATATATATATATATATGAACGTTTATTGTTTGTCTTATACATTTTAGCTAATTTCACTGGTGTAATTTACCATCTATACATCATTTTCAATACATTCTCTTTCAAAGCATTAGAGGCTGTAAATTTTATCCTTTCATTTTTTTTATATAAATTTTTTATTGGTTTTTCACAGTTTTTATAAACACAAACATTACACAGTACAATACAAACAAACATACAAACAAACATGTATAATTTCGAATACTTTTTTCTTAAACCTTACTTCACCGACTTCCCCATACCTCCCCTTTCTGCAGCCCAATTTCCAAATTTGTTTCAGCAAATCCTACCCCTTGGTTTTATCAAATTTTCCCTTATTCTTTTCTTTTACTTAATCTTTAAAAAATTATCCTTTCATTCCACCTTTCCCATTCTTCAAGCTGTATATTATATATTAATCCTTCTTCCAATGCCGTTGGACTCCAGATCCCACCAATCCCAGCCAGCATGGCCAATGGTCAGCAATGATGGGAGCTGCAACAACCATAGGAAAGCCAGAGCTAAGCTCCATCAAGCTACACACCCTGTTTCCAACAGAGGACAGCTGGATGCTTCTAGGCTACTCGCAAACAAGGCATGAAGGCCACAGCCCTCCCTCTGTCATTGGTCCATTCTGCCCCCTCCAACTTCAGTTGCAAGGTAGACTGTCTCTGTTGCTGGAGGTTCTTGGGTGAACAACCTGCTAACAACAGCCTGCGCTTCCTAATTGGGCACTATTTTTATTTCTTCCTTAAAGCAGTCCTCAGGGATAAGACAACACAGTAGCCGGTATTGTATGGACAAGGAAACGGGAACGAAAAATGCTCAGGGTGGGAGGAAGTGAGATCCGGGGCTGGCTTGCTTTCGTTCCGCGGTTTCCCAAGGCAACAATGAAAGCAAACATTCCCCCTTTTTTTTATTATGTAAGCAATGGGGGCGGGGGCAGCGGTTTGGCAGCAGGAAAGTATATTTGTATAAAGTAAATAATAATGAACAATAGGGTGGCCAATTTGCTTATTTGGCATGAGCGCTGATGCATTAAATCGACGGGTGGTTGATTAGGGTCAAGGGAAAAAGCAAGCAACTGACTTCTTGAATTCTTTCATGGGAAGGACTGCAGCTGAGCAGCGGAACATCCACTTGGCATGCAGACGGTCCCGGGTTCAAATCCTGACATATTGTGGCTAGGTATAAGGCAGCGTCCTGTTTCAGCCAGCCCTTTAATCCAGAGTCATGAGGACTAGAACCTGACTTTATTTCTCACTTTGCAGCTCAGTGGCAGAGAACCAGTTTTGCATGTAGGGAGTTCCGGGCTCAACCGCTGACACCCCCAGTTTTAAAAGGATAGGGCAGACTTCTTTCTGCCCATCACTCTGCAGAGGTGCTGCCAGTCAGAGTAAGCAGAGTAAGCCAGTCAGAGGTGCTGCCAGTCAGAGTGGGCTTGATGGGCAATTGGTTAAACCTGGTGCAAAGCAGCTGCCTCAGTTCTTCCCCTACCACCCTGGCCTTGATCTTGCTGTTAACGGAGTGACTGGAATAAAGCAGATGAGAGTCGAGAAAGAAAACGGATCACACTTTACTGAAGTAAAGTGAACAAAACAGTATATAAATATGCAGAAGGAGGGGTCTTCTTTCTTAGGGTTCAGGCCTAGTCCAGGGCAGGGTTAGTAGCCAATCAGAGCTCAAGCACTGCATTCTGGCTGGTTGTTAGGAAACACCTCCTCCTCCTCCTTCACCTCCCCTCTTGGCTCACTGTCTGTCAACAGAATTAACCCTTTAGTTGCTGACCGCAGGATCCCTGCTGTTATATTTCCAAACCTGCAACCTTAGCAACAAGCCAATTAATAGGAAGGATTCGAAACCTGCGGGACCAGAGATTCTTAGAAGACTGGAGTAAACATACGAACTATTTGAAAAGTAATTGTAATTAACAGATTACGCTAGTAGGACTGCAAGAAATTTTGTAAGGAGGACTATCTGAAATATGGCAAGAAAGACTATGAGGAGAATTATTAGTTAAGAGTAATAGAGAAATTAAGAAATGCAGAATAAGTGATAAAGAACGGAAAATCATCAGAGGTGTTGACGGAAGTCTAAAGCATTGTATAAAATAAGAAGTTACGTTATATGATTGTTGGCAATGATGTTAATAAGTGTGTGTGTGTGTGTGTGTGTGTGTGTGTGTGTGTGTGTGTGTAAACAACCTTAGCAACAAGCCTTGCTGCACCCACTCAAGAATCAAACCAGCCACGAGTGCCTGCCTCTCTCGACACGCAAAAAAACATACAAAGGGCTGAGGCACTCAACCCCAGGAAGATGGAGTGCACTCAAATCATTCTTTTCAGCGATACCCTCTTGAAATCCTGTTCTTTTTTTTAATGTTTGCAAAATCAGACTTCCCTGGTTTGTTTAATCCAGGGTGGGGAAGCTTTTTCGGTCCTCCTAATTCACTGTTGCTTACACTGACTGGCAGAGCCTCTCCTGGATTTTGGGCAGGGAATATTCCCAGCTCTACCTGGAAATGCCATTGGGGGTCCAAGATGGGACCTTCTGCAAGCCAGGCAAGTGTCCTGCCACCGAGCTTCAGCCATCTCCCCAGAAATAAAGAGCCCAGACCTCATGCCTGTTATGTACTGAAGTTGTTCATTGACTCCCCCTCTGCCTGGTTCCGGTGGTAGAATGCATGGCGGGCAGCAATCTTGGACGGCTTTGGCGCGTAGTGGTTGCGGAGCTTCTCTTGAATCGTGTCCCACGGTGCTGCCTGGACTGCTTCAGGTGCAACTAATGCTTGGGCTGTCACGAACACCTCAGGCCCACAGAGGCTGAGGAATAGGCCCCGCTTCCACTCCTGTGATACTTCTGTCAGCTCGTCGGCTTGGAGGTAGCAGTCGAACCGAGTGAGGTAGGAGTCCCATGATTCAGAGGCTGGTGCAAACTGCGGTAGAGGCACAAGTGAAGCCATGATTCCTATGCCGGCTTGAAGGGCGATGGATGGAACACAGTGCTCTAGCCAGAACGGTCAGCTCTGAATTGGTTCTGTTCAGTGATTTCGCTCGGTGTTTCAGCTCAGTGATTCAGCTCCGCTCAGAGGGTGGCTGCATCTGGCTGTGCTCTGTTGTCCATCCATCCCACCTTCGTCGCCAGTGTTAAGTTGTGGGTGAACATATCAGACGACACAGCGATTCTTCAGACAGCTCTTGTTTATTCACAGGCCAGGACAGAACTGAACTGAAGGGTTCAGCCAGCCTGCTTATATAGAGCTCCACTACAATGCAACAGTAACAACTTTCTGTAACTATCCAATCACTGAACGTCACTTTCGATCCCTTTTTGCATATGTGGACCTGAACTATCTACAGTATCCCCCTGCTGGCCCAGGGTGAGAACTTCAATGCCCTTGATCAAATGGCTGGTTTTAAATAGGGCAATAAGGAACGTATGTCTAAAGTATAATACAAAAAATTATTAAGGAATTATAGACATTTATAGAATGTATATAGGGACGTGGGTGGCGCTGTGGGTTAAACCACAGAGCCTAGGACTTGCTGATCAGAAGGTCGGCGGTTCGAATCCCCGCGACGGGGTGAGCTCCCATTGCTCGGTCCCTGCTCCTGCCAACCTAGCAGTTAGAAAGCACGCCCAAAAAAAGTGCAAGTAGATAAATAGGTACTGCTCTACTGCTCTCGCGGGAAGGTAAACGGCGTTTCCGTGCACTGTTCTGGTTCGCCAGAAGCAGCTTAGTCCTGCTGGCCACATGACCCAGAAGCTGTCTGCGGACAAATGCCGGCTCCCTCGGCCAATAAAGCGAGATGAGCGCCGCAACCCCAGAGTCGGTCACGACTGGACCTAATGGTCAGGGGTCCCTTTACCTTTACCTTACAGAATGTATATATAGTAATCACGCTTAAGTAAGAGCAATGTAGAGAAGCCAGAAGAGGGGTGGAGGGAAGTTAATTCGGATAAGATATAGATGGAAAGGAGAATAATATTGTTAAGCTGTATTGTGTTTGAGATATTTGGAAAAAAGTAATAAAAATTATTGGGGGGGGGGACAAACAGAAGGTCCCAGGTTCAATCGCTCGCATCTCCCGGTAGGGCTGGGGATTGACCCCTTCATGAAACCCTGCAGAGCAGCAGCTGCCAGTTGGTGCAGACAATACTGAGCTAAGATAGACCCCAGAGGTCTGGCTGTGTAAGGCAGCTCCCTATTATATTACAGCATTACACCTTGTGATCTAACCAAATGTTTACAAGAAACGTTATGAGTTTTATTTCAGTCCTGTGAGTGTCTTTATTTATGTACAGTTTTCTCTAAGTATAGCATAAATTTGGACCATTCTTTTTTGGAATTTCTCATCATCCTGCTGTCGGATTCTTCCAGTTAGCCTTGCTATTTCTGCATACTCCAATACTTTCTGCTGCCATTCTTCAATTGTCGGAATAGCCTGTTGTTTCCATCTCTGTGAGAGGAGTAGTCTTCCTGCTGTTGTGGCATACAGGAAGAATTTCTGACCTTCAACCTGAGACCTTCTGCATGCAAAGCAGATGCTCTACCCCTGAACTACAGACTTTCCCCGCTACTACATCAGAGCATAAGGGATGCAGGTGGCGCTGTGGGTTAAACCACAGAGCCTAGGACTTGCCGATCAGAAGGTCGGCAGTTCGAATCCCCTTGACGGGGTGAGCTCCCGTTGCTCGGTCCCTGCTCCTGCCAACCTAGCAGTTCAAAAGCACGTCAAAGTGCAAGTAGATAAATAGGTACTGCTCCGGCGGGAAGGTAAACGGCGTTTCCGTGCGCTGCTCTGCTTCGCCAGAGTCCTGCTGGCCACATGACCCGGAAGCTGTACGCCGGCTCCCTCGGCCAATAAAGCAAGATGAGCGCTGCAACCCAAGTCGGCCACGACTGGACCTAATGGTCAGGGGTCCCTTTACCTTTACATCGGAACATGCTGGTTCATCAAAGGCAGAGGAACTTTTTCAGCACGAGAGCCATGTTGCAGCACGGACCACCTTCCTGGGGACACATGTGGGCAGGGCCAGATGCAAACAGAGGCGGAGCTTACCTTTCCTACAGGAAGATGCATTCCAGTAGGGCTGCCATACATCCAGAATACGGCAGTCTGAAACAGTGGATATCGCTGCAGTGTCCAGGAAATTCTTTTTGGGTGAATTTCCTTAAGAATAGCTCTAAAACTTCATTATTATTATTTTGAGATTTATTTATTTTTTTAAAAAAAGCTAAGCAACTTTGGTTAAAACTTAAAAAAAGCTCTAAAACTTTCCACTTACTGTTATTGTTTTGCGTGTTATAATGATATAATAATAATAATAATTTATTATTTATACCCCGCCCATCTGGCTGGGTTTCCCCAGCCACTCTGGGCGGCTTCCAAAAGAATATTAAAATACTGTGATACATCAAACATTAAAAGCTTCCCTAAACAGGGCTGCCTTCAGATGTCTTCTAAAAGTCTGGTAGTTGTTGTTCTCTTTGACGTCTGGTGGGAGGGCGTTGTACAGGGAGGGCGCCACTACTGAGAAGGCCCTCTGCCTGGTTCCCTGTAACTTGGCTTAATAATGATATGTATTATTGTGTTTTCTTCTTGCTCAGTGACTCTTGATGGTTGGTGGCTACCAGCAGGAGACAATAATAAAATTAACAACAACAACAACAACAACAACAATATTAATAATAATTACTACTACTACTACTAGTAGACAGTAGGCTTTGTTCAGATCATGGATGAGGCAGACTCTAGCAAATGAAAGGGCATGCCATAAGCCATAATAATGGAGCCTAGCCCTTAAGATGTTACCAGACTTCCTTCTTTCGTTGTTGCATTTGCAAACAGAAAACACAGCAGAAAATGCCATGACCTCTCTGCAACCCTCACTCTGCAGGTACTAGCCTGCAAAAGGCTGCCCTGTGGAAACTCCCTCAAGTCACAACAAAACTAGCAATTAATTATTGGCTGGAACAGCATAAACTTAAATATCTCTGTTCCTAGTGCTGCAGTGCCCTCTGCTGGCTATTGCCAGAACCAAACACCTGTTGAAAGAACTGAGCGGCCCAGGGACAGTTCTGAGGGCCGCATAGAGAGGCACAGAGGGCCTGAGGCTCTTGCTCCCTCCTAACTTACATGCCCTTTTATTCTCAGACATGTGCAGGAGAAGGACCCACTAGATCACGTCTGCACATGCCAGAAGGATCTGCCCATCTCTACCTAAAGGTAAAGGTAAAGGGACCCCTGACCATTAGGTCCAGTTGTGACCGACTCTGGGGTTGTGGCGCTCATCTCGCTTTGCTGGCCGAGGGAGCCGGCGTACAGCTTCCGGGTCATGTGGCCAGCATGACTAAGCTGCTTCTGGCGAACCAGAGCAGCACACGGAAACGCCGTTTACCTTCCCGCTGGAGTGGTACCTATTTATCTACTTGCACTTTGACGTGCTTTCAAACTGCTAGGTGGCAGGAGCAGGGACCAAGCAACAGGAGCTCACCCCGTTGCGGGGATTCGAACCGCCGATGTTCTGATCGGCAAGTCCTAGGATCTGTGGTTTAACCCACAGCGCCACCCGCATCCCTGCATCATCTCTACCTAGGCGGTCCTTAATGGTGGATGAAAGTGACTCACCTTCCTTTCTTTTGGGGGGTGGGTAGCAGCTATCAGGGAGTGGGGGTGTCCTGCAGGGATGTCTGTTCTCCTTACACACTGACATTCAAAAGAAAACCAGGCATTGAAACTTAGAATAATAGAAATTAATAGTGGAAACCGTAGTGTCATGTTCTGGGTGCGAAATGAGGCTTCCTTAGGGAACAGTGAGGAGATCTCAGGTGTGTGAAGGATCCATTTTAGGGACCTTCATGGAGAAGCAACATCCAGAAAACAAATGCAGTCAGTCAGAAGAGAGCCGGGTGCGATTCACCGTTCCGTTTAATGTTTTTTTTTTTTTTAATATCACAACAATCCTGAAGTGAACAGGCAGATCTACACTATAAAATCTTAAACCTGCACGAAAACAGTTTTGATTGCCTTAGTTCACCCCTGCCCACCCTCCTCTGTCCCACCCACCTCCCTTTCTCCCTTGGAGGGGGACTCTCAATTTCCCCCCCCCCAACAGGGGTGACTTATTCATCCCGTTGCCCTTTCACACCCTTTGCCAAAAATCCAGAAATCCACGGTTTGCAAAACCCAAGACAGACTGGAAAAAACAGACTTTGACATCATGTAGACAAGATAAGAGATGGGACTCGATCAAAAAATGAGGAGGGTGTGGCACCTGTGAGGCCTTGCAAGACTTGCAAAGTTGGGGAAGGGGCTCTTTGGAAGGGGGGAGCTTTAAAAAACATTCAGTTCAAAATTGGAGTCAGACCAGGAGAGACGCGACAGGTGCCAATCACCCCGTCGCTGGTGGTGGGGTGTCGATGGAATGATGTAGGGGGAAAGAGCACAGATGGATTACAGAGTTTAAAAAAGGGAGATTGTGTGTGGTTAAAAACATCCCTAATTCGTCCATGCATCAAACGAAACATCCTTACCTCCTCCACAGATGAAAATTCCTGCCCCACAGGGAGCTAGTTTCCTTCAGAGTCTTTGGGGCAAGCATCCCAACTGGGAGAGCGCCCCCCACCCCAAGGCACAAGGACACGGAGGGACCAGAAAAGATGTTGGGGTGTAGCGGGGGTAGGAAAAACAAAGGACCTGATGAAACAGAAAGACATTCCCGCCCCCCACAAGCACACACAGTGTAGCTTATGGGGGCAGCACCTTGCTCCGTCCCGTCCCTGTCCCCCACAAAATTATCTCCACAGCAAACGTTCTACGAGGGGAGGTCTACAACAGGATCGCGGTCTTTCGAAAGGCAGAGTCTCTTCTATCCGCTGGAAGGTCCATCAGCCCGCCAGGCGGGGCAAATCTCAGTATGGCCCGCGAGCGGAAGGGTGGCCATTTTGTTGTAGGCCATGGGCATCCTCCGTCGCTTTCAACAGGCGCCCAGAGGCCCGTTTAGCGGGAGGGATGACTGTTCTCGTGCACCGGAGGCCGCCTCCAGCTCGGTTTCCGCCTCCCTCACGCCAAGAGATGCCAAGAGACGCTCAGTCCATCTTGGAGAAGCCGCCAATGGTGACCTTCCGCTCCTGTCGGTTGGCCACCAGCTCCTGGAGGTGCAGGGCGCCGCCGCCGATGAAGCAGAAGGCGGGGCAGACGGGTCCCGAGCAGTCGATGCCGCACTCCCAGAGGCTGCGGAAAGAGACGGCGTCGAAGAACGTCACCTTGCCCCGCTCGTAGTCCAGGCAGATGCCCACACGGGGAGGCAGCGGCACAGTGCAGTTGCCGGGGTCCCGTGAGGTCAGCGCCACGCCGTGCGAGAGGAGGATCTTGCCCATGCCGATGGTCAGGAAGGCGAAAGGCGGCGCTGTGTCCAGGGTGGTGTCCTCGGCGCCACTGTCATGGCCGCTGTCGGGGTCGTACCTGAGCCATGGGAAACGAGGAGGCAGGCCAGGGGGAGAGGAGGAGTTAGGCCTCAGAGCAACAAGTCCGACGGCACATGAGCCTAGGAAGCTGGCTCGCACCGCGGTCAAGGCCCCAGCCCCCTGGGAACCTCAGGGTCTTCCTTACCATGGGAGCTGGAGTCCAAGAACTACAGTTCCCACCAGCTCCGAGCCAGCCATGGCCGAGGTGTTTTCAGACTCCAGCTCCCATCAGCCCCCAGCCAGCCTGGGCCGAAATATAAGCCTTCGCAATAAGTGACTGACAGTTAATCATCATCATCATTTATTTCTTATACACTGCCCATCTGGCTGGGCTGCCAGTCAGATCACACAGCTCCCAACAAAATATAAAGGGACAAAGCAAAAGTTTAAAAACTTCCCGAAAACAGGGTTGCCTTCAGACGGTTCTAAAAGTTGTACAGTTATTTATCTCCTTGAAGGAGTGTCTTTACCCTCATCATTCAGTCCATACAGTGAGATCCAGCTCTGAGGGCCTTCTGGCGGTTCCCTCCCCGCGAGAAGTGAAGTTACAGGGAAGCAGGCAGAGGGCCTTCTCGGCAGTGGCACCCGCCCTGTGGAACGCCCTCCCACCAGATGTCAAGGAGATAAAGAACTATACAACTTTTAGAAGACATCTGAAGGCAGCCCTGTTCAGGGAAGCTTTAAATGTTTGACATTTTGCTGTGTTTTTATTATGCTGGAAGCCACTCAGAGTGGCTGAGGCAACCCAGTCAGATGGGTGGGGTACAGTATTATTATTATTATTATTATTATTATTATTATTATTATTATTATTATTATTATTCCAACTGGAAGGGGCCTTAAGGAACATCTAGTCCAACCGCCTGCAATGCAGGAATATGCAGTATGTCCCATATGGGGATCGAACCTGCAACCTTGGCGTTATCAGCACCACGCTCTAACCAGCTGAGCTATTACAATATAGCAGTATTTCTATTTATACCCTGATCAATAAGCTGGTCAATATTTCAGTCAATATCCTAATCAATATCCCTTTTGCAGTACAGTTGGGTGGAGGTTTTTCTATATACAGTGGTACCTCGGGTTTCATACGCTTCAGGTTACAGACTCTGCTAACCCATAAATAGTACCTCGGGTTAAGAACTTTGCTTTGGGATGAGAACAGAAATCGGGCTCCGGCGGCGCGGCGGCAGCAGGAGGCCCCATTAGGTAAAGTGGTGCTTCGGGTTAAGAACAGTTTCAGGTTAAGAACGGACCTCCAGAACGAATTAAGTACTTAACCTGAGGTACCACTGTATATATAAACTTTATGAAATTAAAAAGACAATTTTCTTGAGAAAACCTGCCCCTCTTCCTCCCTCCAGAACAGCCGCTGCTCACCTGGGGCTCGCCACATCCTGGGGTACCTGGAACCACTCTTGCAACTTGCTCTCCAGCCCGACGCCCACCTTGACCAGGTAGGAGCTGGGGTCCACGCAGCAGGCCCAGTAGCTGCGCCCCTGGGTGACGGCCACGTCCCCGATCACCAGGTCGATCGACAGGTGGCAGCTGGTCATCAGCCGCTCTGCGGCAAAAAGCATGGGCAGTCCCGGCACGCTCCGGACGGCCCGCTGGTCCTTGCTGATCGCCAGGCGCTCCCGGTTGAACCCCCACCGGTTGTCCAGGAAGAAGTTCAGCACTTGGGAGAAGGCGAAGGTGGGAGGCAGGCAGAAGGAAAAGGAGGAGAAAGAATCTTAACCAGGAAGAACCCGTCCCCACCAAAAGCTTTTGAGGTGTAGAAACTTTGGACACATCAACACTTTAAACAGTCATGATTCTCCCCCAAATAACTCTGGGAACTGTAGTTTATCAAAGGTGCAAAAAGTCGCTAGGAGGTCCCTATTCCCCACCACAGAGCTACAATTCCCAGAGTTCCTTAGGAAGAGGCACTGATTGTTAAACCACTCTGGGAATTTGTAGTCCTGGGAAGGGAATAAGGGTTCTCCTGACAACTCCTAGCACCCTTAAAATATTAAGAGTTCCCGGGATACTTTTTGGCTTTCTAGAGTGGTCTGATGTTGCTTTAAACCTACAGTGCAGATGGGGCTCATTCATTCGTTCGTTTTAAAAAAATATTTGTACAGTGGTGCCTCGCAAGATGAAATTAATTCGTTCTGCGAGTTTTTTTCATCTTGCGGATTTTTCGTCTTGCGAAGCACGGTTTTAACGGTATTAACGGATTTAAGAAAAAGGAAACAAACTCGCAAGATGTTTTCGTCTTGCGAAGCAAGCCCATAGGGAAATTCGTCTTGCGAAGCAACTCAAAAAACGAAAAACTCTTTCGTCTTGCGAGTTTTTCGCCTTGCGAGGCATTCGTCTTGCGAGGTACCACTGTATACCGCTACATCATTTAAAAATAGCCAAGCGGTTTACAGCAGTAAAACTGTGAACCACCCCGATGAAGGGCTGTATACAAATTCAATGAACAATAACAATAAAACAAGAACCGTACAGGAAAGTGGTGCCTTGTTTCTTGAACAGCTTAGTTGTCAAACAACTTGGAACCCAAACACTGTAAACCCAGAAGTAAGTGTTCCGGTTTGCAAACTTTTTTTGGAAGCTGAACGTGCTCCGATTTGAGTGTTACACTTTCTTTCTGAGTGCCACACGGTGAGGTCTGTTTATGCTATTTATTTTGTGTTTTTGTGGCTTTTTTGTTTTGTTTTAGTGACTGTGTGGAACCCAGTTCAGCTACTGATTGATTGATTGACTGCGGAAATGGATAAAAGCTGCAAAGCCACTTTAGACAGTGCAGGTAAGGGGAAAAAATACATGTTCATTTTTATCATCTACAATACTGTTTCACTGATTTTACAGTACAGTGCATTGTTTATTGCTTTCATTTTATGGATCAATGGTCTCATTAGATAGTAAAATTCATGTTAAATTGATGTTTATGGGGTTGTTTTTAAAAGTCTGGAACGGATTAATCGGTTTTGCATTACTTTCTATGGGAAAGCACGCCTTGGTTTTGGAACGCTTTGGTTTTGGAACAGACTTCCAGAACGGATTAAGTTTCAGAACCAAGGTACCAATATAAAACCATTTTAAAAAGTTTAAAATATTTTTCAAAAGTTTGAAACAGGCATGAATTAACCATTGGGGAAGGACACATTCTTCGTCGCCTGCCTGGTGGGATAGGAAAGTTTTTGGCAGGCTTTTCAAAGAAGAAGAGTTTGGATTTGATATCCCACTTTATCAAAGGAGTCTCAAAGCGGCTAACATTCTCCTTTCCCTTCCTCCCCCACAACAAACACTCTGTGAGGTGAGTGGGGCTGAGAGACTTCAGAGAAGTGTGACTAGCCCAAGGTCACCCAGCAGCTGCAAGTGGAGGAGCGGAGACACGAACCCAGTTCACCAGATTACGAATCTATCGCTCTTAACAACTATGCTCTTAACCACTACACCATGCTGGCACAGAAGGTGTCTGCCGAATCTCTAGGGGCAGATAGTTCCACAGGACCAGGCTGATGGCTCTAAAGGCTCGGTTTCTCGTCGTTGTCAACTCAGGAAAGAGCCGACGACACACCTGCAGATAATCTCGGTGATCGAGTTGATCGCCAAAGGTCCCCTGGACCCAAAGAACCTTGAAGCTGGCTCAGTATTTCCAGGTAAACATGCCCAGGGTGTCAGAAAGACAGACCGCCTATATTTTTAGGAGGGTCTTACCGGGCGCTGGCGGCGTGTGCAGGTAGATGTCCTCGCTGTAGTCTCCGAACCCGGCCTTGTTGTACCCCTTGACCCGCAGGACATAGACGCAGTCGGTGTCCAGGTACTCCACCATGGCGCTGGTGCCACGCACCTCCTCGCGGCGCTGCCACAGCTTGAGGGCCTTCCCTTTGGGCTCGGCGCGCCGGAACTCCACCGTGTAGTGCCAGGCGGACGGCGAGTGCTGTGGCAGGCGCCAGCAG
Organism: Podarcis bocagei; assembly: GCF_964188305.1. Taxonomy (NCBI): domain Eukaryota; kingdom Metazoa; phylum Chordata; class Lepidosauria; order Squamata; family Lacertidae; genus Podarcis; species Podarcis bocagei. The sequence goes on from NC_138142.1 coordinate 34,456,993, forward strand.
AGGAAGATCTGGTCGTAGGCGTAGGTGCGCTGCGTGTCGATCACGGGGGCCTCCGGCGCTGCGGTGGGGGAGAGAGAGAAAGAAGGAGGGAGAGGGGACAAAGACAGGCGATGTCAGGCGCCGCTGCGGACAACAGGCGACGGGTGCTCTGCACGGACCGACAGACAACTGGCTACAGGCTAAGGGGGTTCCAGAAGGCGAAAAAACGGGGTGGGGGGGAGAGCTTTCGGGAAGACGGGGCAAGCTGCTGAGAGACTCCGGGGAGCAGAAAGAGGCTGAGTGCGAGAGACGGGGAGCAGGGTGGGAAGGGAAAGGGGGAAGAAAGAGAGGAGGAGGAGGAGAGGAAGAGCGGTGGCGTCGAGGCAGGAGGAGACAGACCATGGCTGAATAGACACAGAAGAGAAGGAGAGAGCTGAGGCGATATGGTGGTGGCCTTGAGAGGGCCAGGACATCGATGGAGAGGGCTGGGGAGCTAGATATGAGTTTCTCCCACTCCTGTCGTAGGACCCAAAAATGAATAAAAGGGGCGAAAACAGCACTGAATGATTGCCGCAAGACCCTTTGAGTTGCTTTCAGTAAAAAATGAAACGAATAATAAGTTTCATTCGGCCGAGGCAGTGAGGTCCAGCGCCAAGGGCCTTCTGGCGGCTCTCTCACTGCGATAAGTGAGGTTACAGGGAACCAGGCACAGGGCCTTCTCAGTAGTGGCACCCGCCCTGTGGAACGCCCTCCCATCAGATGTCAAGGAGATAAACAACTGTCTGACTTTTAGAAGACATCCGAAGGCAGCCCTGTATAGGGAAGTTTTAAATGTTTGAAGTCTTACTGTATTTTAATTCGCCTGAAGCCGCCCAACGTGGCCAGGGCAACCCTGTCAGACGGGCGGCATATAAATTAAAATTATTATTATTATTATTTCTTGGTGGTGATGGGGAAAGAGAAACGAACCCTTTTGGAAACAAAATATGCAACTTACACTGCAGTCCACTGCAGGAATTGTTCCCACTGCATTCAGTGGGGTCTAGAAAGGCAACGCGAGCTAATTTACCTCAGATTTTTTTTTATCAGTTTGTTGGTTAAATCGGAAGAAGACTGTAATATTTTGCAGAGGAGGGAGGTGATTTTCAAAAACAAGATTCAGGGGGTCGTATCCTGTGTTAGGCCCTATTGAAAAATGGATGGATATGACATTTGTTTCAATGCGTGTAAAAATTCAGTTAGATGTAACCCGGGACCTCTAAAATGAAAAGGGTGGAGGAAGGAAGCCAGAGAATTAAAAGGGTATTATCCATGTTTTTGTTTGGGCAACAGGGAGTAAAGTCGCTTGAGAGTCCTGGCCCCTTCAACCCAGACCACTAATGGTCAAAAAATCAAAACGTGTCTTCTTCTGAGAGCCCCACTTCACTCTGGGTGTGAGTGATGCAGGATTACTTCAGCCCTGTCCAGGCAAACCCTGGATCAACCCCATTCGGTTCAGAATCTGGGATTTGTCTAATGCTGGTACACAGCCCTGCACAACATCAATTCTCCCCAACTGGTGTTCAGAGGCCTAATGCCTCCCTTCGATGATTTTGCTGTTGATGTCCTCCAGAACACAACAGATCTCTGCAAGCTACAGGAAGTCTCTCTCCGATATGGAACCATCTCCCTCGGGAGACGGTGGGCTCTCCTTCCTTGAAGGTTTTTAAGCAGAGGTTGGACGGCCCTCTGTCATGGATGCTTTAGCTGAGATTCCTGCATTGCAGGGGTTTGGACTAGATGAAACATGGGGTCCCTTCCAACTCTACCATTCTATGATTCAATGATATTTACACAGCTGAGGCAGCTCACCAACTCGCTGCTGGTATTTTGTCACCTCGGGCGACTGCCTGGCTTGCTTCCCAGGAATAAGGGTGGCCCCCAGTTCAGACAGGACAGAAATGTTTAAACAAAAACCAGAGGTAGCCAACCCTCTAGGATTTTGCTTCCCTGTAGCCCCATTGCCTCCGGGGCTGATGGGACTTAGAATCCAGCAACATTTGAGGGGGCTGAATTGTGGCCTAAACCCCTGAATTATACAACGGAGAGTTTTGGCAGAAGTCAAGCTACAGTGGTACCTCGGGTTACAGACGCTTCAGGTTACAGACTCAGCTAACCCAGAAATATTAACTCAGGTTAAGAACTTTGCTTCAGGATGAGAACAGAAATTGCGCGGTGGCAGCAGAAGGCCCCATTAGCTAAAGTGGTACCTCAGGTTAAGAACAGTTTCAGGTTAAGAACGGACCTCCGGAACGAATTAAGTACTTAACCCGAGGTACCACTGTTTTGGGAGAAAAGCTTTTGAGTTTTGAAAGAGCAGGGAAGAACTAAATTTAGTTGGGGGGCAAGGAAGGGGCAGTGGACATAGGACCCCTAGAACTCTCTACGTCAAACCAGCACCCCTCTGTGTCATGCCTTGCGGAAGCAACTGAAACTATTTCGTTGTCCCAACCGTGAACGCTTACAGTGGTACCTCAGGTTACATACTCTTCAGGTTACATACACTTCAGGTTACAGATTCCACTAACCCAGAAATAGTGCTTCAGGTTAAGAACTTTGCTTCAGGATGAGAACAGAAATCATGCTCCAGCGGCGTGGCGGCAGCAGGAGGCCCCATTAGCTAAAGTGGTGCTTCAAGTTAAGAACAGTTTCAGGTTAAGAACGGACCTCCGGAACGAATTAAGTACTTAATCCGAGGTACCACTGTATTTGGACACCGTTGACAGCAAAACCTAAATCGAGAATCAGCGGTGAGCGGAAAGGAACCCTGCGACCGAGCAGCCTTTTTTTTTTTACTCTGCACGTGCTCAGAGGTGCTTGGCCCGGCCAGAGCATCTTGAGGACCCGAACCAAACCTAAGCCACACAGGGGGATGGGAGGATGCAGGCGAAGGATGCAGGATGGAGGCGCGAGGGCTGGCGATGGGGGCAGAGGGAGGAGAAAGAGAGAAGTGAGAGAGAGTGTCAGGCGGCTCAGGGAGGGCTGAGGTGGAGGGGGGTCGGCTGGGCGGGAGATGACTTGCCTCATTTTTTTACTTCGATGATGACTCAGCAGCAGCCAAAGCCTATAAACAAAGAGAGGTAAAGGAGGTCTGAGACGGGTCAACAGCCAGGCACGGGGCGGAGGTGGGCCGCTGGGGGGCGGGCGCTGCGCCTGGAATATCGGGTGGGCTATGGATCATGGGATGCAGGGGTCGCAGGTCGGGGGGGAGTGAGATGGAGCTGACCGGGGCCAAGAATCCCAGGGTGCGGTCCAGAGGCGATGTGAGAGACGGGGTGGCGGGGGCATCGAACACCCACCCAGCCCACCTTGGGTCTGGAGGGGGATGCGTGAAGGGGGAATGGGGTGAAGCGGAATGGAAGAGGGGGGGAAACAGCCCCCATACTTACCCTCCGCGCTCAAGGGCCGTGACCTGTCAGATCGGCGCCACACAAGCTACCTTCCCTCGGAGGATCACAGCGCAAGCCAAGCCCCACTGTTAGGGGGCGGCCTGAGGGCTCCTGGGAGGGGGTCACCCCTCCCAGGCCCCAGGCAAGGGGGAATTTGCTTGTCCTGCTACGATCAAAAACAAATCTGCGCCCGCTGCTTTTCACGCAAGGGCAGCGGTTCCTTCGGCAAACCGGACCGGGTAAGGATTTCCTCCGGCGGAACGGCACCGGCACGGAACGCGAGGGCAAGGGAAGGGTGCCACGACCCTGCTGCCCCATCCCTTCGAGGCCCGCTTCCTACCACGCCAAAGCCCCCTCGGCCGCCACACGTCCCGTACGTACCTTTGATGAAGGTGAGGTCCGTGAGCAGCTTCAGCTCTCGGCTCACATCCACCTGGAAGTGGCTGAAGGACGAGTTGGCTGCCGGGCGGAAGACCTGGAGGGAGTCAGTCGCCCGGACGATCCTGCCGGCGGGGTGGGGGGTTTGGTGGAAGGAAAGAGGGGGTCAGGCAAAGAGGAGCAGTTTCCCAAGGCAGATCCGAGGCCTACTGTCCTGCCCAGCCTCTGGGCGCTGGGTGCAATGATTCCCATCACCCTGACCCATTGGCTGCCCGCGCTGGGGGTGATGGGAGACGGAGCCCAACAGCACCCAGAGGGCAAAGGTCAGGTGAGACTGAACCGCAGTAGAGATACACACTTCTCTTCAATATATCTGTACTATTTTCATCGATTGCGCTCAGGGGTCATTCAGACGTGCGGAATATTGCATTAGTTTTCCTAACTACAATGGTACCTCGCATTACATGCGCTTCAGGTTACAGACTCCACTAACCAAGAAATAGTGCTTCAGGTTAAGAACTTTGCTTCAGGATGAGAACAGAAATCGTGCTCCAGCAGCGCGGCAGCAGCAGGAGGCCCCATTAGCAAAAGTGGTGCTTCAGGTTGAGAACAGTTTCAGGTTAAGTACGGACCTCCGGAACGAATTATGGTAAGTACTTAACCCGAGGTACCACTGTACTCAGTTTCAGGGGCAGCAAAAAAAGCGGGGTTCGTGGCACAAAACATGGGTTTTACCTTGGGTTAAGAACTTTACCTCAGGATGAGAACAGAAATCGAGTGGCAGCGGCAGCGGGAGGCCCCATTAGCTAAAGTGGTACCTCATGTTAAGAACAGTTTCAGGTTAAGAACAGACCTCCAGAACGAATTAAGTTCTTAACCCGAGGTACCACTGTACGATGTTTTTTTAATGTTCATTTTGCGCCCCAGTACCTGTTGCATTACGGAACCACGGCTTTTTGACCAATGTACTGGCATGTTGGCTTGAATTTTTATTTACACCACTGGGTGCGCCACATGACGAAACAACAAAAGGCATTGGGCCACGTTGCTATCCCTCAACACAACAACAACACTCTCGTTCCGCACATGCCTGCTTCTGTTATTGTTAAAGGCATTAAAAACTGCATTCCAGTCTGATTTTCCTACTCATATTGAAATACTGCCCCTCAATGAGACCAAACGTTCATCAGTAAAACACCACACACCCACATTCCACACTGCTTCACACGTTAAACGCTCACTTCCGTCTGAGACTCAGGAAACGCCGTGACAGGAAATGTGGCCGCCATCAGGGGTAGCAACGGAACTGACGATTCACTGTGCTAGAGAAGAAACTAAAAATTTTGGTTTTTTTAGTTTCTTCTCCCGTTCGGGTACGCATACCCCTGCGTCCCCCCCGAAAAAAGCACCGGCGTAATGAAGGAATACCGACCCGCCATAAGGAACCCCTCGAAAGCTGACACTTGTCGCTCGATTTTTCTACCAGAGCTAACTGCCAAACTTTCCAACGCCACATGGCGGCGGGTGCTCCTTCCAGAAACTTCCAGTGCTAGGTTTCTCACCTAGCTGCCGACAATAACTGACCAGTAAGACATTAGGAAACGCACATTTGTGTTACCAGCCAAGAAAAAGTTGAGGGAAGCAAGCTCCTGGGGATTTAGTTCTCTCCCATTATGGCACAAACTTCCCCGGGTGCCATTTTAAATTTGTTGCATCCACACACACACCTGTTATGCAGCTGCTTGGCAGCCTGGACAAAGCAGGGTTGGTCTGTCTCCTTGAGCACCTCCTGGGTGTAGCCCACCATGCCGGAGTTCTCCATCATGGCACGGTGTTCGTGCAGCTGCGCCCTCAGGTTGGAGACGCGGTCCTGCCGGCACTCCTCAATGGCGTTGAGCAGCGACGACTGCTTCTCCTCCAAGAGGGCGCTCAGGCCGCGCATCAGCCGGGCCACTTCCTCCTTGGCCTGGGCACCATTCGCCTGCAAGGAGGCAAAACACGTGGGGACTGCGTTCAGGGAGGCAGGAGGGGATATACAGTGGTACCTCGGGTTAAAAACACTTCAGGTTACAAACACTTCGGGTTACAGACTCCGCTAACCCGGAGGTAGTACCTCGGGTTAAAAACTTTACCTCAGGATGAGAACAGAAATCGCGCGCCGGCGGCAGCAGAAGGCCCCATTAGCTAAAGTGGTACCTCAGGTTAAGAACGGTTTCAGGTTAAGAACGGACCTCCGGGACGAATTAAGTTTGTGACCAGAGTACCACTATCTTGTTTATTAACATCCTTCCCAACTTGCGCTAGCAAGTTCCTTAACTTAGCAGAGTTTCACATTCCCCTTTTAATTGCATGGCAGGTAGCTGGTTGCAGGCTTGTGTAAGCCTCTTACTATTAGGTTCCTGGCAAGTTCCCTTATATCCCTCTTAAAAGAATAAACACGCCACAATCTTGAGTAAAGCCGATAAAAGAAGTTTACTCACACTCAGTTCACAGTTGGATCCCTGAAGGCAGACTTAGTTACAAAGTAAAATACATGTGGATTTATCCCATATGGGGATAATCCCAGTGTCCTCTGTTGGCTGGAAGCCAGCAGAGCATCTCTAGCTAAAAGGCTGCTCCAATGATGGAGGAAGTCAAAGAGAGAGAATGTGGCAGCGTGCCTTGTCCTTTTGTTACCTGGACAGGTAAGGTCACGCCCACCTCTAGTCACATGCAAAGGAAGTATGTCCCAGCCAGCAGGAAACAGGAAGTTTTCAACTGGCTGCGCCAAATATTCCCCTGCATGTCCACTCTAGGAAAACAAGGAATGTTGTACTTGACTGCTACTTATGCATCACATCCCACAAAACAGAGGACAAAAAGTGGCGGCGGCGGCAGCTCTCTGGATTGCAGAGGGGCACCTGTGGCTCTGCTTCTCATTCAGCTTCTAGAAGGGACACCAAGGACAGGGGTCCCCAAACTAAGGGCCGCGGGCCGGATAAGGCCCGAAGGACTCATTTATCCAGCCCGTGGCGACCCCCGTCGCCCGCTCTTACCGGCACTGCGTGGTTGCCCACTTCCAGGTTGGAGGAGCACCAGAAATAGCTTGTGCGCATGCGCAAGCGTTATTTCCAGTCCACATCCGGGTTGGAGGAGGCCCGTGCACATGCACACAAGCTATATCCAGTGCTCCTCCGACCCGGAAGTGCGTCAGAAATAGCATGTGCTTACGCGTATGGGTACGCGCTCCCCCGCCCTCCGGTCCACCGCGTGATCGGCACTGGAGACACTGGCCCAAGGCGCAGTAAGTTTGCTGACCCCTGACCAAGGATCATCCAGGAATCCCAGCTGAGGAATCCCTGACAGATGGTCATCCAGCCTCTCTTTAAAACCCTCCAGCGGATAGGAGTCTGCCACCTTCCGAACAAGTCAGATCCACTGTCAAACAGCTCTCACCGTCAGAAAGTCTTTCCTGACGTTTAGTCAGAATCTCCTTTCTTGTCATTTGAATCCATTGGTTTTTGGCCCTACCCACCCACCCCAAACAGGAGAAAACAAATTTGCTCCATCTCCCATGTGATAATTTTGTTGTTGTTATTAATGCAGTGCAAACACGGACAACTAGGAAACACTGGCCTGCAAGTGCTCTGGTTGGAGAACAGCCTTTGCCAATGGTGTTGTGGGTTTTGAAGACACTCGAACTCAGGACGCAAGGGAGACACGTGCTAAGAGGAAGGCACACGTGGCCCGGAAACCTATGCCCCACGGCCCAGAAACCTATGTCTCCACTGTGGAAGGAAGTGTGGATCCAGAATTGGCCTCCACAGTCACTTATGGACTCACTTTTGAAAACCATGTTTATGGAAGACAATCTTACGCGTCTACGAGGGATCGCCAAAGAAGAAGAAGAGGATTATTCATACACCGCCCATTTGGCCGGGTTGCGCCGGCCACTCTGCGTGGCTCCCCACAAAACATTTAAAGCACAGCAAAATACCAGACATCAAAAACTTCCCTGTACAGGGCTGCCTTCAGATGTCTTCTAAAGTTATTTATCTGCTTGCCATCTGACACAATCACCTGAAGACAGGTAATAAGAAGAACCACAGACTCTCTTTCTGAAACCCTTTAAAACATATTTGGGACGAGGGAACTGGAATGACAGACAGCCCTGCTCCATCTGAAGCAGGAAATGTGAAACAAGAAAAACGGACGTGAGAGCAGTTTGTACCTCGGTGAGTCGCAGGGTCTCTTCCAGCTCACTGATTTGGGCCTGCACTGTGTCTTGGTTGCTCAGAATGTACGTCAGGCTTTTGGTCAGTTTATCCTGGATGTGCAAGGAAAAAGGGGTGGAGGAAAAAGAGAGAGCGATGTGAGCAGCAAAGCATTATGGTACACATTTGACACCAAGCTCTGAGGGTTCCCGATTCTGCCACCCCAACCCCACCCGATCCCTTGAGAATCGCCCACTCCTCCTTCCTCTGCCTCCCCCGGCCCCACAGCCAACACACGCCACCGTTCCCCAATGATACAGACCCAAAATACGCTGCTCCAGATGCGGCAGAGACTCGTACATTTGTGCCAAAGAGAACCAGAGTAGCAGTTAAGAGTGCTGAACTAGGACCTACAAGACCAAGGTTCGAATCCCTGCTCAGTCAGAAAACTGGCTGGGCAATATTGGGCTGTTTCATTGCCGGGATGTTTACTACGGAGGGAATGTCAAAAGGCGAAATGGGGGAAAGCAGCAAGACAATGGGATATTGAAATAAACGGGGGTCTGCATGATACAGTGAATTTCTGTTTAATTATAATTTGCTGATGTTTTGGGAGTTAACTTTACTGTGTACTGTTATACGCTAATAGATGATTGAATATCGCTTTATTCGAAGTAAGTCGTTCCATTTTAAAGTTTTATTGTTTTATTGTGTCTTTTTGTATTGGATTAGATTATTTTAAGGTGTGCAATCTTTGTTGTTATATTTTGTTGCTGTAAACTGTATTCGGTATAGCAATACAGAAAGGTGGTATACAAATTAAAAGTAGAATGAAATGAAAATGAAATGGAATACAGGTGCAAACCACCCCATCGGTCTGTTACAACCTAAACTGCTCCAGATTCCACAGTTAGGATGGAAAGGCCATACCTCAGCCTATTTTACAAGAAGGTTCAGCACACATATCTCTACACAGACCTGGGGGAAAGACTCCAGGCCTGAAACCCTGGAGAGCTTCTGCCAGTCAGTGTGGGCGATATTGAGCTAGGTGGACCAAAGCTTTGGCTCTGAATTAGGCAGCATCTGACATCCCTACTGAAGCCAGCCCTATAAGCATGGAAATCTTAAGTGCTTCCCAGAGGGAGGCTGTTGCAGAGTGGCAGAACATGGCATCTGCTTTGCCGAAGGTTGGAGGTTTGATTCCCGGCCTCTGTAGGTATACAGTGGTACCTCGCAAGACGAATGCCTCGCAAGACGAAAAACGCGCAAGACGAAAGAGTTTTCCGTTTTTTGAGTCGTTCCGCAAGACGAATTTCCCTATGGGCTTGCTTCGCAAGACGAAACGTCTTGCGAGTTCTTGCGAGTTTGTTTCCTTTTTCTTAAAGCCGCTAAGCCGTTAATAGCCGCTAAGCCGCTAATAGCCGTGCTTCGCAAGACGAAAAAACCGCAAGACGAAGAGACTCGCGGAACGGATTAATTTCGTCTTGCGAGGCACCACTGTACCTGAGATACTTGCTACCCAAAATGCTGAAGAATGGCTGCCAGTCAGTGTGGGTAGTATAAGGCAGTTTCCTATGCCCCTGTTTAAAACCCTGTTAAAAACTTAAAACCTTTAACTCAGAACCATGAGAACCAGAATCTTGCTGTCATATTTAAGAGAAGGGCCGCAGGTCAGCAGTGCAGCACATGCAGGAAGGTACCAGGTGATTGATTGATTGATTGATTGATTGATTGATTGACTGACTGACTGACTGACTGATTGATTGACTGACTGACTGACTGAATTTATATCCCGCCCTATATCTGGAGGTCTCAGAGCGGTTCACAGAATAAAATCAAAATATGAAACCACAAAATACATAATCAAAATAAAAACAACAACTCAATAACAACCCCCCCCAAAAAATACATTTTAAAAAGGCACTGCATCCTCACAACATTTAAAGTAAGACAATGAGCAAACCTGGACAGGAGCCACTCGTTGGAAAGACCATGATCTCAGAAATGTCTGTGGCAATATTTATCAGTGAGGCAACACTAAGCTACATGGACCGTTTGGTCTCACTCGCTATATGGCAACTTCCTTTTTTTATTTTTAGATTTGCACTTCTAACAAAATCTTATTGATTTTCCAATTATTTTTTAACGTTCTCAATCAGATGTAATTAACCATAGGCAAAACAGAAACAAGATTCCCTCGCATCCTTGGACCTCACTCCACCCTCCCAGGGGTTCCATGTTTAACATTTCCTGCTGCATATTTCACGTCCTCCATTTATTCCATTTATATTTTATAACATAAGTCTCTGTTAACTCACAAGTGTTATTTCAGCCCTGTTAAAGAGCTCAGCTGTTTACAACGCTCTTCCAGGTATAAAATAAATTTCCTCCAGTCTTTACCAAAACCTTGGTCTTCCTGGTGTCTGATATTTCTAGTCATTTTCACCAGCTCAACATAATCCATCGGTTTAACTTGCCGTTCTTCTCTGGTGGGGACTTTTCCATCTTTCCATCTCTGGGCCAGCAACTTCTCTACCTTCCTTTCTCAACTCAGCCATTTTATCAGAACCGGGCGGGCGGACAGAGGTGGGGATGAAGGAGACAGCTTAAATCCCACCGAAAGCCTCACCTTGAGGGCCTGGTAGGCGCTGACGACGGGCGAGATCTTGTGGCCCGTGTGCGTCCGGCGAACACGGCACAGCTGGCAGACTAAGCGCTGGCAGCTCTTGCAGTAATGCGTCACCTCTTCCCGGTGTTCTGGGCATGTCAGACCCTGTGCAGGACACAGAAGGAGGCAGGTTAGTCACGGTTTTACTTTGTTCGAAGTCCCTGGCACTCGCGGACACAATCGCAGGCTTCCTAATCTTTGTGGGATGAGGACTTTCCCTTTGAATCCATTTCTGTTTCTTTAAGGCAGGAAGCCTCAGACCCAGGGGGCGCAAATGAACTAGAAAGCACCTACAAAGTGTGCCTTAGTAGCTCTATGTGAGGGGGGAAAGGCCTTCAGGAACAAGAAACAAGACCAAGGAAGATTCCTAAGGCGTACTCTTGAGAAAGGCCCTGGATTGGGAGAAATGTGGGGGAGAACTTCGTGCAAAAACAGGGACACACACACACACCAAGAGGCAGTGTGGTCCAGTGGTTAAAGTGTCAGACTAGGACCTGGGAGAGTCCGGGGTTCAAATCCTGACCTGGCCAAGAAACTCACTGTGTGGCCTTGGGCCAGTCACTGCCTCTCAGCCTAATCTACCTCACAGGGTTGTTGTGGGGATTGACTGAGGAAGAGGGAGAACCATGGAAGCCATCCTAGAGGAATGTTGGGATATTATTATTATTATTATTATTATGCTTCCTATCTGACTGGGTTGCACCAGCTGACATATATATAAGCATAATAAAACGTTACAAAAGGCTTCCCTAAACAGGGCTGCCTTCAGATGTCTTTTAAAAGTCAGATAGTTGTTTATTTCCTTGACATCTGATGGGAGGGCGTTCCACAGGGCAGCTGCCGCTACCAAGAAGCCCCTCTGCCTGGTTCCCTGTAACCTCACTTCTCGCAGCGAGGGAACCACCAGAAGGCCCTCAGCGCTGGACCTCAGTGTCCAGGCTGGACAATGGGGGTGGAGACGCTCCTTCAGGTATACAGAGCCGAACTGTTTAGGGCATGGGTAGGCAATCTAAGGCCCAGGGGCCAGATCCAGCCCAATCACCTTCTAAATCCGGCCCATGGACAGTCCGGAAATCAGCGTATTTTTACATGAGTAGAGTGTGCCCTTTTATCTAAAATGCACCTCTGGGTTATTTGTGGGGCATAGGAATTAGTTCATTTCCCCCCAAAAAATATAGTCCACCTCCCCCCCAAGGTCTGAGGGACTGTGGACACCGGCCCCCTGCTGAAAAAGTTTGCTGACCCCTGGTTTAGGGCTTTAAAGGTCAGCACCAACACTTTGAACTGTGTTTGGAAATGTACTGGGAGCCAATGTAGATCCTTTAGGACCGGTATTATGTGGTCCTAGCACCAGCCTGGGTTAGTTGCTGTTTCCAAGTCACTTCCAAATAAAAAGCAAAGTCTTCCCTCCTGGGCCTCGGAGGAGTTGGGGGGAGCCCCTTACCTTGGGCCGGAAGGTGAGCGTGGGTGGGGTGGGCTCGTGCTGGGCTTTCTGGGTACCCCACGGGTGGTAGAGCTTAAAGCACTCGTTGCAGAAGCTGGATTTGCACTCGGTGCAGCCCTTGGTGGCCTCCAGCTGCGGCGGCTTGCAGAACTGGCACATGATGGCAGCGCTGACGTTGATGGTGTGGCGGTAGCGCTCCACCACCCTCTCCAGCGTCAGGTTGCGGAAGAGGCTGCCCAGGCCCCTCTCGCCCAGGTCCACATCCCTCTGGCACAGCGGGCAGGGGAAGAGCACGCTCTGGGGGTGCAAGAGGCCGCCTCGCTTGCGCCCCGGGTACGTGCCGAAACCTGCAAGCACAGGGACACCAGAACACAAGGCAAGGTGACGTTGCGCACACAGCAGATGCTTCCCCAGAAGATGCAGGGACTCCCATCAGCCTCGGGGAAACTGGCCCATGGGCAGGGCTGATGGGATTTGTAGTCCGGCAACATCCGGAGGGTCACAGGTTCCCCACCCTTATCCTAGAATCATGTCCCAGCCAATCAGGTATGGGGAACTTGCAAGCCCTCCCAGGTCTTGCTGGACTCCAACTCCCATCAACCACAGCAAGCATTGAAGGGATGGGTTTCCCAAACCCAAAACTGACTGTGCAGGCAGTTTGAAACTGCACCAAAATCCCTATTTTTCCTTAGCTAAAATGCTTTAACTTGAGTTCTTGAGCCAAAACCCAGCTGTATAAACAAGTGCTCAGAGCCCTCTCCTTTATCAGTTTGTGACGGCAAGGATGGCCTTGACTGTACCAGTAGAACAGGGAAGACACGCCTGTGCCTTATCTTATATCCTGACCACAAAGACGCACAGACCTAGTCTGGGAACAGCGCCAGAGGGTGTTCTCGGAGATGGTGACCTCTTGCTCCAAGATAAGAGTAGGAACAGGAAGATCCTTTTATGGTCAAAAGTACAGGAAGGAATATCCTTTTATGGTCAGAAATATAGGAAGGAATACCCTTTTATGGTTAAGAGTGCCGGAGCAGGAACATCTGTGATGTCAGCCTGCGTGTACAAGCTGACGTGGCTAGATTCCTGGGGAAGGGGGGAGAGGGTGCCTGGAGGATATATATACTGCATGTAATCTCTCATTTCTTTGGACTTGCTGTGGACTGACCACGCAAGTGCCTTTCTGCTGTTCCAGAGAGCAGAAATAAAGAACTCTTTCTCTGAACCAACCCTTGGTGTCATTTGACTTCCTTCCTCCTGTCCGGGAGCAACGCAGACCCAATCAGTGAACTCCAATAAGGCTACAGCATGGCCCACAGTCAGAGGTGATGGAGACTGCAGTCCATCGACATCTGGAGGGTCACAGGTTCCCCACTCCTGTCCTTGACACGTGTCCCAGCCAATCAGGGATCACATATGAAATGCGGTCAGGGACTGGCTTGGACGCTGAGGAGCGGTGGCTGGATACTGATGAGCGGCCACTGGGAGAAGTGGGGTTGGGAAAAGGGACCAGTGATCTGGGGGAGCCTGTAACAGCTAGGAAGCGAGAGGAAGAGGCAGGAGAAGCTGCAGGATTGGAGGGTGAAGAACAAGTGCAGGAGGAGAGAGAGATGGGTCAGGCTGGTGGAGAGTCACAGGCTTCCACACCTCCTCTCCTGCCTCATCTCTCCTACTCCACTGTCTCCCAGGACCAGAAGAGGACTGAAGTGGGAAGATCAGAAGGCTAAAAGCAGGCGTAGTCTTCGCCTGCTTGCGTTCAGCTCAGATGGAAGAGATACCACAAGCCAAAGTTAGGGACGGGGCCTCTCTGTTGCGGCAACAGCCTCAGCGTGTGAACGCCCAGGAGTAGCTGAGAGACATAAGACTGATGGACATGCCTTTTCTTTTGACAATAGTGAAATCCTTTCCCTGGACTTTCCTCGTCTGACCGTGGCATGTAAGCAGGTATGGGGAACTTGTGGGCCCTTCAGATCTTGCTGATAACCCAAAGCCCCTCTTCCCACTTTCCCCCCACCCTGTTTCCCCGGTGCCAAATTTTAATTTGTAATATCCTCGGGGCAAGGACCTGCCCTTTTGTGCTTGCAGCACGAACTGCAAACATTCCTACGGCCCAACCGCTTTTACCTTCCACCAGGTAAAGTTAAAGGTAAGGGACTCCTGGACAGTTACGTCCAGTCAAAGGCGACTATGGGGTTGCAGTGCTCATCTCGCTTTCAGGCCGAGAGAGCCGGCGTTTGTCCGCAGACAGCTTTCCAGCTCATGTGGCCAGCATAACTGAATCGCTTCTGGCACAACAGGACACTGTGATGGAAGCCAGAGCATACAGAAACGCCATTTACCTTCCCACCAGAGTGGTACCTGTTTATCTATTTGCACTGGTGTGCTTTCAAACTGCTAGGTTGGCAGGAGCTCGGACAGAGCAAACGGGAGCTCACTTCGTCGCAGGGATTCAAACCGCCGACCTTTCGATCGGCAAGCCCAAGAGGCTAAGTGGTTTGGACCACAGTGCCACCCGCATCCCATCTTCCACCAGGAGGGGGTGCCCTCGCCCTACATGTCTGCCTGCCCACCAGCAGAGGGCACCGCCACACCACCCTCCTCCCCACCTGACTTAAGGAGTCGGTCCAGACGCTCTGGCTTGGGGATGACCCGGCGGCCCAGGCGAGGGCTCCGCGTGGCTGGCGTGGAGGCCGGCGAGGTGGGCTCGGAGGTGGGGTCCGGGCAGACGTAGCCTTGCTGCAGCAGGACCTCGGTGGCGCAGATGTGGCAGACATTGTGCATGCAGGGAAGCACCAGGGGCTGCTTGTACATCTCCTTGCACACCGGGCACAACAGCTCCCTCTCCATGTTCTTCATGCTGGTCTGGAAGGACAAGGCAGGAGGGGAAAGGAAAACAGGGTTCAAGAGAACGAAACCGTGATTCGCCGCAAAGAGAAGCTGGTTCTAGCTCAACACCAGTATTATAACATACTGTAGGATCCCCCGCAGAAGGGACCTAAGAGGTCTGGGGGCAACAACAGGGGGTGCTGAGGGTGTAAATGACTACTAGACTTTGAAAAGCTGGTATCGCTGGATCAATTTTGATCAATTACTTAAGGCTGAATCGTTTTAATTGGCTTTTGAATGCATGTTCAATTAATTTTGCTTTGATCTGATTTACTGCATGCCTGCGCCGCTTTTCGTACGAATGAATCCCAAAGCGGCTTACAAACAGTGAATACAATAACACAACACCACAAATGCAGCATAAATCCCACAGAACAATTAACAAATCATCAGCCTAACTGTTGCAACCTATAAACCACTGTTAGCAAAGCAACAACTACAAAAACAAGCTGAGCATGGCAATGAAAGCAAAAGTCGTCTTACACGATTAACGAACCAATAGGGCATTTAGAATCTATTAAACAAGAATTAACAACGCTGACGAAATAGCAACCAAAAAAATAAACTGAGCACTGTTAAGTTCACGCACACACCCTTTTTGTTCCTGTTCTGAATTTTATCATATTACTATCTTCCTTAGTGGGTCGTCATGCAAACCGCCATAGCTGTCAACGTTTCCCTTTTTTTAAGGGAAATTCCCTTATTCCGAATAGGATTTCTCGCAAGAAAAGGGAAAAGTTGACAGCTATGCAAACCACTATTAAAAGAATTGCAGAATTGTAGAGTTGGAAGGGGCCACAGGGGTCATCTAGCCCAACCCCCTGCAATGTAGGAGGCTGGAACCCACAACCATGAGATTAAGAGTCTCATGCTCTACCAGCTGAGCTATCCTGACTGCTCTGAACAGAGCTTTTGGTAGGGGGCGCTGAGTATGTGTTTATGTAACCAAGGCATAAATGAAAAAGTTTGGGAACCACTGGCTTAAAGGAAGGATGGGGGGGCAGGGAAATACAGGGCAAAATAATAAATAATTAAAATAATAATTAATAATTAAAAATAATAACGATAACGGCTTCCTCCTCTTCGACACTCTCAAAGAGTTTGCCCACCGCTCGCGACCTCCCCTTGCAATCTGGAGCAGGGGTTGTAGTCTCACCTCTCCCTGGCCAATCACAAGGCAGCGTTGTGCTACAGGGAACCAGGCACAGGGCCTTGTCGGTGGTGGCGCCCGCCCTGTGGAATGCCCTCCCATCAGATGTCAAAGAGATAAACAACTACCAGACATTTAGAAGACATCTGAAGGCAGACCTGCTCAGGGAAGTTTTTAATGTGTGACATTTTAATGTATTTTTAATCTTTGCTGGAAGCCGCCCAGAGTGGCTGGGGAAGCCCAGCCAGAAGGCCAGGGTACAAATAATAAATTATTATTATTATTGTGCTGCCCATAGGAAGAACAGACCAACGGTGCGCCTTAGAGCACTTCCCAGAATCCTTTGCAACATGCTTTGTTCCATGGCCAACGTGCAGGGGAGGGAAGCGTTTCCCTGCAGCGGCTAAGGGAAAGGATCCTGGTTGCTAGTTGCAATTATACCCCCCACGCACCCTGCTGCCGCCCCCCCAACCCAAAAAATATAGGCTCTGCCTTGAGATTTATATTCATCTCTTCAGGCTATGAAGTCTGAAGTCGTTAAAACAGCATCACCCACGCACAAGGTTTGTAAATGTACCCAAACCAAAAAAAGTTTAGCGAGAAGGGGGGGGAACCCTAGCTGGGGGCTGGGGGGCAGGGAATACAACCGCACAAGGACTGAGCATATTCACTGCGCCAACTAACTGTTGCGAAGAACGGGGAAGGGAACAAAAAACTGAGAGAGGGAATGGAATGGAGCTGCTCTGGCTGGCTGGGATCCTGAACAAAAACGGCAAATTTTGTGGCATATCCCATCTGTATATTATAAGTATTAATATATTATATTTGTAATAGTAGTAAGTATTCTGCATTTGCTGTCATGTATAGGGTGTGTCTCATTTGCACCCTCACAACGACCCTGTGGGATAGGCAAAGCAGAAAGCAAATGACTGGCCTAAGTGCATCCATTAAAGCTTTGGGGGTTGAATGCGACTCAAAAATTTTCCCGCATCCTGCCCACGGGTGCAATGAAGCCCTTTTCTTGGTGCCCGCAAGGCTTCTGACCACACACACACACACACATACACACCCTCCTTCAAAAGAGCATAGAGATGAAGGAGGAAGTTGCAAGAGTGGCACTCCTTCCCACTTCCTCTCTCAGCTCTATGTGCTTTCCATGTGCTTAATTTACCGTTTCCGACTTTTACCCGGATCCCTTCAAAATGGCTGCATTTTCTCTCTCTTGGCGGGTGCAGCAGGGAGGAGATTTGGGGGACAACAGACCAGGAAGGGAGGCGACGCCCGTGATGTTCCCACAAAAATGCAAACGTGCCCACATGCCTGAAAAGGTTGCCAACCCCTCTAACCACTGCTCCATGCTACCTCACTAATAATGCTTAGCTGTCCTGCTTCACGTGTGTTCAAAGGCCTCATTAAACCCTCCCCCAACCACCTTGTAAACCAGGACACTGTTTAATATCCCCATTTTGCAGATGGTGCTGCAGGAATTGAGGCACAGAAATTTGCATCAGGGAACTTGTGGACCTGGGAACGTTGCACAGTTCAATTTTCCTTCAACCATTACACTGCAGTGTTTGTCCTCAGAAAATAACAAGAAGACCTGACCAGTGACCCATCTAGTCCAGCATGTACTAGGATTTGGGTTCGAATCCTTCTTGAGTCACAACAGCCGACCAGATGCCTCAAGAAGGATTCGAACCCAAAAGCACGCTCCTTGCCTGTGTTTGTAGAAAATGGGATTCAAAAACGTTACTGCCTCTGACCGTGGAACCCCCTAAGCATGTACAGAGGGCCGGTCTCACTCTTCAGGCACCCCAGCAAGATTGCATATGTCATGAAAGGGGGAAGTGACAGAAACATGAGTACAGTATGAGCCAAGCTTTGAGACTACATACAGCTCCTTCACTCCCACTCTAGATTATGTTACAAAATAAGGTGCCTTATACAGAGTCACACCACTGGACCAACGAGCTCAGCACTCCCTGCACTGACTGGCAGCAGCTCTCCAGGGAAGATTCCCAGTCTTCCTTGGCAATGCTAAGATCCTAGGTCAAGCGAAGGATCTTACCTGCTATTTATTTGATCACCCAGTGATTTACACTGTAATATGAATAAATTGCTGAAAAACCAGAGCGGTTTAACAATCAATCCCTCTTCCCAGGGAACGCTGGGAATTGTAACTCTGTGAAGGGAATTGAGGTCTCCTAACTACTCTCAGCATCCTTAACAAACTCCAGCTCCCAGAATTCTCTGGGGGAAGCCATGAC
This sequence comes from Podarcis bocagei, assembly GCF_964188305.1. Taxonomy (NCBI): domain Eukaryota; kingdom Metazoa; phylum Chordata; class Lepidosauria; order Squamata; family Lacertidae; genus Podarcis; species Podarcis bocagei. The sequence continues at coordinate 34,475,383 of NC_138142.1, forward strand.
TGTTTAAAGAGGCTTCATAGTGCTTTAAATGTAGGCCGTGGATGTGGCCTATGTCTACTCAGATGTAAGACCCACTAAATTCAAGGGGGCTTACTCACTGGTAAGTGGAAGCAAGACTGCGTCCTTAGTTATAGGGTAGTAGTTAATAGCAACACTGCAATGGTTATGCCTGCCATCTATCCGGATTTATCCAGACATTACCGGGAAATGCAGCGCTTTGTCCTGGATTGTAGGGAAGTCAATCGTGGTCTTTCGGTGTTTTTGTAAAAAGAAGAAAGCTCAACAACTTTGGGGTCTTCCTAAAAGAAAGCTCAAGAACTTTTGGGGTGTCCTGGTTTTTACTTTTTGAAATATGGCAACCCTAGCATTGGTGAAGTCTTTTCTAAGGGTGGTGATACTGTGAGGTAGGGGTGATATAAATAATAGAAGCATGATTTATTTTTAAAAAAAATATTCACACAGACATAAAATAAGATTCCTAGAGTTTCTAGGGATTGAACCTTGAACCTTCTGAATGCAGGGCATTGTACTTAGCTACTGAGGTATGGACCTTCTTTAATTCCCCCCCGCCCCACCCAAAAAAAATCCACCAGGAATTTATTTATGTTCTTACAATATGCAGAGACATGACCATTAGCGAGAGAAACAGCACTCATTTCTGCGGACAAAGAGATTTCCCAAAGGTCAATAAACTCTATGTGCCAGGGCCATAGTGCCCACCTTGCATACAGGAGGTCCTGGGTTCAATCCCTCACAACTCCAGGCAGGGCTGGGAATGTCCCCTGCCTGAAACTCCGGAGGGCAGCTGCCAGTCAGTGTCGACAATGCTGAGCTAGATACACCAATGGTCTGATTCAGTATAAGGCAGCTTCCTCTGCTCCTATTTAAATCAGGCCTTTCTCTACAAACAGGAGGAGCGGGGTCTTCCTTTATTTGTAGGGTGTGCTCCATAGCTGGGGGGGGGGGGTGCAGAGCATCATCTGCTTTGAAAATCCCAGGTTTCAATTCCCGGCATCTCCAGGAAGGGCTGTGTCTGAAACCCTGGAGAGCAGCTGTCAGTCAGTGTAGGCAGTATGGAGCAAGACAGCGTGATGCTCCAAATCAGCGTCAGCCGCTCACGCCCACCCACCCAGATTCCCCACTCAAAGGCAGGGCCAGCCTGCTTTCCCCACCGCTGGGCACACAGGCCGGCGGGGGGGCGGGGGTTAGGGAGAGAGAGACCCCGCCTCCCAGTTCTTACAGGCAGTTTGGCAGCCAGCCCAGTCTCTGCTGCGTCCCATTCAAGGGCACTCTTGTCCTTTGGCCAGGGAGTGGGGTGGAGGGGGACTCTACTGCCCTGGCGGCACCCCCTGCCCCAAAGCTGCATTCCCTTCTGCTCCGGCTGCCCAGCGATACAAGGCACCCGAGGAAGAAGGTGGTCAAAAAACAGGAAAGAAACCCCAGCATCTGATCTTTTGCCAAAGAACCATTCATCTTGCAGTTTCCCAGCCAAGGCTTCCCCACCTAGAGATCTGCCGCCACGGGGCCCCAAAGGCATTTCCCTCCCCTGCCATCCATCCATCTCCAAGGGACGGGCACTCACCTTGCCCAGCGCCCGCCTGGATGCCATCTCTCTTGGCAAGCAAGAAGGGGCACACACACACACATACACACACACAAAGCAGGAGGAGAGGGGAGGGGATGGATGGATGGAGAAGGGCGGGGAGGGAGGGAGGGAGAGAGCCACAGCGGAGGCAGACGCTGGACCAGGCAGGCCCTGGCAGCCAGCCCTGGGAGGAGGTTGCCATGGCGACGGAGGGATGTGCTCGGATGCTCACAGCATCCTTCACTTAGCCCTGAAGGGAGTCCGGGGAAAAACTGATGGAGCTTCTGGGGTGGGGGGAGGGAATGGGAGCGTCTAGGCTAGTTGTCAGCAGGGGAGGGGGAGCACCGATTTTATTTTGAGGGGGTGATTTCCAGGGTTTTTTGCGGGGGGGCGGCTCTTTTGATCCCAGTGGCAGCAACATGGATCCCTCATCATGCCGACGCACTCGGGAGACAATGGGATGCCCGTACTAGATCTCTCTTCCTCACACCCCCCTCCCGCAAAGCATCCCTTCTCATGGCATACAGACAGTCACCCCCACATCGGCTGCACTAGATTGGGGTGTTTTCTCCCCACACCCGTTTTCTCTCGCCCCCCCCCCCCGTTTTTCTACCCCTTGCGTTGCCCACCCTCTTCCCCCCCGGTTCTCACGCTGATCCGGACGAGGGCATCCATGATCGACGTGAAGGAGTGGAGGTCCTCGCCCTCGGCCATGACTCCCGGGGGGGACGGGGGGCTTCCGGCCTCCGCACCCCCGCGCCGCCCCGGCAGCGCTTCGCAAACGCCTCGGTCTATTGCGGCCGAGAGCCCGGGCGAGCCGTCGGGGAGGGAGGAGGAGAGCCAGCAACGCGCATGCTCCTCCGGAGAGGCTCGGCTCCGGGCGCCCTGCCTCCCTCTCGCCGCCCCCCCCCCCCCGCGCTTTGAAGTGATGGAGGGCGCGTGTGAGTGTGTTGGGTTATTAATAATCATTATTTTATTGCTGGTGCAGCAGATCCCACATGCAGAGCGCTTTAGGGAGGAGGAGGAGCAGCCAAGGGGAGCGGGGGGGGGCAGAAGGTTGATGGGGAGCTTCCAGTCGCCACATGCCATCCCAGGGTGTGGTCATTTGTTGAAAGGCTTTGCTCCTGCCATCCACAGTGTCACGGGCCAGGCTTTGCATGGGCAAGGGTGCATCTGAGCATAGGCAGAGTGCATTCCCTTAGCTTCTCAATCGGAAGGTGCAAGGTTTCAAGTAGCTGTACACTGGTCGTGTCATTATCGTTAAACTGCAGTATTCATTCAAGTGACCAGGCCTACAAATGCGGAGGCAAGACTCGAACCCGTGACTTACCGGGCCTGCCAACGTTCTCCGGCTCTGGTCCTTTGTTCGCTGAGTGCGCGTGTGCTCCCCCTAGCGGCCAGCCGGAGGAAATGAAACGCAGCAAAGCCTGCCATGGGTGCCGCCGGCCGCTAGGCGGGGAACGTGGCGCGACGCACGCTTCTCCGCCCCTCTCAGGCGGCGGGGAGTGCGGCGCGCTTGCGCGGAGGCGCAAATTACACGTCTCCGCTCAGAGCCGCGCCTGCGCGGCAGAGAGAACTCCCTCTCGCCGAGGGAAGCAGGCGCAAGAACGGCGCATGCGCGCGAGAGAAAAGAACCAGGGAACTTTGGTTCAAAGCGGGAGCGGACACATCGGAGGGCGCAGCGCGGTGCATTATGGGTAATGTGGCATGGGGGTTGGAGAGGTGGGCGACATGCATGCTCCTGGCCTGGAGAGGGGTGGGCACTGCTGCCAGCCTGTGCTCAGGGCGCCTTGTGGGTGGAGAGCATGGGCAATGGTGGCAGAGCATGTGCTTTGAGTGCAGAAGGTTCAGTCCCCAGTGGCATCTCTGGGTAGAGCTGGGAAGAGGCCTCCCCTGTCTGAAACCCTGGGGAGCTGCTGCCAGCCTGTGTTGTTGTCGTTTAGTCATGTCCGCCTCTTCGTGACCCCCTGGACCCGAGCACGCCAGGCACTTCTGTCTTCCACTGCCTCCCGCAGTTTGGTCAAACTCATGCTGCTAGCTTCGAGAACACTGCCCCACCATCTCATCCTCTGTCGTCCCCTTCTCCTTGTGCCCTCCATCTTTCCCAACATCAGGGTCTTTTCCAGGGAGTCTTCTCTTCTCATGAGGAGGCCAAAGTATTGGAGCCTCAGCTTCAGGATCTGTCCTTCCAGTGAGCACTCAGGGCTGATTTCCTTCAGAATGGAGAGGTTTGATCTTCTTGCAGTCCGTGGGACTCTCCAGAGTATCCTCCAGACCATAATTCAAAAGCATCCATTCTTCGGCGATCAGCCTTCTTTGTGGTCCAGCTCTCACTTCCATACATCGCTACTGGGAAAACCATAGCTTTAACTATACGGACCTTTGTTGGCAAGGTGATGTCTCTGCTTTTTAAGATGCTGTGTAAGATGCCAGCCTGTGTAGGCAACACTAAACTAAATGGACTCAGTATAAGACGCCTTCCTGTGCCGGGGAGGTGCTGTCCCTCAGTGGCAGAGCATCGGCTTGGTCCCGGGTTCAAACCCCAGAGAGCCACTGTGAGTCATTGCGGACAATACTGAGCAGATGAATGGACTGGCTGGGTTGCAAGGCAGCTTCCTAAGCTGAGGAGAGGCTGGAGCTCAGCAGTGGACCATTTGCTTTGCATGCAGAAGGACCCAGTTCCAGTCCCCTGCACCTGTCCAGGTACGGGTAGACCAGGGTCTGGGCACCTCAGACCTGTCAGCCAAACGTGGCCCAGCAGGCCCCTATCTCGTGCCCGCAGGCCGTGTCACACTGCTCCTCCATATCATACACCTTCACCAGGCCCTGCTTGACACTTTCCTTGAGTGATTTTTGGGTGTCAACTTGTAAACCCAGTTTGAGCGTCAGTTACAGTGTTACATCGGGTTACATATGCTTCAGGTTACATACGCTTCAGGTTACGGACTCTGCTAACCCAGAAATAGTACCTCGGGTTAAGAACTTTGCTTCAGGATGAGAACAGAAATCTTGCTCTGGCAGCGTGGCGGCAGCAGGAGGCCCCATTAGCTAAAGTGGTACCTCAGGTTAAGAACAGTTTCAGGTTAAGAACAGACCTCCGAAACAAATTATGGTAAATACTTAACCCGAGATACCACTGTACTCAGTTTCAGGGGCAGCAAAAAAAGTGAGGTTCGTGGCACAAAACTCTGACACGTTTGGAGTCGATCAGACCATGTTCAGTTTTGGGCTATACCTGTGGCCCCCAGTTTGAGCATCAACTACTCAGTTTGCAGGGGGTGACAGAAAACACAGGGTTCACGGGACAAAACTAGCACAAAACTCTGGCACCGGTTTGGAGTTGATCGGCCAATGTTGGGTTTTGGGTATTAAATTGTGACCCCGGTTTGCTGTGTAAGTCAGTTTGAGGGGGAGGCAGCACAAAGTGTGGGGTTCGTGGCACAAAACAGCCCGAAAATGTTGTCCTCACATATTAGGAGTATAGCATCTAGATCAAGGGAAGTAATAGTGCCACTGTATTCTGCTCTGGTCAGACCACACCTAGAGTACTGTGTCCAGTTCTGGGCACCACAATTCAAGAAGGACACTGACAAACTGGAACGTGTCCTGAGGAGGGCAACCAAAATGGTCAAAGGCCTGGAAACGATGCCTTATGAGGAACGGCTAAGGGAGCTGGGCATGTTTAGCCTGGAGAAGAGGAGGTTAAGGGGTGATATGATAGCCATGTTCAAATATATAAAAGGATGTCACATAGAGGAGGGAGAAAGGTTGTTTTCTGCTGCTCCAGAGAAGCGGACACGGAGCAATGGATCCAAACTACAAGAAAGAAGATTCCACCCAAACATTAGGAAGAACTTCCTGACAGTAAGAGCTGTTTGACAGTGGAATTTGCTGCCAAGGAGTGTGGTGGAGTCTCCTACTTTGGAGGTCTTTAAGCAGAGGCTTGACAACCATATGTCAGGAGTGCTCTGATGGTGTTTCCTGCTTGGCAGGGGGTTGGACTCGATGGCCCTTGTGGTCTCTTCCAACCCTATGATTCTATGATTCTATGATTAATGGCGCTTGCCCTTCGTGCTCCTGCCAGCAGAGGCGAGTGACCCTTGTCTCTTTCTCTCTCCGCAGCTGTCGGCACGGGTACGTCGTTGGTGCTTTCGTCTCTCCTGTGCCTCCTGCTCTTCACCGGGATGCAGATGTACAGCCGCCAGCTGGCATCCAGCGAGTGGCTGACCATCCAAGGGGGCCTGCTGGGCTCCGCCCTCTTCATCTTCTCCCTTACCGTATCCTCCTACGTGCGGCATTTTGCTTGGGCATTTTCAGCTGGGCAGGGGCTGTCAGAATGGGATAGGGTCAAAGGGGGCGCCCATTGGCATCAGCTGATCCAGCAGGAAGGTGACGCATAAAGGGCTGCAGCTCAGGATGAGAACAGAAATTGAGTGGCAGCGACAGCGGGAGGCCCCATTAGCTAAAGTGGTACCTCAGGTTAAGAACGGACCTCCAGAACGAATTAAGTTCGTAATCAGAGGTACCACTGTACAGTGGAACCTCAGTTCTCAAATGTCTTCGTTGATGAACGTTTCAGAACCCGAATGCCGGAAACCCGAAAGTAAATGCTTCAGTTTTCGAACACGCTTTGGAAGCCGAACAAACTTCTGCTGTGTGTTTTTCAATTTTCACCATTGAAATTGACATTCTCCCTTTGTGCCTCAGTTGTCGAACGTTTCGGAATTCAAACAATCTTCCAGGACGGATTAAGTTCAACAACCAAGGTTCCACTGTAATAAAAATAATAATGTTATTATTTGTACCATGCCTAACTGACTGGGTTGCCCCAGCCACTCTGGGTGGCTTCCAACAGATACAAAAGCATAATAATAATAATAATAATAATAATCAAGCATTAAAAGCTTCCTAATTATTATAATAAATAATACTAATTTTTCATTTACAGCGTTCATTGTTTTCAATAACCTGTGATCAAAACGCTCCAGCTACAAGCAATATATTTTACAGATTGCTTTACAATTGGAGAAATAGAAATAATCCCTTGCAAGTAACGTTGGGACAATACCCTCTTTGGGGCCGAGATGTTCTGCAACAAAATGTTGCAGTAGAGGGTGCTTTTGTTTAGGGAGCCAGCCAGCCGTGCCCTTCTCTGTAATACTCCATTGTGCTCCCCCTCCCACCCAGTTTTCCATTTCCCCCCCAACAGTAAGCCAGTCATCTGTGGTCGCTGAGCACACACAAACCTCAAGAGTTCCCTCAGGCCTGCTGATCCCTTCCTCTTCCGTGTAGGTGGTTTGACTTTGACTACGTAAAAGGGTTGTCACTAACCACCTGAACTTTGGAAATAGAGGGAATCACATGAAATGACATCAGAAACGTGTAACCACATGCTTTCAATTCCCCCCAAACCATTAACTTCCGCCTGAATCAGCTTTCTGGAGAAGTTGGGAGGGTTGGCTTTGTTTTTTACTAAACTCATTAAAAAGATAAAGGTAAAGATGGCGCTGTGGGTTAAACCACAGAGCCTAGGACTTGCCGATCAGAAGGTTGGTGGTTCGAATCCCCGCGACAGCGTGAGCTCCCGTTGCTCGGTCCCTGCTCCTGCCAACCTATCAGTTCGAAAGCACGTCAAAGTGCAAGTAGATAAATAGGTACCGCTCTGGCGGGAAGGTAAATGGTGTTTCTGTGCGCTGCTCAGGTTCGCCAGAAGTGGCTTAGTCATGCTGGGCACATGACCCAGAAGCTGTAAGCCAGCTTCCTCGGCCAGTAAAGCGAGATGAGCGCCGCAACCCCAGAGTTGGCCACGACTGGACCTAATGGTTAGGGGTCCCTTTACCTTTACCTTTAAAGGACCCCTGACAGTTAAGTCCATTTGTAAACGACTCTGGGGTTGTGGTGCTTATCTCGCTTTATTGGCCGAGGGAGCCAGCGTTTGTCCGCAGACAGTTTTTCCGGGTCATGTGTAGCATTATCCCTATTGCATCGCCAACAGATACCTTAGATAGCCCTTTTTTAAACAAGTGTAATGTTCAGAAAAGTAATTAAAACCAATAAGCTAAAAACCAGTTTAAAACGCGAGACGACTTTCAACACATCTAGATAGTCTTGCTGAAGCAAAATCTTTTTGGTGGGTGCCAAAAAGAGCACAGCAAAGGGGCTTGCCTAGTGTCAACAGGCAGGGACTTCCAACACGCAAAGATCGGTTTTTACAAGTGTGGAGCGCATCTTATGTGGCACCTGCCATCTCGCAAGCAAACTGGGAATTACTATTATTTCTTAAATTTGTACACTGTACCACCCTTTGTCCGCAGATCTCAGGTAGGTTCACAACATTTCCCCCCTGGCCTGTGCTTCTCAGTGAATGGTTCTACTTTGACTACGTAAAGATTGTAGACCCCCAGATCTTGTCCATTTAGCACAAAGAAGCTTTCTGGGGAACTTGAAAGCTTACACATTTCTGACGCTTTCCCTCCGTTTAGCCTGAAGATGCTTTCTGGAGAACTTGGAAAGCTTACGCATTTCTGACCTTCCACCTCAATCTCTCTTATTTCTAATGACCAAGCAGTGAGTGACAATCTTTATGTAGCAACAGAGGGGAGAGTATCTGTACGTCTGCAAGGGGGGGTGGCTTCTTACTTCCCTGACATGTCAGCAGATGTTTTCCTTGACTTGAAACCCAGGCCTTCAACAACCTTGAAAATTTGATTTTCGGCAAAGGATTCCAAGCTAAGATCTTCCCTGAAAGTAAGCTGAACGGATTTAGGGTGATCATTTTCTTTTCAGAGAGGTGGGGGGCTGAGAAATTGGCTGGCTTATATGTAGCAGCTGGTGGTTGGCTGATACGGGGAGGGTTTTTTGGGGGGGGTTAGGGCGGGGGTTGTTTACAAAATAATAATTTCTCGTCCTTTTTTTCCCCCTTGCCAAAATGCACCTCCTTTTCCTCCGCAGTTATTACCTGCCTGCTACTAGCACTGTTTGCTTCAGGGCTGATTCATCGGGTCTGCGTCACCACCTGGTAAGAACGGGGGATTGTGTCCCAACACACACACACAGGTCGTAACAGATCCGGATTCAGGAAATCCAGCTTGCATCACATCTGAAGCTGCTGTCAGGGCCAGATCTGGAACAGAAGCCCCCACAATGAGCAGAGCAAGCAGGAAGGCCCCCAAAACACGGCCGGTTGAAACAGGAATGTCGGAAGCTGCCTTATACTGAATCAGACCTCTGGTCTAGCTCAGCATTGTCCACAGTGACTGGCAGCAGCTCATGCAAAGGCTGCCAGGGACTGAACCGGGAGTCCTTCTGCTCTGTTGCCGATCTGAGTCCTCTCCCCTAAAAATAAAGCAAGATTCTAGTCCTCAAGGTTCTGGAGCAAGGGCTGGTTTAAATAAGGAGCCGCCTGACGTTGAGTGAGCCGATTCTCCGTCACGCTCAGTGTTGTCTGCACTGACTGGCAGCTGCTCTCCAGGGTTTCAGGCAGGGGGTGTTCCCAGCCCTACCTGGTTTTAACCTTTAAAGCCCTATACGGCCTAGGACCCTCGTACCTATGGGACCGCCTCTCCTGGTATGTCCCACAGAGGAACTTACGGTCTTCAAACAAAAACATCCTGAAGGCCCCAGGCCACAGAGAGGTTAGGCTGGCCTCAACTAGAGCCAGGGCTTTTTCGGCTGTGGCTCCAATCTGGTGGAACGCTCTGTCACAAGAGACTAGGGCCCTGCGGGACATGACATCCTTCCGTAGGGCCTGCAAGACAGAGCTGTTCCACCAGGCCTTTGGCCAGGGCACAGCCTGACTCCCTCCTTTGGCAATCTTCACAGAACTTTAGCCTAATGGTTGCCATCAATTTGAGTTGAATTAATTTTAATGAAATGATTTTAGAATGTTGCATTATTTTATTGTTGTTAGCCGCCCTGAGCCCAGCTTTGGCTGAGGGCGGGATATAAATAAAATTTATTATTATTATTAATATTACCTGGAGATGTCAGGGATTGAACCCAGCACCTTCTGCATGCAAGGCAGATGCTCTGCCACTGAGCCATGGCCCGTTCAAAGACATTTTTACACATCTGCAGACAAGCAGCTCTTCCCTCGCAAAAGGTTGGACCCCTCCCTGGCTGTTGGCCATGCTGCTTGGGGGCTGATGGGAGTTGGAGTCCAACAAGCTCTGCAGATTCTCATAGCTCTGGTTTAGCAACATCGCCTCTCCTCTGGCGGAAGCAGGGGCTGATCACCAGAGGTGCAAACCTGGCTGTGGGGGTCAAGTCGGTCTGTGTGTGAGCTAGCCCACCACACAACGGCAAAGATGTGCATTTGCCGGCACACCCACTCTTGCACGTGGCCCCCGGGGAAATTGCTCAGAAGGGAATGTGGCCCTCGAGGGGGAAAAGATTCCCCACCGCGGGACTAGGGAGCCGAGCTATGGAAAGGGAGGAGGTCCTTTGGGGTGCTCTCTGCAGGCCACGCCCCTTCCTCACAAGCCACGCCCCCTCCCTGGTCCTCCTTTGCAAAGCAGATGGTCTAGCCTTGAGCCCTTCCCTGCGATCGAGTCTTCCTTGCAACCCACTTACCCCTCTGGTTTTTCTTCCCAGTTTCATCTTCTCGATGATCGCCCTGTACTACATCAACAAGATCTCCTCCACGCTGTACCAGTCGACCACGCCGGTGCCTGTGGTTGCCAAGACGGTCAGTAAAGGCAGGAAGAGGAATTGAAGCGGAGGACCACCCTCAGCGCAATCAGAACAGCCAATAAAACATTTCCTTTTTAAAAAACAAACAAGACCCCGTCCTCTTCTGAGCTTGTTATTTCAGATAAGGATGTGGGGGGAAGTCTCCGCCCCAATGTGCTTGCATTCCAGAACAGGTGTGGGGAAGCTTTGCCCCTCCAGATGTTGCTGTGTCAAAAACCCTAATAATAATCATCATCATTTATTATTTGTACCCCGCCCATCTGGCTGGGCTTCCCCATGCCTGTTCATCTCGGCCGTGCCACCTGGGGCTGATGGGAGTTCAACAATATCTCAAGGGCAAAGGACTGACCCCCAAACCTGTAAGTGCATTTGGTACGTGATCCCTGATTGGTTGGGACATGTGTCCAGGACAGAGATGGGGGACCTTCAGTCCTCTAGGTCAGGGTCCCCCAAACTTGGCCCTCCAGCTGTTTTGGGACTACAACTCCCATCATCCTTAGCTAACAGGAGCAGTGGTCAGGGATGATGGGAACTGTAGTCTGAAAAACATCTGGAGGGCTGAGTTTGAGGAAGCCTGCTCTAGGTGTTGCAGGACTACAACTCTAATCAGCCCTGAAGCATCAGCCATGTTGGCTGGGGGCTGATGGGAGTTGGAGTCCAAGAACATTGTTGAACTACAACTTCCATCAGCCTCTGCCATTGGCCATATTTGCTAGGGCTGATGGGAGCTGCAACATCCGGAGGGCCAGAGGTCCCCCACACCCTGCTTGAAGAAAACGACACAACTTGGGAAAGAGGGAGCAAAAGGGAAGCACATGGGGTGGTAGGGAAATTATTATTAATACTGTAATAATAATCATAATTGTACCCCACCCATCTGACTGGGTTGCCCCAGCCACTGGGCAGCTTCCAACATATATAAAAACATAATAAAACAGTACACATTAAAAGTCTTCCCTATACAGGGCTGCCTTCAGATGTCTTCTAAATGTCATATAGTTATTTATCTCTTCGACATCTGATGGGAGGGCGTTCCACAAGGCGGGCGCCACTACCGAGAAGGCCCTCTGCCTGGTTGCCTGTAGCTTCACTCCTCGCAGTGAGGGAACCACCAGAAGGCCCTCGGAGCTGGACCTCAGTGTCCGGGCAGAACGATGGGGGTGGAGACGCTCCTTCAGGTATACTGGGCCGAGGTCTGTTAGGGCTTTAAAGGTCAGTACCAACATTCTGAATTGTGCTCGGAAACGTACTAGGAGCCAATGTAGGTCTTTCAAGTCTGGGGTTATGTGGCCTTGGCAGCCACTCCCAGTCACCAGTCTAGCTGCCGCATTCTGGATTAGTTGTAGTTTCTGAGTCACCTTCAAATGTCACCCCATGTAGAGCGCATTGCAGTAGTCCAAGCGGGAGATAACCAGAGCATGCACCACTCTGGCGAGACAGGTAAGGTCTCAACTGGTTTCCTGGCTAGTAACCGTCAGTAGCTCTCCATGAATTTGTCTAAATGTCTTTTATAGCCAGCCTAGGTTGTTGACTGTCGCTGCCTCCTCTGGGAGCCAGTTCCATAGTTTTTAAATATGTGCCTCATGGAAAAGTCCTTCCTTTTATGTCTCCGGGGTTTCAAGTAGTAGGGCTTGCTCCCAGCCTTACCTGGATCAAACCTGCGACTCTGCGTGCAAGGTGGACACAATTACATACTCCAGCGACAAGTAATACCAATATTTCAAGCAACATTGTGTTTCCGCTGTCAATCGCCTGAGTGAACAATAATGCCGTTTAAATTCCTGCTGGCTGTGAACAATGGAGGCAGACGCACTTTGCCAGGAAGGGCATTTCGTAAACAAGGAGCTGCCACCAAGACGGCCATCGGGTATCCATGCCAACTGGGCAGTCCCCCCCCCAACACTCCTATGGCTCCACTGCCAGTTGCGCAAGATAATACACCAGTCATGTGCCCATTACTAATGTGCCTTGCAGGGGGGTTGGACTAGATGACCGTTGGGTGCCCCTTCCAACTCTTATGATTCTATGATTTCCCAGCCTTGGGTCTCACTTGCTCTCTCACCACCATTGCTATGTGAGGAGGCCTCCGCCAGGGGGCGCTGCAGGACTGCCAGAGATCTGAGTCGTTTTTCAAAAGCGTCGGGATTGAGGAAGGCAAGCTGCAAGCCTCTGGTTTTAAATCACTGCAATTGTTGCACAAAAATAAAAGTGATTAGAACAAGCCTTGTTGTCTCTCAGGACGAAGCTTCACAAACAAAAAGGGCAGATGCACGTGCGCAACAGGCCTACTATTCATTTTTTTCGTAATGACAACAAACAATAACACACTTTAGAAGCGTTTACAACAGCCCAGTAAGGTAGGATTGTTGTTTAGTCGCTTAGTCGTGTCCGACTCTTCGTGACCCCCTGGACCAGAGCACGCCAGGCACTCCTGTCTTCCACTGCCTCCCTCAGTTTGGTCAAACTCATGTTTGTTGCTTCGAGAACACTGTCCAACCATCTTGTCCTCTGTCATCCCCTTCTCCTTGTGCCCTCCATCTTTCCCAACATCAGGGTCTTTTCCAGGGAGTCTTCTCCTCTCATGAGGTGGCCAGAGTATTGGAGCCTCAGCTTCAGGATCTGTCCTTCCAGTGAGCACTCAGGGCTGATTTCCTTCAGAATGGAGAGGTTTGATCGTCTTGCAGTCCATGGGACTCTCAAGAGTCTCCTCCAGCACCAGAATTCAAAAGCATCAATTCTTCGGCGATCAGCCTTCTTTATGGTCCAGCTCTCACTTCCATACATTACTACTGGGAAAACCATAGCTTTAACAATACGGACCTTTGTCGGCAAGGTGATGTCTCTGCTTTTTAAGTTGCTGTCTAGGTTTATCATTGCTTTTCTTCCAAGAAGCAGGCGCCTTTTAATTTCATGACTGCTGTCACCATCTGCAGTGAGTAAGGTAGGATACAATAAGATAATTATCTTCTTTTTGTAGGTGGGGCGAAAGGAGGGAGGTTGTGGCAGAGGCACAATAAAGCCATGAAGGAATAAATTGGTTTTTAAGGTGCCACGAGACTGTTGTGGCCTCTTCCCCCCCCCCCATTTTATCCCCACCCCACATCCATCCTTTGAGGTATAGGTTAGACTAAGAAACAGGGACTGGCTCGAGACTTTGGTTATAATATACAGTTTGAGGACTGGGAAAAAATATGGAAGGAGAATTTGAAATTTACAGCTTGTACGACATTAAAAGAAAATGTTATGAAAATGGTATATAGATGGTATATATTAACACCGGTAAAATTAGCAAAAATGTTTAAGACACGTAACAAATGTTGGAAATGTAAGGAAAAAGTGGGATCATTTTATCATATCTGGTGGGAATGTAAGAAAGTGAAAGGTTTCTGGGAGATGATATACAATGAATTGAAGAAGATTTTAAAATATACATTTGTAAAGAAACCAGAGGCCTTTCTGTTAGGGATTTTAGGCAATGAGATAAAGAGGAAAGACTGTAAACTTTTTCAATATGCAGTTACTCCGGCAAGAATATTGCTGGCCCAGAAATGGAAACAACAGGAGATACCGACTATTGAAGAATGGAGAATGAAGCTGAGCTCGACAAACTAACTGGGAAGATAAGATATCTACGAGACCAAAAGTTCACCGAGGACTGGGGAAAACTTGTAGAATATCTGGGAAGTGTATGTGATGATCAAACAACATTAGTGGGTGTCAGGGAACTGACATCGGAGCGAGAGGCAAAGGGGAGGCTCCCAGATGATGCTGGCGAAGGACCCAGCACCAGGGGGAGAAATAGCTCAGTAGAGGGGGAAGCCATTCAGCGCAACACCAGGGATAAAGGGAGGCAGACGGGGGAAGTGGAGAGAGGGCTCCAGGACTCTTCACTGGACGTCAGTGAGGAGAGCCCAGGTCCTCCGCTACCCACGCCTTCCCTGCGCAGAAGACTCCCGCGCAGTGAGAGGAGGAGGAGACTGGGTGTCAAACAACTTTTATGCTGGAAGAGGTTCAAGAAACGCCCACTGACGGATTCTGCCAGTGACTGAGACAGCCACGATGAGAAGGGGCTGTGCAGTCAGAAAGGTTTAATAAGGCAAATTAACCGAGAAAGGCACCAGTTTACGCACGAGTAACTCATACCTATTACAGTGGGGTTTAAAGAAGCACTGTGAAATTTGAGAAGTATTGTTAAAAGGGAATAGAAGGGGAAAGGTTTATCTAATGACAATGCAAAACTAAGAAATGCGTAACTAAAAATTAAATATGGATGATTTGCAGAGCAGCTGAAGGAAGTCCAGAAAAGAGACAATTTGTGAAAAATTGGATGTGATAATTTTGTTTGTTTTTATTGTAAATTAATAAAAAATATTGTTAAAAAAAAGAGAAACAGGGACTGGCCCATTGTAAGCACCCTGGCTGAGTGGAGGACTGAGCCCTGGTTTCAGAGTTGAACCCAAACCGTCACACCATGCTGACTCTCCTAAACACACTCACCTGGGAATAAACTCTGAAAAACAAGGAGGGTTACTTCTGATGCCTAGGACTGCAGTCGCACACACACTGACTTTGGAGTAAACCCCATTGAAGCCAATGGGACTTGCTCCTGTCCTGACACAGGGCTGGAAGGATCCATCAGAAAATTGTACAGTCGGCAGGGACCCCAGGGGTCATCCAGCCTGACCCGTGCAATGCCAGAATTGCAGCCAAATCCCCATTCTCTCCCATTCTCCTTTTCCCAACCTTAAATCCAGTTCTCCACATTTCCTTGTGGCAATGTGTCAGAGTGTAATGTGGATTTTTCCTCACATATTTCATTTGACTTAACGTACAGATTTCGGCAATGGATTCTCTCTGACAGAATGCATTTAGTATGTTCTATATGGTCATGAACACACACACACACACACTGTATACATCTTTATCCACATGGTACACATTTTTGGCAACTACCGTTTGGCCCAAGACCAGCACTGCGAAATTTGGAGAAGGGTGTGTTTCGAAAGAAGGCTGCTTTTTGGCTAAATAATAATAATAATACAGTAATAATACAACAACAACAACAATAATAATAATAATAATACTACAATACAACAATATAATAATAATATAATAATACAATAATAATAATACAGGGGGTTGGGCTAAATAATAATAATAATACAGTGGTACCTCAGGTTACATATGCTTCAGATTACATATGCTTCAAGTTACATACGCTTCGGGTTACAGACTTCGCTAACCCAGAAATAGTGCTTCAGGTTAAGAACTTTGCTTCAGGATGAGAACAGAAATCGTGCTCCGACGGCGCGGCAGCAGCAGGAGGCCCCATTAGCTAAAGTGGTGCTTCAGGTTAAGATTAGTTTCAGGTTAAGAACGGACCTCCGGAACGAATTAAGTACTTAACCTGAGGTGCCACTGTAATTATTATTATTATTATTATTATTATTATTATTATTATTATTATTATTAAAAATTATACCCCGCTGGTTTCCCCAGCCACTCTGGACAGCTTCCAACAAAATAAAATATTAAAATACAATAGTCCGTCAAACATATACATTTCCCCTTCCCTCTCTCCCACAAACTTCCTTGCAGATGTCAGACAGCTCTCCTTCCAGAAGCTCCCTGCCCCACCTCTTGAATTTCAGCCTGGGGGAGCAATTCAGGCCGGGATGAAGACCACCTCGCCTCTCCCCCTCTGCAACAAACCTGCCCCAGGTAGGTTCAAATGTCAGCCCCTCCTTTCGAACACCAAGGCCTCCCTCCACCTTTGACCTCTGTCCCCCAGGCCGCAGGGAAAGAAAAAGTTGCCAGCCTGATATTTTTTTGAGGGGGGGAGGCCAAGGGTTTAGCAACAAGCGCAGGGGGGCTGAGCCCCCTTCCCTATTCAGCCGCATTCCAGAGCCAAATCGCTCAACGCTCCTGTTTGTTTTGTAACTCAAACCTCTCCACAATTGCCTGTCTGCTCCTGTCCACCTTAACTTTCTGCCAGAGCTGAAAACCGATCTAGTTTCCCCTTAGCTCTTTTTGGGGAGGGCAGGGGGCTTTTCTCAGAAAGAAGCTGCGTCCTGACTTAGGAAGGGGCTGCGAGGTCTCCTTCCCACCCACCCTGTGCGATTTGGGACACGGGTGCAAAAAAGAGAGAGAGAGATCACACAGTAGGTGGGCAGATTTTCCGAAATATAATTCAGGAGAGCAGGGGCTGTGTTCACAGCCGGAGGGCCACATTCTATCCTCGGAGATCCTCTTAGGGCCACATGCCAGGGGTGGCTGGGGCCAGAGGCCAGAGTGCGCAGAGCAATGGGTGCAAGATTTTGCTGTTGTTCAGGAGGTCTGTGTCCACACACTCGGACTGCCCGAGACACAATGAGCAAGAGAAATTCAAGGGCAAATTCCAGCCAGGCAAAAACACTCAAGAAAGGTCCGAAGCAGGGACGGCAAGGGGTTGTGGCAAGGGGAAAGAGTTTGAAGGGCCAAACAGCGGGACTCAGAGGGCCAGGTCCTGAATTTCCCCACCCTTGGCAGAAAGTATTTGGGACTATTGTGGGGGCCATAAATAGAGTCCTATACATTGGGACAGAGAGAAGCGGTGGGAAAGGTTTCTTCCCCCGCACGCCTTCCCCTTCCCATCCCATAATATTTAGAGCTCAGGATCTCCCGGCGGAGTTGATTTGCAGCAGAAAAGGAGAGGATTAGTCGCATAATCCATTGGCGGAATCTGTTGCCGCAGTGGAAAATCGGCTCAGACACCTCTGAAGGGGGATTAAGGCAAATTAGGGGAAGAGGAGACGCCCGTCCACGGCTGGGGTTGGTCATGAGAGCGAGACGCAACCCTCCATAGCCAAAGGCAGTCTATCTCCTTATTCCTTATTGCTGGAGGCAGTCAACAGGGGGAGGCCTGTTTCGTTCCTGCCCTTCTGATGGGCTTCACAAGAGGCGTCTGCCTGGCCTCAGCAAGGAAACAAGAATTTAGGCTTGACGGGCCTGTTAGCCATCATGGTTAGGAGCTGAGCATCCATGCTCAGAGGCAGTCTACCTCCGGGTACCAGTTCCTGGGTGGCGAACAGCAGCAGCTGGGAGGGGTGAAGGGGATACTGGGCGGGACCTCCACATCCAGGATCAACATACTGCCAAATTTCTGCCATTGGAGAACAAGATGGGATAGCTCAGTCAGTAGAGCACAAGACTCCTAATCTCAGGGCTGTGGGTTCAAGCCCCACACTGGGCAAAATGTGGGTTCCTGCATGGATTGGAAATGCCCCAAAAAGATGTTAGATCATTTTTACTGAACTGTTAGAATCCAATACTAAGAACTTGTCAAGAATGTATAATTTGCTGCTGAAATGGAACACACAAGACGAAACAGTTAAATCGGCTATGATTAAGTGGGCACAGGACATTGGTCATAACATTATGTTTGCTGACTGGGAATGGTTGTGGAACACCGGTATCAAATTCACGGCATGTAATGCCTTAAAGGAAAATATTATGAAAATGATTTACAGGTGGTACATGACCCCAGTCAAGCTAGCAAAAATTTACCATTTGCCTGATAATAAGTGTTGGAAATGTAAAGAAACTGAAGGTACTTTCTATCACCTTTGGTGGACATGCCCGAAGATTAAGGCTTTCTGGGAAATGATATATAATGAAATGAAAAAGGTACTTAAATGTACTTTCCCTAAAAAACCAGAGGCCTTTCTCTTGGGCATTGTCGGCCAATTGGTGTCAAAGAGGGATAGAACTTTCTTTATGTATGCTACAACAGCAGCAAGAATACTCATCGCAAAGTATTGGAAGACACAAGATCTACCCACCCTGGAAGAATGGCAGTTGAAAGTGATGGACTATATGACATTGGCCGAGATGACTGGTAAGAAAGGGTTACAGCGATACAAGACTAGACTAAAGGAAAGATTAAAAGGACAGAGGGCTGACAGAAATATTTAGAGTTGTTAAAAACTTTTGGACATTGGGATGCAGAAAGGGGAGGTATGGGGGAGTCTGAGAAACATGGTTTATGAAAAAAAGGTTATGAAACCATACGTGTGTGTATGTCTTTTTATATGTTTGTATTGTTTTAAAAATTTTGTAAAATCAATAAAAAAATTTATATATAAAAAAAAGATGTTAGATCATTTTTGTATGTCACCACAGCGGCAAGGCTGGTATTAGCAAAAAATTGGAAATCAAGAGTTTGGGGAGCTGGCAGACCTGACTGGAAGAATCCACAAACAGAAAGAGGAGGAATACCAAGATGATTGGATGAAATTTAAAGAATATTTAGCCAAATACTGTAATATAAGATAATTAAGAAGATACGTGAAAGCATTAAACAGGCCTAGGATTATAATATGAATGTTGTATAGTAAGATGGATTTAAGACAATAAGAAAAGAGATGAAGACAGTAAATGGAAGGAACTGATAGTAATAGAAAGATGTTTGGGAGAACTGTTACAAGGGAACATAATGAAATCCAGTGAGGGAGATTTGAGGAAGTCACGTAATAACGGAATTTAAATGAATATAAGAAAGAATATGTGTTTATATTTATATTTTTTATTTTTCTTGTAGTACAGTGGTACCTCAGGTTACATACGCCTCAGGTTACATACACTTCAGGTTACAGACTCTGCCAACCCAGAAATAGTGCTTCAGGTTAAGAACTTTGCTTCGGGATGAGAACAGAAATCGTGCTCTGGCGGCGTGGCGGCAGCAGGAGGCCCCATTAGCTAAAGTGGTGCTTCATGTTAAGAACAGTTTCAGGTTAAGAACAGACCTCCGGAACGAATTAAGTACTTAACCCAAGGTACCACTGTATTGTAGTGTGTGTTTTGTTTTGTTTTGTATGTTTTATTCATTATAGATGTAAAAAATCAATAAAAAAAATTGGGGGGGGGGGAATGTGGATTCCTGCATTGGACCAAATGATCCTTGTGGTACCGTCCAACTCTACAATTCTATGAGCCAGGCCGGAAGGACACGAGCCATGAATTTAAAACTATGGGGCTACAGGGGCTGGTGGTTCTGACCTGGCCATGGCATTATTGACGGCCTTCTTTATAAGCGGAGCCTCCATGCAGAGGGGCAGTCTATCTCCATGCACCTTGGGACAGGCAACAGGAGATGGCAGTCCTGATCAGTGGTCTTCCTAGTAAGAGCCGGCCGGCCCCTTTGCTGGACTGCGAGGGCCAGAAGGGAATAAGAGCCCCGCAGGGTGCAGAATGTTTCCCACCTGCGTTCAGCCGAAGTTCAAAGCCTGAAGCGCAGGACTCAGCAAGAGTTTTAGAGGCATTAGGCTTGGACCACACAGATGTTCGCAGATCCTTCCTCCCCACCTCTTCATCTCCTGGGTCTTTTCTATTTTCCCCGCACAGCCTTTGTCCCGGGATCGCCTTTCCTCAAGTTCCAGACTCCCAGCGCTTACTCATAACACAGCTGTGCTCCGTAGGCTGAGCTTTTTGAAAACGCAGCATATGTCTCACTGTTCTGGGAGACGCCATGGATGAGTTGCCTGCCTGCCTACCTGCCTCGAGGGGTCGTCATACGGACTGGTTGGAGTTTGCAACGCTGATCAGGATGTGTGTTTTTTTACTGGGGCGCTGGTTGAAGACAGACAAGCTGCTCCACCCTGCAAGTTTTAAGGGTTATGCAGACTATTGGCTGTCTGCAATCTTAGCCCTACTGAGAGTAGTCCCATTGACATTCATAGACTAACCTAGAAAGCGGCTGTGAGTTTTAATCTGTTTGCAGTCTATTGCTATTTAAACTTTGTGGAAGTTTTAAATTATTGACATTACTTTTTCCTGTTGATCTTATCGTTCTATCTTTTTGAAAATCACTCTTTTTTATTACAGTGGCATATCAATTTTATGAGATAACTTAATTTACGCGCATTAATTTTCTCTTTTTTGTAATAGTATTTTGTTCTTTTTTTCATGTAGAAAGTTACATTTGTTATTCAACAATTATATTCCAATTCAAAAAAACTAGTGACATTTGTGCTCACCCAACACTGATGTTTAATTTCATCACACTAATTTTCAGTGGGTCTACTCACCCTATGTCTATATCCCCTAAGGAGCTCAAGATCAAGTTTTTTATCCTCACAACAACCCTGGGAGGTAGGCCAGGTCGATGGGCAGTGACTGCCCCAAGGCCACCCCAGTGAAATGCATGGCGGAGTGCAGGATTTGAACCCGGGTCTCCTAGTTCAAAACCCAATACACTATGCAGACTCTCCTGTGCACATATTTAACTGCAACCCTATAAACATTTACCTGGGCATAACCTCCGCAGAAAAACAAAGAAGCTTACTTCTCCTGACCTAAAGGCTGCCACCCCATAAGTGCACACTTTCCTGGGAGTAAGCCCTGGGATCGCCTGCAGAGGATGGCACCAGGCTGCTTAAAAAAGAAAAAAATATCCTTATTCACACGGCGCATAATTATACTGTGTAATCAGCTCCCAGGAGAATTAGCGATGGCCAGCAACTTTGGATGGCTTTAAAGAGGATTAGATAAATTCATTCAGGAGACTATCAATAGCTACTAGTCAGAGCAGCTTATATATTTGCCTCTAGTATCTGAGGTAATATATTGAGCAACAGAATAATTTGGCCACAATAAGGAAATTTTGTCCACGGTATGATTATTTCCCACCTAGTCCTTTTGACACTTTGGCACCCTATTTGCGAAATTTTAACAATTCCAAAATGCAGACGCGCTTTCACTTTCGCAAGGTTGAATATACTGCCTTTGGCTGTACTTGAGGGTTGATTTCAAAAAATTCCACTACGGCAAAAATGGTGATGTCCATGTGGAGATGGCAGAATGGAGTCGGTGGCTCGTGTGCTTCTGGCTTGCAATCTTTATAATGATTTGAGGAGAGGTTATTACCCCTTATTGTCCATGCCAGGTCGCTCAGCAACCATTGGTACTGTGTCCTTTCTTTGAGCAGATCAAGATGGTCAGGTGACAGCAAAAACTGCAAGGTTTTTAGCGGGGGCAATTATAATAAGATCTATTATCTGATTATTCATGTAAACCTCCAAAATGTATTTTGTGTAGTTAAGTTTCTACCTCTGTCTGCAGTACATATTATTTTATTGGCATGGCTAGTGGCTGATGCAAATAAAGATGATGATTATTATTATTTTACTAGCCAGAGCAGCTTATATACCTATTTGCCTCCAGTATCTGAGAAAATATACCTTTGAACACCAGTTGCTGGGAATCTGTGGCTCTCAGGCCCTGCTTGTTGACATCCTATTGGGATATTTAGCTAGATGGGCCTTTGTCTCCTCTTAGAATCAGAGAGGTGGAAGGGACCAGAGGGGTCATCTAGCCCAACCCCCATAATTCAGGAACGTTTTGCCCAACTTTGGGCTCGAACCCATGACCCCTAAGAGTCTTATGCTCTGCCGATTGAGCTATCCTGCAGAGATCTTCTTAGGATCTTACCATCCTTCAGGGATGCGGGTGGCACTGAGGGTTAAACCACAGAGCCTAGGGCTTGCCGATCAGAAGGTCAGCAGTTTGAATCCCCGTGACGGGGTGAGCTCCCGTTGCTCGGTCCCTGCTCCTGCCAACCTAGCAGTTCAAAAGCACGTCAAAAGTGCAAGTAGATAAATAGGTACCACTCCGGCGGGAAGGTAAACAGCGTTTCCGTGCGCTGCTCTGGTTCGCCAGAAGCGGCTTTGTCATGCTGGCCACATGACCCAGAAGTTGTACGTCGGTTCCCTTGGCCAGTAAAGCGAGATGAGCGCCACAACCCCAGAGTCGGTCACAACTGGACCTAATGGTCAGGAGTCCCTTTACCCTTTACCATCCTTCAGAGAAAAGCGGCTGGATCCTGCAGAGATCTTTTAAGGATCTTACAGGATCTTAACTATTCTTCTGAGAGAAAAAAGGAGACACACCCATTTTGCACTGGGGATTCTGTGCTGTGATCCTCACTAAGTTTGCAACTCTGATGCAATTTTAATCTCCTCTTCAAAAAAAGAGCGTTCCCTTACATCCCAGAAAACATATCGGCGTAACTCCTAAGCAGCCAGCAGGGTCAAGCATGATGGAAGTTGTAGTCCGCCAACATCTGGAGGGCTGCAGGTTCCCCATTCCTGATTTAGAGGATCCAGAAGCCCTGCCTGGGATCAGCCAGGGCATTCCACAGAAATCCGCTTGCTCCGCTCCCCCTCTACCCTCTCTGTTTAGACCTGCACAAACAGCCAGGGAAATCCTAGGAAAACCAGGCAGGTAGGAGCAGGCCCAAGCACTGAGAATCTATTTACTTGACATTTGAAACAAGGGCAGATATTCTCTCCTTTTTTCCTCCCCAAAGGGAGGCAGGGCTGGAAAATAACCACCTGCCCTCCTCGCCTGCTGAGATTTGACTCCAGGCGACCAGGCGCGTTGTAGATTTTTGCAAAGTGGAAGAACATCGTTTCTTTTCTTTCCCCCCCCCCCCCCCGCTTTCGGGCCAACGGAAAGGTCCCCCAAAAAACCAAGTACAGTGGTACCTTGGGTTAAGTACTTAATTCGTTCCGGAGGTCCGCTCTTAACCTGAAACTGTTCTTAACCTGAAGCACCACTTTCGCTAATGGGGCCTGCTGCTGCTGCTGCCACACCACCGCTGTGCAATTTCTGTTCTCATCCTGAAGCAAAGTTCTTAACCTGAAGCACTATTTCTTTATTAGCAGAGTGTGTAACCTGAAGCATATGTAACCTGAAGTGTATGTAATCTGAGGTACCACTGTATATACACAAAGTATCAAATGTGGTGACAGTAATATTAATGCAACAAAACAACAACACCACAAACGGCTTGTAAGTATAAAACCAAATTTACTAGAATAATAACTAGAATAGAGATAGACTTGTAACCATTCAAGCCAAGCCAGCTTTCAAATAGGGCTGGGAACTCTGAAAAGACACTGCCGGTCAGTGCAGACAACACTGACCTAGCTGGACCCAATGGTCTGACTTAAACCAAGGCAGATTCCCGGCTTTCCCCCTGCCTGCTGACCATGACTCTATTCAAGGGCGACGAAGCAGGTTGAACCCATGTGTGTGGCGCATGTTCTCAGCCACCACCTCATGCGCCCAGGGCCAAGGCACTTTTGAGTCCCTGCTACCTGCAAGAAATGACATACATTCATCAGGTTCTTTTGACAGGATCTCTCCTGGCTCCATCTTGCTGACGGACAGAACAGGTGGAAGAGACTCTCCCAGGCCAAAAAAAAGCTGAGATGTTAACTCTTGGGTGTGTGCAAAGAGATGTATTTTGCATCCTGAGCATAAAATGTACATTCAGCATCGCAGGCGTGACCGTCTGTCTCAGAGCTGCTGTGTGAGCATCCTTTCATTGCAACCTACCGTATTTTTTGCTCTATAAGACTCACTTTTTCCCTCCTAAAAAGTAAGGGGAAATGTGTGTGCTTCTTATGGAGTGAATGCAGGCTGCGCAGCTATCCCAGAAGCCAGAACAGCAAGAGGGATTGCTGCTTTCACTGCTCAGCGATCCCTCTTCCTGTTCTGGCTTCTGAGATTCAGAATTCCCCCCCCCCTTGTTTTCCTCCTCCCAAAACTACGTGCATCTTGTGGTCTGGTGCGTCTTATACAGCGAAAATTACAGTAATCATCTATTTTGGGGTGGGGTTATTTGTTTCATTTCCCCCTCCTTTAAAAAAAATATAAAATTTTTCTTTGGTAGCCAACGAAAAGTTCAAGCTACAAAAAGAAAGTCACAGCAAATAAGCCAAAATTCCAAACCATATATTGCCACAGCCTGGAAGGACCAAAATACAAAGATGCAGGGATAATTAAAAATTTACTCACACTTACTTTTGGGATAGTATTTATGAAGAATTGGGGGGGAATGTTCGAACGAACTTGCGTCAAAAATCCCGAAGCATTTCTCTTGGGTTTACTATCATCAGATATCCCAAGCCATAAAAGATGGATATTTTTATATGCCACTACAGAGGCAAGAATGCTTATTTCCAGAAAATGGAAGGTGGGAGAGATTCCAGTAATTGAAGAGTGACAAATAAAGTAATTTGAATACATTGAGGTGGCTAAAATGACAGAAATAATTAGGTTTTGGTTTCGAGACGGACTTCCGGAACGGATTAAGTTTGAGAACCAAGGCACCACTGTACTGACCCAGGTGGGCCAATTTGTCTGATTCCGGAAAATGCAGCTCTCTGTGTGTCAAAGCCGAAGCGAAACCAGATAGAGGAAGGATCACGGTTGTTTTTGCTGTAGTTTGTAGTTACCAGCATGGGAGAGAAACTAGCGGGGGTGGGAGGTGGGGAGTCAGAGATGGGGCAGAAAGTGCCTGAGGGCAACTGAGGTTATTTCTCATAAATGATGGACTGCATGGACCATCTTTCCCCGGACTTGTCACTTTTTCTCTTTCGGGACGTCATTTCTCCAACAGCCTGACGCACAACCCAACCTTTGGAGTGGAACAACCTCAGCCAGAGGAAAAACCCATAATATTCAAGCAGGGGAACGCTTGAGGTGGTCTGGGGAGGTAGAGTTCTTGTTGTTGTTGTTGTTGGTCAGAGAGGCACGTCCTAGAGGCCAAGGCTCCTTCCCGGCAGAACTAGATCAGACTGACCTAGGTTGGACAGGGTCAGCTCAGAGTTCGGAGTTAGAAGAGGCCTCCGAAATAATCTAGGCTGGGGGACTTTTGGTTCATCGGAGGTTGCTGGGCTCTGCTTATCCCTGCCAATTGGCCATGCTGGCTGGGGCTAGCCCAAAAGCCTCTGGGGGGCCGTGAGCTCCCCATCCCGGCTTTAAGGTAAAGGTAAAGGACCCCTGACCATTAGGTCCAGTCGTGGCCGACTCTGGGGTTGCAGCGCTCATCTCGCTTTATTGGCCGAGGGAACCGGCGTACAGCTTCCAGTTCATGTGGCCAGCATGACTAAGCCGATTCTGGCGAAGCAGAGCAGCACATGGAAACGCCGTTTACCTTCCCGCCGGAAGGTACCTATTTATCTACTTGCACTTTGACGTGCTTTCGAACTGCTAGGTTGGCAGGAGCAGGGATCGAGCAGCGGGAGCTCACCCCGTCGCGGGGATTCGAACCACCGACCTTCTGATCAGCAAGCCTTAGACTCTGTGGTTTAACCCACAGTGCCACATCCCGGCTTTACACCCCTGCAAATGCATTTAACATGTGATCCCTGATTGGTTGGGACGTGTGTCTAGGAGAGGGACTGGGAGCCTGTCGGACCCCAGCTCTCTCTATTATTATTATTATTATTATTATTATTATTATTATTATTATTATTCATTTTTTAATATATCATTTTCAACAGTTATTCAACATAGGTCACATCTTATACAGTTTTTTTTGGGCTTTCAGCAACCATATCTGAAAATTTTCCAATTTTTCCACTTAATTTACATTTCTTAATTTCACTATTGCTTTTAATTATCTTATCTATTGACTCTCTCATCATAGCCTTCCTTACAATATTTCATATATTCCTCCTTACAAAACTTCTTGCAGTCCTACTAGCGTAATCTGTTGATTACAGTTGCTTTTCAAATAGTTCACATATTTATTCCAGTCTTCTGAGAATCTCTGTTCCCGCAGGTTTCGAATCCGGACCCCAGCTCTCAACATCCCTGACCACGGTCCATGCTGGATGGGGAGTTTCAGGGAGGGGAAATTCCCAGCCCTACTTGGATGCCGGGGCTTAAACTTGACTTATGGCCCTTTGACTTCACAAGGAGTGCTTGAGATATTGAAACAGGATGGCTGTCTATCTGTCTGTCTGTCAGGCATGCTGGCGTTGCAAGTTTCCAGTTTCTTATTACAGTTTGATGTCCAGCAGAGTGCTTCTACGTTGCATGCATTAGGGTTTCGTCCCATTTACTAATTGCATGTTTAGTATTTATTGCCATCTAATTTGCTCCCTTAAATTATTCCTGTCAGAGATGTGGCAACCTGCACATCAATGCCAACCTTTTTGCTCGGTGTCAGGGAAGCCATCAGCGGCAGAATTCCTACATTTGGTGGTGGGGTTGATGAACTTGGAGGCCCCTCCCAACTTTGACCATTCTGTCCTTTTGCCCTCTGACCACCTCCCCAACTTGCTGAAGTTAGCTCTGGCCCTCTGAAGAAGCTGTGGAATTGAAATTGATGAGAGGGCAGGATCTGGCCGTTGCCCTCAGGGTGCTAGATCCGCCCTCGTTCAGGAGGCAGACGGGTGCCGGGCTGAAGGAGCAGACGCCACCTCCATAGCTTGGAGATTCCCCCGCCAGGTTTGCTGGTTTCAGCAGTTTTTCGATAAGCTTCAACCCCCCCCCCCTTCCAAAGTCTGTAATCTAATGAGAGACACATTCCTGGACAAGACGCCTTAAGGGAGATCTTTGCAGACTGCAGCTGTCTGCTTCAAAAGGCTTTGCAAAGGGAGAAAAGCAGGCATGTGGAACACCTGGCAGTTTGTGTATGCTCAGAGGAAAGCTGGGTTCTGCTGAAACAGGACTGCGCCAATGAAACCGATTAGTGAGGTGGTTCAGAACAGCCAAAAAATGCTTCTTCACACGGCACAAATTTATTAACTGAACCAACTTGGGCTCCATAACACTCCACTTTGAGTGGTCATCACCCCCCCCCCAAGAATTCTGGGAACTGTAGTTTGTTGAGGGCGCTGCGAGTTAGGGAGGTCTCCTATTCCCCTCTGAGAGCTACAATTCCCAGTGATCCCCGTGAAGAGGGATTGGTTGGGTCTGAAAACCTAGCTTTCTGAGGAAAGTTGGATATGGAGAAGGAGAGGCGATATCAGGGCTTTTTTTTAAACTATGAGCTCCGGGACCTCTCAGGTGGGCGCCACTGCCATTCTAAGAGAACAAGGCAGAAGTTCATTGTGAGCTCTGACACCCTTTTTTCTGGAAAAATAGCACTGGATGATGATGATGATAATTTATTGTTTATACCCCGCCCATCTGCCCAGGCTTCCCCAACCACTCTGGGCGGCTCCCAACAGAATATTAAAAACACAATAAAACATCAAACATTAAAAACATCAGATGTTTTCTAAAAGCCAGGTAGTTGTTTATTTCCTTGACACCTGATGGGAAAGCCATCTTCTAATATCTGAAGATGGAGTTTGCTTGTTTTCTCCTGCTCCAAAGGGCAGGACTAAAATCAATGGATGAAAGGAGATTTTGACTCAACATTAGGGAGAGCTTTCTGAGGGAAAGCCCTACCTGGTCTGGAACGAAAACTCCCCACGCTGCAACATTTTGATGCAGCAGCAACCCACTTGTTTTCTTGAAAGCCATGAGTGTACTAGTTAGGTGGTGTTGACAGATCCGTCTGCTTCAATTCAAAGGCCTCCCACGATCTCCATCCTGAGTCTCACACTTCGCCAACATTTCCTTCAGCTATCGTCCGAATCCCAGCCTCGGCCGGACACGGAGGAAGCCAGATGCTTCCTGCCAAAAGCCGCCTCGATTCTTCCAAAGAGCCACCGAGAGGAGAATAAAACAAATCACTGCTTCCTCTCCAGTTGATTCTTGGAATCAGGCACAGTTTGTGGAGAAGGTGAGGTGGCTCTGTTTGTGGCAGAGGTAAAAAGTCTGAGCTGTAGCCAACTAAACCCTGCTCAGAGTAGACCTACAGAAATCCAGGCCCATGCCTAACTTAAGCCCGTAAATTTCATGTGCGCTATATGTTTAAAGCCATGTCCTACCACAGGGACGCGGGTGGCGCTGTGTGTTAAACCACAGAGCCTAGGACTTGCTGATCAGAAGGTCGGTGGTTCGAATCCCCGCGACAGGGTGAGCTCCCGTTGCTCGGTCCCAGCTCCTGCCTACCTAGCAGTTCGAAAGCACGTCAAAGTGCAAGTGGATAAGTAGGTACCGCTCCGGTGGGAAGGTAAACGGCGTTTCCGTGCGCTGCTCTGGTTCGCCAGAAGTGGCTTAGTCATGCTGGCCACATGACCCGGAAGCTGTACGCCGGCTCCCTCGGCCAATAAAGCGAGATGAGCGTCACAACCCCAGAGTTGTTTGCGACTGGTCCTAATGGTCAGGGGTCCCTTTACCTACCACTTTAAACAGTACCACCCCCAAAGAATTCTGGGAACTGTAGTTTAAGGGTGCTGAGAGTTGCCAGGAGACACCCCCCCATTCTCCCTCACAGAACTACAATTCCCAGAGTTCCCCGGGAAGAAGGATAATTGGTTGTTACACCACTCTGGTAAATGTAGGTCTGTGAGGGGGAATAGTGGGGAACTCCTAAGAACTTGCAGCACCCTTAACAAAACACAATTTCCCAGGATTCTTTGGGGGAAGCCACAACTGTTTAAAGTGGTCTGATACTGATTCTGCCTTGGTCAGACCACACCTGGAATACTGCGTCCATTTCTGGGCAGCACAGTTTAGGAAGGATGTTGACAAGCTGGAAGGTGTGCAGAGGAGGGCGACCAAGAGGGTCTGGAAACCAAGCCGGATGAGGAACGGTTGAAGGAGCTGTGTATATTTAGCCTGGAGAAGAGGAGACTGAGAGGAGATGATAGCCATCTTCAAATATCTCAAGGGCTGCCTCATGGAAGTTGGAGAAAACTTGTTTTCTCCTGCTCTGGAGGGCAGGACTCGAACCCTTGACTTCACGTTTCAAGAAAGGAGATTCCGACTAAACATCAGGAAGAACTTCCTGACGGCAAGAGCTGTTCAAAAGGGGAACGGTCTCCCTCGGGAGGTGGTGAACTCTCCTTCCTTGGAGGTTTTTAAGCAGAGGTTGGATGGCTTAAGCTGTCCTGGATGCTTGACGTTTTCATCCTCAAAAGAGTTTTTGATTTGAGTTTCGATTGAAATGAGGCTGTATTTCAATGTTTTAATGTTGTATTTTAATCTTGTTTTTAAGTTGTATTTCAATCGATTTGTTTTTATATCGGGTGTTGGCCGCCCTGAGCCCGGTCTAGGCTGGGGAGGTTAGGGTATAAATAACATTTATTATTATTATTATTATTATTATTATTATTATTATTATTATTATTTAGCTGAGATTCCTGCATTTCAGGGGGTTGGACTAGATGACCCTCGGGGTCCCTTCCGACTCTACAATGATTCTATGATACCACTTTAAATGTATAGTCAGCATGTCCGGGGAATGTAGGAGCTGAAGTCCCGCAACATCTGGAGGGTCACGGCTTTCCCCTGCTCCTGTTGCAGACACTGCCAGGCTAGATGCCCCGACTGAGTCTCGGGCAACTTCCTCTGTTCCTCTGCCACCAATTAATCCACCTCCATGCCCCACTTGGGTGCCAAGTTTCGTCGGCCCCGGGCTGTGCTGAGACAGAAAATGGGTTGGGAGCTCAGAGGGGGCTCGGCTGCGCGCTTGCAGCCTGGCACCGATTAGAAGCCACTTCCCTCCGCCTTCCTTTGTGATGTCAGAGTGGGGAGCCGGGCACTGGGAACCAGCCGCTCAGAGGTTCCCACTGGTCTAAGCCACACGCGAAACAAGGCAATTGACCAGGGTCCCCATTCTGACATCAGCGGTCAGGGAAGTTCAGAGTTCGTACCCAGCCGGGCACCGATCCAGGCAGGAGGCGCAAGCGAACAGGAGCCCTGCCCTGGTTTGCCTTGTTTTAATTTCTTTGAATTCCCCAAACTCCTGCTTTTTACATGCTCTTGTTTATTATATTTGTGTTCTGCTGGATTTGTTTGCGATGTTTTGGTTTTTCAACGAGACAGGCTTTAAAACTTTTTTTTACAGAAAGGATAAATATCACGAAAGAAACTATCGTTTGGTGCCCAAAATTAACATTGATGAATATTTTTGACGGTACCATACAGTGGTACCTCGGGTTAAGTACTTAATTCGTTCCAGAGGTCCATTCTTAACCTGAAACTGTTCTTAACCTGAAGCACCACTTTAGCTAATGGGGCCTCCTGCTGCTGCCGCGCCACCGGAGCACAATTTCTGTTCTCATCCTGAAGCAAAGTTCTTAACCTGAAGCACTATTTCTGGGTTAGCAGAGTCTGTAACCTGAAGCAAATTTAACCTGAGGTACCACTGTACTGTCAAAGGACTGATCTTATATAAGTTCTTTGCAGTGCAAATAGTAATTGCAGCTCAGTGAAAAACAACCCAAAATCTTACACTGAACACTTGGTACTGGTCACTCTGGAACACAGCTATAATGGAGAAAAATACATATAATTTGATATTTTTGACAAGAGCTAGAACCTCCAAGCACATGAATGACTCGAAGTTTGTCATGCCCATTCTATTCAATGGGCATCGTCTCAGCACAGCTGACATTGGATTATTTATTTTATGTTGTACGCCGCTTAAAGAGATTTTTAAACAAAATATTAAGCAGTTTATAATAATAATATATATAATAATAATAATTTATTATTTATACCCCGCCCATCTGGCTGAGTTTCCCCAGCCACTCTGGGCAGCTCCAAATCAAGTGTTAAAAACAATACAGCATTAAATATTAAAAACTTCCCTAAACAGGGCTGCCTTCAGATGTCTTTTAAAAAGAAGATAGCTGCTTATTTCCTTCACATCTGAAGGGAAGGCGTTCCCCGGGGCAGGTGCCACTACCGAGAAGGCCCTCTGTCTGGTTCCCTGTAACCTCACTTCTTGCAGTGAGGGAACCGCCAGAAGGCCCTCGGTGCTGGATCTCAGTGTCCGGGCTGGACGATGGGGGTGGAGACGCTCCTTCAGGTATACTGGACCGAGGCCGTTTATAAAAGCTTTTGAAATTACAGTGGTACCTCGGGTTACATACGCTTCAGGTTACAGACTCCGCTAACCCAGAAATAGTACCTCGTATTAAGCATTTTGCTTCAGGATGAGAACAGAAATCGTGCTCTGGCGGCGCATCGGCAGCAGGAGGCCCCATTAGTTAAAGTGGTGCTTCAGGTTAAGAACAGTTTCAGGTTAAGAACGGACCTCCGGAACGAATTAAGTACTTAACCCGAGGTACCACTGTATAAAAGATTTCATGTAGAGGATCCTATCCAATTAGAAGCCCCCTGAAGTACACATTTAAAGCAGTACCATACCACTTTAAACAGGTATGGCTTCCCCCTAAGAACTCTGGCAAGTATAGTTTGCTAAGAGTTGCTAGGGGACACACCCCCCTCACAGAGGGAGCTACAATTCCCAGAGTGATCCTCAGGGTCCCTTCCAAATTTAAAATTCTCTGATTCCCATGGGAAAAGAGAGTGATTCTTAAACCAAACCCCTCTCCCTGCTGAATTTGTCTAATTCTCTTTTAAAGCCTTCCAAGTGAGAAGTCAATGGTCATCGATGCCTCTCGTGGAAACGAGTCCCATAGTTTAGAGCCGGTGGTGTGGTGCAGTGGTTAGGGTCCCAGGTCTAAGATCTGGGAGAGGCCTGGGTTCAAATCCCTACTTGGCTGTACGAAGTTCACTGGCCATAACGTCGGGAAGCAGTCCCTGCCCTTCCTCAAGGGAATTAAATGAGGATTTGGGAGAGCCATGCAGGCCCCCTTGAGCTCCTTGGAGAAAAATGAAGGTGGAATATAAATGCAGCAAGTAAATAAATAGATGTAAAATAAACTACTGGCTTTTTGCAGAAGTCTTTCCCTTTTTACTTGCCCTGAACCTTCCCACATTCTTCTTCTTTGGATGATCCCGGGTACCAGGACTTTATTGCAAGAGAGGGAAGCGGTGCAGCGGATTTCTCCATCGACTTTCTCCCCAGCCTGGATAGCTCTGTTGGTTAGAGCTTTGTATTGATGACACCAAGGCTGCAGGTTCACACAGCTGCATATTCCTGCCTTGCAGGGGGCTGGGCTAGATGACCCTCAGGATCCCTTCCAACCCGTATGATTCTATGATTTTATATCCCAGTATGATGCCTCTTCCCCCTTCCCCGCCCCGAGTCGCCTTTTCTTTACCCTAAAAAGCCTCAAATGTTGTGAATTTCCCTCACAGGGGCGTTGCTCCAGTCCCTGGATCATTAGGGGCGCCGCCGTTTTCTCAACCTTTTCCAGCTCCGCAACATCCCTCGCCCCAAGAGGGCATCCCCTCCCGTCCCAAGTGCGTATCACGCGACTGCAACGCGTTAATACTCTGCACATGCTCAGGGGCGCCCTTTTTATCTACCTACCTACCTAAGGCTGGAGAAAAGGAAACTCCGGGACGGGAGGGGAGGAGCCCTATTAAGCCCCGGGAGAGGTTTATGAAGTTTTGCTGGGGACGGAATTACGAACCAAAGAAAGACGTTTCCAAATGGCAAAGGGGGTGGGGGGAGAGAGAGAATAAACTACAACTCCCAGAATGCATCGCGGCGCGCAGCCTAATGCCTGGCTCTCGGAGGCGGCGGTGATTGGCTGGAAGGGGAGAAGGCGTCATCCCGCGCGCGACGCGCACAGGAACCCAGCGCAAGAGCAGAACCCTGAATACAGCGGCGCTGCTGACCAGGAAGGAAATTCCAGGTGGGAATTCCAGCCTAGGAGAGGAAATTGACAGTTGGTGGGGGAGATGGGCAATTGTTGCAGAAACCTGGGAGGATTGCATTGGAGAAATCATAGCATTCACCCCATTCCTTCTTTTAAATGCATAGGAAGCACGCTTGGGACTGCCAACTTTACTCTCTTGCAGGGCTCCTGTGCCTTTTCTACGAGAGTGGGGAGCCATTAGTGTTCCTCACTTCGTCTCTCCACTGTCCATTCATCACGGATTAAGCCTGCGGCCAAATGGATGCCTTGTCTGTGGATTTGAGGCAGTGTGGCGTAGTGGGTAGAGTGGGAGGGACCAGGGCTTCCCAGCCATGCAAAGCAGGGTGCAAAGCGGGATTGGCGAGGGGTGTGGCTTGCAGAAGCTCCCGCAGGGCCAGGCAGAGAAGTCTGGAGGGCCGCACAGCCCAGAGGTCCCCTAATCTTGCTCCCGAGCGCTGACACATCTCCTCTTCTCTAGGCTCGGCCATGACGAAACTCCTGCAGTGGCTCTGGACTCTGTCTATCCTGGGCGCCGTCTGGGCGGCTCTCACTCTCAACCTTTTGGGGCTCGACCCGCTGCCCCCAGCCTGGCACCAAGTGCTGTGGCCCCTGCCCACCTACCTGCTGGTGGCCTTTGGCTGCTACTCGCTGGGCGTCGTCGGGTACCGCTTGGCCACCTTCAACGACTGCGAGGAGGCGGCGAGAGAGTTGCAGGAGCAGATCCGAGAGGCCCGGGAAGACCTATCCCGCCGCGGACTGCGGTTCTGACCCTCCCTGCGGCAAGGACATGAGCACAGCACCCTGATGGAAAGAAGCACCCCGTCTGGAGCAATAAATAAAAATTCAGCTAACATGACTGAGCTCTTTGGTGGCCTGGTGGTGGATTTTTAAAAGAATCATATCTGCTGGGAGTGGATTGCCTAGGTGCCGGTGCGAGGCAAAAGATTGTGAACCAGTGTCTCCTATATTACACATTTTTCCCCCTGAATTGTAGAATATACACTGCCCTATTTTCAGCATTAGCAGAAGCTGGTGCGTTCTCTACTCCCCAGCACTGGCACATTGGGGCTCCTGAGATGAAGAGAATCTGATTTGTGTTTTTCAACAGAGGCGGTGATGGGTCCCTCAGACTAGCTGGGAATAGCTGGGCTAGATTGGTTAGCTGAACTGAAGCGGGTGAGAGAAAAGCACTTTGCACGTGCTCAGGAGAACTCTCAGTGGTGTGTATGGGTGTTGTGGTTTTTTTAAAAGCACCTTGTGTTTCAGGACTGACATGTAAAGAGAGCCAGTGGTGGTGTAGCAATTAAGAGACTAGGACCAGGGAGACGGGTTCAAATGCCCACTTGGCCACAAAGCTCACTGGGTAACCTTGGACCAGTCACTGCCACTCGGCCTAGCCTACCTCACAGACTTGTTTAAGGGATTTGAGGAGCGGGGAAACCATGTATGTCACCTTGAGCTTCTTGAAGGAAAAGGTGGGATATAATAAATGAAATCAATCAATCAATCAATCAATCAATCAATAAAGGTATCCCCAACCAGATCTCTGATACACACAGTGGCTCCGCATGTGCCTTTAGGGTAGGGTGGTTGTGGAAATTTTCCTTCTGCCTTATAACTGGATCCCAAAATGGCCTAGTTTCCGTGCAAACTTAAGGCTTTGTTGTTGGCACCGTAACTTTGGAAGACTGTTCCTGTTGAAATCAGGAAGGTGCTTGAAATCCTGATATTTTGTCACCTGCTGAAAGCATTTCTGTTCTGCAAGGTATTTTTAGATAATTAATTTGATTCAGTGTGGGACGTTTGGCCTGCATTTTATGATTTCATAATTCCATGGTCTTTTTCACGCTTTTTTCATACGCTGCCACGATACAGTTTTGCATGAGTCGTCAGTTCAGAAAGTTTCCTAAAAATGAGGCAAATAGAACCTCCTGGTTCAGGGGCAGTATACCCTGCTGAATAGAAAATATCAAGGACGGTGAATGGAGAGGCAGCGCTGTTGCTACTGTGCCTGCTTGTGAGCTTCTTTATAAGTTTTGGATTGGCTGCTGAAAAGGGATTATGGCTGTGGAGGAACAGGGAGGGAGGGTCTTGACCAGGGGTCAGCAACCTTTTTCAGCTGTGGGCCGGTCCACCGTCCCTCAGACCTTGTGGGGGGCCAGACTATATTTTTTGGGGGGGGGGGGAGAATGAATTCCTATGCCCCACAAATAACCCAGAAATGCATATTAAATAAAAGGACACATTCTACTCATGTAAAAACACACTGATTCCCGGACCGTCCGCAGGCCGGATTGAGAAGGCGATTGGGCCGCATCCGGCCCCTGGGCCTTAGGTAGCCTATCCCTGGTCTTGACTTAAGACCAAACGGAGTTTCCTGGAAGCATCTGATTGAGGGCTGTGAAAACAGGTTGCTGGTTTGATCCAGCAAGGCTTCTTTCTGTGGCGTTACAACTATTTCTCAAGCATCAGGTTGCATCCTAATTTCTACTCAAAAGTTGTTGACATCTGTCTGCCTTGAGAGACAATGGGAGTCAAACCGCTGCATTAGCAACACCAAAGCGACCTCCT
This sequence comes from Podarcis bocagei, assembly GCF_964188305.1. Lineage (NCBI taxonomy): Eukaryota > Metazoa > Chordata > Lepidosauria > Squamata > Lacertidae > Podarcis > Podarcis bocagei. The sequence goes on from NC_138142.1 coordinate 34,510,678, forward strand.
TGGGGCGCAAGCCTGAGCCGTGCATCTGGAGCAGGGGTCAGCAAACTTTTCCAGCAGGGGGCCGGTCCACTGTCCCTCAGACCTTGCGGGGGGCCAGACTATAAGCCACCCCCCGACTCTCCGCTCCCTTCCCCACAGCACCGGATGAGCCCCGGTAGCTGCTTACCTGTGTCTTGCGAGCGGCGGGGGCTGGTGGTGTGGGACGATGAGCGGCACGCGAAAGGGCTCCGGAGAGGGGCTACTTAAAATGGTGGCCGCTCGAGCACTGCTGCTGCTGCTGGCACCAACAAAGCCCAGTCCCCTTCCTCCTCTAGGCAGGGCGAGGAGAATCCAGGAGGAGGGAGGGAGGAGGCGCCGCCGCCAAGGGAGGGAGGGAGAGGGAAAGAATGTGTGCACTGGTGATCCACACGGCGATTCCTGGGCCGGATCCAGAAAGCAATTGGGCCTGATCCGGCCCACAGACCTTAGTTTGCCGACCCATGGTCTGGAGGCTCTAGGCTGCCCACTCAACAAGACACACACACACACACCGGTCTCAAAGATGTGGTCCAAAGATAAGCAGAGCAAGATGTTTGGCACCAGTCTGGGTGCAGGAGATGCCGGAAGGAGGCATACAAGGTGCCACTCAACTGTCTTAAGGACTCCGCTCCTTAAGTTTACTCCTTAACCATTTCTTCTCCCAAAGATACCCTGCAAGGCAGCAGAACAACTGTAATCAAGTTTTAAAAATATGGAATGATAGGAATCAAAGAAGCCTTGGAGCAGAAAGGGATCCTTTAAAACTGTGCTGCAGCGAAGGTTTGAAAGCCAGGTTGAAGCTGTTTCAGAGAAGATCCATTGGAATGTAGGGCCCCCCAAGTCATCATGCCCATTTAACTTTAGTGGGTTTACTCTTGGGTATCCAATGTTCAACACAACCCACTATTTCTTTCCTGGATTCTATAGAGTCTGCAAAAGAATCCTGTGTGACTCAGAAGCTTGCAACCTCTGCCCAAAATGCTAGTTGACCCAATTTCTCTTTCAAGTTATCCTTTCCACAGTTGAATTTCTTGTTCCGCGGTGCCAAACGCAGCCCCCGAGGCCGCGATCGTCCAGAACAGCCTGCCCTGTGCGTCAGACGAGCTTCTGCCATAAACCGGGACCTCCCCGTCCTCTTGGCCCCGCCAGGTCTCTCCTTGTTCCAAAGCCAGGATTTTCTAGATTTTTAAAATTAGCACCTGCACAGCTGGCGTGGCAAAGTGAGTTGGATAATTAGCAGGAGCGAACTAATGACTGGCTTCCGGGGATATCGGTGGCTTCAAGGAATGGGAAGGTGTGGTGCGTTTTTCCCTAGAGTACAGCACACTTGATATATTCCGAGGAAGCTGGTCATGATGCTTGGCCTTAAAATCTTGGCTCCTGAATCATGAGAACCTGTTGGCAAGGGAGGCGCACTCTGCACGTGAACAGGGGCATGGCGCTGCTGTGAACCACAGGACAGCTCTGGGATTAGAAATTGGTTCAAGCTCCCAGAGAGAATTACGAACGCTTCTGCAATCAGCCCGTTTTGGGGCGGGAGACGGAGATGTTCAAAGGGGGGGACACCCCACCCCACCCCCCAAGTTCCCTAAGGAAGAAGATGCCCTTGCATAGCACATCAAGGCAGCTTGTGCAGGAGAACTTCCTGCTGGGTGGTGGACGCAAGAGTCCTCATAAGGGAGCTGTTCTTGAAGGAAGAACTGTGAGGGGAGAGACTCCATCAGGCAAGGCCTCCTTCCACCTTCCTTACTCTACCCTCTAGTCTCTGCTTCTCAGTGTGTATTGTATTGTTTTATGTACTGTGGCTTGTTGTTTTATTGATTAGAGTTTAGATATTATTTATTGTAACTGTTGAGTGGATTTCTGTTTAACTTTTACATGTTGATATTACAGTGGTACCTCGGGTTACATACTGTCAGGAAACTGCCATCAGTGCCGGAGAGAGAGAGCAAAAGCCAGAGGGATTCCAGAGAGCGTCCAGGGATCGGGAGGAGCAGCCCATCTTCTGGGGGAGAGAATCAGCGTAGCACCAGTGGAGAAGGGGGGCAGATGGGGGAAGCAGCGAGGCGGTCCCATGACTCCTTGCCTGGGACCAGCGGGGAGAGTAGGGGTCCTCCGTTGCCTATGCCCTCCTTGCGCAGAAGGCTTTCGCGCAGAGAGAGTAGGAGGAGACTGGGCGTCAAAGAGCTTCTTTGCTGGAAGAAGTTTAAGAAACGCCCACTGACGGATTCTGCCAGCGATTGAGACAGCCACGGGTGAGTGGCTGTCCGGACAGAAAAGGTTCACTTAGGCAACCCAGCCAGGTGTTTGCACCCGGCCGGGGAGATAGGCACCTGCTTACGCACGAGCAACCCCTAGAACCATTACACATACGCTTCAGGTTACAGACTCCGCTAACCCAGAAATAGTACCTCGGGTTAAGAACTTTGCTTCAGGATAAGAACAGAAATCGTGCTCCGGCAGCGCTGCTGCAGCAGGAGGCTCCATTAGCTAAAGTGGTGCTTCAAGTTAAGAACAGCTTCAGGTTAAGAACGGACCTCTGGGACGAATTAAGGACTTAACCTGAGGTACCACTGTATTTTATATTATTCTAATGATTGTTGAATGTTACTTTTTTGATGTAGGTTGCCTATTTTAAAGTTATGTTTTATTATCAAATTTTTGTATTGCATTAGATTGTTGTAAGATGTGCATTTTTTGTTTCTTCAGCTTGTAAACCGCCTTGGGTATTGTAAGATAGAAAGACGGTATATAAATTAAAAATGATGATGATGAAGAGAGAAGCAGGGCCGTTCCACCAGCTTTGCCGAAAGGGCACCAACTACCCCTGGGCTCTTTCTGTTCCAGCCAGTCATTATGTAAGAACTATCTGAGAGTTGGCGCCTGAGTTTGCTTTCTTTCCTCTTCCCTCCCTGATGCTCTTCCCTCTTTTGCTGTTTTTCAGGTTGTAAGCCTGTGGGGAAGGACTGCCTTGTTTTAATTGATGTAGGCCACTGGAAGTCTTTTTGGCCGAGAAGCAGGGGACCAAATGCACGGAATTGTCAATAAACCAACCAACCGAAGAGCGCTGTTGGACCAGGCCAAAGGCTCGATTGGTCCAGCTTCCTGTTTCTTATAGTAGTCAATTAGATGCATCCAGAGAAGGCAACTCCCCTCTCCGGGATAAAAGAAAGGACTGGGATCTTTATTTCTAGGGGGCAGTAGCTCCGTGGCAGAGCATCTGCTTTGCACGCAGGAGGTTCCAGGTTCGATCCCCGGCATCTCCTGGGAAAAGACCCCTTGCCTGAAACCCTGGAGAGCTGCTGCCGGTGAAGTAGAAAACACTGAGTTATGTGGACCAATGAGCTAGGCAGCTTCTCATGTTCCTATTGCAATCAACCCATGAGGACTGGAACCTTCCTTTATCTCTAGGAAAGAGCCACAGTTGAGTGGCAGAGCACCTGGTTGGCAGAGAGAGAGAGAGAGACACCCTTGCCTGAAACCCTGGAGAGCGGCTGCCAGTCAGTGTAGACAATACTGAACTACATGGACAGCTGGCCTGACTCAGTATAATGGCAGCTTCCTCAATTCCTACACAGAAAGAAGGAGGGTTCAATGCGCGTTCTCCTCCCAGAAAACAACCTGGTTTATTAAAAGGCACTTCGTGTGGAAAGTCACAGCTTCTTAGGAAAGTTCTCTTGCGGAGCTCAGAGCAGAAGAATCGCTCCAGAGACTGGGGGAAGAAGACAGGGGCCGAGGGGCCGTTTGTGGGGCAGTGAGACGAAGGGGAAAGCAGGGGCAGAGAACTTGGTCAAAAGGCACTCCCGGAGGACGGAGGCGGAAACTGTGAAGTCCTCACTGCTCGGGCGGCAGAAACGGTTGTCCACAGAACGGGGGGAGAAAGTCGCCTTCTGGAAGTAATGCATTAAGGCAAGGAGGCACGCAGCATTTTCTTTTTGGGGAGCAGGGGGGTCTCCACGTTTACACCTCCTAGGCCTAGGGTGAAGAATGTGGGTGGCTGGTTAGGATGCTCCTGGACCCCAACTCCCATCAGCTCCAGCCAGTGGTGAGGCATGATGGGAGTTGTAGTTCAACAATGTTCCAGGACTCCAGCTCCCATCAGCCAGCACAGTCAATGGGCAGGGATGATGGGAGTTGTAGTTCAACAACGTTCCAGGACTCCAGCTCCCGTCAGCCAGCATGGCCAATGGGCAAGGGATGATGGGAGTTGTAGTTCAACAATGTTCCAGGACTCCAGCTCCTGTCAGCCTGCATGGCCAATGGGCAAGGGATGATGGGAGTTGTTGTTCAACAATGTTCACAGACTCCAGTTCCCATCAGCCCCTAACCAGCACAGTCAGTGGGCATGGATGATGGAAGTTGCAGTTCAACAGTGTTCCAGGACTCCATCTCCCATCAGCCAGCACGGCCAATGGGCAGGGATAATGGGAGTTGTAGTCCAGCAGCACCCGGAGGAACACTGTTGTACCCTGGAAAAGCAGCAGAGAGAGTGGGTTGGTTCCTTCATCCTTTTCCTGCTCTGGCTCCCTGGTTTTCAGTCTGCACCATACAGCTCAAGATGGAGGAGGAATTGTTCCTGCTGCAGAGTCCACTTGCACAGGCCGGATGGTCGGCGGGGGGGGGGGAGGGGCTCCTGAGGGCGCAAGGAGAGCAGGGACGCAGCAGCCACACCCAGCCGAAACTCAGCCCTTTTCCCCCTTCCTTGGCCAAGGGCGGTCATAAAACCCATCCCCTGGGTCCTCAGGCCTGCAGCGACTTGTAGGTTTTGTTGAGGTCCGGAGGGAAGCGCCAGAAGAGCCAGAACCGGATGAGGCTGGTGGCTATGCCTGGCACGTTGGGGACCTGGAAGAGGCAGAAAGGAGGTCAGTGGCAGACCATCTGCTTTCATAGCTGTCAAGCGTCCCTTATTTGGCGGGACAGTCCCTTATCCCAGCCGCCATGTCCCGCCGCTGTCCCTTATTGATGATGTCCCTTAAATAAGCTACTGAAGGTAATGGGGCCCTTTCTATGTCCAGCTGTGCTTTGTCAACAACAAATTGTTGCTGTTTTTTGTGTTGAATGTATGCTATATGGTAATTTATGGACCTAATAGGTATCTAAAGCCATTTGCACGCAACAAAATATGTTTTTTATCAAAGTAATTGTTGATCCCTTATTTTGGCTGCTGATCCCTTATTTTCGAGGCTGCTGGTCCCTTATTTTCAAATCTGTAAGTTGACAGCTATGTCTGCTTTGCTTGCAGAAAGTCCCCAATGGCACTTCTCCACGCGGGGGGCTGGGAGAGAGACCCCCCGCCTGAAACCCTGGAGAGACACTGCCAGTCAGTGCAGACCACACTGCGCTCAGTGGACTCAAAAATCCGACTCTGCATAAGGCAGCATCTTAAAATCTCTTAACCCGGGAGGGAGATATGGGGAGGAACGAGGTGAAGGGCAAACAGGAGAAAAGGGGGGGGGAGAGAGAAAAACCGATTTTAAAAAATCCAATTGCATCACCACCACCCGCTCTCGTGTTCCTCTCTGCCAAGGGTGGTTTACTGGCCTCTCCGTTTAATTAATTAAAATCAATGCCGCATGATTTATCAGAGGGCAGAGACGGGGGCACAACCGTTCATCGGACACTGCCGTGGCCACCTCCACGTGCACAAAAATCAGGCGCACACAAACGTGCGCTGCTCACCGCAATGTAAACATCCTGAAGCAGAATCCCATACAAGGTCCAGGAGGCCGAAGCCAGGAAGGTTGTGACTGTCAGCGGAAAGGAGAGGCACTGTGTGGAGCGGCTCCTCACGATCTTGGCCTGAGAAGACGCAAAGAATTGTCTGGTTCAGAGGTGTCAGAACCAATAATAATAATAATAATAATAATAATAATAATAATAATAATAATAATTTATTAGTTATACCCCGCCCATCTGGCTAGGTTCCCCAGCCACTCTGGGTGGCTTCCAACCGAATATTAAAAACAATACAGCGTCAGACATTAAAAACTTCCCTAAACAGCCTTCAGTTGTCTTTTAAAAGTAAAATACAGTGGTACCTTGGGTTAAGAACTTAATTTGTTCTGGAGGTCCATTCTTAACCTGAAACTGTTCTTAACCTGAAGTACCACTTTAGCTAATGGGGCCTCCTGCTGCCGCTGCACGATTTCTGTTCTCATCCTGAGGCAAAGTTCTTAACCCGAGGTACTATTTCTGGGTTAGCGGAGTCTGTAACCTGAGGCGTCTGTAACCTGAAGCATCTGTAACCCGAGATACCACTGTAGTTGTTTATTGCCTTGACATCTGCTGGGAGGGCGTTCCACAGGGCAGGTGCCACTACCAAGAAGGCCCTTCGCCTGGTTTCCTCTAACCTCACTTCTCGCAGCGAGGGAACCGCCAGAACGCCCTCAGCGCTGGACCTCAGTGTCCAGGCTGGATGTTGGCAGTGGAGACGCTCCTTCAGGTATACAGGACCGAGGCCGTTTAGGGCTTTAAAGGTCAGCACCAACACTTTGAATTGTGCTCAGACCATAAGGACCGAAGCCGAGCCTGGCTGCTGGACCTGACCCCCAAGCCCACCTGGGTCCCCATCCCAGTCTCGCAGTGGCCAACCACATGCCCCGATGGGAAACCTGCCAGCAGGACCTGAAAGTCGCAGGTTCGATCCCTAGGTAGGGCTGGTGCGGAACCTGAAACCCTGGAAAGCTGCTGCCAGTCAGAATATTATTATTATTATTATTATTATTATTATTATTATTATTATTATTATTATTAACAACAACAACAACAACAATTTATTTATACCCTGCCCATCTGGCTGGGTTTCCCCAGCCACTCAGAGTAGACAATACTGAGCTATATGGATCAATAGACTGTGTATAAGGCAGCTTCTTATGTATCAGGTCTGACTCTTCCCTTTGTGCAGCAGGTGGTTTTCTTGTCAGTCACAGACACACACACACGTGCATCCCCCATGCAGGCAGGCAATTGCTATTTAAGGACACATTTTCGCCAGGAAAAAGCTCTCAAGGAGAGGGTACAGCAAGGAGGAAGAGAAGGGGGAGGAGTTTGGATTTGATATCCCCCTTTATCACTAACCTAAGGAGTCTCAAAGTGGCTAAATTAGGAAATTTAAAACTTATTTACAGAAATATTGTAAAATTTTTGAATGCTGATGACATTGAAATGAATTGAAGGGGTTCTAGCAACAAGGTAAAATGTAAGATGGGATTGATAATAGACAAACTAATAGGATATGAATTTGCTGAACCAATTTTTAAAAGGGATACAAAAAAGGGAGGCGTGAGGAAGTCAGGAAAATAAGTTAACTAAAGATGAGAAATCAAAAAAGAGGGAGTTTTGTTTTCTTTTATATGTGTTTTTTCTTCTTTTTGTGTTTAATGTTTGTATTTTTGTATTTTGTAATTTTGTATTTTTCTGTTTTTGTATTTTTCTGAACTTTTCTATTGATAAAACTTAATAAAATATTTTTTTAAAAAATCAAAGCGGCTAACATTCTCCTTTTCCTTCCTCCCCCACAACAAACACTCTGTGAGGTGAGCAGGGCTGAGAGACTTCAGAGAAAAGTGTGACTAGCCCAAGGTCACCCAGCAGCTGCATGTGGAGAAGTGGGGAAGCGAACCCGGTTCACCAGATTACAAGTCCACTGCTCTTAACCACTACACCCAGAGCCAGGTTTTCCCAAACTTGGGTCTCCGGCTTGTTTTTGTACTACAATTCCCATCATCCCTGACCACTAGCTCTGCTAAGCAAGGGGTGATGGGAGTTGTAGTCCAACAACAGCTGGAGGTCTAGTTTGGGAAAAGTCATGCAGGCCAGAAAAAGAAGACGAAAACCTCTTAAAGGCTGAATTTGGCCCGCAGGCCTTAGTTCCTCTCAGATCCCTGCACCAAACCACACTTCCCAGTTCCAAGTGAACTGGGACCAGTGTGTTCGTTCAACAACCTGAGTCCTGCAACTTATCTGGTTTCTCGGGATCACGAATGCTCACTCTCTCTTTCTCTCTCTCTGAATAAGGACATTTCCTTTTCACCTTAAGAAAACAATAATAATGAAGGACTTGCCACGCCGCCACCTGGCAGGCAAGCCTGGCTTCCGGAAGATTCCGGTCCTGCCGTTGTCTCATCACAGGAAATGGCACCGGCCTCTCTAGACACCTGAGCTGCGGTGCGCAAATGTTTTGGATGGCTAAGCAGGGTGGGGATGGGATCGGGGCCAAAGCAGAGAGTTATGCAACACAGGATGAAGCCACAGGGATGACTACGCCTGATAGCGCTATGCCATCTGAGGGCAGGCACTTATTTAGTCGTAAATTCACCTATCTTAATCATTTCTTTTTTAAAAAACCAACAATACCCTTAATCCGTTTATATCCTGGCCCTTCCAAATAACAGTTTCCAGGATGCTATATTTAATTGGTCAGCTGAATGACCAGAGAGCAGACACACCTCAGACTTGGGGGTCAAATGCGGCCCTCTAAACCTTCCTATCTGGCCCTTGGAACTCTCACCAGGCCATGCCTGCTTTGCAGCCTCCTCGGGTGTTTTTTTCCCTGGCAAAAATGTGCCCTTGAAACTCGGTTCATGCCTGTTGGCTTGCCTGGGTGGAAACCCCCCCCCAAAACTTGAAAATGTACGCTCAGGAAACATACAGTGTGCCAGCGGCAATCTTGAGTTTCCATTAACAATTTCAAATCAGCCCTTTTTAAAAAAAACTTGGGGATTTTAAATGATGGTTTTGAATTGCCTCGATTAAAACTGGTTCGCCCTGAAATGCGTAGAGCAATAGAACCGCAACGCCCATTGAGGCGTCTGGTCAGCCATCGTGTGAGAACTGGACTATTATGGGCCTTGGGCCTGGCCCAGCAACCAACCTCTTTCTTATATGGTCTTAGGTTCACACGGTGCCTATGGAACTCACTCCCACAAGATGTAGTGACGGACGCCCACTTAGATGGCTTGAGAAGGGGCCCGGAAGATTCCAGTAGGAAATGGGAATATCAGTAGCTACTGGCCACAATGGCTGCATCCTGTCTCCTCTGTCGAAAGGGCAATATTACTCCTATATGCTGGTTTATGCAGATGGCAATCTCTTTTTTTTGTAGCATACCAGGTCAGCCAGTGGTGAGAGGTACATGGTGATGGTGAAGAGGCTGCAGAAGAGGCCCAGGCGCGTCAGGCGCACGGAAACATCCGGAACCAGCAGGTTGAAGTAACCATAGCCAAGGAGGAGCACTGCCAATAAGCCCATGGTCTTCAACAGCACAGACCGCTAGACGAGGGAAGAGAAAAGGAGGTGGTTGTTTGGAATCAACAACACTCACTATTTAAACTTCTACTCCATTTATTATTATTTAAATAATTCCTTATTTAAACTAAGGATGGGACACAGATAGCCCTTAAGATACTGCTGGTCTACAGCTCCCATCATGCCAAACCACGGATCCTACTGGTTGGGGCTGATGAAAGCTGGAATCTAACCATTAGGCTGCCCATCCCGGACTTCTACATAAGATCGGGATCCTATTTTCTCGCTTCCATCTGCACCATGTACTTAAAATATGGATACCAGATGTCCTCATTTCCCGGGGACTGTCCCCAGATTTACAAATCTGTCCCCGGACAAAATCCGTCCCCGGATTTCATTTAATGTCCCCGGATTTATATTTTAAGTGTTGTAGATTTATTAGTAGGGAATGAATGTTGCGTGATTGGTTCAACGGCACAAGACATCATATGGGGACTTCCGGCGAGGCAAAACGGTGGGCGCCACAGCAGCGAGCAGCTCCTGAAGCCAGCCAGAGCCAACTGTGCTCCCAGTCCAGCTCTGGGCTGCTGAGACTGCTGCTACCACGGGAGAACCGGGGACACCCGGCGTGTCAACAGGGGGGACCGCTGACCCCCCATGTCCCAAATCGAGCCAGGAGCGAGAGCGCCTGGCCACCTGACCGACTGCCCAGGCCTGGCCCAAGCCTACTCCATGGCGGCTAGCACTCCAAGAGAGCAGGCTGGGGCCAGAGGAAGGCCGCGCAACAGAGGAGACCACAGAAGAGAAGATATTACTTCTTTTTTGAAAAATAACTAATTTTAAAAATAATCCCCCCCTCTTTTTTTAAAAAAAGTGTCCCCGGATTCTTTGAAAAAAATCTGGTAACCTTAACTTAAAAGCAGTAGCATAACCACCTTAAGCGCTCATGTCTCTCCCCAGGGAAGTTATGCTTGGAACCACCACCAGTTATTTTTAAGGATCGGGTAAAAATTTTTCTTTAAATTAGCAAATTTTATACAGTATATCATGGCGTATTTTAGTATTGTGTTAGACCACCTTTGATGTCTATGCACGTTGTTAGCTTTTATTATCTTTTCATAGAATCATAGAATTGTAAAGTTGGAAGGGACCATTTAGTCCAACTTCCCCACAATGCAAGAATATTTTTGCCCAGCGCAAGGCTCGAACCCATGACCTTGAGTCTTCATGTGCTACCAGCCAAGCTATATTTTAGCTTGGTTTCAATTTTTCATATTCTACTGGAAGCTGCTATGAGTTTATTGTTTCACCAGAAAAGTGACTTAAGAAGCGCAATGAATAATAATTATATACATTATCCACATTAAATATATACATTTAAAAAATCATGCAAGGCACTTGGTTGTTAAAACGCTGATTTTGTGTGTGTAATACAGAAGTCTCCCTCCATCCTTCCGCCGTGCCCTGCAAGTGACCCAGGGATAGTAAGTCAGGCGTGGCTGGAGCACTATGGAAAATTTATGGCCCATCAAAAGGTGGCCCGTTGTTGATTCAAGATACCAGCCCTCTTGAGTCAACAGCCTCTGAATGTAGGCTTGAGGGTGCCAGGAAAGAGCCAGTTAGAGCGCTCGTTACAAAACGGCACATGGTACAGGCATCCTGGGACTGTACCACTTGAGCAGGTGCAGGGGTCCCGAGCTAGGAAAGTCCTCCTTGTGTGTAAAAAGCCAGCATCTCAGGGAGAAAGGGTTTAGGCCTTCCAGAAAAAAGGATCCTAGACCAGATAGGCCTTTGGCCTGATCCTGCAGGGCTCTTCCAATGTGGTTAACATGTCTGATTTTGGCCACAATCCCCACCCACCTTCTCGGAGCTGAAGTAGAAGTAGACCAGGATGTAGAGAGTCTGCAACGTCACGCCCACAGCGTTGACGAGGATGAGAGTCCAGTCTCCCTTCAGGAAGCCGTAACTCAGCCAGCTCAAATTACTGAGGGGGAAAGAGAAGGTAAAAGTTGTTGCTTTTAACGAGGACAGCCATTCCGGTAACTCCAGATCACACAGTGTAGCCGGCACAGGACGTACCTCAGAAGGGGTCTGGGTGCCAAAAGAACTGTATCTCTGCTAATGGCCATATCACAATCATGTACACCCAGAGCTCAGTTAGCCTGTAGCAGAATCATGGCCTACCAGGTGCAAGATCTCTGCGTCCCAAGAACCTCAGGCTGCATTTGTAAGATGTCAAGTCTCTAGTCCTCATGGGACAATCATGCATACTTGGTAAGAGGGAGGTGGGGTTTCTGTCTGCTGCTCTTTGAATTACAGCACAGCCCTAACCATGTCTACTCAGATGCAAGACCTGTTGAATACAATATTATTCCCAATAGTTGGGCTTAGCAATACAGCCGGGGATCATTTTGAGTGCTTGTTGTTTTTAGATGCCCTAAAATATAATGCATTTTTCAGTATTGTTATGTTGCCTCAAGACATTTTTGTAGTGGATATGCAACAAATGAAGTTAATAATGATGATGATAATAAAGATAATGTAAGAGGGGAAGAAAAATGTTCATTTCCTATCTTCTGGCAGATTGCTATTATTATTATTATTATTACTATTATTATTATCACCATCATCATCATTCAGTGTCTTGCATGAGTAGCAAATCAGAATAAAGTATTATTTTTAAAAAAAATAATGTTACATGAAAAAAAATACGAGAGACATTGCACATACTTTTGTAAATCAGGAAAATCTTTAATTAAAAAAGAAGAATAAAGTATGAATCAATCAAAATAAGAAATCATGCAGCCATAGAAAAATATGCTTTATTTAGCCTGCAGATTCTGGTGCAGAACAATTGCTGCTTTTAGCAGAGCTCACACTACAACCTTGTTTACATCGCCCAGGTTGCAGCTCCAACCCCAAAGGGTAAACCTCTGCACTTGTGCAGACTTGCCCAACGACCACCCAAAGACACGCTGTGCAATCCCAACCAATCAGGGATCACCTATTAAATGCACCTACAGAGGTGTAAAGTAGGGATGGGGAACCTGCAACCCTCTAGATCATGGGTAGGCGAATTAAGGCCCAGGGGCCGGATCCGGCCTAATCACCTTCTAAATCCGGCCTGCGGACGGTCCGGGAATCAGCGTGTTTTTACATGAGTAGAATATGTCCTTTTATTTAAAATGCATCTCTGGGTTATTTGTGGGGTATAGGAATTCGTTCATTTTTTATTTTATTTTTCAAAATATAATCCGGCCCCCCACAAGGTCTGAGGGACAGTAGACTGGCCCCCTGCTGAAAAAGCTTGCTGACCCCTGCTTTAGATTGTGTTGGACTCCAATTCCCATCAGCCCCTGCAGCCAGCATGGCCAAAGGTCAGGGGTGATGGGAGTCCAGCAGCATTTGGAGGACCACCATGCTCCCCACCCTTGTCCTAGACACAGGTGGTCCCAACCAATCAGGGATCACCTATTAAATGCACCTATAGAGGTATAAAGCAGCAAAGGGGAACCTGCGGCCCTCTAGATTGTGTTGGACTCCAATTCCCATCAGCCCCTGCAGCCAGCAGGGATGGTTGGAGGTGGAATCCATCAACGTTTGGAGGACCACAGGTTCCACAATCACGTTAAGCAGAGCTCCCCCAACCAGTCCCAAGCCATACTTGACATCGGTGGTGAGGAACGGCAGAAACTGGATGTTCTCCACACTCTGGGTTGCAAACATCTGCTTCAGGTCAGACCTGGAGAAGAGGCGAGAGAGGATACCTTGTCGTCATGGAGGCTGACGTAGTTCCCCATTTGATTACAACCAGACGCCTGTGTCAGTGGCGTAGCGTGGGGGGTGCAGGGGGGGCCGGCCGCACCGGGCGCAACATCTGGGGGTTAGGGTTAGGGGGCGCACATCCACGGGTTAGGGGGCGCAAATTACCGTATTTTTTGCACCATAACACTCACTTTTTTTCCTCCTAGAAAGTAAGGGGAAATGTCTGTGCGTGTTATGGAGGGAATGGCTAGGGGTGGCATGCCTACGGATTTTCCTCCTCTAAAAACTACATGCGTGTTATGGTCGGGTGCGTGTTATAGAGCGAAAAATACGGTACTTGCCTTGCCCCGGGTGCTGACAACCCACGCTACGCCACTGGCCTGTGTGCCCATAGCTCCATCACCCGTCCCACCGCTCTGCCCCACATCTCTTCACCCCAACATTGGATCCATCCACGCTCGTTTCCCCCACTCACATACCCAGCTCTGCGCCAGCTGACCCCGTTTCTGTATTCATATTTAAAGCACGCCCGCTTGCACCAAAGGATTCTGGGAAACGTCGTTTCCTCTCACGGCGCTACAATTCCCAGCGCCCTTAGCAAACTACAGTTCCCAGGATTATTGGGGGGGTGTCTGTGTGCTCTAACTGTGTACGTAGTCTGTGTTCCCCACACCATCCTTGGTTCTGCCTGCCCCACATCAAAACACACCCCATGCCTTAACCCACATAAATTATAAGTGTGGCACTGAATCAAAAAGTCGTTGGGAGCGGGAGAAAACACCTAGAATAATAAAGACCTGAATATGGGCTCTTGCCCATATATCCTGCTCCATAGCAACCCACTTCCTGGTAGATCCGCCCCATAAAACTGTTATTGTCAGCACCTCTCACCCACAGACACGTCGCTGGAGCGCTGCCCCACCGCGATACGTGTTACACTCTAAGCCACGTCGCATTCACACGTGCACAGGGCGGTATTTCGCTGGGGGGGGGCTCTGTGAGCCCCACGTGTCTATCTCGGGGGCAGAGCCTGGCACCTGCTGGGGAAGAAGGGCAGCAGATCCACCTCCCCACCTGCTACAGCCCCACATCCCTGACCCAACCAGAACCCCCCACCCCAGGCCTTGACGTGGCTTGCCCCTTCCCCACAACCAATGCCCCCCAACCCAAAAATGCGCTCACAGGCCAGTCCCGAACATGCCCAGGGAGAAGAGCAGGCAGGCCCCCGAGAGCAGCTGCAGCCCCACCGGACCCATCGCCGAGGCTCCGTGCGAGATCGATCCCCGGGGAAAGCCCTGCGGGGAAGCGCTGGCTGCCTGCCTGCCTGCCTCCCTCCCGGGCAAACCCCCCCACGATGGGGCGGCCGGCCGCCCTCCTTCCCGCCTCGGCCGGATCCTCCTCGCCCGGACCCGCCTCCCGCTCCGCCCGGCAGCCGCGCGGCTGCGGCTCCGCCTCGGACGGGGCGGACCCGGCGAAAGGGCGCGGCGTCCAAGGCTTCCCTAAAGAGCGAGGAAGGATCGGTGCCGGGGCTCGAGCAAAGGGGCTGGTGAATGGTTTGGGAAGGGATCTCAGCCCCTGCACCTTTTTTCTTTATTTCTCCCCCCTCTATTGGGTTTTGAAAGGGAGAGAGATAGAGGTTCTGGGGCTCACACAGGGAGGGAAATGGACTCCAGGACTCAGCCCTTCACCTATTTTCTTTATTTCTCTCTCCCCCCCCCCTCTTTTGGGTTTTGAAAGGGAGAGAGAAAGAGATTGGTTCTGGGGCTCACAAACGGAGGGAAATGGGTCCCAGGGCTCAGCCCCTGAACCTATTTTCTTTATTTTCCCCCCACTGGGTTTTGAAAGGGAGAGAGATAGAGGTTCTGGGGCTCACACATGGAGAGGAATGGGCCCCAGGACTCAGCCCCTGAACCTATTTTCTCCCCCCCCCATTGGGTTTTGAAAGAGAGAGAAAGGTTCTGGGGCGCATACATGGAGGGAAAAAGGCTCCAGGGTTCAGTCCCTGCACCTATTTTCTTTATTTCTCCCCGCTCTACTGGGTTTTGAAAGGGAGAGAGATAGAGGTTCTGGGGCTCACACACGGAGGGAAATGAGCCCAGGACTCAGCCCCTGCACCTATTTTATTTTTATTTCCTTACTGGATTTTTAAAAGGAAGAGGAGAGGTTAAGGGCCCAAACAAGAGGAAAGGGGGATATGTTGCAGCAGTGGCGTAGCGTGGGTTGTCAGCACCCGGGGCAAGGCAAGTAATTTGTGCCCCCTA
Source organism: Podarcis bocagei (assembly GCF_964188305.1). Taxonomy (NCBI): domain Eukaryota; kingdom Metazoa; phylum Chordata; class Lepidosauria; order Squamata; family Lacertidae; genus Podarcis; species Podarcis bocagei. Next base: position 34,525,968 of record NC_138142.1, read on the forward strand.
ACCCGTGGATTTGCGCCCCTAACCCGTGGATTTGCGCCCCCTAACCCGTGGATTTGCGCCCCCTAACCCTAACCCCCAGATGTTGCGCCCGGTGCGGCCGGCCCCCCCTGCACCCACCACGCTACGCCACTGTGTTGCAGGGTTCAACAACAGCACCTATTTCCTTTTTGTTGTTGTTGTTGGCTTCAAATAGCAAGGGGAGAGGTTCTGGCACTCAAACATGGGGGTAATTTTAGCTTCTGGGGCTAAGAAAATACGGTGCCTATTTTCTTTTTTCTTACTGGGCGGGGAACAAAAGCGGGAGAGGTGCCAGGGCTCAAACATGTGGTAATAGGCTCTGGCGCTCAGCTCCCGTACCTATTTTCTTGTTCCTGTTGGATTATAAAGCAGCAGGGAAGAGGCAAGGCAACTCAAAGAGAAGGAATACCAAGGAGGTCCGGGGATGGAGAACAGAGCCCTGTGCAAAAGTGTGTAGAAACTCCACCCACTTTGCCACTGGCCCCGCCCACCAGTAGCATGTGGCCCCTGGAAGGCTGCCGAGAAAGGAATGTGGCCCTCAGGATGGAAAAGCTCCCCCACCCCCTGTTTAAGGGGCAGGGGAAAGAGGTGCTGGGGCTCAAACAAGGACTTAGTGGCTTCCAAGGCCCAGCACCTATTTTTTTCTATAGGGTTAAAAGAAAGGGAGGGGAGGTCAGGATAGGCGCTGGGGTTCAAACAAGGGCATAATGGGCTCCAGGATTCAACATCTGCCCCTGTTTTCTTTTTTGAAAAGGAGGAAAGAGGTACTGGGGCTGTGACACAGTAGTAGTGGGTGATGGAGCTTAGCCCTTGAATCTATTTTCTTTTGTGTAAAATGGGTGGGGAGGGGTGCTGGGGCTTAAAAAAATGGGTTCTAGAGTTCGGCTCCAGCATCTGTTTCCTTCTTGTTGTCGTTTAGTCGTGTCCGACTCTTCGTCACCCCCTGGACCAGAGCACGCCAGGCACTTCTGTCTTCCACTGCCTCCCGCAGTTTGGTCAAACCCATGCTGGTAGCTTCGAGAATACTGTCCCACCATCTCATCCTCTGTCCTCCCCTTCTCCTTGTGCCCTCCATCTTTCCCAACATCAGGGGCTTTTCCAGGGAGTCTTCTCTTCTCATGAGGTGGCCAAAGTCTTGGAGCCTCAGCTTCAGGATCTGTCCTTCCAGTGAGCACTCAGGGCTGATTTCCTTCAGAATGGAGAGGTTTGATCTTCTTGCAGTTTGTGGGACTCTCAAGAGTCTCCTCCAGCACCATCATTCAAAAGCATCAATTCTTCAGCGATCAGCTGCCTTTATGGTCCAGCTCTCACTTCCATACATCACTACTGGGAAAACCATAGCTTGAACTATACGGACCTTTGTCGGCAAGGTGATGTCTCTGCTTTTTAAGATGCTGTCTAGGTTTGTCGTTGCTTTTCTCCCAAGAAGCAAGCGTCTTTTAATTTCGTGGCTGTTGTCACCATCTGCAGTGATCATGGAGCCCAAGAAAAGGACAAGAGTTTCTGGGGCTTAAAGGTAGAGCTTAGCTGGTTGCAAGGCCTACCCTCAAAATCTGTTTCATTTTCCTGCCCATGGGGTTTTAAAAAGGGGGTGGGTGGGGGGAGAAATAGGTGGTGGGGCTTCTGGAGGAATTAATTGGTCCTGGGACTTTGTCATCAAGGCTCCATCCTGCCGTTCCTTTTCTCCTGCCTCCCCTTAAACAAACACACAGTATTAAGAGTTTTAGCAAGCGAGACAATTGGCTTGAACAAAGCGTTAAGCAGCCTAAGACAACAGATCGATACGGAACACAACCAAACACAATAACAACGGAGAAAAAGGAGAAGGAAAGTTAATTGTTCGTCTTTCTGAGTCATTATTCTTCGGCAGATGCACCCAAACAGTTAGATTGCGTGGGATGAGGGTGTGTGAGAGAGAGAGATGTAAATAGAACATTTCCAGAGGGACCCTAAACAAGTCGCTATAATTATAACAATAAAAAAGCAGTATTTATGTTGTGTTAGTGGGTTGTTCAACATGTTCCAAGTTGCACCCAGCTAATGCCCCGTCTGTACTATGCATTTAAAGCACGACTGTATCACTTTAAGCAGCCGTGCCTTCTCCCAAAGTCTCCTGGGAACTGTAGCTTGCTAGCTCAGTTGGCAGAGCATGAGATTAATAATCTCAGGGTTTTGGGGGGTCGAGCCCCACCTCGGGCAAAAGATTCCTGCATTTCAGGGGGTTGGACTAAAGGACCTCTGAAGGTCCCTTCCAACTCTACATAAAATTACAATATAAAAGCTGCAAAACACATAGTAAAAATAAGGACACCAACCAGCCAATAACCCACCCCCTTCTAACAACTCATTTAAAAGGGCATTGGCTGAAAAGGAATCTTTTTGCTTGGCGCCTAAAGGTGTATAATGAAGATGGCAGGCGAACTAATGGTCATTCTGTGAATGTTCACATTTGGAATTATAAAGCTTTACAATTACACCAACCCATTTTGCTTGTTATTGATATTTATAATTTTTATTTATGTTTTTCAGTTATATATATACATTACAATAGTTTTACAATCATTCTAACATTTCAGAACTTGACTTTCTTCCTCTTTCTGCGGTTCCTCCAATTATTTTTTTTATATTTCCTGCATATTCCAAATTAACTTAGCTTATTCATTTATTTATCTACTTTAAATATATACTAAATATGTATTACAATAATCCTGCCAATGTTCTTATCTGTTTGCAGTTTGTTTGTAAATATTTCAATAAACCATTTCCATTTTTTAATAAAAAAGTTTGTTACCTTGAATTCTTATTTTTTCCGGTAAGTTTTGCCATTACGCATATTCCATACATTTTTGTATTCATTCTTCTTTCATTGGGATGTCTTCTTTCCATTTTTGGACAAAAAACATTATTGTAATCACATACATGAATAATTTTTTATACAGTATGGGTAGTTCTGCCTCAGTAATTCCCAAAAGGTGAGCTTCTGGTTTTGGGGGATTTTTTTACAAGTGCTATTTTAAACATCTTTTCCAATTCATTATATATCATTTCCCAGTAAGCTTTAACCTTACCACAAGACCACCACATAGGATAAAAAGTACCTTCTTTTTGCATTTCCAACACTTATTCGATTTTGATTTATACATTTTTGCCAGTTTATTCGGTGTTAGACACCATCGATATAACATTTTCATATAGTTTTCTCTTATAAACCATAAGACGCTGTGAATTTTATATCTCTGTTCCACAACCGTTCCCATGCTTCCATATCTATATTATAACCAATATCTATTACCCATTGTATCACTGAGGATTTTACTAGCTTATCCTGCGTCTCCCATTCCAATAACATCTTATACATTTTAGACAGCACATTAACATTACATTCCAACAGATCTGTCTCCAATTGTGATGTTTGTTATTGTCATTTACTGTATATACTTTCGTGAGCTCCATGATCACTGCAGATGGTGACAGCAGTCACAAAATTAAAAGACGCCTGCTCCTTGGGAGAAAGGCGATGGCAAATCTAGACAGCATCTTAAAAAGCAGAGACATCACCTTGCCAACAAAGGTCCGTATAGTTCAAGCTATGGTTTTCCCAGTAGTGATGTATGGAAGTGAGAGCTGGACCATCAAGAAGGCTGATGGCCGAAGAATGGATGCTTTTGAATTATGGTGCTGGAGGAGACTCTTGAGAGTCCCATGGACTGCAAGAAGATCAAATCTATCCATTCTGAAGGGAATCAGCCCTGAGTGCTCACTGGAAGGACAGATCCTGAAGCTGAGGCTCCAAGACTTTGGCCACCTCATGAGAAGAGAAGACTCCCTGGAAAAGACCCTGATGTTGGGAAAGATGGAGGGCACAAGGAGAAGGGGAGGACAGAGGACGAGATGGTGGGACAGTGTTCTGGAAGCTACCAGCATGGGTTTGACCAAACTGCGGGAGGCAGTGGAAGACAGGAGTGCCTGGCATGCTCTGGTTCATGGGGTGACGAAGAGTCAGACACGACTAAACGACTAAACAACAACTGTATATACATAGGAACCTAGAAGGCTTCCTTATACAGAATCAGATTATTGGTCCATCTACCTCAATAATGCTTGTACTGACTGGCAGTGGTTCTCTAGGATTTCAAACAGGATACTTTCCCAGCCCTAACTGGATATTGAACCCGGGATCTTGAATCAGGAACCCCTTAGCTATGGCTCTTTGATTCAATGCAGCATATTCAGTGTATACAGTAACACCCAGTCCGCTGGTCCCTGCCTGCAAGGAGCCTACAGTCTTTAACTGTCTAGATTATTTTGGGCATAAAGTGGTGCTCCCTGGACTAGAATTATCTTTAGGCCCGTCGATATTTCTATTACACTGTATGAAAGATGTACCAAATAATCATCAAGATCCCATTTTGAAGACGGCTGCTAGGATCGGCTACGCTAAGCAATGGAGATTGCGAATCGACTGCGCTCGATATTGGAGCTGGAAAATAAATTATGAGCACATAACAGCTGCGTTGAAAAAGTATAGAGAAAGGAAAGACAAAAGAGCCAGTCAGGTGTCTGCTGTTTACCAGCAGCAAAATAAAACCCATCTGTCCACAAAAATGACTTGAAGTCACAAGTTTCCTTTATCATATGCATTTATTATGTAACCAGGATTCCTTGCGCTGTAGTCATTCTGGTAATATTTTAATACTGTAGTTTCAAAAATAAAACTTACTGTGCATAGATATTATATGCCTTAGCTCATCATCGTAAGATTCCAAGGCAATCAGCAATATTAAAATGGACTTTTATTATATGATTACCCCGACTGCTGGAGCAGGTGTTAGGCCAGGCATAGGCAAACTCGGCCCTCCAGATGTTTTGGGACTACAACTCCCATCATCCCTGACCACTGGTCCTGTTAGCTAGGGAAGATGGGAGTTGTAGTCCCAAAAGCTGAGTTTGCCTATTCCTGTGTTAGGCCATAGACTTGACACAAGATCTCATCTTTCGATCCTCTTACTCAAAGTGTATGGGCGATTTGGGATGAGAAAACCACTCTGTACATCCTCAGAGCCTGCCTTAGTAGATAGCACCTAGCTTTGTAAAATGGGAAGCCTTCACTCCAATCTGTAAGCAACTTATATGAAATTAACACGCACGAGCTTTTGAATGACACCCGGATGACAGCAAACAGCATTCCAGGCTTAGGTATGCTGTGATCCCCGTTTGACAGTTGAGAAATAGGCAGAGAGAAAGTGACTTGCCTGAGCTTAGGGCCGTTGAGGTTGAGCCTGACAGGTTCTGCGTTCGAGTCACGCAGCGGCATAGTCGCAAGGTAGAGTCACTTCCAGCCAGGGCTTGTCCTCTGGTCTTTCCAGTCTGGCATCCTGTCTCTTCACACTGCTCATTACGAGATGCTTGGCGGAGAAGCCGTCAGGAATTGGGGCGACTGGGAGAGGGCAGGAGAGGCAAAGTTAGCCCGCTGCCGTCCACTCCCAGTTCGTGGCAGAAATGGCTTTGATGCGATGGAAGGACAGATCAATTCTCCCTCTCGTTTTTCTGTCGACCCATTCCAAAACGCTTAGGCTGTTTTATCTTTCGCCTATGGACGGTCCAATCCATCCATTCAGCAGTTCTGTTTAGTGAATGCGAGCGGGATCTGCAACCAAACGTTGCAGTGCAGGTGCCGGCCAGTCAGTCCTGCCCTTCTCTACGATACTCCATTCCGCCCTACTTTTTCCCCTCTCCACCCCAATTTCCAGCAGTCTGTGAGCATTGCTCATTCCTCACTGGGCTGTTTTGGGGTTTCTGTCCCCTCCTTAATGTTGGGGAAGGGGGAATATTTGCTGTGTTTCTGGGAACCTTCCTCCAACCTTGCCCGGACAGCGCCATTTTGGCTACATATGGAAAAGCGCTAACCATGAAACCCCAGATATAGAGGGAATGGTGAATGTAGCCCAAACCTCAGCACGGATGTTAAAAAAACCTTGTGATCCCTTAGAAACAAAAAAGCTTCTTTATGGAATAAGCATTCCTGGACCCACAATGCCATGATACGTGCATTTACTCAGAAGTAAGGCCCAAGTAGGGATGGGGAAGAAATTGGGTTCCAGACAAACTTATCTAATCTGCACTTTCTAAATCAATGCACGAACCAAAACTCAGAGTTGTCTGATGAAATCTGCAATGCTCTGAATTTTGCAAGGCCGTTTTGTAGCCTAGTAATGTGTACAGAAGTGAATCTCACAAGGTAGAGAGTGTACAATATCCATTAGCAACGCTAACATACCAAAAACGCTTTATATTTGGGGGAATGCCTTTTGCAAAAAATGTGTCTGTTAGACAAACTTGTTTCCAAAAATGTGCGTCTTTAGGAGAATCCCAAACTAAAATACTGGTGAGGACTTTTTAAAAAATAAATAAATAAATTGCAAAGTGCTTTGGAGATGTGAGGAAATGAATTGAAGCTTGGAGACATGAGAAGCTGAGAGAAAATGAAATGGACAGATTCTCCCTCCCAGGTAAGTATGAATTGGATTGCACCCTAAAGGCCGCTTCGTATGAAAGGGTTCTAAGAGCTGTTAGGAGACCCCTTCTATTCCACTGAAGGAGCTGCAATTCGCAAATTTGGAAGGGGTTGATTGTTAGGCCATTGTGGGAATTTTAGCTCTGGGGGGCAGGGTTCTCCTAAAAATTCTCAGCTCTTTTAGAAAACTGCCATTCCCAGAATTATTGGGGTGGGGGAGAGAGAAGCCATAAGTGGTATCTTAGCTTTTTTAAAGTGGATATGGCCAAAGAAGGGAAAGAAATGGAGGCAGTGAGAGATTTCACTTTCTTTCCATGATCACTGCAGATGGTAACAGCAGTCACGAAATTAAAAGACGCCTGCTTCTTGGGAGAAAAGCAATGACAAACCTAGACAGCAGCTTAAAAAGCAGAGACATCACCTTGCCGACAAAGGTCCATATAGTTCAAGCTATGGTTTTCCCAGTAGTGATGTATGGAAGTGAGAGCTGGACCATCAAGAAGGCTGATCGCCGAAGAATGGATGCTTTTGAATGATGGTGCTGGAGGTGACTCTTGAGAGTCCCATGGACTGCAAGAAGATCAAACCTCTTCATTCTGAAGGAAATCAGCCCTGAGTGCTCACTGGAAGGACAGATCCTGAAGCTGAGGCTCCAATACTGTGGCCACCTCATGAGAGGAGAAGACTCCCTGGAAAAGACCCTGATGCTGGGAAAGATGGATGGCACAAGGAGAAGGGGATGGCAGAGGACAAGATGGTTGGACAGTGTTCTCGAAGCTACCAGCATGAGTTTGACCAAACTGCGGGAGGCAGTGGAAGACAGGAGTGCCTGGCGTGTTCTGGTCCATGGCGTCACGAAGAGTCGGACACGACTAAATGACTAAACAACAACAACATGGCCAAAGAGTTGTTTTTGGAGGATATACTCTTGTTCTCAGGGAGATGTAGCAGACAGGGGCTGGTTGCCTCTGGTCCACTGGATACCTATGAAGCCTGTGGGGCTGTTTTTTTCTGTTTACCCCCACTTTCCCCACACCTGACATAATCTGCGATGTCAGGTGTGGAGCTGGTAAGTATGAAGGAACAACGGGAGCTTAAAGGCAGCTACTGGAGTTTCCTTTGCAAGCGGGACTCGCTGTCATTGCCGACAGCGAGTCCTGCTGGGATCAGCCGCTCTAGGAAGTTCCCCATGGGGAACGCAAGTCACTAGAGCCCCACCCCCCCAAAAAAAAATTAGACGGGGCCTAAAGCCTCAGGTTAATCAATCCAGACGGGCCAAAAAATGGCCCTGGTTCAAAACCAATGAAAAAGCTTCCGTTGATTAATCTACAGTGGTACCTCGGTTTACGAACTTAATCCATTCTGGAAGTCCGTTCTTAAACCGAGGTGCGCTTTCCCTAATGAGGCCTCCCACTGCTGGTGCCCTTCCACAGTTCGGTTTCTGTTCATTGTTGTTGTGGTTGTTTAGTCATTTAGTTGTGTCCGACTCTTCGTGACCCCCTGGACCAGAGCACGCCAGGCACTCCTGTCTTCCACTGCCTCCCGCAGTTTGGTCAAACCCATGCTGGTAGCTTCGAGAACACTGTCCAACCATCTCGTCCTCTATCGTCCCCTTCTCCTTGTGCCCTCCATCTTTCCCAGCATCAGGGTCTTTTCCAGGGAGTCTTCTCTTCTCACGAGGTGGCCAAAATATTGGAGCCTCAGCTTCAGGATCTGTCCTTCCAGTGAGCACTCAGGGCTGATTTCCTTAAGAATGGAGAGGTTTGATCTTCTTGTAGTCCATGGGACTCTCAAGAGTCTCCTCCAGCACCAGAATTCAAAAGCATCAATTCTTCGGCCATCAGCCTTCTTTATAGTCCAGCTCTCACTTCCATACATCACTACAGTGGTACCTCAGGTTACATACACTTCAGGTTACAGACTCCGCTAACCCAGAAATAGTGCTTCAGGTTAAGAACTTTGCTTCAGGATGAGAACAGAAATCATGCTCCGGTGGCGCGGCAGCAGCAGGAGGCCCTATTAGCTAAAATGGTGCCTCAGGTTAAGAACAGTTTCAAGTTAAGAACGGACTCTGGAACTAATTAAGTACTTAACCCGAGGTACCACTGTACTGGGGAAACCGTAGCTTTAACTATATGGGCCTTTGTTGGCAAGTTGATGTCTCTGCTTTTTAAGATGCTGTCTAGGTTTGCCATTGCTGGTAAAGTTCGCAAACCGGGACGCTACTTCCGGTTTTGTGGAGTTCGTAAACCAAATAGTTCGTAAACAGGGCTATTCTTCAACCGAGGTACCACTGTATCAATCAAAGCTTGTGGCCTGAAATGACCTTGCCAGACTCTTCCATCCGTCCATCTGCTCCTCGCTGTCGCCACTTTTCCCTTCCCGTTTAAAAACAAAAACACAACCCATATGCTTTTACCCTCTGAATAACCCCGCGGCCCGGAGTACCACAAGCTAATTATATATTTGGTAAAAGCTAAACTTCCTGGGGTGTAGTTTGCATGGGCAGCGCCCTCCCGACTGCACACATCTTTATAAATATGTGTGTTTGCTTTCTCCTTCAGCCCTCATGTTGTTGCTGTTTTCTTTCACAAAGCATAGAGAAGGATTCCCAGAATGCCCTGGGAAGAGCGGTTGACTGTTTTGCTGCTCAGAGTAGACCCCCTTGAAGTGAAACAACATGGCTTACTTAGGTCCGTACGTTTTAATAGGTCTGTTTTTAGTAGAATCTAGCTGGAGACAAGCCAAGGTTGTTTGTTGTCAAAGAGTACAAGTGTCTGCCCTTCTCTGAGGAAACCCATTCGTAATAATGGGCAGGACCTAAGTTAGACCCATTCATTCCAATGGAGTGTGAGCTTAGGCCCTCATCTGCACTATACATTTAAAGCAATATTGTTCTAGTTTAAAACAGTTGTGCCTCCCCCCCCCCCACTGGGAACTGTAGTTTCTTGAGGGAGCTGAGAACTCCCCCTCACAGAGCTACAATTCTCAGAGGGGCGTACAAATCAATCCCTTTTTCAGGGAGCTCTGGGAATTGTAGCTCTCCAAGGGGAATAGGGGGCTCGCCTAACAACTCTCAGCGCCCTCAAACTACAGTTCCCAGGAGACTTTGGGGAGAAACGATGCCTTTTTTAAAAAAGTGGTATGATGGCACTTTAAATGTGGTATGTAAAGGTAAAGGGACCCCTGACCATTAGGTCCAGTCGTGGCCGACTCTGGGGTTGCGGCACTCATCTTGCTTTATTGGCCAAGGGAGCCGGCGTAAAGCTTCCGGGTCATGTGGCCAGCATGACTAAGCCGCTTCTGGCGAACCAGAGCAGCACACGGAAATGCCATTTACCTTCCCGCCAGAGCGGTACCTATTTATCTACTTGCACTTTGACGTGCTTTCGAACTGCTAGGTTGGCAGGAGCAGGGACCGAGCAACAGGAGCTCACCCCATTGCGGGGATTCGAATGTGGTATGATGTTGCTTTAAATCAAGATGTGGCTGTGATCAGAGTCTGGCCTGGACTGACGTACAGAGGGGCTCAGCCAAGCATCCTGATTTTACTTCTCTTCGCCTCTTCGCCTCAGCACACATGCAGTACCGGTATCCATATCAGTTTTCTGCTCTTGCAGCTCAACAACAGAACCACCAGCCTAGCCTCAGCAGATTGCTTCCGGGCTGTGAAATGCTTTGGAGTTAATTGGGCAACGCTGGAGGAGACTGAAGCACGTAATGACGCAACTATTTCTTAAGCTTTCGGCAGACAAAAGCTGTTGCAGCACTATGGAAAGAGGGGAATCTGTCCTTGCAGACAGATTAAACTGCCCTTGTTTTTTGTGAGGACCAGAAAAGCCCTTTCCCTGAGGAGGACTCCAGGATCAGGCCAGTGGACCTTTGCAGGCAAAGCTATTGGTTTCGGGAATAAAGACTTCTAGCTTTTGCCAGTCCTACTCAGAGTAAGACCATCAGAATGAATGGAAACAACTAGCTTAGGTCCGTGAATGTCAACAGGTCTACTCTGAGTAGGGCCTAGCTGGCTACCAACCCCACATGCTGCATCTCCCCCTTATATAAAAGCACATAATACACTCTCCATAATCAAGGGCAATCGATTCTCTTTTCTACACTGTGATCTTAAACCTGCAGCCTCTCTTTAGGGATGGGTGTTCCCTGCTGTTTGTAAAATGAGGTAAGGGAAAATATTCCCACTCACTTTCTCCACCACTCATAACCTTGCTGCAGATTAATATTATCATCAAAGGTGTGTTCCCCATTGGCAGTTTTTTTTTCTTTTTCTTAATCGTCGCCACACACCGCAAAGCTAATAAGTTGTGCTAGTTAAGTAGAACCTCCATGTCCTGAGGGAGTCTACCTCCAAATGCCAGCTGCTAGGGAAAAGATGTCGCTGCCTTTGTGCCCAGTTGTGTAGTGGCAAATTCATAAAAACAGGGTCCCTTCAGCAACACCCCCTTCGAAGATTATACAGCCTTCTAAGGCTGCGCAATAACCTTCTAATTATGCAATAATCGCAACTAGGGAGACATTGCTGTGATGCATGCAGATCTCCATGTGTGGCCTTTGAGCCAGATCTACTAGTTTACCCGTGCATGTTCATGGGCAAATGATTTGGAGCGCTCCAATATCTTATTTCAGAGTGACTGAAGTTTCCTTAGGAGTTCCATTGTCTGTAAAAGAACTTTCACCCTGTTCTCTTGAAAAGGAAGCACCGTTTGATCGCAATGTTCCTAAAGGCTTAGCTTTGGAGCATAAAACTCCTCCGTGGTGCGCGCGCGCACCCACACCCACACCCACACCCACACCAGTGCTACCCTTCCCCTAACACCCCACACATCCCAGGATAAATATAATACAGACACACAACACACACATTCTGTATTCTGTATATAGAACTAGCAGCCACATACAGTGGTACCTCGGGTTACAGACTCTTCAGTTTACAGACTCCGCTAACCCAGAAATAGTGCTTCAGGTTAAGAACTTTGCTTCAGGATGAGAACAGAAATCGTGCTCTGGCGGCGCGGCAGCAACAGGAGGCCCCATTAGCTAAAGTGGTGCTTCAGGTTAAGAACAGTTTCAGGTTAAGTACGGACCTCCGGAACGAATTAAGTACTTAACCCGAGGTACCACTGTACTCACCATGGCTTGGGAATTCTAAGAAACGGGGGGGGGGGGAGGCAGGGGGGAATCAGTGCAGTTTTGAAATCAAGGGTTAAAATCAGTCCAGTTTGAAAGATTCAGTCGACCGTATTGATTCAAAACAGCATCCGTTTGCATCAAATGTAGACAAAAAGTTGCACCTTGATCTCAGGAAATACCATGCAAAATTTGGTGATGGTATTTTAAGAGATGCCCAGATTCACCAAGGCAGACAAATTTCCCCCTAAAATGTAGGTATACCTACCTACCTACACACACTATATATTTATATTATTTATATTTAAAGAGAGAGAGAGAGAGAGATTAGCATCTTTAAATGTTTTGCAAATTTGTGTCCTGGTCTTGTGACCCTGAATCTTTCAAAGATCTTACTAGCAGCCCTGCCGTGTAGGTCTCATCGTGACAGTTCTGCCTTCCATGGAACATGAGAATAATTCCCTGCGGTGATCCCAGCAGTGGGAAGTTAAAAGTGAAGTTTTGGCAAGGAACTCAAAGGGCCTCTGGGAACAAAGGTAGGATCAAAGGACATTCCTTTCTCTCCCACCTGTGCCTGTTTCATAGGCACACAGCGCCTTTTCGCTTTATGTTGCGTACACCCTGTGCCAAATTTGTATACTGGCGTCGCAAGCCAAGCTTTAATTTGCCTGGCACAACAGCAAACAGGTTGCCTGGATATATAGGACCAAATGTTCCACCTAACCCAGGATCCAGTTTCCAACAGTGGTCAGCTGAGGTGAGGGATAAATTAGATTCAGTTTGCATTTAGAGGTAGGCTTTTTTTTATTTGTACTTTCTGAATCAACAAACACAGCCACCCTTTGAAATTTGCACTTTGCCAATGTCCCCTCAAATGATCATGGGAACTGTAGTTCGCCCCCCACAAAGCTATAATTCTCTGCACCTATAACAAACTACAGTTTCCATAATTCTTTTTGAGGGTGGGTGGATTATGCTTTGAACGTCTGGTGTGAGAGCACATTAAACCATCATGGCTTCCCCCAAAGGATTCTGGGAGCTGCAATTTGATATAGTTGCTGAGAGTTACGTACTAGGTGGTCCCTGTTCCCCTCACAGAGTCAACAATTTTCAGAGTTGCCTGACAAGAGGGCTTGATTGTTAAACCCCTTTGGGAACTGTATATTTGGGGGGGGGGGTGAATAAGGATCTTCTAACAAGTCTCCGCACCCTTAGCAGTCATGGTTTCTCCCAAAGAATCTTGAGAACTGTACAGTGGTGCCTCACAAGACGAAAAGAATTCGTTCCGCGAGTCTCTTCGTCTTGCGTTTTTTTCCGTCTTGCGAAGCAAGCCCATTAGCGGCTTAGCGGATTAGCGCTATTAGCGGCTTAGCGGGTTTAGCGGATCAGCTGATAAGCGGTTTAGCGGCTTAGTGGATCAGCTGTTAAGCGGCTTAGCGGATCAGCTGATAAGCGGCTTAACGGATCAGCTGTTAAGCGGCTTAGCGGCTTAGGATCAGCTGATAAGCGGCTTAGCGGCTTGGGAAAAGGGGGGGGGAGGAAAAAACCCCCGCAGGAACTCGCAAGACATTTTCGTCTTGCGAAGCAAGACCATAGGAAATTCGTTTTGCGAAGCACCTCCAAAACGGAAAACCCTTTCGTCTAGCGGGTTTTCCGTCTTGCGAGGCATTCGTCTTGCGGGGCACCACTGCAGTTTGTTGAGGGTGCAGAGACCTGTTTGGAGACCCCCCTGTTCACCTCCCAAAGCTACAATTCCCAGAGTGATTTAACAATCAATGTCTCTTCCCAGGGGACTTGACCTCTTTCCGCAGGGCCTGCAAGACAGAGCTGTTCCACCAGGCCTTTGGTCAGGGCACAGCCTGACTCCCTCCTTTGGCAATCTTCACAGAACTCTAGCCCAATGGTTGCCATCAATTTGATTTGAATTAATTTTATAATGAAATTATTTTAAAATTGTATTATTTTATTGTTGTTAGCCGCCCTGAGCCCGGCTTCGGCTGGGGGCAGGCGGGAGATAAATAAAATATTATTATTATTATTATTATTATTATTATTATTATTATTATTATTATTATTATTATTCCCAGGGGAATTCTGGGAATTGCATCTCTGCGAGGGGAATAGGGCTGTCTCCTCACAATTTGAAACACCCTTAACAAACTACAGTTTCTGGGAAACGTTGGTGAGAAACTGTTTAAAGTGGTATGATAGTGCGTTAAATATATGGAGTGAATGTGGCCTATTGCCTGATCTTTTTGTTGAGGATTTGTTCTGATTTGTTTGCAGGGAGGGCATAAGACCGCGAGACTTCATCCAATTTTGCTTGCGTCTCAGGTTCTTTCCCATTACCTTCCCTAACCACAAAAAGTGTTGTTGTTTTTTAAAAGTGGATTTGTTGTGCTGGGCCGGCTGCAAACATTAATCCACTTTAATTGCACAAACCTAAATTTCCAGGCACGTGCTCGACATCTCTCTTGCGAAATACTGATGCTGCTGAGACGACCTTTTTAAAAGCCACATATTTTGTAAGCTTTCTTCACGGGGGGGGGGGGGCGGCTACTGCTCCCCATGATCATTCTGTTTGGCCTTTCCTTGGAAATTATCATCAGAGGGAGGAAAAACACCCCTCTCTTTCCCCCTGGAAATTATCATCAGATGGGGGGAAATGCACACACCCTCTCTCCTCACCCTGCCCTGAAATCTTACCTAATTTTAAAAACCTGAATTAGTGGCAAAGCGCCTCGTCTCTTCCCTTCCACCCACCGCAACAAGCGGCGCCTCACTTACCTGCGAACAGAATCTCGCAACCTTGTCGCTGTGCTAATGAATTTTGAAGGTCTGAATAATTTAGCGTTCGGGAACGGCTGGCTGAGGCGTCAAAAACTGTTCAAAGTTATGATAACATGCATTATGAAAAATAATGTGCATTCTGGGGTGTTTTTTTAAATATATTAAAAAAAGGTCTCATTTGAAGCAAATGCTTTTGAAAATTCTTGGGGGATGTAATTGACAGCCACCAAAGGGAACTAGCTGTGTTGATATATTCCTTTTATTCAACACCCCCACCCCCCACCCACCCCAAAATACAAGGCCTGGGTGGGTGGGATTTTAGATAGCTATGCTGATCCACGGCAGGGGGTAGGGGTTTGAAAAGTAACAAGTTCGTAGAATTGTAAGTAGAATTGTAAGTTCGTAGAATTGTAGAGAGTCATCTAGTCTAACCCTCTGCCATACAAGAATCTTTTGCCCAATGTCGAACTCGAACCCACAACCCTGAGATTAAGAGTCTCATGCTCTTCTAACTGAGCTAAAAAGGTAAAGGTAAAGGGACCCCTGACCATTAGGTCCAGTCGTGACCGACTCTGGGGTTACAGCGCTCATCTTGCTTTATTGGCCGAGGGAGCCGGCGTACAGCTTCTGGGTCATGTGGCCAGCAGGACTAAGCCGCTTCTGGTGAACCAGAGAAGCACGGAAACACCGTTTACCTTCCCACCGGAGTGGTGCCTATTTATCTACTTGCACTTTGACGTGCTTTTGAACTGCTAGGTTAGCAGGAGCAGGAACTGAGCAACGGGAGCTCACCCCGTCGCGGGGATTCGAACTGCCAACCTTCTGATTGGCAAGTCCTGGGCTCTGTGGTTTAACCCACAGCGCCACCTGCGCTACCTACGGATAATATCCTTCTTACTAACAGCGAACACTGGCCGATGAGTGCAGAGAGGAGACCAGGCGGCTCTGGGAAAGCCCACAAAAGCAGGAGACACAATTTGCCTCTCCTGCGCATGCCCACCCCTCTCAGCAATCTGGTACTCTGCCCCGGCACATGGAAGCTCTGCTGAGTTTTCCTAGCACCCTCCATCTCTCTCCACCTCCCTGAATTGTCTGATCCACTTTCATAAGGCATCCGAGCCTGTTTTCCATCGCCACACCTTGTTGAAACAAATTCCACGTTAATTATGCATTGTGTGAAGAAGGCTTTCTCTCCCCCCCCCCTTTCGCTTATCTTGCCCGACTCTCCTGAACTGAGTTTCATCTGGTTTCATGAGAGAGAGAGGAATTCTCACTCAGTGCCCTTCCTCCACACCAGACATCCTTTTCTTAAACCTCAATCAAGGTGTTCCCTATAGTCGGAGTTTTTCCCAGACAAAAAAGTAGTCTCAAACGCTTTCATCTTCGCTTGTAGAGAAAATAACTCCGGAGCCCCAATTTCCCACAAACTTTACACGTTCTGCGACCCACGTAGAGGCTGAGGATCGTCCTCATTTTATTTTGAAGAATAAGTACAGTGGACCTTGGTTCTCAAACTTAATCCGTTCCGGAAGTCCATTCCAAAACCAAAACGTTCCAAAACCAAGGCACGCTTTCCCATATAAAGTAATGCAAAACGGATCAATCTGTTCCAGACTTTTAAAAACAACCCCTAAAACAGCAATTTAATGAATTTAACTATCTAACGAGACCATGGGTCCATAAAAGGAAAGCAATAAACAATGTACTGCAGTCACACACACAATCAATCAATCAATCAGTAGCTGAAATGGGTTCCACACAGTCACAAAAACAAAAACTGGGACGTTCTGGGATCCAATCAGAAGCCGGGACGGCTCCTGTAAATCTGGGATGTCCCGTTTAAAACGGGACAGCTGAGGGGCATGGACCCTTGGCCCACCCACTGCTGGTCTGCGGCAGCTAGCCTGACGCCAGACTTCTGGGTGGGGTGGGAAGGTTAAGGGTGGTGGGAATTGTTGGGTCGAAGTGATTTGGTTTTTGGACTCGCAAAGGGGTTGAGGTTTTGTGGGTTGGAATATTGCTTTGTCTAGTCTTTGAGTTTCACTAATGTTATTGGTTACTGCTTATGGGGTTTTCATTTTTCAGTACTGTACGTTGCATGTTACATGAAATATTAACATACAGTGGTACCTCAGGTTACATACACTTCAGGTTACAGACTCCACTAACCCAGAAATAGTGCTTCAGGTTAAGAACTTTGCTTCAGGATGAGAACAGAAATCGTGCTCCGGCGGCGCGGCGGCAGCAGGAGGCCCCATTAGCTAAAGTGGTGCTTCAGGTTAAGAACAGTTTCAGCTTAAGTACGGACCTCCGGAACGAATTAAGTATTTAACCTGAGGTTGTTGTTGTTGTTGTTTAGTTGTTTAGTCGTGTCCGACTCTTCGTGACCCCCTGGACCAGAGCACGCCAGGCACTCCTGTCTGTATTATTCTCCCAGCTCTCCCCCCTGCCCCACATTAAAAGGTAAAGGGACCCCTGACCATTAGGTCCAGTAGTGGCCGACTCTGGGGTTGTGGCACTCATCTCGCTTTATTGGCCGAGGGAGCCGGCATACAGCTTCCGGGACATGTGGCCAGCATGACTAAGCCATTTCTGGCAAACCAGAGCAGCGCACAGAAACGCTGTTTACTTCCCGCCGGAGCGGTACCTATTTATCTACTTGCACTTTGACGTGCTTTCGAACTGCTAGGTTGGCAGGAGCAGGGACCGAGCAACGGGAGCTCACCCTGTTGCGGGGATGCGAACTGCCGACCTTCTGATCAGCAAGTCCTAGGCTCTGTGGTTTAACCCACAGTGCCACCCGCATCCCTTTTCCTTTGGATGTCCCTATTTTCATTGGGAAAATGTTGAAGCATATGTCATCACGGTATTATGTATGGGCCTGTATTTTTCTTTCATGTAAGCTGCATGCAGACCTTTAGGTGACGAGTGTCTAGTAGGTTTATTCCATAAAAATACTTAGGTGTTCCGTAAACTGCCTGATCGTCCAAGTCAGCCTAACCTCCACACTCATTCCTCCGCGTCTGTCATGCTCATCTGGCTGCTACTTATGCCACGACATTATAATTGCCGTGCCGGTTAGACCAGTGCTGAGACTGACCTGGCTCAGAGCCGGCGCACTGTGGGAACCCAAAAAAGTCTACAGGCTTGAGAAGCAGCAATGACAACATTTTGTACACAAAGAACAAGTCAAACATTTTGGCTCCTTGTTTTCTTTTGGTGGTGAGGGAGGAAGGCAGCCGAGGAGGAACATGGCAGAGGTTTGTGACATCATCCGTCTGTGTGAGTGGAGAGAGATATTGCGCTCCATCTCATAGCACTAGAACCTCAGGTTGGGCCAAATGCAGTCCTTCCAAATGTCCCTATTTTCCAGTGATTTACAGAAGCCATCCCAGTTGCTGATCTGATCCCTGAATGTCCCGCTTTCCCCTAGGACCTCCCTATTTTTCATCGGAGAAATGTTGCAGGCTATGGCGTTATGCAACCCCCCCGAGCAAAGGAGATCAGTAACTACCGTATTTTTCGCCCCATAAGACACACTTTTTCCCCTCCAAAAATGAAGGGGAAATCGGGGTGCGTCTTATGGGGCGAATGCCTGCAAGCCTCGCGCACCCGGCAGGAGGTCCCACCGGGTGCGCGAAGCTTGGGGCGGCAGCGGACTGCTTGCGCGCACCTAGAAGCTTGGGGCGTGCTGAGCTCAGCACGCCCCAAGCTCCTGGTGTAGCGCAGCGATCCGCTAGCCCTGGGAGAGCCCCGCGGCTCTCCCAAGGCTAGCGGACTGCATGCGCGCACCTAGAAGCTTGGGGCGCGCTGAGCTCAGCACGCCCCAAGCTTCTAGGTGCGCGCAAGCAGTCCGCTGCCGCCCCAAGCCTCGCGCACCCGGTGGGACCTCCTGCCGGGTGCGCGAGGCTTGGGGCAGCAGCGGACTGCTTGTGTGCACGCAGAAGCTTGGGGCGCGCTGAGCTCAGCACGCCCCAAGCTCCTGGTGTAGCGCAGCGCACCTGGGGGGGGAAATAATTTTTTTTCCCTTTATTTCCCCCCAAAAAATCTAGGTGCGTCTTATGGGCCGGTGCATCTTATGGGGCGAAAAATACGGTATACAACCATTAGAAGACATCTGAATAATAATAATAATAATAATAATAATAATAATAATAATAATAATAATAATAATTTATTATTTATACCCCGCCCATCTGGCTGGGTTTCCCCAGCCACTCTGGGCGGCTTCCAAAAGAATATTAAAATACTGTGATACATCAAACATTAAAAGCTTCCCGAAACAGGGCTGCCTTCAGATGTTTTCTAAAAGTCTGGTAGTTGTTCTCTTTGACATCTGGTGGGAGGGCGTTCCACAGGGAGGGTGCCACTACCAAGAAGGCCCTGTGCCTGGTTCCCTGTAACTTGGCTTCTCGCAGTGAGGGAACCGCCAGAAGGCCCTCAGAGCTGGACCTCAGTGTCCGGGTAGAACGATGGAGGTGGAGACGCTCCTTCAGGTATACTGGACCGAGGCCGTTTAGGGCTTTAAAGGTCAGCACCAACACTTCTGAAGACAGCCCTGTATAGGGAAGTTTTTAAAATACATATATACAGTGGTACCTCAGGTTATGGACGCTTCAGGTTACAGACTTCACTAACCCAGAAGTAAGAACTTTGCTTCAGGATGAGAACAGAAATTGCACGGCAGCGGCACAGCAGCAGCGGGAGGTCCCATTAGCTAAAGTGGTACCTCAGGTTAAGAACAGTTTCAGGTTAAGAACAGACTTCCAGAACAAATTACAGTGGCACCTTGGGTTAAGTACTTAATTCGTTCTGGAGGTCCGTACTTAACCTGAAACTGTTCTTAACCTGAAGCCAATGGGGCCTCCTGCTGCTGCTGCGCAGCCGGAGCATGATTTCTGTTCTCATCCTGAAGCAAAGTTCTTAACCTGGGGTACTATTTCTGGGTTAGCGGAGTCTGTAACCTGAAGCGTATGTAACCTGAAATGTATGTAACCCGAGGTACCACTGTATGTGTTGGAAGCTGCCCGGAGTGGCTGGGGCAATCCAATCAGATGGGTGGCGTATAAATAATAAAATTATTATCTTCATCATCATGGAATAGCATGTCCCTATTTTCATCGAAGAAATGTTGGAGGTTATGCAAATGTGGCCCCCAGACACTTCTCTCTCTGGCCCTTGGAACTCTTCCTCACCCTTTTCTAGAAAACTCTGCGCAATTCCAACCGCAACCTCTCTTGATCACCCGACTCTGCCTTGCTGTTGACGGGAGGGCAGCCATCTTGGTACAGGAGATCACTGCTTGCAACACACAGGGAGCAGTTGCCCGGGGCCTGGAAAATATAGACAGCAGGACACCTGCACAGCTGTGATTGTGGAACAGAGAGGGGGCAGGATCTTCGGTCATGTTTTCTGTGTCATATTTTCCAGCTACACCTTATTTATTGTGAGATGTGCAGGTTAAAATGACGTGGGATGCAGCCTGATACTGGGTCATGACGTTTTTTTCCATCTCGTTCAGTATTCAAATGTATACTGCCTCTGAACCTGGAGGCTTTATTTAGCTAATAATGGAAAATGTTAGGCTGCCTGCTTTAAAGTGCCTTTTCCCACCCTCAAAGAATCCTGGGAAGTGTAGTTTGTTACTGGCAGCTCAGTGAGGGGTAAACTGCAGTTCCCAGTATTATTAGCAGAGGCTTGACAACCATATGTCAGCAGTGCTCTGATGGTGTTTCCTGCTTGGCAGGGGGTTGGACTCGATGGCCCTTGTGGTCTCTTCCAACTCTATGATTTGGGGAAAATAGCGTGCTTTAAATGTATGGTGTGGATCATGCAGCCTTGGTGGGGCTCCTTGGACAAAGGGGAGCAGGGAATACAAATATAATTATTAAAAAACCTCTCCTCCATTATTTTATTTGACTGAATTCAGGGAGAGAATCCCTGAATTCTAGTTTTATGGGAGAAAGCAAAAATAAATAGATACAGGAAGAAAAGAAACAGCTACTTTCTTCAGACCTTGCATCATATATACGTAAACTTTGCGGAAAACGGGAATTGGATGAAGCATGATAATTACAAGTACATATAAGAACTTGCCATAAGATTGGGGACTGTGTTGTTGAAGAGGGCTTGATGGAGCCAGGAAGATTGCTGCGGACTTAATCATCCTAGCACAGTTGCCAAGCACATAAACGTTTTTGGTTAGGGAGATTGGCTGACTGTTCTCAATAGCCTGCCTTTTGAATAGCTGGGAAACAAAACACTTCTCCCCACCTCCCAGCGAAGGATGATGCAATCTAGGTGTTTTTGGATGTAACAAAGGAAGAGGCTACAGTTTGATCTTGACTGAGATCTGGAACATAGGGAGATACACTTTATTGTATTGTATTGAATTGAGCCCTTGGTTCATCTCCCTCCATACTGTGTCTGCACAGACTGACCGGCAACAGCTCTCTACACAGTAGTCTGAGGCAAGAGGAGGGTTGAAGGAGACATTTTAATCCAGTATGCCTTTAAAACAGGATCTATTAAATTTGCTCCTTCCAGAAGCGAAAACACAGCAGTCTCTCGAAACTGGCACTTATCCGAATTTCACGACGCAGTTCTCCAAATAAACAACATTAAGAGAAATGCATATATTGGGGAATTTCCTAGTGAAAATAACATATATGAATGCAAATTTGGGGAAATTGCTTTCCCAAGTTAGTATAAACTACATGTGTTTATTGGGAGAAATTTGCACTAACTGCAGATGAATTTTAATGACAATTCAAAAAATAAATTGCTGTGGGATGTGGAGGACTGAATTTAAGATTTGAAGAATGAGAAACTGAGGGCTAAAATTTGGGACAAGTTGAATTTATTTGCCTTGAATGGCCATAAAAGTGTCGTCTTCTTTTTTTTGCTCTTCAGAATACAGCAACTCTACGACCTCAGCAGGAGGCTTTCTGAACACTACCTGGAGATATTGATGATTGAAATTGCAGCCTTCTGCATGCAAAGCAGACGCTCTACCCACTGAGCTATACAACCGTTTCCCAGATCCAGAAAAGTGGCTTCCAGATTACCTTATTTCTCAAGCATTTGCCTGCACAGAGTTTGTGGGGAAGTGAGACCATGACAAACTGTTTACTGAGAATCCATGCAGATTTATTTGCAAGAGAGTCATTAGCTGCCTCAAGCAAGCATTTTCCCACCTTTCCAGTGCATTCTTCCCAGCCCCTTTTGTTCTTGCAAGAAGTCCAATTGTTTTGGGAAGCAGATCTGTTGCGTAGGAGCACCAAATCGACTTTCATTAGGCCACCTGGACTTGTCAGTATCCCACGCAGAGATAGCAACAGTTTTGGTAAAAGCTCCCAGGATAAGAGCGTTGAGATTAGCCAGACTCAGTTGGGCACCTCCGGACTGACCCTTTTCAGTAGGGGAGTCAATCACATACAGTAACTGGAAAATTCAAATTCCTCTGCCTTAGGTCACATTCACACCATACATGTAAAGGGAAGTTTTTTTATGGTTGGTGCTTTATTGCGTTCTTAATATTTTGTTGGGAACCAGAGTGGCTGGGCATATAATAATAAAACAGCAGCGAGAACATTTAAAGCACTTTTAACCGTCATGGTTTCCCCTCAAAGAAGACAGCTCTGGAAGCTGTCATTTGTACAAAGTCCACTGTATTTCCCTTCCCTGAGTTCCCCAGAGAAGAGGGATTGATTATTAAACCACTCTGGGAATTGTAGCTCTGGGAGAGGAAATGTTGAGGTCCCTCAAGAAACTACAATTCCCAGGAACAGTTAACCCAATCAACCCCTCTTCCCAGGGAACTCTGGGAATTGTAGCTTTGGGAGGACAGCAGTCGCCTCACAACTCTCGGTACCCCATGCAAACCGCAGCTCCCAGGATTCATTGGGGGAAGCCATGGCGGTTCAAAGTGGTACCATAGGACCAAAGCCTTATTTCAGGCATGTCCAACCGGTCGATCGTGATCTACTGGTCCATCACGGGGTTGTCCCTGGTCAATGGCCCCCCCAGGTGGCCCCCCCAAAAAAGCTCAGCAATTTTAATCCCCTAAAAAAAAGGCTCAACAAGTTTAGTCAACCCCCCCCCAAAAAACAAATCTTGGTACTGACAATGGGTAGATCACAAGCCAGTATTTCTATACTGGGAGTTATAGTTTTATACTGGGAGTTGGATGTGCCTGCCTTATTTGAAACTGGCATGCGGGGTTGTAGCTTCCATACATCGTCTCTTCTGGAGAAACCCAGCCTAGAGGCATTTCAATAAGCACGGCTTACTCTCGCCTCCAACCCATCGCCCTCTTTGCTAATTTTCTCTCCCCACCCCTCCCCGGGGTAATTTTCCTCCCTTTGTAAAGCCAGTTAATTAATTAGCTAATCAAAAGAACCCCAGCGGGCAGGGCAGCGAAGGTCAACAGCTCGAGCTCAGAGGGCCTCATCTGCGGAAGGCAGGAGGGACGTTCCAGGCAGCAGGAAAGGGAGACGGCTTTCCAAATGTTCCAGCTGTTCCTATTTGCCATTTGAATAATTTCTTGGGGGGGCGGGTAGGACGGGACAGAGGTAGAATGCTTCATTTTAAGAAGACCAGAGTGGGGAATCTTAGGCCCTGGGACCAAATGCGGCCCTCTAAGCCTCTCTTGGGGATGCAAGTGGTGCTGTGAGTTAAACCACAGAGCCTAGAACTTGCCGATCAGAAGGTTGGCGGTTTGAATCCCCCGACGGGGTGAGCTCCCGTTGCTTGGTCCCTGCTCCTGCCAACCCAGCAGTTCGAAAGCATGTCAAAGTGCAAGTAGATAAATAGGCACTGCTCTGGCGGGAAGGTAAACGGCGTTTCTGTGTGCTGCTCTGGTTCGCCAGAAGCGGCTTAGTCATGCTGGCCACATGACCTGGAAGCTGTACGCCGGCTTCCTCGGCCAGTAAAGCGAGATGAGTGCTGCAACCCTAGTGTTGGTCATGACTGGACCTAATGGTCAGGGGTCCCTTTACCTTTAGGTCTCTCTTATCTGGCCCTCAGGACATTCACCAAGGCCACACCTCTCACAGAAACACGCCCTGCTTTCATCGAGTGCTTTTTCCTGGCCATACCATGTCCTTGAACTATTTTGTTTCTCTGGAGGGAGATGTGCGCACACATGAAATCTAGCCTACGGTAGCAAGGTAAAATTTAAATTATTTGCTCTACCCACTTTTGTTTCTGGCCACGCTCACCACAGGATGCTGAACTAGATGGGTCACTGGCTGTATCCCAGCAAGCTCTCATTTTGTACTTTTCACCTTTGTTATTTCCTTTTAACCTCACGGGCTTACAATACCCCCTCTACTTTACACCCAAATATATAAAATTGCCTGCCAAAGGCGAGCATTTGACAAAGCGGATTCGACTAGTCTACAATCTATTTTCTTTTGTGCCATCACCACCTGCTTAAGTTTTTCCCCCCTGGTGCCACAGGACTTTTAGCTGTGCAAAGAGGTTCATCTGTGAGCTAAAGCATTCCTAAGTTTCAAAAGACTCTGAAACCCAGAGGGCCGAGCAGGAGGGCTGACACATTTCAGACATGATATATAAAAATAGAAATTGAGTGCGATCAGCTTGCTATAAGCACAAGGCAGCTTCTGAAGGCTCTGCAGGACAGATGGATGGAACATTTGCAAGCGTGGCAGAGGTGGTCTGGTTGCAGACCTGAACCCCTGCAAACAACATAGGTTTTTCAAAACCAGTTCCAATCCATTTTGAAAGGTCATGTCTTTCTTCACTCCAAAGGTGTGCAGCGTGTGGTTAAGTGAACAAAAAGCTTTGAGCAACATGCAATGGGTGTGTGTGTGTGTGTGTGTGTGTGTGTGTGTGTGTGTGTGTGTTGGTACAAAGGCAAACACCTTTGGAGTAAAAAAAGGGATTTTACAAGCACCAAGGACTTTCCAATTTCATCTATCCACAGAGAACAAGGCTATATATATGACTCTTCCCCTGGCCACCATTTAAGCCTCACAACAACCCTGTGAGGTTCAGTTGAGAAAGAACATTTGGCTCAAGGTCACATGGTGAGGTACCAGACCCTCCAACTTTTATCCGATGAAAATAGGGACATCCTAAGGAGAAGTGGACATTCTGGGATAAAATGAGAAACTGGGGCGGCTTCTGTAAATCCAGACTGCCCCTGGAAAACAGGGAGACTTGGAGGGTCTGAAGTACATGGCAGAGCAGGGATTTGAACCCAGGTCTCGCCCCACCCAATAATGTCCTTGGCTACCTTCACACTGTACATTTAAAGCTGTAGTTTGTTAAGGGTGCTGAGAATTGTTAGGATTCCCCTCCCAGAGCAACAATTTGCAAAGTGGCTTAGCAATCAATCCCTCTTCCCCGGGAACTGGGGAATTACAGCTTGGGGAGAAGAGGGATCTCATAGCAACTCTCAGCACCCTTAAACTACAACTCCCAGAATTCATGGGGGGGGGCCATGGCTGTTTAAAGTGGTATTGTAGTGCTTTAAATGTATGGTGTGAATGTGGGCTTTGTCAGACACCACATCAACTCCCAGAGATTCCTCTGTGGAATACAGTGGTGCCTCGCAAGATAAAAAGAATCCGTTCTGTGATTTTTTTCGTCTTGCGAAGCAAGCCCATTGAAGGATTAGCGGATTAGCGCTATTAGCGGCTTATCTGCTGATCGGATCAGCTGATAAGCGGCTTAGCGGCTTAGAAAAAAGGGGGGAAAGGGAAAAAAACCAGCAGGAACTCGCAAGACATTGTCGTCTTGCGAAGCAAGCCCATAGGAAATTCGTTTTGCGAAGCACCTCCAAAACGGAAAACTCTTTTGTCTAGCGAGTTTTCCGTCTTGCAAGGCATTCGTCTTTCAGGGCACCACTGTATGGGGAGGAGGCCTGAAGAGTTTTATAACAAGTCCCAGCCAATCCCGAGGCTTCATACTGACAGGGCAGCCAATGGCCAGGACCGATATTGCTGTCTCAATACCTTTCCATACCTATAGGGGGCTCTGTGCTCTGAGTCCATACACTCCCCACACAACTTACTACTAACAGGCCTCACCTCCTGCACTAGGCCTACAAATCCTTTCCCTCCAGGTTATTTCAACAGCCTGTCACTGCTACTGCTTCCATGAAAATCAGCACCTCCCCTTCTTCCAGCTGCAGACACAACACACATTTAAAGCGCCATCCCTTCCACAAAGAATCATGGGAACTGTAGTGTTTTTTTAAAAAAGGATGCTGGGAACTGTAGCACTGTGGGGGGGGAACTACAGTTCTCTGGATTCTTTGGGCTTAATAATGTGCTTTAAATCTATGATGTGTGCGTAGTGCTTAGAGATTGTCACACTATGGGTGCAAATCCCTACTCAGGCATGAAGCTTAATGGATGGGCTTGGGCTAGTCAACATCTTTCAGCCTAACCTCACAGGGCTGTTGTGAGGATAAAATTGGGAGGGGAAAAACTATATGTTGTCACCTTAAGCTCCTTGGACAAAGGTGGAGGTTTATAAATATAATAAACAAACAAACCCTCCATGATTAACAAACGGTGGTTTGTTAAGGGTGCTGGTGGGAACTGTAGTTCTGTGAGGGGTGAATTAGAGTTCCCAGGGTTCTTGAGGCAAGGCTGTGCTTTAAAAGTATGGTGGTGTCTGCAGCCCCAGTCTGCCTTAAAGCACAGAAGATAAAAACAGAAGTCACAAGATCAGACCACAGATGGATCTGTCTCACACCCGTCTGAGCCTGCGAATCATCAGCCTCTCCCTGATGTGACGGAGATATGGGAAAGGAATTGTATTCCAGCTAACGAGACAAAACCAAAGGAAGCGC
The DNA here is from genome assembly GCF_964188305.1 of Podarcis bocagei. Lineage (NCBI taxonomy): Eukaryota > Metazoa > Chordata > Lepidosauria > Squamata > Lacertidae > Podarcis > Podarcis bocagei. The sequence goes on from NC_138142.1 coordinate 34,552,259, forward strand.
AAGAAAACAGTGACCCTAAAACCAACTTTTGACAAAGACCACAAAAGCAGCCGCTGTGGTTCGGCTGAGTAACAGCCGCCTGTCTGGTCCGGGTCACTTTCCCCGACTCCAAATGCACCACAACAACAAAACACAGACAAATCCACAGCACCAGACAAATTGCTTCCATGACTTGCGCCTGTCGGATAAGCCCCCTGCTGCTGAGGCATCATCAACAAACCAATTACATTTTCACCTTTCTACAGGTTTCCCTGAGAGGTACATGGCAGAGAATCAGTCTGTGATCATCCCTCCCAGTAACATCTATGTGATCCCTGTTCTGTCTCAAAAGCCTCCTCCAAACCCTTCTCCCCTAAACCCTTTGGGCGCAACTATCTTGGTCCGGCAATGGGAAACTGTTTTCACCCCAAGGGCCACATTCCTCTCTGGGGAAGCTTCCGGGGGCCACATGCCTGTGGAAGTGGTGGGTGGGGGAAATGACTCTTATGTTTTACCTTTGCAAAGTAGGCGAGTTTCTCACACACCCTTCTCTATCCTCCACCCAGGCAAGGAAAAGGCATGATCTGAGCTCCAAGACACATTCCAGCTGGGCAGATGCTCAAGCAAGGTATGCAGCAGGGCTGGTAAGGGGTGTGGCTCAGGAATGGGCATGACCTGGGGAGAATCTTGAGGGCCCAATATTTAGGGCTAGAGGTATATTTGGCCCCCGAGCCTGCTCCCGTCTTAGTCCTTGTCCCTTACTAAAAGGCAAAACTAAGTACAGTACATTTTAACTGAATCTCTATCCTTCCCCCAATTTTCTCTCACTTCCATCCTACCCTGGGGTAAATTTGTGATTGTAAGCTCCATGGGGCAAGGAGCTGATGCCTTCAACGATTTACCCTTTAACAATTGCCAGTACAGTGGTACCTTGGGATACATACGCTTCAGGTTACAGACTCCACTAACTCAGAAATAGTGCTTCAGGTTAAGAACTTTGCTTCAGGATGAGAACAGAAATCGTGCTCTGGCAGCACAGCGGCAGCAGGAGGCCCCATTAGCTAGTGGTGCTGCAGGTTGAGAACAGTTTCACGTTAAATACGGACCTCCGGAAGGAATTAAGTACTTAACCTGAGGTACCACTGTACAGTGGGATGCGGGTGGCGCAGTGGTCTAAACCACAGAGCCTTGTAGATAAATACTGTGTCTTTCGCTCTATAGGACGCACTTTTTCCCCTCCAAAAATTAAGGGGAAATGTGTGTGCGTCCTATGGAGTGAATGCAGGCTCCTTGGCTTCAGCGATAGCAACGTGAAGCCTCCAAAGCGCAGAGGGAGCGCTCCCGAGGCTTCCCGTTGCTTTCGCTGAAGCCTGGAGAGCGAGAGGGGTCAGTGCACACTGACTCCCCTCTCGCTCTCCAGGCTTCAGGGATAGCCGCCTGCTTGCGCTGCGCTCCAAAGGCTTCAGGTTCCTTTTGCTGAAGCCGGGAGAGCAAGACTCTCCCGGCTTGAGCAGAGAGGGAGAGCTGCGCAGCGCCCCTTCAGCGAAGCAGAAGGAGAAATGGAAGGGGCTCAGTTTCTCCTGCCGCTTCGCTGAAGGGGCGCTGAGCAGAGAGGGGGAGAATATTTTTTTCTTGTTCTCCCCCTCTAAAACAAGGTGTGTGTCAGGCTCAAGAGTAGTCACATAAAAAAGTGGTCGGGTGCGTCCAATAGAGCGAAAAATACGGTAGGTGCCGCTCCGGCGCCGGCTCCCTCAGCCAGTAAAGCAAGATGAGCACCGCAACCCGAGTCGTCCGCGGCTGTACTTAATGGTCAGGGGTCCCTTTACCTTTACCTAGTACGTACGTATTAAAAACGAATGTAAAGCAATGTAATTTTTGCAGAACTGTTCTGGAACTAAGCAAACTCAATGCAGGTGCCCAAATGTCACACATTTCCTTTGTTTTTTCACTCCTTTGAAAACCAAGTTAACTTGCTGCTGCTGCTCACAGCAGAAGTGCGAAACTCTCACCCTCTCTGATCACTGGAAGTGTTTATTCCGCAACTCCTCCGTCTGGGGTTTTTAGAAACATAGTCCACACACTGTCAAGTGGATTTGTGCAACCCTTAAGGACTAGAATCTTGGCAGGGGGTTGTTTAAAATGAAAGCAGAGAGTTCTCTCATATCCACGTGCCCCCACTTGCTAGTGCAATGTAGCAGAGAGATTGGAATCAACGAATACTCTGGTTTTAAACCAGTCCCTGATTAGCATCAACCTTGCGACGTTAATCATTCACCAGGTCTCTGGTCCGTAAAATGGAAACAACGCTCAGATGATTTATGGAAAAGAAAGGTTAAATGGCCTCATTGACAAAATTAATAAAAAACCTGTAGAAATACCAAAAAGCAGCCATTGTAGCATGCCCAACGGAAGGGGGAGGGCGTCACATGACACACACTGTCCCAAAAGTATCTACAAAAGTAGCAAACCAGTCTTAAAAGATCAGTAAAATTCCCCAAATCTCAACATTTGACATTTTGTCCTACTCCCCTGGGTTTTATAGGGGAAAAGTAAAAATTCAGGTGACAGAATATTTAACAGCAAAAGCTAGCCCAGGCTTCCTCAACCTTGGCCCTCCAGATGTTTTGAGACTACAATTCCCAGCATCCCTGACCACTGGTCCTGCTAGCTAGGAATCATGGGAGTTGTGGGCCAAAAACATCTGGAGGGCCAAAGTTGAGGAAGCCTGAGCTAGCATGACTTGTAGGTTTTTGCTATTCTTCCGTTGCTACAATTTTCCTTGTTCCAGCAGGCATGTTAAGGTGGTGCTCGTTTATATGATAATTTTTAAAAAATCTTCCTGTTTTCTGCGATATTTATTTTTACACACTCCACTTAGAAATGCGGATATTTAAGCGGTGCATTAATGTCTCAAATAACTAACTAAATAGTAATTATTATTTCAATCTCTTAGCTGCCCCTTCACTATCAGGTTCCAGGGAGCCAGTTACAGTAATAAAAAAAGTGTTAAAAATCAGTTTAAAACAGATTACAATCAAGGTAAGAGGTTGGGTCTGAAAATATGTATCTGGTCTCGAAGGCCGGAGTGCATCTTCCGCAAAGGACTGACACTTTGTAATGTAGGTGGTGGATACATCTCTGTGGAAACTCCACACCTTTCAGGGGTCAGCAATCTTTTTCAGCAGGGGGCCGGTCCACTGTCCCTCAGACCTTGTGGGGGGCCAGATTATATTCTGGAGGGGGGGGGAATGAACAAATTCCTATGCCCCACAAATAACCTAGAGATGCATTTTAAATAAAAGGACGCATTCTACTCATGTAAAAACACGCCGATTCCTGGACCATCCATGGGCCGGATTTAGAAGGTGATTGGGCCGGATCCGGCCCCCGAGCCTTAGTTTGCCTACGCATGACTTAGGCACTGCTGTGGACAAACCATGACACCCTGAACACCTGAGAGTAGTAGATATACAAAGAGGATCTGTAGGGGGGGAAAGTGTCTCCAAAATATTCAAGGCCCAAACGGAGTCTCTGCCACTCAGACTCTGCAAATAGCCCATTTCCCACAAAAAACCGCCAATTCCACCACCAGGCCCCACCCCTCAATATTCAAATCACCTCCCATTCCCGGGCTCTGCCCCTACACCAGAGGTGACCTGCAAGTTCATACGGATCGGCACTGCAGCAGAGCACAAACACTGATGTAGCACGTTTCTTCTAGAGTTATTTATTCAGTATAAAAATAGATATATATATATATTACAGAGGTAAAAAGCTCTACAACATTATCTCCCCTTCCCCTCCGCACACAGAAATATATATATATATTTGCAGTCTGTTCATTTCTCTGTCCTTGTGATTGAATATCACCGTGTGCCAAACAGGGACATTGCCCTTTGCTGTCCTCAACAGGTTTGCGTACACAAGACACAAAATGTTTGCCATCCTGCCAGACTTGAAAATGGAACCTCCCTGGGCAGAGGCAGTATACCAGAAGCTGACGGTGGCCATGGGTAAGCGGCACGGGGAGGACTGGTAGTGCTTCCTGGAGATAAATGGCTGACCACTGCCAGAAGCAGGGTGCCGGACCAGGTGAACCCCTCAGTCTGATCTATCACATTCTCAACACGACTAGTCTCCAGTTTGATCCTTTCAGGTACAAGGCAGCGGTCTTCTGAACTCGGCGCAGGCAGGGGGAAGAGTCGTCGTCAAAGCGGGGCACACAAAACAGGGGATTCCTCCCACTCCAAAAATTCCAGGGCCTGCCTGTTTGATAGTCACATAATTTTTTTTTTTTTTTTGCACTGTACATAGTCCCAAGGTAACTGTGTGTTTCCAGTTTCATGGTGTGCCCAAAAGTCCATAAGCACCACCAACAGGGTGCGATACAAGGTGGCATTCCTGCCCGCAGGAAACTCAGCGCCACGACTTTTGTGGCAGGGCCGGATCCATCCAAGCCTTGTTTGCCGCTGGGGAGCCAAAGAGAGTCCCCCCATCTGGTCCGTGTCTGTCTGCTGGAGGGAGATATCTGTCCACAAGAGCCCTCACCAGTCCCAGACCCCACCAGCCACATTCCTTGTAGGGCTGCCGGCGATTTGATCCCGGCGCTCAGCCTGCGAAAACTGACTGGTGCACCGCCGCATCACACGGAGGCACTGCGGGCACGTGGAGGCTCGCGTCCCCCACACCACACTGTGTTTGGGGGGGTGGCAGCAACAGAACAGGTGCTGCCCCCTTTGCTGATGGCTTCAAGCTGGGGAACTGGGTGCCATCAGGGCCCCTGCGGCATCAGCAGTGGCAGCAGGAGGACGACGAAGGTGAAGGGGCTGCAGAGACGGGGGGCCGAATTGTGCCCCACGCTGCGAAGCATCGTTGCATCAGGGTCGTCTGCCGGGGGAAAGAGAGACAAGCAGGTGAGAAAAGGGTCTGGTAAGCAGCAAAGTTGGGCACATAGGACGAGAATAATACGTGGCAAGATGAGAGCCAGGACTATGAGGTGGGAAATGCTTTGGAATTCAGACCGTGGGAAGTCAAAAAAATTAAGATTACAATTTGGAAGTCCAAGATTACAATTGAACTTTTTTATTTCAGTTTTTTATTTTTATTGGATTTGACATGTTAATTGGATGTTCTTGTTGGAAATAACAACAACAACAACAACAACAATTTATTATTTATACCCCGCCCATCTGGCTGAGTTTCCCCAGCCACTCTGGGCGGCTTCCAATCAAGTGTTAAAAACAATATAGCATTGGAAAATTAATAAAAGCTTTAAAATAATAATAATAATAATAATAATAATAATAATAATAATATGTGGCACGCAAAATTCAACCCAAATTCAAATCCTCTCCTCCTGCACAACTTCCTAAACCCACTCACTTGCGTCCTTTTGGAGGTCTGACGCCCCCCATTTTCCCTCCTTGAGTCTCCTTCCTCACCACCATTTCTGCCAGCTCCTTTCTCTTCCCCGCCATACCCGCACCACCATACGTTTAAAGCACTACGGCGGCACTTTAAAAAGTCACGGTTTCCCCCAATGTATTCTGGGAAATCTTATTTGCTGAGGGAGCTGAGAGCTGATATGAGACACCCCTACCCCGAAATTCAGAACTGCAGTTCCCAGGGAAGAGGAACTGATTGTTAAACCACTCTGGGAATTGTAGCTCCGGGAGGGGAATGGGTGTGTGTGTGTCTCAGCACCTATAACAAACTACATCTCCCAGAAGTCTTTGAGGGGAACCCACGACTGTTTAAAGTGGTACCGTAATGGTATAAATGCGTGTTGGGGTGTGTGGCCTCATTCTCACCGCCCCTGTTGCCTGGGCCTGAGTGCGACGGAGGTGGAAAAGAATGTTGGTTATTAATGTTTAATAGGTTATTGTATTTTAATATTCCGTTGGAAGCCGCCCAGAGTGGCTGGAGAAACCCAGCCAGATGGGCGGGGTATAAATAACAAATTATTATTATTATTATTATTATTATTATTATTATTATTATTATTAATATTATTATTATTATTTGGTGGCAAGAGTGAGGAAGGAGGAGACAAAGGTCCAGAGGGGTCTCTTGCAGTGGCGTAGCGTGGGTTGTCAGCACCCGGGGCAAGGCAAGTAATTTGCGCCCCCTAACCCATGGATTTGCGCCCCCTAACCCTAACCCCCAGATGTTGCGCCCGGTGCGGCCGGCCCCCCCTGCACCCCCACGCTACGCCACTGGTCTCTTGTCAATGGGTCCCCTGCAAATGGCTGATTCTGCCGCCCCTCTTTGTGGCACTTCCACACCCCACACCCCTACAGAACCAACTCTCTCCCATGGACCTACCTGACTGAGGTCTCCCCTTCAGGGTGGGGCTGCGGCTGGGGGGCATCCGACCTAAAAGCGAACGGAGACACACAGTGAAGGCCGGACCCCAGAACACAGCCAACCTAAATACTGAGCCCATAATTCTCAACCCCAGCTTAAATCTCAGCCTGCAGCCCCTGTTCTCTTGATGCGGGGCAATACCACTGGGGCAATACTATTTGCAACTAGGGGGCAATACCCCTCGCAAGGACCATGGAGAGCAGGCTTCCTCAAACTCAGCCCTCCAGATGTTTTTGGCCTACAACTCCCATGATCCCTAGCTAGCAGGACCAGTGGTCAGGGATGCTGGGAATTGTAGTCTCAAAACATCTGGAGGGCCGAGGTTGAGGAAGCCTGGTGGAGCGGATGCAGGCAAACAGTTTTGAATACTGTGTGTCAGGCTCAAGAGCAGTTACATAAAAAAGTGGGGGGTGAGATTAGACCAGAGCATTAGCTTCAGGTAGGAGGAGAGTATAAACCTTCTCCTCCCCTCTCTCTCACACATACAGTTATCCCAATTTATATCGCTCCCCACCAAACTGCCAAGTATCTCACCTTATGGAATAGGAAGTGGAGGGGAGACAGGGACTCATATCAGATCTGTCTTATTTCCCCAAGGCAGCCTTCCCCAAGCTGGTGCCCCCCCCCCGATTTCACTGTCATTCCTGGCCCATTGGCCATGCTGGCTGGGGCTGATGGGCACCAGGTTGCCAAAGGCTGTTGCAGAACTTGGCAGATAGCATTTGCGGGGGCGGGGGCAGTTTGATCAGGACAATGGCATGGGTTTAACTAGAGACAGACAGACAGACCGACAGACAGACAGACAGGAACTAGAAAAACTCACCATTCTTTCCAACCACTACGACTTTCAATTTAAGGCAAGATTCTCCGTGGTGATGGATAGGTTTTGCTAATAGGGAAGAATTGAGAAAGAGATTTTTATTGGCGAGAGTTGAAACAGACAGGAGGTTTTGTGTAGGTATTGGGGGACATCTAGTCTATATAAATCTGAGACCTGGTAACTTGACACGGACTAGAGAAGCTTTTGTTAATTTTTATTTACTGGTGCATCTATTTTGGGTGGGTGGGTGGAGGCTAAAATTATACAACACATAACTTATCTTCAATTCTTTAATTAAACTACACCCCACCACAGATCACCCCAAATCAGCTCCTCTTTCATTCGTTACCCTCCGCCCAAATTAATTCATCAACAAATCCTGTTCCTATCAAGTTTGATTAGCCCCATTAACCGCCTCCAAATTTCCTACAGAGAAGTCATTTTAGTTTAGTTCAATCCGCAAAATTTATATCATACCCGGTAATCCTGATCTATTTCCCTCAAATTCATTACCTGGCCCAAAACAAGAGATCTGGGGGCCCTCAACTAACAAACTCAACCCAATTCCCTGCACTGCTGAAAAATTCAGCCTTGGCCTCTGGCTGAGATGGATTTAAAAGAGGGTTAAATGCCCCCTAACACAAACCTTATGTTCTTAACCAAAACCACAAATGTGAGGAAAAACCTGTGACAGATCTCTCCTATAGGTCGGGCCTTAAAGTCCTATAACCAGGGCCTGTTAGAAATAAAAACCACCATGTAGCTCTTAGGCTAGTTACTCTTGTTCCCAGCCTCCCTTTTCCCCATCTGTAAAATGGGCTTAAATAAGTGACCTTCCACCATCTCAGAACGACACAAGATAAGAAATCTTAGGAGTGCTAAAATGGAAAAATAAAGGCGAGCCGGTAAGGGGTGTGTGTGTGTGTGTGTGTGTGTGGTTTCTCTGCCACGGACACTTACAGATATAATAGTACTCGTGGCCCTCCCGGAATTCTTTGCCCAGTGTGAAGGGAGTGTAGCGCTGGAATTTTTCCGAAAACCGCTCGGGGCCATGCAGGGCATCGGGCTTGTTGCACTCCCACCGGATCTGCTCCTTCGAGCGCGGTTTGCAGGTCTCGTACTCCTCCTGCTCCACCAGGTATAGGGTGTAGCGTTCCATCGAGTGAGGAGCCACACTGCTGTCCTCGTAGTGTGGGCAGATGATGTCCAGGTAGTCGTTCAGCCGCACCTCGACGGCATAGCTATCCCACTGAAACCTGGATCAGGAGGGGGGAACGACAGCGACATTAGTGCTTGCAATCTAATGCCTGCATAAACTTCCCCTAAGAAATCCTTACAAGCAACCCTGTAAAGTAGGCACTTTCAGACAAGGTTGGTGGCGGTGGAACAGGCAGACACAATTTTGAAGCCAATGCCGTTTCGTCTCCATCCTCCAATAAAGTTAACTTTGCGAGAAATGTCTAGGAAATTCTTACAAACTATCTCCTAACCCCTTAGTAGAAGGCTTGTGGGCGGGGAGAGCAGACCCCGTTTGGAAATCGATGCCATTTCAATTGCCCCAGCACCCCCATGAAATAAAAGTGTCACATACAGTTCCATCGCCTCCCCGCTAATAAAACAAAAGTTACAAGAAATCCTCACAAAACAGCCTTGCAAGATAGGAATCCCTTCGTAACTCCCCCCCCCCCATAGCGTCAACATCCCAGGCTGGAAAAGTAAAATTTACAACAATATGGCTATGACAAGGAATCAGCCAATTCTATTCAGATGAAAAAAGGAGAGAAAACGGACTTTTAAAAAATGGAAACCCATTGATTCAATCGCTGACAAAGTAATGCATGCTTTTCTATGGATTCCATGTATTTCTTTCATATGCTACTCAAAGGGAGCTTTTGTTAAGCTCTTCCTGTATATCTTTGAGGTGGATTTTTAAAGAATAGAATAAAAACAATGCATACAAACAACTTCCTCAAAGTGGGAGACTGCTGAAACACTCCTCCCTCGGGGTAATTATTCGGGGCTGGCTCTTAACCTAAATCATTGCCACTTTATCCATTACCTGAATGTTATTATTTTCTTAAGTTGACCAAATGCATTTAAACAAACCTTTATGCAACTCTCTCTTATATCTGCAAGGCAGATGCTCCATGTTATCCCCCCCCCCGCCAAAAAAAGAACAAACTTCAGCCTGGCCATTTGCTTAAAAAAAAATCCACTTTTTTGCTGCACACACGTTAATCCGGCTGACATCTTTACAACAGCCCCAAGGTAAATCAGTTACATTATACCCATATTGCAGATGGTGGTGGGAGAAACACTGAGGCCAAAGGCTAATCAAGCGAGCCCATCACAGAGGGGAGATTTGAACGGGGGGTGGGGTCTGGATGTCACAACGTAGGTTGCAAACCTGCATGTACTTAGTGTTTTTATTTTTTTAAAAAAAAATAGTTTATATTAAGGACTTTGTGATACAAAACAAAGAAAGAAAAGTTGTGAGTAAGCCCCACTGAAGTCAGCAGGCTTACTTGTAAATTATCTGGAGATAATCTCCAGTGGCATAACCAGGTAGGATGGGGAATTTCTCCCTGCCTGAAATCTGGAAGAACTGCTGCCAGCCCGTGTGGACAATATTGAGCTAGGCGAGTGGTAGAAGGCAGCTTCCTCCATGGGCAAGTTTGCGGTGCGAAAACTCAAGAAAGCTTCCAGCCCTCACAGTTCAAAATAGTTTCAATGGGAACACAGAAAGCTCCCTTATACGGAGTCAGAAAACTGACCCATCTAACTCAGTGCTGTCCGCACTGACTGGCAGCAGCTCGCCAGCAGGTGATACTCCCAGCCCCACCCGGAGATGCCATTGGGGATTGAAAGCAAATGCTCTACCCACTGAGCACACGACACAAGAGCATTGCTTCCCCCTTTCAGGGCTGGCCCTGGAAGTTTGCTGGGCTAGCCCACATTCCCAGCAGAGAGCCAAGGTGTTTATTAAAGCCACGCCAAGCCAGCTGTGGAAAGAGGGACTCCGCCCTGAGTCACAGAAGCTTTGGAAACCGAAAGACTCCTCGGGAGAACGAACCCACAAACCGGTTTGGCCGCCCCAGGCGGGTGGCAGGAGGCAGCAACGAAGGATCCACCTTATCTTGGCCTCAGGTGCAGAGATAGCAGCAGGGTCTGGGTTGGGGGGGTGCGCCCACCCACCCTCCGTCTGTCTCCTCGCCCCAGGGCACCACCCAGAAGGCTTGACCCCCTGGAAGATCCCGAAGCAGCTGGCTGATCCTTGTCAAAACAGTGCAATCAAATGCAACAAGAAGGGCCAATGGCCCTTCCTAGCCTCATCCATTTATTTCACGGCCTTTATGCACCGCTGGGTTGCCACAAGTCCTCAAATCAGTCGGCAAGACAACAACAGAAGTATCCTCTTTAAAAAGGCAAGTGTTTTTAGACACTCCCAAAAAATAACAACATCAGCTAGAAGCGAAAACCAGATTAACAACACACGGCGGTTTCTACATGTCTGGATAGGCTTGACGAAAGAAAGAAAAAATCGCTTTTAGCAAGCGCCCCAAAGGGTACGGGGAAGGCGCCTGCCTGATGTCACAAGGCAGCGGGTGCCAATCCTGACAGGTCCAGGGTGCTGTTCCGCAGGGGCGCACCAGATGTTTATGGGGAGCCTGCAAGGAGACCCTGCACCACAGCAACTCTCCCCTCCAGCTGTTTCCAGCAACTTAGATTCAGAAAGGCTGCTTGCTGCAATAGGGGTAGCTGGCGGCAGACGAGTTTTAGATGCGGCTGACGCCCCCAAATTCATGATCCAAGAGACGGCAAAGTGTAAAAATGAGTGATACACTCAGGGACAACTGGTGCCTGATGACATCAGGTCCTGTGGTGGTGATTTTCGAAGGGTTTTTTGCTTTTTTCTGTTTTTGGCAGGAGGGGGTTTATTGGCATGCAAAGGCTGGGCATTTAATTCTACACAGCAAAGATCTGGTAATCGTTATCATTATTATTTCGCTTTTCTTAGTTGCTGTCCCTATTGCAACAGTGACCCAAAGCCACTTGCCGAGATGTGTTGTAGTCAATTGCTTTTTACTTAAAGACAGGCGTGCTGAAATTAATGGAACCAAGTTAGTCCAGGTCGTGAATGGGTCTGCTCTGAATAAAAGTGGAGTACAACACGGAATGAGGAACTGTAGATCGGGGTGGTGAACGCAGTGTTACAAACTCAGGTATATAAGCTAAGCGCCATATGGCACCTTAAACCCTGGTTACCAGTGGCCACAATGGAATGTCTATCTGCCAAGGGGTTGGACTAGATGCCCCATGTTGTCCTTCCAAAGCTACAATTCTGTGATCTCAACTGCAGCGCTTGGCTGTAGCTTGCTCTTACAGCAATTTGCTTGTCCCAGTACGCAAGAAGGAGAAACACGCAGGGGAAATGATACTAACTATGCAGAAGTTTCTAAACTGTGGTCGCCAAACCTGGCACCCAGAAATCTCCACGTAGTCGCGATTGGACCCACACCAGAAGCAAACACACCTGGCTAGTTTAGAACAATGGCCCTCCAGATGTTTCAGGCTACAGATCTTATCATCCCTGACCATTGGGCACGCTGGCTATTTGGGGCTGAGCAGTTCAGCAGCTTTCAAACTCCATAATCTGCAGCCAGCATGGGCTAGCGGCTGCTCCAGAGAGTGATGAAGTTGGCCGTGAAAGGCAAAGCCATGGTAAGTCCAATAGTTCTTTAAGGAGTCACAGCTGGGGAGCCTGTGCCCCCCCCCCCGATATTCAACTCCAATTTCCATTGCTCCCAGCCTGGGAACTGTAGTTTAAGGGTGCTGGGAAATGTAGCTCCACGAGGGCTAAGATCCTTTTGGAAAGGAAGCAATGAGCTTTGAAAGTATGGCATGGATGTGATCATTGCTGTTTCTGACAACCAACAGGCCAACACAAAGCGATTAAGGCTGCCCTTCCTGGAAGGAAAATGCCCAGAAACAGCTGCCTCAGGGTTTTCCACCCTGCCAGAGGTGGCCACATCTGGGTCCTGCAATCTCCTCTGCCTGGACTCTCACCCGCCACAGCAACTGCCTCCTCCCTGCAGGGGCAGGAGCTGTACACAACACCCCCCCCCTGCTGCACGCTCCATCCCGCCCCTCTAGCCAGGTTGGCATCGGACTTGGCCATCTCTTAAGCCTCCGTGCCAAAAAGACGGTTTCGCCTCCAGCGTCCTGGGCGGAAAAAACACATGTTAAAATATATATCTTAACAACATGTTGGTTTTTTTAAAAAAAATGAGAAAGATTTCCTGCCCCGCGTGCCCTTGGCGCCTTCCCTTGGGCTCTCGCCAGCGCCGGGCGGGAAGGAAGAGGCCCACGGCTAGTAAGGAAGGGGGGAGATGGACCCTGGGAAAGGAAGGAGCGGCTGGCCAGCTGCGGCTTTGCTCTCTTCCAACTTTCTCCAAGCTGATTCAGCCTTGCTGGCAAAGACCCACCACCTGCTGCCTGCACCGCTTGAGAACTTTGCCCTCTTGGCAGTGCCAGCCGGCGGGTTTAAGGCACCAGTGAAAGGCAGAGAAGAGGCCATTAATATCTGCAGGGGGCAGACAGGCACACCTTTGAAATCACCACTCGATTCATCTTCTGCAATGAAGTAAAACTCTGCAGATTATCCTCAAGGCGCCTTTGCCAACCTAGCACCCGCCAGAGGCCAACTCACAGCCAGCCAACATGTCCAATGGTCAGTGGCAATGGGAGGTTTTTTTGAATCCTGAAAGCTCCTTGATATTGAGTCAGATCCTTGGTGCATCTAGCCCTACCCCTAAAAATACACTAAGATTCTAGTCCTCATGGTTCTGACTCCAATAATAGCACAGAAAACAGAGCCAGCGCATTCACGCACCTAGTCTGCACAGATTGGCAGCAACTCTCCAGCAGTTTCAGGCCAAAGTTTTCCCCAGCCCCACCAAAAGATCAGTTGGGGTTGAACCCAGTATCTTCTCCATGCAACGAAGATGCTCTACCTGAGCTATAATTGTAGTCCAGGGACGCATTTTTTCTAAATCCCCAAAGGATTTCACCACAGGCACGCCCCTCCCCAGGGCTTACAAGGTTGAAGAGTCCTAGCATCTATTTTCAGTGCCAAGCTGGGAACATCCAGTTACAGAGTCAAGGAACCTCTGTGCATTTGCAAAGTGCAATTCCTGCTCCACTTATACTACTGCAGAGAATCTGCCAAGCGATGGGATCATCCCCCCCCTCAGTTTACTCCTATAATGACCCTGTGAGGTAGGCGAAGAGTCTGCGACTGACTCCAGTAAGCTTCCAGAGTGGGGATTTGAACCCTGATCGCCTAGCTTCTAGCTTGATACTCTAACCCAGGCTTCCTCAACTTCGGCCCTCCAGATGTTTTGAGACTACAATTCCCATCATCCCTGACCGCTGGTCCTGCTAGCTAGGGATCATGGGAGTTGTAGACCAAAAACATCTGGAGGGCCGAGGTTGAGGAAGCCTGCTCTAACCAGTGCATCACACTGCCTTCCTAGAGTAGTTCTGCTATGGGGCAGCTATACAAATTAAGCAAGTAGATAAATACTGTATGGGGAAAGCCAAATGTCACTTAGAGAAGGATCTGAAATATTTCCCTTGAAGCCTGAATTTGTTTTATTCTGCATTTTTTTTAATGATGTTTTAATGTGTTGTAAACCACTCTGAGATTTTTTTCTTTAGGACATAAAGCAGTATAGAAATGAATAATAATAATAATGAATTTCATTGCAAAATAAAAATGCTGCCTAGACTTTCCCTTCTGGCGACCGTAACCAAGGTTTAAGGTGCCATTTGGCAATCAGATTATATGTCTGAATTTCGAACACTGATGCAGAGCTCTGCTGGATCACAGTGCCCAACCAGATGCCTCTTCCAGGAATCCCCAAAGCAAGACCAGAGCTCAACCGAAAATCTCCCCATATGTGATTCCCAGCAGATAGCCTTAACAAACTTGCCCAAAAAAGTCCAGCGTTCTGCTTTCAGAAGTGGCTAGCCCAACACCTCTGCTGTGTGCTCCCCAAGCAGGGCAACAACCCTTCCACCCTGCTGGCTGCCCCCACCTCCCTGCCAGCAACTGTTATTCAGAGGTACACTGCCCCTAGGCGTGGAGGGTTTACTTCTCCAATCACACAGCCTATTACAAAGACTCCGTGCCAGCATTTACAAAAGCTCTGATTAAAGCAAGATCAGACCCACCCAAGGCAACAGCACAGAGCTGACCTGACCCGAGGCCAGGGGGACGGGCAAATCTCACAAGCTAGCTGCCATGGGGAGGGGGGGGGAGGAAGGCCACCTGGAAAGGGCCAGCCAGATCCCTAGCCTTGAGGTTTGCACAACAGGACACAGATGTCTGTGCTTCTCACACACAGGCTGAATGAACAAAGGCACCAGAGCTCGCTCTCCCTCCCTCCCTCCCTCCCCTCACCTTACCTTCCAGCATAAAAACAATGGCTTAATGCGATTAACTCTTCAGTCCCCGGGAACTGGCTGGAAACCCTTTGCCCCCCAATCTCTGGGCCTTTTAACAAATGGGGAAAACCGTGCCACTATTCAACAGGTGAGCCCTCCCAGAGATGCCAGGGGGCGCACCTGTTGGATTTCAGCCCAAGCCCCCCCCCCCGCAGCTCAAAAAACGAAACAAACCGCAACAACACCTTCTCCCTCCTTCCCTAATGAATCTTGTTGAGTCTATTTTGAGGGGGGCATTGCCATTCAAATGGTGAGCCAAGTCATGTGATCGATTATGTGGGATGAGGCTTACTCTCCCGCCCCCCAATATTTTATTCAAGTTGGCACCCCTGGCTGTGGGCCACTTTTAATGCCCCACCCCACCCTCCAATTCCCAGCGCGCAAACAAAAGCCCGATGTCTCCTACAGGCGCCATCAGAAGTACAGATCTGTAAGCTCCTTGGGGCAGAGAACCTGTCTTTTTCCTTTTCGGTCCTTTGCGCGTCATCCATAAATTACAGCCGGCGTGACATAACTCATTAAAAACCACGAGCTCCTCAAAAATGATATAAACCGGACCCGGGAACCCCAAGGGGCAAAGGGGGTGAAGGCGGCGTCCCTCTCCCCGCCTCGGCAAGCAAAGGGTCCTTTCCGTCCGCACTGCCCTATCTTTCCCAGCAAAGACCTGATTCATGCCTCTGTCACGGTGCCTAGGTACGGGCTGGGTGCCAAGCGCAGGCCTACCGTGTGGATGTTTACGAATTCCAGCTTTTATGCCCAACCAGCTCCTCCTCCTTCCAAAGGTCCAGGAACCCACCCCTCACCCCCATTTTGCAAAGCTAAACCTGCCTCCTTCAAAGGAAGAGTAGCAGCAGAGGCAACCTGAAACACGAGGCTTGGGGGCTGGCAAGGGAAATCTGTGCCAGGCTGCCAGAGGTGGGCTGCCTTGGGTGGCCCTCGCCCAAAATGCAGGCGCAGGAACAGAAGAAGAGTTTGCTAAGGCAAAGAGGCGGAGTGTGTGGGGGGGGGGGCAAGGGAGAAAAGAAAGGGAAAAACTTTCATCTGCAGAGCATTCACGCCAGATTTAAAGGGCCAGCTGCCCCTTTTCCCTTAACACGGGCAACGACCGAGGCTGGAAGGTAGGAGAGTGCCCAAAACCACCAAGGGGATGGAAGCAGAGTCCTATTTCCCTCCAACTTATCTCCACCCCTCAGAATCTCCACGGCCCTTCCCCAGATATATTCCAACTTCTAGGGAAAACGACCCCTCCATGGCTAACTTCTAACCGATGGGGGTTTCTAGGCGAAACGCATTCTTTCCCTGAACGTCCGCACCCTCCTTCAAGAAGCCTCTGCCCGCCCCCTCTGCAAAAAAGACACGCACACCTATTCAATACACGGCAGATTTTTCCAACAACGGGGCGATCATTGGCCAAGGCTGGCCGCGCTCCCCGCCTGCAAGGCGCCTCCAGTGGAACACCCCCTGAAACCGGACCCCTAAGCGTCCCCTGGGTGCCTGGTTAGAAGGCGGGGATCTCCAAATGCCATCCCTCCAACACAACCCCATTATCACAGGGTGGGGCGGGAGCGACGCCAAAATAAAGGGTCATGCCTTTTATACACACGCAAAAAGTAAATTCTGGCTGGGCATTGGTGACGACGGTAACTCTCCAGCCCCTGGCTACGAGGGCTTGGTTCTCCCCTCCACGCTCCCCCAAAACTCACTTGGGGTTGGTGCTGTTCCAAAAGACGGTGTGCCGCTCTCCGGACGCCACGCACAGCCCGCACCAGAGGCCCACCAGCGGGGCCCACAGCAAAAGCAGCAGCTCCATTGGAGAGGACGCCTGGGGTTCTCTCGTAAAAGAGTAGAAAACCAAAAGTGTGCTTGATGCGCCTTTACGCACAGCCGCGGCTGAGTGGCGCCTGCTCGACGGCGCGGACAAGCGCTCTCTCCAAACTGCTCCGCCCTCGCTTCGCGATCTCGCTCTCTCTACAAGCTGGGCAGCTTGCCCAGAGCCGAGCTTTATACACCAGGGAGGCTCCCGCCCCGGGCTGGGCTGGGTGGGGCTGGTTAGGACGGGGAGGGAAGGCGGAGTAAGAGCAACACTCGCTGCGGAGACCTTTGCGCGCAGAGAGAGATAGACAGGGAAAGATTGTACGGGAGAGACCCGCTGGGAGTCAGCTCTCACACACCCCACCGCTAACAACAACAGCCGCTGCCACGCCCTGGGTCTTTGCACGTGGGTCAGAAAGCAAAACACAACAGCAAAGCTGTCTGCTTTTTCTTGGCGCCATCTGCGCTACAGTTTTTAAAAGGTATAAAGTCGCTTTTAAAACAGTCTGGTTCCCCCTCCCCCTCGAAAGTCCTGGGAACTGTAGTCTGCTGAGGGGGCTAAGAGGAGCTCAGAACTACAGATCCCAGAGTTCCCCGTGAAGCGGGATTGGTTGTTAAACTACTCTGAGAATTGTAGTTCTGTAACAACACAGTTCTAACAACTCTCAGTACCCCTTCACCACCTGCAGCTCCCATAATTCTTTTGGGGAAGCCATGACAGTTGGAAGTGCTAGCATAGTGATTTAAATGCCCAGCTTTGCATCCTTCTTGAGTGTTTCTGGCTGCGATGTGCCTTGAACCCAGATCAAACATCTCTTGCTTCCCTGGGTGAGTCTCTGTATGTAGAAACTAGCCTAATGTAGAAACGTATTACAGTATTTGCATTTGTGGCTCCACCCACTTTATACTCTGGCACTGCCCACCACTGTGCCCCTGGAAGGCTGCCCAGGAAGGAATATGGGCCTTGGGCTGAAAAAGATTCCCCAGAACAAGGGTCATAGCTTGTATAACGCAACTTCCCCACAGTGATGGGGATCCCGCGGCCCTCAAATGTTGTTGGACTCCAGTTCCCATCATCCATGACTGTTGGGCCAGTGCTGGCTGGGGCTGATGGGAGTTGGAGTCCAGCAACCTCTGGAGGGCCACAGGCTCCCCATTCCTGCTTTACACCAGAGTTTCCCAAACTCAGGTCTCCAGCTGTTTTCAAACAACAATTCCCATCATCTCTGCCCACTGGTCTTGCTAGCTAGGGATGATGGGAGTTGTAGTCAGCTGGAGACCCAAGTTTGGGGAGCACTGCTTTACACCGTAGGGGAATTCAGTACGTGATCGCTGAATGGTTAGGACAGGGAAGGGGCAACCTGTGGCTCTCCAGATGTAATGTTGAACTCCAGCTCCCATCATCCCTGACCATTGGCTGTGCTGCCAGGGGCTGATGGGAGTTGGAGTCCAGCAATATCTAGAGGGCTCCCCAGACTCCCTTATCCCTATGCTCAGATCAGTCCTTTGTTCAGAACCATGAGCACAGGAATCTTTAAAAAGAGATTCCTGGAAAAGATTCAGAAGAGGGTAATCCAAACTGATCAAGGCAATGGAAAAACTCCCTTATGAGGAAAGGTTGCAACATTTGGGGCTTATGGAGTTCCGCAAAATGATGAGTAAGATGTGGACGTGATTGAGGAATAGAAGATCATGCACAGCGTGGCTGGTGGGAGTTGTAGTGCAAAACATTTGGACTACGTATTTTGGGCAAGGCTGTTCCAGTAAGTACGTTTTAGAATTGCAGCACCAGCCACTATTTATCTACTTTGGGCTTTTAATCTTTCAGGAAAGATTGCATTAAATAATTATTTTATTAGACAACGATTGTATTTCAGCTTTGTGCTTTATTGCTGCGGACCTATTTGGACAGAAAGCAAAATATTGATATTTTTTAATAAAGGGAAATAAGTAAATATAGCAGCAGTTATAAATCAAACACATGCGATCTTAGAAAATGACACACAGCAAGACAACATAGTCCTTCATACGGCTGGGCAGCTGTTCACAGCTTTACATTTCTATTTTTAAAAAACATTTTTATTGATACTCATCAAAAGATATACAAAATTTTATACTCAATGCAAAGTATCTTTTTATAATACACAAGGATAAAAGAAATAGTTTTAAAGTCTAATCTTCTTGTTGTGAACCTCCCAGAGACCTCCATGGATAGGGCGGTATATGTTGAATAAATAATAATAATAAATAATAATCTAAAAAGAAACAGGAACAAAGAGAAGCTTTAAATTATTACACACAAAAGCACTCATCTCTTGCGCAGGAATGGAAGAACAGCCAATACACACCTTTTTAAAGGTGAAAATAACAAACGCAAGAGACTTGCACCTACAAAAACAATTTAAAAACACCTCAAACATTTCCAACATCTTATATTTCATTCACTTATTTCCAGCGACCTCCTCACACCTCCCTTTTTGTATTCCACTTCTATTAATTGTTTCAGCAATTCCTTTCCATCTTACTCTGTTTTCTATCCTATAATTATCTTAACACATTCTTGCCTTATTTTTCCTTTAATTTTCTATTAATCTATTTATACTTAATTCCTTATGACATTTCTACTAAAGCCATATAACTTCATTCCAACATTTTTCTAACATTCCTTAATTCTATTTTCTTTTTTGTTTGTAGTGTTGTGTTGAAAATGTTGAAAAAGTAATAAATATCATTAAAAAAAGAGAGAGAGAGACTTGCACCTACACCCACCAGCAACAGCAAATGAAATTCTCTAAAACGAAAAGGAAAATCGAAGAGGGCAGTAGGGCAGTGCATGCGAATAAACACACTGCCCCACACGGGCCTCTTGGCACATGGAAGAAACTTAGGGGTCGCGCCAGAGAAGCAGGGCATGGAGTCAGGCGTAGCTCTTGCGGCGGCCTCCTTAAACACTAGCAGGCTTGTAAACTCGAGGGACCCAGACACTCATGTGCTGGAAGGGAACGGCAGCAGGAGGTGAGTGGGCAAGCCCAGGCTCGCACTATGCCTACATGAGGCCTCCCATGTGCCACAACAACTTGTTGCACAAGGGCTGATCCAAGCAGTCACACCAGAAAACATGACACGGCAACACCAGCGCAGTCCGACAGGCCCTTTTTTGACCCAGAACAGTTAGGTCCCAGGGAACTCGCACCATACATTTAAAGCGCGGTGATACCGCTTTAAACAGTCAAGGCTTCCTCCAAAGAATTCTGGGAGCTGTAGTTTTTGACGGATGCTGAGAGTTGTTAGGGAAGTTTTAAACCGTTGATGTTTTATTGCGCTTTTAATGTTTTGTTGGGAGCCGCCCAGGGCAAAATCAGTCAGATGGGCGGCACATAAATAATAAAATTGTTGTTGTTGGGATACCTCCCTCTTCCCCTCACAGAGCCAAGATTTCCACAGTGGTTCAACAATCGGTTTCCTCTTCCCAGGCAACTCTGAAAACTAGCTCTGCGAGAGGAAGAGAGGAGGGTATCCTAGGGTCAGTTAAACTAGAGAATCCGCTTCCACGAGGCAGTAATGGCCACCAACTTGGACGGCTTTAAAAGAGGGTTAGACCAGGGGTCAGCAACCTAAGGCCCATGGGCCAGAAGTGGCCCGCGGAGGCCATTTAACTGGCCAACGAGCCGCCCGCTTGGCGAGTCCCTGTGCGCTGCACTAAACCAGCACAGCTTGGCGTGGGGACTCTCTTCCGCGGCTCCGGAAATTGCTTCTGCGCATGCCCAGATGCCAGAAATTGCATCTGCACATGTCTGTGGCACCAGAAAATGCTTCTGTGCATGCCTGCGGCACCGGAAATTGTTTCTGCCCATGCCCAGACACCAAAAATCACTTCCGTGCAGGCACAATTTTCAGCGTCTGGGCATGTGCAGAAGCGATTTCCAGCGCCGTGGACATGCGCAGACGAGATTTCTGGCGTCGCGCTGTGCTGGTCCGGCCCATGGAGGATCTCCACAGGAGTGATCTGGCCTATGCCCAGTAAGCCTTGCCAACCCCTGGGTTAGACAAATCCATGGAGGAGAAGGCTGTTCTCCCTCACAGAGCTACATTTCCCAGAGCTCCCTGGGTAGAGGAATAAAACCACTCTGGGAATTGTAGCACTGTGAGGAGAATGAGGGCAGTGATGTCCCTAGCAACCCTCCGTGCTCTGAGGATCGATTGTTAAACCACTCTGAAGGTTGTGGCTCTGTGAGAGGAATAGCCGGGTCTCCTAGCAATGCTCTGCACAAACTACAGCTCCCATAATCCTTTTGGGGGATGCCATGACTGTTTAAAGCGGTATCATAGCACTTTAAATGTAGGCTGTGGATGTGGCCAAAGAGGCGCTCACACTGAATAATCCCACAAGGACGTCCTCCAACTCTGTCCTTTTTAGCTCAGTGGGGGGATTCAGTTTGGGCCCCTTTGGCTTTAAGTCATAGGGCACAGTTGGGGAACCTGTGGCCCTCCAGATGTTGCTGGACTACAATGCCCATGAGCCCTGTCCATTGGCTGTGCTGCTGACTGGAGCTGATGGGAGTTGGAGTCTATCAGCAATGGGGGTGTGTGGCTCTATAGATGTTGTCGGACTCCTGCTCCCATCATCCCCAGCCAGCATGGCTAGTTGTCATGGATGATGGGAGTTGTAGTTCCGCAACAGAAGGCACCATGCCAGCTAGCTCTAACCTCAATTAAGTTCTTAGATTTGGTGCTTCCATGCTTGAGGTGGTTGCCTTAAATTTCACAGTGACCTGTGTGTTTTCCTCCAAGCTTGACTCCCCCATATAAAACCCTTCAAAGCTGGGGTCAAAATCCTTATGTTTCTGTTTCCCAATTTTGAACGGGAATTATGAGTTTCCAGCACTCCCGTCTCCTTTCATCTCCTTCTACTTAATCCGAGAACAAATAACCCATGTGAACAGGGCAAGATCAGACCTTGGTCTGAACGTATGGGGAGCCACTAACTAATCTGAGCAGCGCAATAATAAGCCAGCCCCCCCCCCCAATAGAGCATCAGGCCTGCCCAGTAAACACAGCAGTTCTGGACTGGCATCACTTGGAAAAACAAACCGCCAACCCAGCAAAGCAAATTTATCACAGTTCAAGGCTGTGGCATTGATTATATATATATATATATATATATATATATATATATATATATATATCACTAAACAGTGTCAGAAATAGAAAATAGAAAATAAAATTAAAGCAAAAATATAATACAAAGCCAGTAAAATAGTTTAAAAGCATATGAAAATAGGAATTCATATGTGTCTGTGTGTTTATATATGCATATACATATGAATGTGTGTATAAATGTACACAATATATGTAAATGCATTTATAGATAATATCTGTATTTCAAAAAGTTCTTCTTGTTAATATTTTATTTAAAGGATTTCAGTTATACAAAATAAAGTGACGAAAGGAAAGGAAAGATAAAAAGTGAAAAAACACATTAAGAAAGAAGGACATAAATATAACCAGTTACATTTCCATAAATTGTTATATAGATATATAAATAATATTATTGTCCGGATGGATATGATTATTAAAAACCTACTATATTCTGAATAATCTTGTCTCAAATGTCAAGGTATTTGTCAAAACAATGCCTGTGCTTATATGTCGCGAGTGTCGTCATGTCGTCAATCCATTGATTAAAGGGGATCCTATTCTTTCAGTTCATCCAGGGTTTCCCAGACTTGGGCCTCCAGCTGTTGTTTTTTTTGGACTACAACTCCCATCATCCCTGAGCACTGGCCTTGCTAGCTAGGGATGATGGGAGTTGTAGTCCAAAAAAACAGCTGGAGACCCAAGTTTGGGAAACACTGCCGGTTCTTTGCCTGTTTGCATGTGGGCACCTCTCAAGACATCGCAGCCAAATTTTGTGCGAAGGTTTCCTGAGACCGAGCTTGTTCTTTCTTGTTTGGCTGGACGCCATTTCGAATCAAGATGGCGGGTGGACCCTTCCAAACCTATGCTGAAAAGAACCGCTGTTTGGAAAAACTGCTCTTATTTTTTGGGGTTTTTTTGTAGAATTCCCAAGCCCACAAGGATGCTGATATATGTATGTGTGTGTGCATGTATAAGACACGAGTTTAATTGATATATTGGGGAAGAAGCTGCTAAATTTTGTGGAAATAAAAAAATTTCCTTCCAGTAGCACCTTAAAGACCAACTAAGTTAGTTCTTGGTATGAGCTTTCGTGTGCATGCACACTTTTCTGAAGAAGTGTGCATCTGAAGAAGTGTGCATGCACACGAAAGCTCATACCAAGAACTAACTTAGTTGGTCTTTAAGGTGCTACTGGAAGGAAATTTTTTTATTTTGACTATGGCAGACCAACACGGCTACCTATCTACTACTAAATTTTGTGGCTTACTCAAGGCAGCCCCACCAGCCATCAGCCAAGATAGGCTGCAGCTGAGTCAGGGTGGAAGCGCAGCTGGACTGAGGCAGCAAATCTGATGGGCTCTGATGGCTTCTATGCAGAGGAGATGGAAGGGGAGAAGGAGAAGACAGAAGCTGCTTCTAGCAAGAGGTAGGAAAAATGCTGTGAAGCGCTGGGTAGCTTCAGGGCCAGATTTAGGTCTGATGAGGCCCCGAGCTACTGAAGGTAATGGGGCCCTTTCTATGTCCAGCTGTCCTTTGTCAACAACAAATGGTCACTGTTTTTTGTGTTGAATATATGCTACATGGTAATTTATGGACCTAATCGGTATCTAAAGCCATTTGCACATAACAAAATATGTATTATATCAAAGTAATTGTTGAACTGAAATACAGTTAAGAAGAAATATATTAATAGTGAAATTATTAAGCTCTAACTCATGGGCAGGCAAACCAAGGCCCAGGGGCCAGATCCGGCCCAATCGCCTTCTAAATCCAGCCCACGGACAGTCCGGGAATCAACGTGTTTTTTACGAGAGTAGAATGTGTCCTTTTATTTAAAATGCACCTCTGGGTTATTAGTGGGGCCTGCCTGGTGTTTTTACATGAGTAGAATGCGCCCTTTTATTTAAAATGCATCTCTGGGTTATTTGTGGGGCATAGGAATTCGTTCATTCCCCCCCCCCCAAAAAATATAGTCTGCCCCCCCCACAAGGTCTGAGGGACCGGCCCCCTGCTGAAAAAGTTTGCCGACCCCTGCTCTAACTTAACATGACTGGAGACCCATTTACTTACATCAACACAAAACACAACACAACACAAAACACTGTTGCTGTATGTAGGTTTTATTTTACGTTTTTTATCTTATATTTTGGAAATGTACATCCAGTTTTCCCCCCTTTACATTTTTATGGGGGGCCCAAGAGAGTGGGGCCCTAAGCTACACTTTGTTTAGTTTATACGTAAATCTGGCACTAGGTATGTTTGCTTACTCTCCAGCCCTCCCTCAAATGCTAAGCAGGGCTTCTCAAGTCTGACAAGAAGACAAAGGAGAGCAGATAATGGCCCAACTTCTGAGGGGGCTTGGACCTCGACATTGTGACATCCCTAACAGCCTGTTATCTGGATAAGCAAAGGTGTTTCGATGAGATAGGAGCTGCATGATCAGAGGGCTCCAGCTGCCCTGTTTCTTAACTGGACGGTTTGTGTTGCTCTTAATTATTGCCATTGCTCTATGGACAAGCAAACAAGGAAGCAGAATTTGAACCGGGCACCCGTAACTGGGGTTTGAACCATACTGCGGCTGCTTCAGCAAAAGTGCTGCGCAGTGCACGCTGCTGGCCTAGAGAGCCCTCTAGTGCCCACTTGGGGTAAGTCTGGCCTAGAGTGGTATGTGTTTCCTTCTGCCTGGCTCCCCAACTCTTGACAACAGCAGCTGTGTGTTAATTGACAGCATTGACGTAGCTCATGCGGTGCCCTTCAGATGTCCCTGAACTACAATTTCCATCATCCCTGACGTCCGGAGGGCACCTTGTTGGCTGTCTCTGTCAAAGCACCATTCATGAACTTGCACATCCATTCAGGAGAGTACCAGTTTCCTCAGGCCTGCTGTTTTTAATTAGCAACCCATGACATATTTTGGAAAGGTATTTGCTAGCGGTGCATTCCAACACCTTTTAAGATTGGCACAATGGCTCCTGAGATCCTGTATTTCTGGATATGACTGGATGCCATTTTGAATCAAGATGGAGGACAGAAATGTTTGAAGCCGCACTGATTTTAACCATAATTTCGCACCATGGTTCCTGAGATCAACAAGTGGGTTTTTGTTTACGTTTTGATACAATCAGATGCTATTCGAATCAAGGTGGCTGACTGAGCCTCTGAAATCTGCACTGATTTTAGCTGCTGTTTTCAAAACTTTACTGGGTTTATTGTTGTTGTTGTTCCTTAAAATTCCCAAGCCGTTCCAGGTACAAGGCTGCCATTCTGCAATACAGTGGTACCTCGGGTTAAGTACTTAATTTGTTCCGGGGGTCCGTACTTAACCTGAAACTGTTCTTAACCTGAAGCACCACTGTAGCTAATGGGACCTCCTGCTGCTGCCACGCCGCCGGAGCACGATTTCTGTTCTCATCCTGAAGCAAAGTTCTTAACCTGAAGCACTATTTCTGGGTTAGCGGAGTCTGTAACCTGAAGCATATGTAACCTGAAGCGTATGTAACCTGAGGTACCACTGTAATTCACTTCTTTCAGAATGTGCTAACGTTTGCGGGACTCTTCTGCTTATTCTGTTGAGTCAGGGCAAAGTTTTATCCTGAGCGCGCCATTTTGGTTGACTTGATCTGATAGTTCAGTTGCAACTTGGGGAAAGTCAATGTTTTTGAGTAATTCCCTCCATACAACAAAAGCTGGAACAGCTCCCTGGCAGTAGAAACATAACCCCTCACAGAGAAAGGTTTGCTGTGCTAGCTTTCTGCTTGCTGGGAGTTCGCTTTGTTTTGTTTTGCTTTGTTGTTTTAAGGACATAGAGGAGCACTCCAAGTTATTCCGAGCCGAACAATCCATCCCAAACTGTACCACTCCGTTCCGCTGCCTGTGTCGATAGGACCAATAAGTAAGAGCCTCCGGCGGATTCCCCAGAGCACCTAAACATGGCCGTCCGTCAAGCTCTCCTTACCGGCACGGCGGCGCTTGTCGGTCCCGAACGCCGATCCATTCTCGTTTAAACAGCTGCCGGAGAGAGCGAGAGGCAGAGAAAGCGATAACTCCTTGACGTGTCTGCAAAACAACTTTCCTCTTGTTTATCGCATAATGATGCATTGATTGCGGGTAATGTTCCATGCCCAACACGGAGCAGGCAGCGAGCGAGAGAGAGAGAGAGGGAGCAGGAGCTGGCGGCAATCCTGACATGCCAGACAGCAGGCCGCAGTAAGCCGATTCCCCCTTGGCGACACGCTGGAGAGGAGGCTACCTTTGCAAACCTCCCTCTCCTCCTGCCCTTGCAAGTTTCGAACTGCCACAGGGAGCATCGGCCAGAGCACATGCTTTGCGTCTCAGGTGGTAGGACTGAGGAAAGAGGACAGGTCCTGGATTCGAGGGCCTTCCCAGCAAAGTAGGCTCTGGGAGGGTCCGCTACGGTCTTGAGAAGAGCTCTGATCGATCAGGCCAGAGGCCTGTCTGGTCTTAGCATCTGTTCCCACAATGGCCAACACATTAGGAGCCTGCACGCAGGACCTGAAACTCCCCCTGCTTGCAGTTCCCAGCCACTGGCTTCCAGGAGCACATCACTGCCTCCAAACAGGGGCGTTAGAAATCCAGCCATTGTTGTGGCCATGAGCCATTAATCTAGTCCAGCATCTTCGCCGGGGGAGGACGTGGGGAAGGCTTCCTTGTGAGCTGGAGGCAGCATTGCTACATCAAGCAAGAACATCTTATGAACATAAGAACATTGAAGATGGAGCAAGCGTCTTTTTTTTCTCCTGCTCCGGAGGGCAGGAATTGAACCCGTGGCTTCAAGTCGCAAGAAAAGAGATTCTGGCTAAACATCGGGAAGAGCTTTCCGACAGCAAGAGCTGTTCAACAAGGGAACAGTCTCCCTTGGGAGGTGGCGGACTCTCCTTCCTTGGAGGTTATTAAGCAGAGGTTGGATGGCCCTCTGTCATGGATGCCTTAGCTGAGATCCCTGCATTGCAGGGGGCTGGACTAGATGAAACATGGGGTCCCTTCCAACTCTACCGTTCTACGATTCTACGACAGTGGAGGGAGGACATAGCTATTGTTGCTAGTAGCCATTAGCAGCCTGCTCCTCAGTGGATTTGTCTAGTACAGTGGTACCTCGGGTTAAGAACTTAATTCGTTCCAGAGGTCCGTTCTTAACCTGAAACTGTTCTTAACCTGAAGCACCACTTTAGCTAATGGGGCCTCCCGCTGCCGCTGCACCACGGCTGTGCAATTCCTGTTCTCATCCTGAAGCAAAGCTCTTAACCCGAGGTACTATTTCTGGATTCGCGGTGTCTGTAACCTGAAGTGTCTGTAACCCGAGGTACCACTGTAGTCCTTTTTCTATTTCCATGCCTTATTCCGAGGCACCAACCTTTCCAGACTTTGCAAATCCCAAGCGTGTGGTGACACTCTTTTCCCTTACTTCCTTCTCTCTTCCAGAAACACACCAGCTCCATCCGGTAGGCCATGGGTAGGCAAACTAAGGCCTGGGGGCTGGATCCGGCCCAATCGCCTTCTAAATTCTTCCTGTGGGTGGTCCAGGAATCAGTGTGTTTTTACATGAGTAGAATGTGTCCTTTAATTAAAATGAATCTCTGGGTTATTTGTGGGGCATAGGAATTCGTTCATTTTTTATTTTATTTTTCAAAATATAAACCGGCCCCCCCCCACATGGTCTGAGGGACAGTGGACCAGCCCCCTGCTGAAAAAGTTTGCTGACCCCTGCGCTAGGCATTACAGTCCCAGTTTTGAAAGCAAACAAATGTTTTCTCTTTCTGGTGCCACCTTCCTGAACCCGGGCATGTCAATGCCCGCCCCCCTCCCGCTGGACCCCGCAGCCTCCCCCACCTCCCTCGAGCTGCCAAAAGGCATTCGTGCAACCTCTCTAGAGTTTTCTTCACACAGTGACCTTCTATAAAAGCAAACAGATAACAAGAGTTTATGGCCGGGGTTTTCACTCCCAAGGCTTTTTCTGCACGTCCCGCATGTAAGAAGAAGAAAACACGTAAGGCGGAAGGGGATCACTTTATTCCGGCTATGTTCCCAGAAATTAAGAGACATAGTTTCCCCCTTTGCAGGGCAGAAAGGATTTAACCAGTAGGTCATCATCTAGGGGGTAGGGCGGTGGAGGAGGGTAGCCTTGGAAACTCCCTTCTGTCTCTCCCCACCCCCCACCCCTAGAACTGTTTTAAATCCCTACACCAGGGATCTGCTGAACCCAGGGCTCACTTGTGTTCTCTGTCCAGGGGCAGGTGAGGGAATAATAGTGCCCTGGAGCATGCACAGAGTGCTCCCTTGCCAATAAAAACATAGATGTTCTGCGGGGGGGGGGGAGACTATTTTCCCCATGTCTATGGGCAGTCAGTGTGGCTTTCTTCAGTCCCAGTACCTCTTGCTTTTATGCGCCCTCGCCTGTCTGTTGCACCAGGTTCAAGGTTTCCACGCTCAGGACCAAAGTTTGACATTGAGTCCTCTTTCCCCATCTTAAGGGCGTCCAATAAAAGAGATCCAAACCGAATTTTGATTGGTTAGCTGATGGAATATACTGACTCACAACTCTCACCATTTCTGACCATTGGCCAAGCTGGCTGAGGCTGATGGGACTTGCAGGGTCCAGCCACATTTGCCCTTTGCTGGACTAAAAAAAAAGAAATGGGGGCAGGGGGAATTATTTCATTAGACTTTGGTGTGTGGCAGCAGGCGCCATCTTGGGAGAGCCATTCGTCTTTAAAAAGGGCAGAACCAGCTGCAAAATTGGTGGTTCAAGGGACAAGGCCACTGACCTGCTGGAGCCACACGCTGCGGTGACCCACATATATCAAATCAAAAGCTACCTTTTGAGTAGGTCCCAAGGACCAAGGGATCCATGACAAATAGCTAAAACCTGCCATTGGAGCTGTTCAGTGGTCTCCAAGTAATGTGCCCATTTTACACATGAGGAATGCTGAGGCTGAGAGATGCACAGCCCCAGTTTTTAACCTGTAAAAGGTCTTTTCTGTCTATCAGCTCTCCAGCTATTTGTCCCCCAGGCCTAGAACAGCCTCTCTTTGCTCACAGTGCTGCCACGAAGGTGCTTTCTGCAGACGAATTGGGATCTGACCGTGTCTGATCTCTCCTGTTTCCTGGCGCTTGTAAACCAAGCAAGATTTAGCACTTTAAAATGCATACAGTTTTAAAGTACTTCTTCCGGTATTGGGAAAGGCGTAATAGGATTGGATCTTGTTGCTGGAGTGAGAAAAATGATTTATGGAGAGGTTTGGATCGATGGAGGGTCAGTTGATGAAAATAATATGGGCTCCTGTAATTTTTCTCTCCTGTTAACACCTGTGCTTGGCTTCTTTGCGTATCACACAGCAAGCCCGGTTCTCCAAATGCTAATTTGGAGAAGTGGAGGAAGGGCAATGGGGAGAGGAACCCCAGCCAGCATAGCCAGTAGTCAGGGATGATGGGAGTTGTAGTTCTGCAACATCTGGAGGGCAACAGAGTCCCCACCCATCTCCTACACCCATCATGTCCTAACCAATCAGGGATCACATATTAAATGCATGGAAAGCAGGCATGGGGGAGTTGGTAGCCCTTCCAGATGTTCCTGGACGTCCACCTCCCATCAGCCCCAGCCAGCATAGCCAACGTCAGGGGATGATGGGAGTCATTGCTCAGCAATGGTCAGAGAGCTGCAAGTGTCTCACTCCTGTCCTAGACAAACCATGTCCTAACCAATCAGGGATCACATATTAAACACACCTACAGAGGTGTAAAGCAGGAATGAGGAGCACATGGCTCTCGTGATATTGCTGGGCTCCCACTTCCCACCAGCCCTACTCAGGCAGTGTGGCTAATGGTCAAGGATGATGGGAGTTGTAGTTCATCTGTGGCTTGAAGGTCCGGGCAGGTTCCTCCATCCCTGTGCGAAGACCACAGCAGGCCGGCACACACCTACCCTAGAGAACAAGGGAGCAGTGCCAGCTTGGAGGCAGAGTAAGGGTGAGGCGAGACTTTACTCTATCATAGCATTGTCAACAGTGTCACCAGGGGAGGAGTGAGATTTCTGCGTACGTGCACCTGCCCAGAGCAAGTACACAAATAGCCAAGGAGTAGTAAGGAGCATGTTTGCGTTGAGCTTGTAGTCGCAAGGGCAAGGATCTCGTGATCAACTTACTTTATAGCTCACAGGGAGTGAGGGCAGTGCCCGGGTGAGTTGGCGGGCACAGGGGTTGTCACGCGGGCAGGTGGCTGGGCAAAGGGCAGAGCAGCCCAACAAGAGCCCTGGCATGAAGCCACGGCGCTTTGCAATTGGGTTCAAGTAGCTCTCAGGCTCAGAACATGAGCAAGAGCACTGCTGAGCATGTGCAGAGGGTCTCTCCCTTCTCTTGGGGAGAACACAGCCTCCCATTTCCCTAGAGCCTGACGGGGGCTCCTGAGTCCCACGGAACAAACCAGCCTGGACTCACCTTAGTGACTCTCCCCGAATCTCTCCACAATCCATTGCCTGGTCCTGGCTGGAGGTGGAAGGACCTGTCCATTTCAGATTTTCTCAGCTTCTCAGATTTTCCCATTTTAAAGTTAGCTCTGCGTATTTCTGCAGAAATTAGTGGGTTAAGAAAAAATCCTTATGAAAACTCATCAGCGTTTTAATGTGAATTCCTCCTGATCAGCACATATGTGGTCGTGGGTTTGAGTCCCACACTGGGTGAAAGATTCTTGCATTGCAGAGTTGGATTAATTACCATCATGGTCCTTTCCAACTCAACAAATCTAGGATTCTATTATTTCTATGTGTAGATGCAGTTTTGAATTGGGTACCCATTTTTTTTGCAAGCGGTCTTCCGTAATATAATTCAGTCCTGATGTATTATTTTCACAAATAGATTCCTTTTATGTACAATTTTCCCTAATACGATGCATTTGAATGTGTGTGTGTGTGTGGGGGGGGAATGTTGGCTGGAAACCTGTGTCACAAAATCTGGAGAAGTGCGAATCCCAATGGATGCCCAAATTCCGTTTTGCATATTGTTTTGGGAGGTCTAGATTTGGTAGCATCGCCTTTCATAGAATTAGGTAATTGTAGATGTGGAAGAGACCCCAAGGGTCATCTAGTCCAACCCCAGGCTGCAGTGCAGGAATCACAGCTTCCACCTTCCCTTAAATGCAGGCCGAACCGATTCACTCCCTGATCCCTTTCCCTAATGACCATTTTTTTGCCCAGGGTGGAGAGACTCTGGGGCAGAGACTCTTTGCATCACACCTTAATGTTCGCCCCTGCGCAAATGAAAGAACTCTTTGCAGCTGAACCCTAGAGAGCTAAAAGCAGTCCTTTAAGGCCTCTCACATCCACTCCTGACAGCTGCATGCAGCAGACGCAGCCAAGTTGGCGGACACAGACTTTGCCCCATGCCAAGGCTAGGCATTTCCCCCTCTTTTCCAGGTGGGGGATTCTGGGGGAGCCAGGAGAAGATTGGGGGCGGTCCCCTTCCTCTCTGCAAGAGGCTTTCCTTCCCCCTGGCCCCTATCCCCTGCCACCAGGTCTGTGGGAAGGAAGCAGCCAGCCTCCTCACCACCACCACCCCTCTGCTGACAAGACCCGTCCAGCCAGTTTGCCAGCTTCTCCCTCCCAGGGCAGGATCTGACTTGGCAGCGCCCTGTGCATAAACCCAACAGTGTCACCTGGCGAGGCAGAAAGAGAACAGAATGGCGCAGCTTTGCAGCTTAAGTGCATGTGTGGGAAAGTCCCTGGTTCGAATCTCGGTGCTCCTGCAACCTCAAGGTGGGATAAAGCATTTCGTGTAGCATCCTGCAGTCACAGTGGTCAGCAGGGCAAACAAGCAGGACTCGAAGCAGAAACTTGCACTCAAGAGGCATCCTGCCTCCAGCAGTGAAGGGATAACTTAGCCATGGCGGCTGGCAGCCCTTTCCTCCATGAATTTGTCTAATCCTCAGCAATGCTTCTGAATACCAGTTGCAGGAGGAGGAAGGGCTCTTGCGGTCTCATCCTGCTTGCGAGTTTCCCATAGGTATCTGGGTGGCCACTGCGAGAACAGGATGCTTGACCAAATGGGCTGTTGGCCTGATCCAGCAGGCTCTGATGTTCGTACATGTTGTGTGTGCAGTCAAACCAGCCCCCCACACACAGATAAAGGTAAAGGGACCCCTGACCGTTAGGTCCAGTCGTGGCCGACTCTTCTGGGTCCTGTGGCCAGCATGACTGAGCTGCTTCTGGGGAACCAAAGCAGCGCATGGAAACGCAGTTTACCTTCCCGCCAGAGTGGTACCTATTTATCTACTTGCACTTTGACGTGCTTTCAAACTGCTAGGTCGGCAGGAGCTGGGACCGAGCAACAGGAGCTCACCCTGTCGCGGGGATTCGAACCGCCGACCTTCTGATCGGCAAGTTCTAGGCTCTGTGGTTTAACCCACAGCGCCACCCACGTCCCTTACCCCACACACAGAGATAGGGATTTAAGGAGCCAGACATTTCCATCATAGCCAGTACTGCTTCTCTTCTACCTTGGCCAAACCCTACGCTGTCCGTCTTGCTGCCTGTTGGGGCCAAAGCTGATGCAGTTAATTTTGTAGTGAGTTAATAAATTGACTTTGGTGGTGCCTGGAAGGGAAACATCAAAAGCAACACAGGCGGTAACACGATTATTTACGTACGGTTTGTGTTGTAAAGAAGCAGCAGCAGCAATGGTAGTGAATATTGGCTTATGCAGTTTGTGCTCTTGACCTCGGACGAATGTGTGGGTCACAGCAGTTTCAATTCCTGTTTCTGATGGAGCTTTCCAACACCCCTGCTTGCAAGGGACCCAAAAGGTGGCAGAAATTTGGAAGCCTTTATGTGGGGCGGGGGGGGGGGGGAGACGACGGGACAAAAAGTGTGTGGGATTGGGAATACAACCCAAATTTTCTATGAGGAATAAGAGTGTTCAGGAAAAAAACATGGGTGCATGTGGATAACGGTTGGAGAGGGGGAACAGAAAAAAGTGTCTGGAATCCTGAATACTGCAACATTTTGTTACAGCTCCGCTTCTAAGGTTCTTTATTATACAGTGGTACCTCGGGTTACAGACGCTTCAGGTTACAGACTCCGCTAACCCAGAAATAGTACCTTGGGTTAAGAACTTTGCTTCAGGATGATAACAGAAATCGTGTGGCGGCAGCGGGAGGCCCCATTAGCTAAAGTGGTACCTCAGGTTAAGAACGGACCCCCAGAACGAATTAAGTTCTTAACCCGAGGCACCACTGTATTTGCGAACAACGAGGACAGGTCTCTGCCACAAGGAACTTACAATCTAGAAACTGCTTCAGAACATGGGAGTCAAACAGAATAGCTGGGGAGTGTGTGTGTGTGTGTGTGTGTGTGTGTGTGTGTGTGTGTGTAAAGATCAGAGACTGCCTTTAGGGGTGATTAGTGTATGGCTGCAGATGGTAACAGTTGCCATTGTTTGGGGGGGGGGAGCAGCTTCACCCCCTAAAGTCTGAGCGAGGATCGTGCAATTAGGTGATTCAAGATGGGCACCTGAGGACTTTCTAGGTTCTCCCCGGCTGTCTGGGCAGCCAGAATCCTTCCAGACTGTGACTCACTCAAGGGGAGGCGGGCGGATGAGGTGTCACTCTGCCCTTTGTGTCTAAGCCTCGGAGGAGCACCCTGACCTCTGGCTGAGCCCCAGAAGGAAAGAACTCAGTCCCCTCGTGGGAGCAGCAGGGAGCTGTTGGAAGGAGAGAGCGCTGGGGTTCTCTGCAGCTGGCGCAGGAGGCTTAGAGCAAGGAAGGGGGACCCCTTTTCTCTTCTGCGCCTCCTGTAGGGTGAAAATCACGCAGGGTCCGCGGAAAACTGGGAAAGTGGGCAGAGCTTGTCCAATCTCTGTCCCCCTCCTCTGCAGGCCGCATGAAATCGAGGCGTATGGAATTATTCCAAGCAAAGAACATTTCAGCCTGATTTGGGGGGGCATAATTTCTTGGGGTCAGAAGGGTACCGCATCATTACAAAGAAGCCTTTCTGTCTTCTTCTCTCCCGCCCTTCCCTGCCTTCCCTCCCAAACATGGATGGCTTTAAGAGGATTATACAAATTTGTGGCAAAGGCTAATGATGGCTACTAGACACGGTGGCCAGGCTCCCCACTCTCAGAGGCATCGCACACCTCCGAATACCAGCTGCCGAGAATCAAAGGTGGGGCGAGTTGCTGGGGCGCTCAGGACTTGCCCAATGGAAGCCAGTGGGCTTTCTCATTGCCCATTTCAAGAAACTGCAGTGGATCGATGGCTACTAGCTAAAATAGCTATGCTTTACCTCTGCTACTAGTGATGTATGGAAGTGAGAGCTGGACCATAAAGAAGGCTGATCGCCGAATAATTGATGCTTTTGAATTATGGTGCTGGAGGAGACTCTTGAGAGTCCCATGGACTGCAAGAAGATCAAACCTCTCCATTCTGAAGGAAATCAGCCCTGAGTGCTCACTGGAAGGACAGATCCTGAAGCTGAGGCTCCAAGACTTTGGCCACCTCATGAGAAGAGAAGACTCCCTGGAAAAGACCCTGATGTTGGGAAAGATGGAGGGCACAAGGAGAAGGGGACGACAGAGGACGAGATGGTTGGACAGTGTTCTCGAAGCTACCAGCATGAATTTGACTAAATTGCAGGAGGCAGTGGAAGACAGGCGTGCCTGGCGTGCTCTGGTCCAGGGGGTCACGAAGTGTCGGACACGACTAAGCGACTAAACAACAACAACCTCTGCTACCAATCATCTCTCTCGCTTGCTGACAATCAAAAGAGAAGAGAGCCACTGTGGCGCTCAGGTCCTGCTTTCAGGTTTCCTGGAGGCACCTGGCTGGGCGCTGTGAAAACATGATTTTGGACTAGCCAGGCTGTTCTTACAGGATCAGACAAATTCATGGAGGACAGAGTTATGTTCTGCCATCTTTGTCAGAGGCAGTGACGGTTCTGAATACAGTGGTGCCTCGCAAGATGAAAAGAATCCGTTCTGTGATTCTCTTCGTCTAGCGGTTTTTTCGTCTTGCGAAGCAAGCCCATTGACGGATTAGCAGATTAGTGGCTTTTAGCGGCTTATCAGCTTATCGGATCAGCTGATAAGCGGCTTAGAAAAAGGGGGGAAGGGAAAAAAACCCCGCAGGAACTTCAAGACATTTTCGTCTTGCGAAGCAAGCCCATAGGAGATTCGTTTTGCGAAGCACCTCCAAAACGGAAAACCCTTTCGTCTAGCGAGTTTTCCGTCTTGCGAGGCATTTGTCTTGCGGGGCACCACTGTACTCGTTGCTGGAAGCCACAGGAGGAGAGAGCGCTCTTGCGTTTGAATTCTGCTTGCAGGTTCCCCACAATCGTCTGTTTGGGAGAACAAGATGCTGGATCTAGAGGGGCCACTGGCCTGATGCAGCTGGGCTTTTCTGTTCAATGGGTCTCCTCTGAGTAGGAGCAGGAGTAACAGCCCTTGCGAAACCACCGCAAGGTGACGGCGCAGGGAAAAGACAACTATCTTTATATGTATGTTTTTTTCTCCACCTTTTATTTCATTTTTTTTAATAGACTAAGAGCAAGTATATGAAAATCGCCAGCCAAAGCTCTCGTGGGGTGGGGGAGGAAGGGGGCACCCAAAAAAAAAAAAAAGGAGAACCCTACCCCCCCACCTCGCCACCCCCAAAGTTCCTTTGCTTGTTTTTTTGTCCGTGTAATTGGTTGGTTGTTTTTTTGCCCCCGGGAACGAAAAAAAAGTGTCCGTGCATTTTGCATAGGTTCGGTCTTCACAGAAGACAAAGGGAAGAATCGCGCCCCCACCCCACCCAAAAAAACCTAAAAAACAAAACCCCAAAAGACTCTGGCTTAGACAGGCGGGCCGGTGCCCGCCCCGTGCCCACCCCACTACATGATCAGGTTTTTTTTAATATAATCTATAGACACGGATAATAGAGCCTCTCTCTCTGTACAGGACACATAAAGAGATATGTACAGGTAACCGCCCCCGCCCCCTCGGGTTGAGGGCTAGGAGATCACACACCACCACCCTACACGCACCCTCCAGCTTGAGAGTCACCAGGAAGACAGTGTATTTTGCTGCCGCCACCACCTATCTCTGGGGTGGGCGTTCCTGGGGCACGGTGCCCGCACCCCCCTACGCAGGGCGCATAACTCTCCTTTGCAAAAGTTTTCTCAGGCCGTGCAAAACACTCCCCGTGTCCTGACCTGAGCCATTTTTTAAAAGTTCCTGAAGGTGGTTCTGTCTCTCCAGGTGCCTTTTTCTTTTTTTGCAGTGGGGGCATTGGAAAAGGCGGGCAGGTTGCCTATTGCTGCGGTCCTCAAAAGAGACTGGGAGCCCGGCAGGAGGAGGGAAATGCCATATTCTGGTTTTTTTCTTCTCCGGGACACCAGAACAAAACCCCGGCCACCCCTCCGAAAGTCCGCAGGGGAGGGAGGGCCTGCACAGAAATACCCGCCATTCCCCTCACACACATATGAGCAGCCCCAGCGAGCGGCAGAAGGGGGTGGGTGGGGAGAAAAATCGGAAGCGGAGGACCCCCCCCCCCAGCTGGTGGGGAGGAGCAGGAGGAGGAAGAAGGAGCAGCACAGCCAGAAAGGTCAGTCGTCCTCCATCTTGGGGCCTTTCCTCCTCTGCATCACCTCAAGCTGCCTCCCTTTGGAATTGTATTTCTTTTGATATATAGATTAAAAAAAGGTCTGGTGTTTTCTCTCTTTTTCTTGTCCTCAGAAACAAACCGGGGAGGGCCGCTGGCACAGGCTGGGTCGGTGAGCTTGAGTTGGGGCCCCTCTCCTGCGGCGACTCGCGGGCGGCTAGGAGGCCAGCAGGGTCATGAGGAAGAGGGCAGCAGCCACCGCCAAGGGTAAGTGTTCCCGCTTCGGACTCGTCCCGCTGATGCTTTTCTCCAGCTTAGGCATCTCGGGGTTAAAATTATCTGCAAGGGGGGAGAAAGAGAGAGAGAAAGAGAGAGAAAAGGGGAAGATTGGACTCTAGCAAGGAGTCGGGCACCCTCTCCCCTCCCCTGGCAAGTGCCTCCTGCTCAAAGCGCCTTCAAGATGGCGGGCAGCAAAGGATTTTGGGTGTAAGGGAGGAAGACGGCTGCTACCCCACAGCTCAAAGGTCAGGGACCCTTTTCCTGCGGTGAGTGCCTCCTGCTCAAAGCACCTTCAGGATGGCGGGCAGCAAAGGATTCTGGGTATAAGGGAGGAAGACGGCTGCTACGCCACAGCTCAAAGGTCAGGGACCCTTTTCCTGCGGTGAGTGCCTCCTGCTCAAAGTGCCTTCAAGATGGCGGGCAGCAAAGGATTCTGGGTATAAGGGAGGAAGACGGCTGCTACGCCAGAGCTCAAAGGTCAGGGACCCTTTTCCTGCGGTGAGTGCCTCCTGCTCAAAGTGCCTTCAAGATGGCGGGCAGCAAAGGATTCTGGGTATAAGGGAGGAAGACGGCTGCTACGCCAGAGCTCAAAGGTCAGGGACCCTTTTCCTGCGGTGAGTGCCTCCTGCTCAAAGCACCTTCAGGATGGCAGGCAGCAAAGGATTCTGGGTATAAGGGAGGAAGACAGCTGCTACGCCACAACTAGAGGGCTTTATTACCCAGTCCAGGACAGACAGAATTCTGGAGCAGTTCTTGCCCTCTTTCCAGCAAGTGGAGGGGGGCACTGCCAGCAGGGAGGGGCTGGTGTTTTGCTGAGTCTCCGGGAGAAAAACCAGTGCCCCCTGCCGCCCCCCACCCCAGCAGAGAGAGAACATATTCCAGTCCAGGACAGACAGAATTCTGGAGAGTTAGAAGATGTTACGGCCCTATTGCTGCGGGAGGGTCGGACCGCTTTCTCCCCGAATGCGACGCTGTGGGCAGGAGAGGGTGGGGGGAAGAGGGTTATGCCCAGGGGGGAGAGAGGACAGCAACCAGGCCCCAAACCCCACCGCCCCTATGTTGTGGTTTACACCCACCCCACCCCAATGAAGCTTGCTGCCCCCCAACCCTGGCACCCTGGAACTCCCAAACAAGCTGGGTGCCCCTTGTATGTGTTTGGGGGGGTGAGATGTCAATTGAGGCCACTGGGTCACGTGACACACAACGAAGGTTTTTTTTGGGAGAAAATGGAGCATGCACCAGGAGCGCTGTGGGTGTGTCAGAAATGATCATAGAATCATAGAGTTGGAAGAAACCACAAGGGCCATCGAGTCCAACCCCCTGCCAAGCAGGAAACAATGATGAACAGCACCTTATAGGGGGCGGAGTATTATGGGGTGCGCACAGAGCACAAATCTGTCACTGAGTTTCTTTTTGCTAAGCCTTAGTGTGGATTATCATTAGCGGGCTGTTAAGCCTTAGTGTCCTTTTCAAATCGATGCCATCAGTACATAGGCAGCGGCCCTGTTGAGAGTCAGACCAATTGGTCCACCTGGCTCAATGCTGTCTACACTGGCTGGCAGCAGCTCTGCAGCATTTCAGACGGGACATTCCCAGCCCTTCTTGGAGATGCTGAGGACTGAGCCTAGGATCTTCTGCATGCAAAGCAGGTGCTCTACTGCTGACCTCCTTTTAAATATAATAGTATTGTTCTAGTCCTCATGGTTTTGACCAAACAGCTGCTGTAGGACTGTAAGGCACTGCCTTATTCTGATTCTTGGTCCATCCAGCTCAGAGATCTCTGCGCTGACTGGGGCTGATGGGAGCTGCAGTCCAAAAATAGCTGGAAGGCCCCAGATTATGGGATGGAGACACAGAGGCATGGCTGGTGCTGAGTGCGCTCTGGTGCTCACTGCGCCTCCCCCCCCCCAAAAAAAAAATTATTCATGCTGTTCTGTGCCAGAAACGCTTTGGGTATTTTGATAGATAAGCCAGTGTGTAAATACGTAATACAGCAACCGTATCATTGCATGGAAGTGTTGGGTAAATGGCATGGGCTGTGTAGAACGCGATTAATAAATTAACGGCGACGATAAATGTTATGAAATATTCAACGGATTTATGCAGTTATTTAAACAGCCGGAGGTCAGTCTCACAGGCCACAGACAAGGCGGGGCTGTTTGTCACTGGAAAGTGAGGAGAAACAACTGCCGGCGGGGTTTGTCTGCTCTCTCCGAACGCGCCCCGTGCACCAAATGAGAGAAACGTAAACATTACGAAATCCCCTTTTCATCTGGGCATGCCGGCGACCTTTCCTTCTGTTGCACCTCCGTTTCACCACATGGGGGCGCGTTAGCAAGAGAGAGAGAGAGCGCGCAACCATGAGGACTAGCGGCTTGCTTTTGAAGCGGGGGGGGGGGCAGCAGGTAAAATTTCTAAGAAGTATCTACACAGCGCTCGCAATTCGCTTTGGAAAATAAAAACAGCGCAATGATAATGAAGATTCTCAGCATGCTTTGCTTTGCACCAGGTTCTGTGGTGCAATTGCAGAAAGCATGGAAACACAGAGTGAGAAAAAGTCAGCTGCTTAGGACCTCTGCAGGCTTTTGCACCCCAGATAATCCTTGCTCCCTTTGGTCAGGCACAGATATCTAGAGCAGCACAGAAGAAGAAAAATGAGGGGCTTGTATCCACCTCTCAGAGTAGACCCATTAACTTGAATGAGCGTGCCCATTTTTCCTAACAGGTCTACACTGAGTCGAACTTGGCTGGAAGCAACGCAGTTGTGAGTTTACATGGGATGAACGTGCTCAGAGCGCTTGGGACAAGGGATGTGTCTCGCGCACACCGGGGGGTGACGGGGGTGCCCCGGGGAGGTGGGGGTGCCAGGTGGGGGTTCAAAAGAGAAAAGGAGCCAGGCACTCACGGGAGGCGCAGCAGACAAAGACCTTCATTCGGAGGCAGGCCCGGCGGTGGTTGTGCGTTGGAGTCGCTGGAAAGGAACAGAAATCAACGTCAGAAGAGGCCGCTGGATCAGGCCAAAGGTCCATCCAGTCCAGGATCCTTTTCCCCCATTGGCCAGCTGGATGCCCCAATGGGAAGCCTGCAATCTACTGTTCAGTGGTAGACTGCCGTAGGACATGGAGGTTCTGCTCTGAACTGCTGTGACAACAGAAGAGCCCTGCTGGATCAGGCCCAGTGGCCCATCCAGTCCAGCATCCTGTTCCCCCGGTGGCCAGCCAGTTGGGGGGGGCATTTTTTCTACCTGCTTTCTTAAGAAAGAAAGGAAGAGGTATATTTGCAGAATAGGCACCCACACACCCAACAAATTCATAGGGCCGGAGTTCTCATTAGATAAGTCAAAAGGAACCTCCTTGGGCAAAGGCAGTCTACCTGAGCCATATGCTAAGTTCCTCCCCAATACCTGAGATCCTCTGAGATGCAAATGCCAATGATTGCACCTGGGGGCCCTTTTGCACTGAAGGTGCTATGTTTCAGCAGCAGGAGACCAACTCTGCAGGCAGAAATCTCCCTGCCCCTGTCCAGGGCAGACAATACCGAGCTGGACGGGCCAACAGTCCGACTGCTTGGTTTATAAGGCAGCTTCCTGTTTAAACCAGCCCTTCGTACAGAATCTTGAGGACTAGCATCTCGCTTTTATTTCGAGGGGAAGGGCACAGCTCAGCGACAGAGCACTTGCTTTGCATCCAGAAGGTGGAATCTCCAATGGCATCCCCAGTAGGGCTGGAGAGGCACTGCAAGACAACGACTGGACTCAGATGGAGCAATGTTTTGACTCTGTGTCAGCCAGCAGCTCCATGCTGCCCCCACCCCTTGAGGGGGGGCGCCTTGGCTGTTGCCCAACAGCCTGGATTTCTGGCGCTGGTCCCAGAAATGCACCTTCCACCTGCTGACATCCTGCAGATGAGAATCAGGGCAGCCAGCCTTGTTTACTTGATCCGTATCTGTTTGCACCCCGGAAGGATCACGGCCTGAACTAACCAACCCCCACCTTTGCCTGTTCCTCAAGGCTCCCCCACCCCCCAAGCTCCTTGGCCGCCTTCGGGATCCGGCCCCTTGGCAAGGGACTCCCCCGCCTTTCAACGCAAGGAGGAAGCATTAGCAAATTGATCAACACGGTCCTCCGTCTCTCCTTCCCTTTAAAGAAGGCGAGGAGCGTAATCTCTAGTAAAAGGTTTAATCTCGCGCTCGGATCTGGTTGTACTCATTATAGACGTGCTCGGCAACATTTGCTGGCTGGATAGGCAGGGGGATTTGGGGGGGGGGAGGAGAAGGGAAAGAGTCCACTGGCAAACTTGGGTCTTCTAATTGGCCCGCTGGCTACAGCTACAAAAGCCAGTGTGTTGTAGAGGATGAGAAAATGAGAGGGGGAAACAACCTATTTCATTATTCCATTTGCATTCCACTTTTTCTCTTATTTACACACATAAACTGGGATAGCTCTACTGGAAGAGCATGAGACTCAATTTCAGGGTTGCAGGATCGAGCCCCATGGTGGGCAAACGATTCCTGCATTGCAGGCGGTTGAATCCTTGTGGTCCCTCCCACCTCTACAATTCTAATGATTCTTGCCATTTTCCATTTCATCCTCATTTCCATTTCAACTCTCTGAGGTAGGTTAGCCAGAGAGAGAGAGGGAGGGAGGGAGTGACTGGCCCCAAGTCACCCAGTGGGCTTCATAGCCGAGTGGAGATTTGAACCCTGGTCTCCCAGGTCCTAGTCCAGCACTCTAACCGGTACTGTTGACTTCCCAGCAGCCAGCCCAACCAATCATCAGGGATAATGGGAGTCATAGTCCAAGACTGGACCTGGAAGGCCACAGCGTTCCCATCTCTGTACCAGACACACATCCCAACCAATCAGGGATCACATATTTAATGAACTTAAAGAGAGGTGTAAAACAGGGATGGAGTACCTTTGGCCCTCCAGATGCGGCTGGTCTCCAATGCCCATCAGCCCCAGCCAATGTGGCCAATGGTCAGGGACGATGGGAGCTGTAGCTCAACAATGTTCTTGGGCTCCAGCTCCCATTAGCCAGCTAACAGATCCTTCCCTCCACCCATTCACGCTGGAGCCACCCTGTCCCGTATCATGTGATTCTTCTCAAGGTGTAGATTGGGCCTGAGCAAAGCTGCGCCAGAGTTTAGCCAGGGCTGCCACCTGGTGGACCCTAGAAATACATGCAACCACTTAGCCCTGCCAGGTAACACAAGGAGTAGAGGTGTGGAGGGCAGAGGAAATGTCTGCGCATGCATCTGAAAGGAAGAATTTCCTTTCAAAAATTGATCGGGTGGGGCAGAATCAGCTGTCTTTAACTATCTGGACCGTTCAGCAGCCTTAATGGGAGATAGAGGCCTCATCTGCCCACACATTTATAGCACTATGATACCAATTTAGTTAGTCATGGCTTCCCTCAAGGACTCCTGGGAACCAAATCTTATTCAAGGTGCTAAGAGTCCTTAGGAGTGCTTTAATTTTAAGGTACATATGCGGCCCAAGCATTTAAGATTGTTGGATTAGGACTGGGGAGACCCTGGTTTAAATCTCCACTCAGCCACAGAGTTCACTGGGTGACCAGCCACTCTCTCTCAGTTTCAACCCTAACATCCCTTTCTGGGTTGTTGTGAGGATGGGGGAAAAGCAGGGTTGGAAAACTGTGTGCATCCTCAAGCTCCTCAGAGGAATGGTGAGATATAAACACAAATCAATCGATCAGAACTCTACTGTCTACTCAGATCAGGAGCGGGAGATTGGACCCAAGACCTTCTGCATGCAAAGCAGGTGCTCCGCTACCAAAGTAAGATTCTAGTCCTCATCGTTCTGGATAAAAGGTTCACTTAAACAGGGACACAGGAAGCTGCCTTATCCTGAGTCGGACCACTGGTGCATCTAGCTCAGAAGACGAAGGGGATTGAACCTAAATCCTTTAGCATTGAGTTTATGGGCCTTTTTCCAAAGACCTCCCCTGAGTTCACAATATGTTCCCCTCTACTGAATAAGCCCGCTGCACCACCAATCTCATCCCTGTCTAGTCTTCCTGAACCTTGGGCCCCTGGCCAATATGTTGGACCTCAGCTGGCACTGATGGGTCTTGCAACCCAAAACCTCAGCCAGGTCCCAGTGCAAGAAGACTACTTCGGTTTTGACTAGCTGGGAGCTCTCCAAATCCTTCAACCCTCAGAAACAGGTCCTTCCGATCACTTGCTAACAGAGACCCTTTTCTCCCTCAACGGATGGTGTCAGAGATGGAACTCAGCCCCACCCCTGCACCCCACCCCTTGCATTTAAGGACTATGGGATGGTGCATCTCAAAGACTCACAGATGTAGTAATACTCGTGTCCGGCGTGGAACTCGTAGCCCAGCGAGAAGGCGCTGTAGCGCTGGAACTTCTCTGAGAACTTGATGGGGCTGTGGGGAGCGTGGGGCCGGTTGCACTCCCAGCGCTTGAAGCCCTGACTGATGTTGCACGTCCGGTAGCCCTCGTGGTTCACCATGTAGAGGATGTACTGCTCCATGCGCCCCTCAGGCACAGAGGCGTTGTAGTGCGGGCAGTAGATGTCCAGGTAGTCGTTGACGTTCACCTGGACCGTGTAGCCCTCGCGGCGTAAGCTGGGAAGGAGAAGGAGAAAGGGTGGGGGGGGAGAGAGTCAGGATTGGTCCCAAGCAAACAAACAAACCGCAACTCCCCAGTTTGTGGAAGGAGCATTCACACACGTGTGCCATTTTCAGAACTCGCAGACAGACGGAAATATTATTATTAAAATAATAGGAATCCAAAATAGGATATCCAAAATTCTCCGAATCAGCAAAATGCAGCCAATATTAGAATTATAGAATTGTGGAGTCGGGAGGGACCACAAAGGTTTAGTCCAACTCCCTGCAATGCAGGAAACTTTCACCCCAACATGGGGCTCAAACCCAAAACCCTGAGATTAAGAGTCTCATAGTGCTACCTACTGAGCTGTCTTGAATAAATGTGGCTAATTTAGATTCATTCATTTTGACAGGTCTGTGCTGAGTAGCTGGATACAACCCATGGTTGTTGTTATTATTATTGGCAATAATAATCTATGAATTATTAATAGTTAATAATGTCACTTTTCCATTGCCTCTCGAATGCCAGCAACACAGTGACTAATTATTTGTTCAATTTATCTCCTCCTTCCACCCAAAGGAACCCAGCCCTTGGATAGCTCAGTTGCTACAGTATGAGACTCTTAATCTCAGGGTTGCAGGTTCAAACCCCACATTAGGCAAAAGATTCCTGCATTTGCAGGGGGTTGGACTAGATGACCCTTGTGGTCCCTTCCAACTCTACAATTCTATGAAACAGCAAACAACAAAGCAGCAAATAAACCCAATTTAAAATAAGCACACCCTACAAAATCATGTAAAAATGATTAGGGGTGATGAAGAACATCAGATCTGGTATGCAATTTTTTTTGGGGGGGGGGCGGAGAGGAGAGAGAAAATGCAAGGCTGCTACATGCAAGTTGTGGCTCCCTCCTGAAAGGTCCCTGCTGTCTTAGATAACAAAGCACAGTCACAGCCCAAGTTTAAATTAACATAAAAACTGATCAATGTATTAAAAGTGTTAATACACTTGCACAGAGTCTACAGTCTGCTTCAATACCTTTGTA
This sequence comes from Podarcis bocagei, assembly GCF_964188305.1. Taxonomy (NCBI): domain Eukaryota; kingdom Metazoa; phylum Chordata; class Lepidosauria; order Squamata; family Lacertidae; genus Podarcis; species Podarcis bocagei. The sequence continues at coordinate 34,596,384 of NC_138142.1, forward strand.
TGTAAAAGCAAGGAAATGGGTATAAATGCCAGTACTTGACAACTGCACCCCCAGCCCAAAGGACCCCCCCCCCATCAACAGCAAGGAGTTTGGGGTTCTCCCAACGCCCAAGATTGGGGTGAGGTTCCAAGAGGCGACCACTAGAGGCCGCAGGACGCAACCTGGCACCTTTTCCACCAGTGCGGGATGAGCTTGCCATTCATTTCAACGAAACGGGTCCGCTGGGCCCTCCCAATACAAACAGCACCCCCAGAATCAGGGCTGTGTCTGCCCCAAGTCCCTGCAGGAGCAGAGAATACAGTACTGGGGGCGGAGCACTCTGAAACCCCTCACCATGTTTGAGGTTGGAAGGGACCCCTAGCCACATCTAGTCCAGCCCTCTGCGCTGCAGGAATCACACCTAAGGAACCCCTGGCACACGGCCACCAAGCTCTGGCTATGAAGGAGCACTTTCCGAGCGAGTCTGCTCCAATGTTATATAGTTCCACTCAGAGCAGGGCTGGAATGTGGCCCCCAGGCCTCTCTCTGTGTCCTTTGAATGACGGGGGTGGAGACGCTCCTTCAGGTATACTGGGCAGAGGCCATTTAGGGCTTTAAAGGTCAGCACCAACACTTTGAATTGTGCTCGGAACCGTACTGGGAGCCAACGTAGGTCTTTCAGGACCAGTGTTATGTGGTCCCGGCGGCCGCTCCCAGTCCCCAGTCTAGCTGCCGCATTCTGGATTAGTTGTAGTTTCCAGGTCACCTTCAAAGGTAGCCCCACATAGAGCGCATTGCAGTAGTCCAAGCGGGAGAAAACCAGAGCATGCACCACTCTGGCGAGACAGTCGGCGGGCAGGTAGGGTCTCAGCCTGTGTACCAGGTGCAGCTGTTAGACAGCTGCCCTGGACACAGAATTGACCTCCATGGACAGCTGTGAGTCCAAAATAAACCCTAGATTGCACAATTGGGAGGTAACAACAACAACAAGGAACCTTTGAAGGTAAAATTGAAATCTCTTGCTCCACGCACTTTTCCCTCTGTCTCCATCTACCACAGGCACTGGCCCTCAGGTGAATGTGGCCCTCCGGAAGGAAAAGGCCTCCTTTGCTTTCAGACCCTCAGGACTAAAGAGTGTGGGGACATCATCTGACGAAAGAGCAGAGGCCTGATGGGTGTCTGAACAAGTTTCCTGGTGGCTGGGGTTGTGTTTGTGTGAGCGCATGCAGGGTGGAGATTCCGTTTCCCACACAGCTGGCAAAACCAGAATAAAAAATAATGCAACGGCAGGAGTTATGTAAATGCACTCTCATTTGCACGACTGATAAAGGCAAAAGAATTCAGTGCTGTTCTGCTAGGGAAGGGGGGGGCGAGGAAAGACCCGGGTTCAAATCACCACTCAGGTGGGTTTCCCTCCAAGCAACTGCTCTCTCTCAATCGGTCTGTCCTACCTCGGAGGGTTGTTGGAAAGCCGAAAAGGGAGAAGGGTTGGGAGACAGAATCACAGAACCGTAGAGATGGAAGGGACCCCGGGGTCATCTAGTCCAACCCCTTGCAACGCAGGGATGAAGTACGTCGCCCTAGCTTCTCGTTTGAAACAGTTACAGTGCTAGAATAAAAATAAAACGGTGCATTGTTTTCACACCCACACCATACAACGCAAAGCGCTATTTATATACTTTTAACAGGCACAGCTCCCCCCCAATGAATCATGGGAACTGTAGTTTGCACCCTCACAGAGCTCCAGCACCCTTAACAACACTTCCCATGATTCCTTGGGGAAAGCCTTGTGTGCTCTCTAGGATACTACAAATGTGGCCTTAGTTGGACGCCAGCTGAACTGAAAGTCTTCCAAATTTTGCTTGAGGCCAGGGGACGAGCAGTGCTGGGCGGTCATGTTGCAGGATGGCTTTGTATCCGTTTTATAATGGAAATATTTTTTAATCAAGCCAGACCTTGCACCCACCATCCAACCCCCCTCCCCGTCCCCCACTCGGCCCGCTCCCAGCTCTGCAGGTTGCCCGTGTATAAATGACAGGAGTCAGCCTAACGCCATCGGGCGTCTAGGGCCGCGTTGATTGACACCTCGCGAGATCGGTCTGGACAGCAACAGTCATCTCGATGCGCCTGGAACGGACGCGACCTGCAGATGCCGGGCTGGGAAGACTCTGGTGCCCCTTCCTGAGCCACGAGGTCGTCTGTGTCGTCCCCCCACCCCTCTGCCTCCCCCAGACCCTTCCAATCCTCTCGCTCGAACCCACACAAGGCACCCTCCCCATGTTCTCCTTTTCCAAGCTTGTGTCAAACATCGATTGGCCACAGACACATATGCTGTGCAGATGCGCTCTGCAAATTATTTATGTATTTCTAATTTGCAAAACGCAACTTATGTTAAGACTCCTGGGCGGTGCTGGAGGCGGCAAGGGACTGAGGGCAAGAGCCTGTAAGCTGTTGGAATAGGACCTGGGAGAGAGCAGGGTTCGAATCCCCACGCAAAAGTGAAGCATGCTGAGTGACAGCTGCTTGGGCTGGAAGTCCAGATTTTGGGGCAGGAGTCAGTAAACTGTGAGTTGCAGCTTTCGTTTGGAAAGAAAGCAAACTTCTAATCTATATAATCGGCATGTTTGTGGCCTCGGGCCAGTCACTGTCTCTTAGCCTAGCCTACCCGTCAAGGTTGTCGTTGGGAGGAGAGAACCATTTATGCCACCTTGAGTTCATTAGGGTGGGGTAGGGGGAAGGGGGTATGTAAAATGCAAGAAAAATAAAAATGGAGAGCAATGCATTTTTCTTGGCCCACCAAACACATTGGGGGAAAAGTTTCCTGCAATGTAGGGGGTTGAACTAGATGACCCTTGTGGTCCCTTCCAACTCTATGATTCGATATGTGCAAAGACGCGTGCATATAAGAACAACAACAACATTTATACCCTTCACATCTGGCTGGGTTTCCCCAGCCACTCTGGGAACGGCATCCAGGAAAATGCACACATTGGTGAAAATAAGATATAAAGTTTCCTTGTATTAGAGAAAGGTGCTTGCAAAAAGGTATTAGCCAAAACTGCATGCATAAATGTGTTTATCGGGAGAAAGTTGCGCAAAAGAAATGAATTGCCAAAAAGAAAAAAAGAAAATAAATGAATTGCAAATTGCTGTGGAAATGTTGAGAACAGCATTTAAGATTGGAAAAATTAAGAAAACAAAGCTAAACTGAAATGGACAGATTCATCCATCCAGGCGGGGGAAGGACTCTCTTTATTCCGCCACCAGTAAAAATGGTGCCAACATATCCACATATAGTTAGTCAATGTGGACCACAACTCCCATTATCCCTGCCCATTGGTCATGCCAACTGAGGCTGATGGGAGTTGTAGTCCGAGACCGACGTTGTTGTTGTTATTATTGTTGATGATGATTCAATTTATATACTGCCCTTTATCCAAAAATCTCAGGGCGGTGTACACAGCGTTAGAAACTCCCATTGTTCTAGGCGCATTTTGCAACAGGGAATTTCATTAGCGTGATCTGTTTCTGAGCCCTGGGCGCAGTACTGTGCCTAAGATTTCCGATTAAAACTGCAGAGTGGAAGGAAAGGACCACCTTTTTCTGCCTCCCCACTTCCAGCCACTCTCTGAAGACTGGTGAAAAAGACCCTCTTAAGAACATTAGGGTTGGGGGTGGGCAGAGGAAGGACTAGATCATGTGAAAGTTCATTCATTTTCAGCTTCGTATTCTTGTTATGAAAAAAAGTGTGTTTAGTTCCGTTGTTGTGCTCATAACCCTGGTTTGTGGTGTCATCTAACACTGGGTGTACACCATTAAGAACATTGTTTTTCACTGCATTGTTGAACTACAACTCCCATCATCCCTGCTTTACACCTCTGCAGGTGCATTTAATATGTGTTCCCTGATTGGTTGGGACACGTGTCAAGGACGGGTGAGGAACCTGCGGACAGCTGGATGTTGCTGGACTACAGCTGCCATCACCCGTGGACACAGGCCACAATGGCTGCGGCTGATGGTAGCAGGAACCCAACAACATCCTCTTTCAGGGTTATCACAGGCTGGTTTCTTGGGGCCACTGCGTGAAGATATCAGTCCTAAGCACGGGGAAAACAGCATGTTTGTGTTGTGATGGTGCACAAAACCAGACTGAAGTATGAACCAGGCCAGCCACTAAAAATCAGATCCTTCTCTGTGTCCCATCCCTCCTTCAGGAGGTGGGTGGCAATCGATTACGGGGCCTTTGTGGTGGTGACCCCCCAAAAAACCCCTCTGCTGCACCCCCTCGAGAAAGAGCCACCGGTCTCCTCCTCATTTCCCCCTTTCCAATCCCCATGTGCTATTTAAATGCTGCCGAGTGTTCTGTTTATAGCCCCATGTGTGAGATTTTAAAGATGGATTTCATTTTTAGGTTTTTTTAATCCCGTATCTAAATTTTACCACAAATTCTATAAGTTGTGCAGCCGCCCGAAAGCCTCGCGAAAGTGGGATGTGGGCTGGTAGTTGGTGGATCCATTATTTACATAAAACGCACTGCCGAACTCTTGTGATTTGAAGGCAATCCCAGGAATTATTTTTTCAAGGGGGGAAAAACACACCCACACACTTTCTGCCGAAAGGGAGAAAATTCCAGCAGCCAGAAGGAAGCTGCGCCAAAGAGAAAGAAGTGGGGGGGGGGGGTATGAAGAACTTGAAAAGGGATGCTGAGGAGCAGGGAGGGGAAAAAGCCCTTTAAGCAGCTCTCCAAGCTGTTGAAAGACACGGAAGGAACAGTTGCAGTCTAGCTCTAAGATAGCTTCCTTGCAATGATAATGGCCCTACCCACCCAGAGGGCTAGGCTGCTGATGGGGACAGGCTAACCGCAAGCAGCTCACTCTGTTGCAGGATGAATCCCAAGCTCAAGTTAGTAGAGCATGAGCCTCTTAATCTCAGGGTTGTGGGTGCGAGCGCCACGTTGGGTAAAATATTCCTGCACCGCAGGGGGTTGGATTAGATGACCCTCATGGTGCCTTCCAACTCTAGGATTCTGTGAAGCTTAGATCAAACACTCTAAAATGTGGTTAAGGGCTCTTTCCAGGGAGAAGAAAGGCCCTCTCTCCCAGCTCACAAGCTCCACTTAAGGTAGCCCCAGAAAGGCTGGAAGGAGAACCTTAATACAGTGGTACCTCGGGTTAAGAACTTGATTCGTTCTGGAGGTCCGTTCTTAACCTGAGGTGCCTCTTTGGCTAATGGGGCTTCCCATTGCTGCCGCACCACCGGAGCAAGATTTCTGTTCTCATCCTGAAGCAAAGTTCTTAACCCGAGGTACTATTTCTGGGTTAGTGGAATCTGTAACCTGAAGTGTCTGTAACCCGAGGTACCACTGCACGTTTGTGTGGAAAGAGGAATTATTATACTCAAGACAATCCGTCTTCTACACAATTATTAAGCTTAATAGATAATTTTATTTATTAGATTGAGGCTTCCTGCAAAGGAAGGAAGCGTATCCATGCTAACACAATTAAAACATATCAACCCTGATTCAATTAAAATGTCCACAAGGCAGTTTAGAACAACGTTCAAAACTTCTAAGAGCAATCACCCAGGCCGCATTCGTGCCATACATTTAAAGCGCTGCGATACCACTTTAAACAGCCATGGCTTCCCCCAAAGAATCCTGGGAGCTGTAGTTTGTGCAAAGAGTTGCTAGGAGCTCCCCCCCCCCCAATCCTTCTCCCAGAGATACAACCACCAGAGTGGTTTAACAATTGATCCCTCCTCCCAGGGGGAACCTGGGAATTATGGCACTGTTGTGCTATAGAGGCCTCCTAACAACTCCAGCAGCACCCATAGCAAACTACAGTTTCCAGAATTCTTTGGCAGGGGAAGCCATGATGGTTTAAAGCAGTATCGTGGTGCTTTTGAAGTACAATGTGAATGTGGCCTCTCTCTCCAGCAAAGAATTTCAGGACTGGCAGGGACAGGATGTTCAGTCATTAAACGCCTTGGCAAACAGGAATGTTTTTACATTTCTCCTCAAAGAAAACAGCGAGGGAGACTGACGCACCTCACCAGGGCAGGTGTTTGTTCCACAAACGGGGCATGGCCACCGAGGAGGGAGGGAGGGGGGAGGGAGGTCCCATCATGTTTAGGGGGCCCCCAAGATTTGCAGAATCATAAATTGTAGAGATGGAAGGGGCCACAAGTGTCATCTACTCCAACCTCCTGCAATGCAGAAATAAGCAGGTGTCCCGTACGGGGCTCGAACCTGGAACCTCGGCGTGACCAGCACCAGGCTCTAACTCACTGAGCTATCCAGGCTGACCAAGTACAACTTTTCTTTTAAAAAATCCAAGGGGGAAATCCTCCCCTAGGGAAGAAAAAAACACACACTATGAGAACTGACAGCTGTGGGGCTGTTGCAAAATTTGCCCATTTGCAAAACTGGGGTAGGGATGGAATGGAGTACCCTGGCGGAAGGGCATGGCTGGCACCCTTAGGAGACGGGAAACAGACCCGCTTAATTGCATGTGTGTGTATTTTAGTGATGCATCTGTTCTTAAAAGGAATCGGGCCTCCCCTCTGCTTGATCTCGTTTATTTTCCAGGGCAGGAGTTGCAACTCCCAGCCGTTTGCTCAATTTGTAAAGTTGACAAGGGGAAGGCACAGGAATTCCGGCTGCGGCCCATCATCTGCGCCCCCCCCCCAAATAAATAAATAAATCCCGGCAGCTTGTTTTGCCAGAGCTGGCTGGCAAGGGGGCAGCCGAGTCTCCCCGCACGAGCCTCCTCCTGCCAGTGCCCAAATCTCAGGGGATCGTGTCGGAGAACGCTGCGCTTCACACACCCCTCCCTGTCTGTTTTGCCCCTCCTGGGTGCCAGCTCCTAACAGGGCAAGAGGGATTTCGGCCTTTGGGCGGGCGCCAGGGAGTGCCCAAGGGGGTTGTGCTGTGCCAACGCTTCCCATCAGGGGCTGCTGCTGCTGCTGTTGCTGCTGCCACCCAGCAAGGGGTGAGTGTGTGAAAAGAGGAAAAAAAGCTCACACAAGGGCCGCTGACGCTAATTGCATCCCACTGAGCAATTAAGATAACTTTGCTGACGAGCAGGGGCAGGCAAGAGCAGAGGTGGAGGTGAAGGGTGGGGTCCCTTGCAAAGAGAGGAGCAGGAAAAGTGCTCCTCTACCCTACTCCTCTCGTTTTCCTCTATTGAGGTATGCTCTGAGAGAGGGGGGGGGAAACATAGACATCTGTGCAGAGGTCTGGGCTGAATGGCCACGTTAACGCACACACCATATCTTGAAAGCATGTTTTCCCCTCCAAAGAATCCCGGGAGCTACAATTCCCAGCATTACCTGTGAAGAGGGACTGACTGCTAAACCAACTCTGGAAATTGCAGCCCTGTGAGGTTCTCTACCTCCAATAGCCAAGGCATCAAACCAGAGCAGTATTTCCCCCACCCTCCCACCGCTAAGATGGTATTACCCAGAGACATTTGGGACAGAGAAGGATAGAGAAGGCTATTATTTGCATGACAGCTAAAACCAAACCATTGTGTTCAGGGGCAGTATAAGACTAAGTAACAGTGCAAGAAACTCAGATATATAAGCTGATCACCAAATGGCACCTTAAAACTTGGTTACCATGACCACCACAACAGAATGTTTTTCTCAGTAAGTTGTATTATTATTATTGTTATTATTATTATTATTTGCATTTCTATACCGCTTTACATTTTAAAGAAAACATCTCAAGGCAGTTTAAAACATCAGATAAAACAATCTGGAAGAAAACAAATGCAAACTTCCAGGAAAATATTTCAGATCTAAGGGACATCCTGCTTTCCCCGTTTACCTCCTTAATTTATAGAGCTGCCCAATAGCAGAAGTACTCTAGGAAGGAAGTGTGGTGTAGTGGCTAGAGCGCCAAGCAAGGGGTGTGGCCGGGGGGACAAGGGGCTGCCTGCAGCGAGTTCAAATCCCCTCCGGTTTTTATGCATTTGGGGAGGCACAAATGGACTCTGGCCATTGCCTTCACTGCCTCAAGGAAGCTGCCCAAAGCTGGGGGCAACTTGCAGAACGTCCGGGTGCGAGAGAGAGCCTTAGAAAAAGGAGAAAATCTTGTTTTCCGTGTGTGGAGTGCGGAGGAACGGCAGCCAACCCGCCCGTGACGCCCACCCCTTCTTCCCCACTTTCTCCACCACTGCTGGCACTAATCCTGTTACCCGTTAATGCTCTAAAAGGGCGCCCCTGGGGAGCTTCCATTACGCTGATCCTGAAACGCAATGCCCCTCTGATGTGCTCAGGGGAGGCCCCAGCACTGCCTAATCCTGCCTGATTGGGAGCCCGGGCTTTGATAATCCTGACAGGCTGACAGGCCGCACACCAGCACGCATGCACGGCTCCGCCAATTAATTAGCCACGGTCTCCGCGCAGCACTGAACCGGCGGCACGGAGGGACGTAACCCTTTGCGCCACCAACGGGGGGGGGAGCGAGATGCAAGGCGCCAAAATGCCTCTAAAGACCAGGCGCTGGGGACAGATTCCAGGGGGCGGCTGGGCATGAGACACACGCACCCCAATGTGTGTGTAGGTGTGTCTCGTGCCATGGGGGAACTGGCTACGGGCTGCAATGGGGAAGCAGAACCTCCACAACAAGTGGCAGTGTATCTTTGACGGTCAGGGGAAATGCAACATGGGGAAGGCCTTTGGATGAAAAAAGAGGCTGGATTAAAAGAAGCTTGTCTGGCCAACCCAGCAGAGCAGTCCTTATAAGGAGGGCCGAGATTCTAATTCATAAGCTGCTGAAAAGAGGTGTCTGCTATGGATGCTGAGAATGGAGCTTCCTCGTGCAGTGGCAGTCTACCTCCAAATGCCAGCTGCCAGGGCTTGGCTGCCGTCGGTGTGCCTGTTTTGTGAAGTTCTCCAGCGCTGGAGGCCTGGGACCGGGAATCCAAAAGAGAACGAGGCTCTTATATCCTTTGGCATGTCTCCTATTCCCCAGTCTCAGATCCCAAATCTGATGCTCTTATCATGCAATGTAGTTCTGCTCTTGAGAACTTGCACACTGTAGCGGTGGAGACAGTAAGCGGTGAACCTGAAACTCAAGCGATCACATCTCTGCTCTGCTACTGTCTCAGGCCCCGAGGCCAGGCCTCCTTACTAGAAATCCTTGGTATTGATAGCACTCAGAAAGGAAGAAAAGCACTCATTACATGCTCAGGGGGCTCCCCCCTCTTATTACTGAAGTAGCCGTGTTTGTCCACTGCCCTGCACCCCAGGAACTGAGACCGATGTAGAAGGCTGCTAATACCAACTGACCTCACAGCGTCATTGTAAGGATTATCAAAATCAAGAACACAAAGCACAGTGGAAGCTCAAAACGACTGCAAGCTAAGTCTGGTGGAATATTCTGCACTGCTGAACTACAACTCCCAACACCCCTGACCATTGGCCCTGCTGGCTGGGACTGATGGGATTTAGAGTCACACCTCTGTGAGTTCATTTAATATGTGATCCCTGATAGGTTGGGACGTGTGTCCAGTATGCAGTGGGGAGCCTTTGGCCCTCCAGGTTTTGCTGGACCCCCATCACCTCTAACCATTGACCATGCTGGCTGGGGGCTGATGGGAGTTGCAGTCCAGCAACATCTGGAGGCCCACAGGCTCCCCACTGCTGTCCGACAACAATTCTTCCGCATGACGTTCGTACATGGACAGTTCACCACGTCCCCGTTCTGTACCCATGCTAGGAAGCCAGGGGCAGGTTCACACACAAACACACACACAAACACCCTTCAGCAACTCCCTGCGGCTCCCATCGCTTTGCCACTGTCATCTCCTCCAGATTTCCAGCCCAACGAGCAAAAGCGCCTTGTGTGCACATCTTGAAATCGGAGGCCTCGACGAGAGTGACAGGCAGCCTCTCTCTCCACCTTCCTTTCATGCGCGAGGAGGGACCGCCACACTGTGGCTGGAGGTGCTGCCATTGTCGCCTCTCCAACAAGTCCCGTGCCCAGGGGCAGGACAGCAAAGGACCCTCTTCTGCTGTTTAGAGGAACAGGAGTTTGCAGCTGATGCAAACTGCATCTCTTTTCAGCTGCTCAAAAACGGTCCTCCACAAGCATCGAAAGCAGCATCTTTGGCCAGGGATGTGAGGTCTCTGGGGCCCTTCAGATGTGCTCAGACTCCATCTCCCATCAGCCCCCAGCCAGCATGGCCCATGGTCGGGGATGATGGGAACTGGAGTCCAGCAACAACAGCTGGTGAGCTATCCCTGACCTGAGGAACCTGAAAAGTCCTGGGTTCAAATTTTGCCTCTGTCACAACCTCTCTGGCTGAGTAAGCCACTGTCTGACACACACAGTCTCACACACACTATTAACATCTGGAGAACTGCAGGTTCCTCAGCCCTGCTCTAAGAAGCAGCATGGCTCAGTGGGTAGAGCATGAGACTCTTGATCTCAGGGTCATGGGTTCGAGCCCCATGTTGCGCAAAAGATTTCTGCATTGCACTGGGGGTTGGACCAGATGCCCCATTCTGTGATTCTGTGCTGCACGGGAGAGATGCAAGAATTCCTTTCTTTGGAAGAGGCATATTCGCTCTCAAGATACCGCATTTTTCGCTCTATAAGACGCACCAGACCATAAGGCGCACCTAGTTTTTGGAGAAGGAAAACAAGAAAAAAATTATTCTGAATCTCAGAAGCCAGAACACCAAGAGGGATCGCTGCGCAGCGAAAGCAGCAATCCCTCTTGCTGTTCTGGCTTCAGCCATAGCTGCGCAGCCTGAACTCGCTCCATAAGACACACACACATTTCCACTTACTTTTTAGGAGGGGAAAAGTGAGTCTTATAGAGCAAAAAATACGGTAGGTAGATACCTCTTAAGGGCTGAGAAGGGAGACTTGCAGCTCTCCGGACAGTGCTGGACTCAAGCTTCCAGCAGGGCTAATGGTCAGCGGTGCTGGGAACTGTAGTCCAGCGACATCTGGAGGGCTGCAGGTTTCCCCACACCTGTCCTTGGCACACCTCCCAACCAGTCAGGGATCACACATTCAGCTGCACCTACAGAGGTGTAAAGCAACCGTGTCTTAAGGCTGCCAGGGTACTTGTATAGAATTCTTTTAAAAGCACACAGTTCCAGCACATTTTCAACAGGCCCCCGATTCAGGAGGCACCTAATGTTTTCGCCAGGGTACAGGAATCCGCAGCAATAATATACATGTTCAATATGCATCTCCCCCTCTTTCCTGGTCCCCCCTAGGAACCGGCAACGCGGCTTCCATGTTAGGATCTGTTTAAATAATACAGAACGGTGCCCACACAGCTCCCTCTTAAAATTTGGCAACGGGAGCTTTTTGCAATCAATGGCCTATTCTGTAGGCGTTTAAAAATCGATGAACGCTTACCCCCAAAACCCAAGAGGTAGAAGAGGATGAAGGGGAGGCAGAAGAGGGTTTGCAGCTGGAACAAATCCAGCCTCGCAAGTCCATTTGCACAGGCTGGAGAAACACCGGCGATCGGGGTGCAAGTGGGGCTGCTTAGAGAAGCAGGTCTTCAACCTTTATAGATCCAGGACCTGCCTTCAGCCCAGATGGGCATAGAATCACAGAACTCTAGAGTCGGAAGGGACCCCCGGGGGCCATCTATCCCAACCCCCGGCAATGCAGGAATCTCAACTAGGTCATCCCTGACAGATGTCCATCCAACCCCTGCTTAAAAACCTCCAGGGAAGTTCTCTCGCACACTGTGCTTCTCCCCCGTCAGCTTCAGCTCCCCACCTGCTCCTAGATTTCCCCTGCATTAACGCAGGCCTGATGGGTTGCAGAAGACCAGGCCTCGTGCCATGCACAGCCCACAGCTTTCACCACCCCAGGCTCCCAGCCTGGGAGAAAGGCGCTCTGCTAGCGTTCAGAGGCACCATCCCTGGTTGCTAGGCCTGAGGTGGGGCAGCAAAGACACAGCTTCCTTGGTCTGCCTGCCCTTTCTCAGGGCTGTGCCAGCTAGGCCCCTTGGAAGTGCGGGCAGCGCCACAAAGCAGGCAACGCATTCTCCCTCCCCAAAAAACCCCACACACATCAAGGTGCAATGATCCGCCCCAGAGCAAAACGGCTGCCTTTGAAGTGGTGTGAAAACGGCGTCTTGTGAAAAGGGAAGAGGCCAAGGTGGGTCGAGGGAGGGGTCAGCCCTCATTGCGCCAGAGAAGCAGAAAGCGGCTGGCAGAAGGCCGCAAATAAAGTCAGGCGATCCCGCCCCGGACTAGCCCCTCACCGCCACTGCCGCACCCAGCCAAGCGAAATTCCTAAGCCAGCACCTCAAAGGGCAGTGCCCGGATTTCTGCAAGAAGCCTTGGCCGGGCTTCCAGACCTGCCTGGGGCGCACGACCAGGAATAATCCCAGGCATTCAAGATCCCTGACAGGTTGGGACCTGCCTGCGTTCGTCAGAGAAGCGTACGAAGGTGCTGTCTGTTGGGTCCGGCGGCTCACCCTGTCAAGGCCAGCGTTGTCTTGTCTGGGCTGGCAGGGACTCCCCAGCTTCTCCAGCAGAGGGCAGGCTTTCCCTTTGCCTCCTACCCAAGTTCCCACATCAGGGGCAGGGACACTCTGGTCCGCAGGCCTCGCTCTCTTGCCCACAGATTTTTTTCCACCAGGCCCGCCCCCTGCTTAGAACCATAGGAAGCTGCCTTTTGTCACCAATAGTCATTGAGCTCAGTGCTGTTTGCACTGGCTGGCAGCACCCAGTGAGGCAGGTTAGGCTGAGAGGCCCAGTGAGCTTCATGGCTGACGGGGGAATTTGCACCTGGGTCTCCTCAAAGACCCGTGTGGGTCATGGGTGGCACTGTGGTCTAAACCACAGAGCCTAGGGCTTGCCGATCAGAAGGTCAGCGGTTCGAATCCCCGCGACGGGGTGAGCTCCCGTTGCTCGGTCCCTGCTCCTGCCAACCTAGCAGTTCAAAAGCACGTCAAAGTGCAAGTAGATAAATAGGTACCACTCCAGCGGGAAGATAAACGGCGTTTCCGTGCGCTGCTCTGGTTGGCCAGAAGCGGCTTAGTCATGCTGGCCACATGACGGGGAAGCTGTATGCCGGCTCCCTCGGCCAATGAAGCAAGATGAGCGCCGCAACCCCAGAGTCAGTCACGACTGGACCTAATGGTCAGGGGTCCCTTTACCTTTTACCTCCTCAAAGTACCAGGCATATGATGCAAAAGGCCCAGCTTGGCTGCAGTCAGTGTGGGGAAAGGAACCAGGCACTTCCTTGAAGCTTGAACTTGTTTTATAATGGATTGCTTTATTTGATCTTTTTAATGTGTTGTAAACTGCTTTGAGTCTTTTCCTTTAGGCTATAAAGCGGTATAGAAATGAAATCAACAACAACAACAGATTTCATGGGGGTTGGGGAATGACACCTAGACATTCTGTTGTGGCAAACATAACCTAGGCTACAGGTGCCATTTGGCGACCAGCTTATATATCTGAGTTTCTAACGCTGCTTGGGCTATGCACCCTTTGCTGGGAATAAAGTCTCACTGAGCTCCCTTCTGGATAGGTATGCATAGGATTGCACTTTGTAGCTGATCCAAAGCTGAATGTAAGACTGTTTGGGGAGGGGGGACAGAGTCCCTTGTGCTCAATGGAAATTATATAGTGAGCTCAGATCACTGCTCTCTATCCTCTTGCTGGGGAAAGCTCCTGTGCATTTTTGCGCAGGGAAGACGCAGGCAGTAATTCAGCTCAAACACCGCCTCCCTTTTTTGTAAGTGAAGCTGCAGGCAAAATTCAACAGGGACAGCAACCTTTCCCCTCTACCCCAAATGACAGGGAACATCCCCTGTTGAACCTCTGCCTGCATCCTTACCCTGGTAAGCAAGCGGGTTCCGACCCAGCCGCAAACTTCTACTTAGGTGCAAAACAACAGCCAGAGTCCCAACCCTCGCCTCTCCCCATGGCTCAGGAGAGAGAGAGAGCGCTGCTGAGGGTGCAAAGCACCCCCCACAGGGATTGCTTCCTGCAGTGGGACCTATTAGAACTATCAGCAGCCTGGTAAACAGTCTCAGGAATAAACTGAAGGGCTGGAGAGGAGAATAAATTTTTCTCAGGGCTAAAAATCGGAGGCTGAGCAGCGATTTGTCTAAACCAGGGGCAGAGGGGTAACCTGCGGCCCTCTGGATGTTGGGACTCCAAACCCCATCATTCCTAGCCTGCATGGCTGGCGGTCAGGGGTGATGGGAGTTGTAGTCCAGCAAAAAAAACATCAGCAGGCCCCACATCACACTTCACCCCATTTCCAGAATTTAAAGGAATCCAACTAGTGCCAAACGGGGGGTTGGGTGATTTCCAATGGTTTATGTAAATGAGTCCATTCACATCCATGTGGACTAGAAACTGCCCTTTTCTGTTTTAGGTGAAAGCTGCAGTTCGCCTGCACTTCCTGTTGGGGCAACTGCTGAGTAGGGGAACTGAACCCTGGGCTCAAAGGTCCTCAACTCCAGTACTCTGAATATCCGGCTGTTGCCACTCATTCTTCCCTTGCAATCTCCCTCTGGGTAGTGGTGGTCACCTGAGGCTCTGGTCCATGTGCCACCTCCAAGGGAGATCCGGAAGGTGGAGAGCACTCCCCCCCCCCTCAAGCCTATTCAATTCTCTCCCCAGGGCATCAACTTTCTCATCACTTTTGGACCACACAATGGCATTTTTATTTTCCCAACCGTTCAGATAGCACAGATCAATTGATGTTATACAGTGGTACCTCTCTGGATGTGAACGGGATCCGTTCCGGAGCCCCGTTTGCATCCTGAAGCAAACGCAACCCGCGTTTGTGCATCTGCGCGGGCACAGCTCGCGATTCGTCGCTTCTGCGCATGCGAGTGACATCATTTTGAGCGTTTGCGCATGCGGCAAAACCCGGAGGTAACGCGCGCCGTTACTTCCAGGTCACCGCGGAGCGCAACCTGAAAACGCTTAACCCAAAGCTACTTCAACCCGAGGTATGACTGTAGTCTTATGTTTTGGACACGCTAATGCACGTCAGGGGGAAGGGCTCAGGGGCGGGACGCCCCAAGTTCAATCCTCTAGTATTGCCAGGGAGGGCAGCCTGAAACCCTGGAGAGCTGCTGCCAGTCTGTGCGGACCAGCAGTTCCCAAAAGGGGGTGGCCAGTGGCTACTAGCCACAACGCCTATGTTCTCCCTCCACGCTCGGGGTCAGTGATGTGCCTCCGTTGCCGGGAACAGCGAGTGGGGAGAGCTGCTCAGCTCCTCTTGCAGGATGATGGAGGAGACGGGACTCCTGATCCGGCAGGCCTCTTAAGTTATTATGACTCCTCTACACACACACACACACACACACACACACACACACACACACACACACACTGCAGTGTGGTTCCTTGCGCTTCCAAAAGGACCTTGAGGATGCTGGAGCCACACCTCAACTTCTCCAAAAGAGAGCGCAGCTGCAAACCGCCAACAACTACCCCAGCACTCCCCTCGGGCCAAATCCCCGCCCAGGATGACGCTCGGCTCCTGCCCAGGCGAGTACAACGTGCTGCTGTGCCCAGCCACTTGGATGCTGTGCTGAAAAGGACACCCCTTCCTGCCATAACTCACTTGCGCCCGTGGCATCCCTTGGCTCTCTTCCCCAATGGAGGGATCTTCTCCCCCCCTCCCCATACCTCTCCCAACTTTGCAGCAGAGCTGGGGAAGGGAAGAGCTCTGTGGGTAGGCAAGGGAGAGGCTCAATGCTTGGGACCTTCTCTGCACCATCCCACGGGGTAGGGAAAAATGCCTTTTAAAAAGACAGAGAGAAGAGAGCCCAGGGCTGGCTACTATGCACCACACATGCCTATCAGTTGCTGGGTGCTATATAGCAGGGTATAGAGGAGGAGCTGCTGACAGGCAGAACCTCCATGTTCAGACGCAGTCTACCCCCAAAAGCCAGTTCTCCCCAGATGTAGCGGCTGGGGCCTGCAACTCCCCTCATCCCTGACTAGTGGGTGACACTGCCCAGGTTGAGGGAGGCTGCGGCAGCAGGAGGGCCGTTTCTTTCGTGCCCTTCTTGGGGCAGATGGTTGGCTCCTTTCGGAAAGAAGATACAGTGGTACCTCGGGTTAAGTACTTAATTCGCTCTGGAGGTCCGTACTTAACCTGAAACTGTTCTTAACCTGAAGCACCACTTTAGCTAATGGGGCCTCCTGCTGCTGCTGCGCCGTCACCACACGATTTCTGTTCTCATCCTGAAGCAAAGTTCTTAACCTGAAGCACTATTTCTGGGTTAGCAGAGTCTGTAACCTGAAGCGTATGTAACCTGAAGCATATGTAACCTGAGGTACCACTGTACTAAGGACTAGGGGGGCCCTTCTGGACTCCTGCAAGAGGGCGGTCCTAATAAGGCACAGAAATGCCTCTTAAGCTCAACACAGTGACGGTCAAGCATCCATGTCCAGAGATAGTCTACCCTGGAATACCGGAGGACAAACAGCTGGGGAGGGCAAAACATCTGCTTTGTACACAGAAGGTCCAAACCCCAACGGCACCCCAGGTGGGAGAGAGACCCACTTGGGAACCCTGGAGAGTGGCTGCCAGTCAGAGCAGGCAGTACTGAGCTAGATCGATCAATGGTCTGACTTAGTATATAGCAACCACCTATGTAACTCCTGCAATTTCACGCCCTGCCTGTGAGTTTCCTGGGAGGGGTCTGGAGAGCCCCACCTGGACCCAAGATGCTGGAACCAGAGCCCCCTCCCCAACTGAACTACTCAGCAGCAGTTTTCTGTTAGCTTCGGCAGCATCTGGAGGTCTCCCTGCCCCTTCTGCTGGCGCGTGGAGGGTTAAGGCACCGCGGCGGAACAGGAGCGACATCGCTTCTGCACGGCTGGGTTTTTAGAACAGGCGCTTTCAGGGCAGAGGCACCTTCCATCATCCTGTCGGAGCCGGGCAGATGGATTTCCCCTGGCAGAACCGCCAGCAACGAGCGCTGCCCGGGCACGGCGTCCGGCAGCCCAGGAACCCGCCAGTGCCCCCCGAGATCGCTGGCAAGTGGCAGAGGACAGAGGGTGGGGGGTGGAAGGAGAGGTGCCAGGGGTTGCCCATCTGCCAGGCTAAAAGGGGGGCTGGTGGGGCAGTGCAGTGGGGACGGCCTGGTGCCTGCTGCGGCGATGGCAGAGGGTGGCCACGTGGCAACAGAGAAACGGGCAGGGCTAGGGGAAGCAGTGGGTGGGCGGGAGAGAGAGGATGTTGTACCCAGAATGACACATCGAGGAGAACTGGGCTCTTGGAACAGGCCAAGAAACCTCCTTCCTCGATGCGTTCCTGCTCAATGCTACAGCGGCCAATGAAAACGCCTCAGGGAGGGTTACCAGCAGGGCATGATGGGAATATCCTTCCCTCGTTATTAGGCCTCAGCATCTGGCAAGTCAGAAGCAAGACATGGGGACTTGTGCTCTCCGGCAGCTCGTGGCTTAGTGGCAGAGCATCCACTTTGCACACAGAAGGTCACAGGTTTGATCTCAGGTGTAGGACTAGGAAAGGCTGCTGCCGGGACCCTTGTCGAGCCCCTGCCAGTCAGTGTAGGCAGCACTGGGCTAGATGAGTCCATGGTGTGACTCAGTACGAGAGAGTTTTGGGGAAAGGAACATCTGCTTCACATGCAGAAGGTGCCAAATTCAAACCCCGGAAGTATCTCCGTATAGGACAAGGAGAGACCCTCTCTCTCTCTGAAACCAAGGAGAGCTGTTGCCAGTCAGTGGCGATAATACTGGGCAACGCAGACCAATGTTGCAAATAGATAAACAAACCCAGTGGCGGTAAGTTCCATAGGCTAAGTGTGCATGCAGAAGAACCTCAGAGTTCCATTTGCCCATTGAGCTTTGGCAGATGGCTCAAACGCAGGTGAACGCCAAGCAGGCAAGGACAGCGCTGGCGTTTAGGCCCTTGCTTAATATTCTGCTCATCCCAGACCTTCCCTGAGGCGTGATCCAGCTATGCTGCTGTATTAAATCTGACCTACTGATTTTGTGAAGTTGTTTTGTACTGGTTTTATGAATGTAATTCTATGGTTGATTTTATGCTGTTTATCACCGTGCTATATATATATATATTCTCACCAGGTCTGTGACCGCACAATAAAATTTGCTCTTGGGTCTGTGACTGGAGAATAAAATTTGTTGATGTTGCTAGATTTGTTGTTGTTGTGTGGGGTGGGTAGGTGTGTGTGTGCGTGCGTATACACACACACACACACACCAAAGGGGCTGTGCCCTTGCTTGCTCCACTCACCGCCCCCTTGCCATTCCGCCCCCCACTAAACCCCTATACAACCTGCCACCCTAACATCCTGCAAATATAGCATTGTGATGTGGTGCTACAAATCCTCCCAAGAGGGCTGCGTGATGACCGCCTTACATTTTTATGTATATAGGAAGATATACTTAGGTATTATTAATGTCACTGAAAATTTTGCAGAATAAACAAGCACACCATCTGAAGCCTTTCCGAGTACAGATCCCTCCAACATCCAGCCTTTTACCTCTTTTGAAAAACTTTCAGGCCATTTGTGCCTTTTAAGCTTTGCGGGTGGGGGGACGGGACACAAACAAACACCCCCCCCCTGTTGGCCTTCTAGCAGCAAGACGTCGCAAAGAGCCAGTCTACATGTGGTTATGCCAGGGACTGTATGACACTGGCTCAGAGGAGACCTCCACCCCGCGGTGCAGGCGGCCACTCGGGCCTCTGCTCCAGCTTTGCCTTTTGTGCGTCGGGAGTGGGGGGGGGGTGGGGAGGAGGGTATTGATCGGCTAAGAGCAACACAGCTCATTGATTTTACACTTTCTTTCCCCGACAGAGTACACAGCAGCACAGACTTTGGCGTGGGGGGAGGCGGGAGTGGGCAGGAGAGAAGAGGGGAACCTAGTTATTGGAGATGGGTGAAGGGTGGGCCCACTTTCATGCCCCCAAAAAGCTGGGGGGGCACAGGTTGGCCTGCTGAGCTCAACTAGCCAACAGAAACATTGAACTGGAGATGAGGGACTTCAAGCCTGGAGACTAATTGTGACCCCCCCAGGCATCTCCATCAGGCCCCCAGAACACATCCTTCAATAGGCTGTGCTCTGTACTTTCCTTGATGTTTTTTTGCCCTGCTGGAATATGTCCATGAACTCTCATAATGTTTCTTGCCTGCCTGGATGGAGGAGAAGATAGAGGGTGGGTGGGTAAGAAATAGTATTTTGTATAAAGGTGAAATTTGCATTTGCTGCTCCACCCACCCTCTGGCCCCGCCCACCACCTGCATGTGGCCCCTGGAAGGGAATGCGGCCCTCGGGCAGGGAAAAATACCCCCACCCTAGGCTACAAAAGGACATTAGGAGAGAGCCCTGCTGGATCAGGCCTTATAAACAACCCCCTAGTTCCGCATGTGCAGGGGGTATTCGGGGAGGGGTGGTACTTTTGGGGACCCACACATCGTGCTCCTTCTGGGCTACTTTCACCTTCGGTTCCCCACCCTGAGCTCAGCTCTCACCTATGGCTCTTAGAAGCTGGCAGCATGCGACAGAGGCCACACCTGGGGAACTGCTTTGACTGGCTGACTAAACCAAGTCACAGGTCTCAAACCCTTGGTGAGTTAGGGACTTTGGTGCTGGTAACACAGCGGTTTGACTTCACCCCCAGAGGCACACTCCATTGTCCAGCATCCTGCTCTCCCAGGGGCGCACCGAGATGCCTCGATGGGAAGCCTGCAAAACAGACCTGAGAGTACACAGCTACCCTCCCCACTTGTGATTTCCACCCATTAGCCTTCAGAATTACCTCTGCCAGCGAAGCCTGCCTGCCCCCCCCATCCCATTTATTGGGGAAGAGCCAATTAAAAGCTTCCTTGCCTGCCCTACCAATTTGAACGGGCGACCAAGCGCGCTATTTACTACAAGCCGAAGTCGGATTTATTGCAAATAAATTAATTGATCTGGTTGATTTCTATTTAGCGAGGAAGAAAGTAGAGGCCTGCAGGGCGCAGAGAGAGGGCCTGACTTCTCATTTGTCTGCCCAGGCCTTTGTGTCTCCCGTAGGAACGCAGGAAGGTGCCCTATACAGAGTCAGGCCACTGGGTCCCTCTAGCTCAATAGTGTCTACACTGACTGGCAGCAGCCCTCCAGGGGTTCAGAAAGGGGACGTTTCCAGTCCCTCTGGAGATGTCGGGAGATTGAGCCTAGGACATTCTGCATGCAAAGGTGCTACCTTAATCTTTTGTTGGAAGCCGCCCAGAGTGGCTGGGGAAACCCAGCCAGATGGGCGAGGTATGTATGTATGTATGTATGTATGTATGTATGTATGTATGTATAAATAAATAAAATTATTATTATTATTACTACTACTACCATTGAGAGAAAAGCAGTGACAAACCTAGACAGCATCTTAAAAAGTAGAGACATCACTTTGCTAACAAAGGCCCGTATAGTTAAAGCTATGGTTTTCCCAGTAGTGATGTATGGAAGTGAGAGCTGGACCATCAAGAAGGCTGATCGCCGAAGAATGGATGCTTTTGAATGATGGTGCTGGAGGAGACTCTTGAGAGTCCCATGGACTGCAAGAAGATCAAACCTCTCCATTCTTAAGGAAATCAGCCCTGGGTGCTCACTGGAAGGACAGATCCTGAAGCTGAGGCGCTAATACTTTGGCCACCTCATGAGAAGAGAAGACTCCCTGGAAAAGACCCCGATGTTGGGAAAGATGGAGGGCCCAAGAAGAAAGGGATGACAGAGGACGAGATGGTTGGACAGTGTACTTGAAGCTACCAGCATGAGTTTGACCAAACTGTGGGAGGCAGTGGAAGACAGGAGTGCCTGGCGTGCTCTGGTCCAGGAGGTCACCAAGAGTCGGACACGACTAAACGACTAAACAACAACTACCACTGAGCTACAGCTAGATGACTCAAGTATACAACACAGGTATGGTGCTAACACAGGAATAGCCAATGCACAGTCCTCCAGATGGACTACAATTCCTATCATTCCCAGCTTGCGTTGTCAATGGTTAGGGATGATGGGAGTTGCAGTCCAGGAGGGCACCAACCCTTGGTGTAGCACAAAGGTGATGAACATCTGTGACCCTCCAGATGTTGTCAGGATCCGATTTCCATCAGCCCCAGCCGGCAGGGCCTATCACCAGGGATGATGGGAACTGTAGTCCATCGCCATGTGGGGGGCACCCTACAGGTTCTCCATCCCTGGAGAGTGTCAAGATCAGGGGCCGGGGGAGACCCAGGCTCTGCCATACAGCCTTGGGCACTGAGTCATTCCTCCTAGGCCACCTCACAGGCTTCTTGTGGAAGCAAACAAATCTGTTGGGAGGAAAATGTAAGGGGCAGAATGTTTGAAGAGCCAGAGGCAAAGGTTGAGATGTTTGCAGCAGGAATGACTTCACTCCTCAAGTAAATACACCTCAAGTTTTGTGCTTTGGGGAGAGGGAAACAGAAAGCAACATCACCCTGGCAAGAGAAGCAAACTAAAAACACTTTCTTTTATTTCCTCCCTCTCGCCATCGTCAGCCCGACAACAGCCACGCGGGTAAATCCCCAGTAAATCTAGAGGCTGCCCGCTTTGGCTAACAAGATCAATGGGATTTTTAATTGAGTTTTAATTAAGCGATCAATCTGCAGCTGGCAACTCAATTAAGGGGTCCGTGTGGCACCAGGGAGAGCGCGGCCCACCCCCAGCGGCACTCAGGTTGTCTGCCACAAGTCGGGAACGCCCGTCTGGACACCCCGGCCACCTGGGCTCAGGGACCCCAACACCCCAGTACTGCCCCCCCGTTAAGCACTGCAGTCCCGTCTCTCCCCCCGCACACATGTCGCCTTTGCAGGAACAGCTATTCACACTCGGCAAGGCACAAGGCACCCAGTGCCACACTGGAAGGCATTTGCACAATCGCAAACTTAAAAGCAGCCTTGCTGGATCACGCCAAAGGACCCAGCTACTTCAGCAAACTCCCAGCAGCCAAGCTGGTTCTTCCCCAAGTAGGGGAATGGGAAGTTGCTTTTTACAGAGGTCAGACGACTATGTTAGAAATGCAGATATATATAAGCTAGGTGCCAAATGGCTCCTTAAGCCAAGGTTGCAGTCGCCAAAACAAAACATTTACAGTGGACGCTCGGGTTGCGAATGTGATCCATGCGGGAAGCACGCTCGCAACCCACAGTGTCCGCAATCCGCAACGCTGCATCTGCGCACATGCAGGTTGTGATTCGGCGCTTCTGCGCATGTGCAAAGCACAATTTAGCACTTCTGTGCATGTGCTGAAACCCAGAAGTAACCCGTTCCAGTACTTCCGGGTTCGGTGTGGTGCGCAACCTGAAATCATGCAACCCGAAGCGTCTCTAACCCGAGGTATGACTGTAGTTGCCATTTTGGGGCAAGACGGCTCTCAAGTCTTACTTTCCAAATGTTGGACTGACTGCGATTGATTCTTGGTTAAACATCTGGCTAGTTCAGATGACAACCTGAACATTTATCTTGGCTTGTTCTTACCTCTTTGATTGTGCGGATAAAATATAACTGATCGAATTCTACAGGATGTGTCGCTAGTATGTGAAAGCAGTCCAGATCCAATGATCCCCAGGCACACACCTCCATCCTGGAGGTGATCTTCACTTGATCACAAGTGGTCAAAAGCCAGGTGCAAAATGTGCCTGGGGCCTGGCTAATTTCAAACACTGGTCCACCTTAGTTCAGTGTTGTCTACACTGACTGGCAGCTCTCTAGGATTTCAGACCAGTTCTCTCCCAGCCCTGCCAGGAGATGTCAGGTATGGCGGAAACGTTTCTCAGCCTAAATTCTGGCACTCTTGACAGGCCCTGGGGCTCTGTCCTCGTTCACACAGGCATAAGCACACCTCCTAACTCCCTTCGTTGACATTTTTTCCACCTTGCTCTGCAGAGACACCCAGTTACCAGCAGCCAAGTCCTGCTTGCTTGACACCCATGAGTCACGAGCTCAGTTTTGGGGAGCTGCCTTGTCCTCGGGGACCTAGTTCCACCTTCACCTGCTGAGAAAAGGAAGAAAGCACCACAAAACTGGGCGCAACAACCGGTCGACACCTTTGCTGATGAAAGGCATTTCGTTTTGAAGGACGGGGAAAACACTGGGGAACAAAGCCCTGCCCAAAGTTAACACCCTCCTGTGCTTCTGAAATTCCCCTCCCTCCTCCCATGTGCAGGAGCTGGAGAGCAGAAAGGAAAAGCATTTTGCACATGCTCAGGAAGCACACGGTTAACTGTAACCTTGTTCATTGCTCCTGCTCAGGCCGCACAGAAAAAGCATTTTGGTTCCAGAAATTCTTTCCGATTGTGCAGATAAAATATAATCGATAGAATTCTATAGGGTGGGGTCTTGGCGTGCGAAAACAGTCCAGATCCAAGGATCCTCAGATGATGGAGATGTCAGGTCTTCACTTGGTCGCAAGTGGTTGAAAGCCAGGTGCAAAATGCTCCTGGCGCCTGGCTAATTTCAAACACTGGCAGTGGCTCTCCAGGGTTTCAGACAGGGGACATTCCCAACCATACTTGAAGATGCCAGGGACTGAACGTGGACCCTCTGTTTGCAAGGCAGATGCTTACCAACCCTTCCTTGGCCTTCCCCCCCCCCCAGAGACACAGATCCAAGCCTGGAGGCTTCGCTTTCTGCCTGCAATCCCCTTCATCCCTGGCCCCTGCCTGCCTCCCCCCTCCATAGATGGGGATTAAGGCCCCGGGCTTTTGACCTCTCTCTGCCCAGCATCAGTGGCAGCTGCGAGGCCACGGCTCTCACCTGCCCAGAGAGCGAGTAGCCAGCCAGCCATTCAGGGCGCACAAAGGAGGCTGAGGCAGCGGCCCCCGCAGGAGCTGAGAGGCTGCCGCTTTGAAGGGTTCTCCATCTCAACAGCTTGCGGCCTCCGAACACACGGCTGCTGTGGAGCTCAAGCAGATAAGAGGCGCCTTGAAGTGGAAACGCCGGGCGCTGCTGCAGGCGGACGGGTCTCCAGTCACCAAGCGCGGCAGCAGAAGGGACCACGGGACGGGCGCTTAAACGCTCTGGCGCAGGGGCATCTCAAGAGGGAAGATGCTGGGCTGGAGGGGTGGAGGGGCAAGGTGGGAAAAGAGGGTGTTGTCTCACCCTCTTTCAAAGCCATCCAAGCTGGCCACTTCTTTCCCTTGGGTGAGCAAATTCCACAGTTTAACTGTGCAAAGAAGCGCTTCTTTTCGTGGGTCCTGGTCAAAATGTAATAAATCCTGCTAAGTCCCCCATATAGCGATCATGCAAGCCGAGCACCAATAAAATCCACCCACCCACCCCAAAAAGGATTCACCTTTCCCCCCCAGAACACAACACCAGGATGCCATCGCCCCATTCAAAATTCCTATTCTGCTGTGAGTTCTGGGGCTCCCGAAGGTAAAAGTTCCCCACACATGAGTGGGATAAAGAAACCCAGCAACGTTAAGAAGAGAAGAACCTGTTGGATCAGTGTAACCAACCAGACACCTCTGGAAAGCCCACAATTCCAGGATCTGAGTGCAACAGCAACTCTCCTTACTGGAGACCTCGGATATTCAGAGGTCTTCTGTCTCCAAAGCTGCAGCCATCACGATTAGCAGCCACTGATAGGCTCTGAGTGTAGCCCCGGTGTCAGCAAGGTTTACCTCGCCTGGGCTGGTTCACTCCAGTGGAGATCCCTCTGTGGGCCTGATTGTGCGCACACATTAGCACATGCGCCCGCAATTTCCGGCGTCTGCGCAGACGTGATTTCCGGCACCGCGGAAGCGAGTCCCCATGCTGTGCTGCTTTAGCGCAGCGCGCAGGGACTCGCTGAACGGGTAGCTCAGTTCGGGGGCTGCTCGTGGGCCGGTTAAACGACCCCCGTGGGCCGCTTGTGGCCCATGGGCCTTAGGTTGCCTACGCCTGGTCTCGCACATCAAAGGACAAACAGCTTCCGGTGGCTCAAGTAAGCTAAGCTATTCACTCAAGAACATAAAAACCAGGCCAGTGGGCACATAAACTCGGGTATATAAGCTGATTCCCAAATGGTACCTTAAACCTGGGTTGCAGTCACCACAGCAGACTGTCTAGGTGCCGTCCCTATCCCCCAATGGCATTATTATTATTATTATTATTATTATTATTATTATTATTATTATTATTTCCAATTTCTATACCGCTTTATATTTTAGATAAAAAAAACTCAAAGCAGTTGACCACACCTTGAAACATCAAATAAAACAATCCAGAATAAAACAAATGCAAGCTTCAAGGAAACTATTTCAGATCCTTCGCTAAAGGACATTTGCCCTTTTCTCCATATTGATTTACCTACTTAATTTGTAGTACTGCCCCATAGCAGAAGTACTCTAGGCGGCCAGGGTGCTGTAGTGGTTAGAGTGTAGGACTAGGACCTGGGAGATCAGGGTTCAAATCCCCACTTAGGAAGCCTGGCCTTCAGCTTCTTGAGTCCTTGGAGAAAAAGGTGGGATATACGGTAAATGCAATAAAGAGGCTCTTCTACTCACTGGCTTAAGAAAGCTGGAGGGGTCAGCCTGATGGAGGTGTCAGTCACAAACCTGGCTTGCAGAGATCAAACCTGGCTTTCAGAGGGGTTGCAATTGGACCCCCACACCAGTCGCAAAATGAGCCTGGCACCTGGCTAATTTCTAACACTGCACAGTAGTGGCCTGTCCAGTCCTGAATCCTGTTCTCACAGTTGCCAACCAGATGCCTCATTGTGAACCCCACATGCAGGATTCGGCCACAGGAACACTCGCCCTTCCTGCAGTTTCCCGCAACTGGCATTCAGAAGTACAGTGGTACCTCGGGTTACATACGCTTCAGGTTACATACACTTCAGGTTACAGACTCCATTAACCCAGAAATAGCACCTCAGGTTAAGAACTTTACCTCAGGATGAGAACAGAAATCGTGTGGCGGCGGCGGGAGGCCCCATTAGCTAAAGTGGTACCTAAGGTTAAGAACAGTTTCAGGTTAAGAACGGACCTCCAGAACAAATTAAGTACTTAACCCGAGGTACCACTGTACTGTCTTTGACAGAGCCTAGCCGTTGCAGCTACCAGCCCCAGGAAGCCTGGTACTCCGTGAATTTTCTTCACAGACGCGGCCATCCCAGCTGAGCAGGTAAACCTCCCATTACCAGTCCAGCCTGTTGGTAACCCGGGTTCTAGTGCCGCCGGTTTTACCCAGAACCCTCCTCTTCTTCCCAGTCGCACCGCCAGCCTTCACTACCACCAGAAGCTGTTCCCTCTTACTGGACGGGGACCAATTCCTCTCAAAGACGCTTCATCGGCCTGACAAGGTAGATTTGAGTGTTGCTGACATAAACGCAAAGAGGCAAGGCTCTCTCCATGGACGAGGCTGGTGCGCTCTCTGACCGCAGTGAGCCAATGTCGTTTCGCTGCAAACGCTCACGGCGGGGCTGAACTCGCTCTCAACTGGAAGGGAAAGGCTCCACCACCCGACCCATCCCAGAAAAGAATCTCCTAAAAGGCTTGCAATTTCCACCCTCCCCACAATTAACTTACATTGGGGGGGGGGCGTGGGCGTTGGGGCTTTGGTATCTGAAGCTCACAGGGTTGTCTCTCAGCCTAGCCTACCTCCCAGGGTTGTTGTGAGGATGATACTGGGAGAACCACATGCAACCACCTTCAGCTCCTTGCTTGGGGTTAGATAAGGTAAAGGTAAAGGGACCTATGACCATTAGGCCCAGTCGTGACCGACTCTGGGGTTGCGGCGCTCATCTCGCTTTATTGGCCAAGGGAGCCGGCGTACAGCTTCCGGGTCATGTGGCCAGCATGACTAAGCCACTTCTAGTGAACCAGAGCAGCGCACGGAAATGCCATTTACCTTCCCACCTATTTATCTACTTGCACTTCGAGGTGCTTTCAAACTGCTAGGTTGGCAGGAGCAGGGACCGAGCAACGGGAGCCCACCCCGTCACGGGGATTCAAACCGCCGACCTTCTGATCGGCAAGTCCTAGGCTCTGTGGTTTATAATGCCATAAAAAATATATATGCTAGGATGAATAATCTCCACTGCAACATCAGGGCTGCGGATCCTTTTTCAGACTGAGGGCCGCATTCCATTCTGGGGGCCGCATGCTAGGGATGGGCGGGGCTGGAGTCAAAAGTGGGCGGGGCAACACATGCAAATTAAACATTTGTACAAGGCGGCTAGTTCTACACCTACAGACCCCTTGCTAGGAAGGGGTGTGGCCTGAGGAGACTCCCAAGGGCCAGACAAAGAAGACCAAAGGTCCGAATGTGATTCTTGAGAATCAGGTTCCCCATACCACCTCCAAATAGTAGTAGTAGTAGTAGTAGTAGTAGTAGTAGTAGTAGTTTATATTTATTATATTATCGCTTCTTTCAGGACAAAAGAATGCAAAGCGACTTACGGAAAGGGGGTGTGATGTCTGCAGAAATGGAAAATGGGGGATTTTGAAGGATGCAGCTTCTCACCTTGCTTTAGGGGCCAGTGGGAATTTGAACGCAGGGCCTGCTTGCTCTGAGACACTCTGGATGAGGGACCTCGGCCCTCCAGATGTTGTTGGATTCCAACTCCCACCAGCCCCAGCCAGCAAGGCCCCTGGTCCAGGATGATGGGAGGTAGAGTCCAGCAACATCTGGAGGGCCACAGGTTGCCAACCCTTGACACTGACACACATCCCAACCAATCAGGGATCACATATTAAATGGACCTGCAGAGATATATAAAGCAGGGATGGGACTCCCATCAGCCCCAGCTAGCATGGCCAATGGGCAGGGAGCTGTAGTTC
This sequence comes from Podarcis bocagei, assembly GCF_964188305.1. Taxonomy (NCBI): domain Eukaryota; kingdom Metazoa; phylum Chordata; class Lepidosauria; order Squamata; family Lacertidae; genus Podarcis; species Podarcis bocagei. The sequence goes on from NC_138142.1 coordinate 34,624,139, forward strand.
AACAATGCTGCACATATTATGTTCTTAATGTTGTACACAGCTCTGGGATCTCTGGATAAAGGGCGGTACATAAACTGAATAAACAACAACAAAACAACAACAATGTTCTTGGACTACAACTCCCATCAGCCTCAGCCAGCACAGCCCATGCCCAGGGATAATGGGAGTTGTAGTCCACATTTGGCTGTCTGAGCTGCCTGGGGTCAATTCACCTTGGGCCATAAGGAGCCTTCCTATGTGGAAGTACTGTGCCCAGAGCTCAAAAATCACACTAATAAAATTCCCTGTTGCAAAATGCGCCTAGAACAATGGGAGTTTCTAATGCTGTGTACACCGCCCTGAGATTTTTGGATAAAGGGCAGTGACAACAACAACAACAACAACAACAACAATGTCGTTCTCGGACTACAACTCCCATCAGCCTCAGCCGGCATGGCCAATGGGCAGGGATAATGGGAGTTGTGGTCCACATTGACTGACTATATTTGGATTATGTTGGCATCATTTTTACAGGTGGAAGAATAAAGCCCACCCCACCCTGGGCGGATGGATGAATCTGTCCATTTCCGTTCCACTTTGTTTTCTTAATTCTTCCAATCTTAAATGCAGTTCTCCACATTTCCACAGCAATTTGCAATTTATTTATTTTTAAATCTTCCCCCCATGATCTCATGATGGCAGCTGGAGGGCCTCTGGTTACAGGACAGGGTCAAGAGACTGTGGGGACTTTTGTGGGCTACAGAGGGGACTTGCTGTCAAAGGAACTGGAGATGAGCCAAACTACAGGTGGCATCAGAGTGTGTGTGGAATCACAGAGCCATAGAGCTGGAAGGGACTCTGAGGATCATCTAGTCTAACCCTCCTTCAGTGCAGGAATATGCAGCTGTCCCATACGGGGGTCGAACCTGCAACCTTGCCGTTATCAGCACCGCGCTCTCACCAGCTGAGCTATCCAGGCAGACCAGAACTCGGGTCTCCCGCTACTCCTCACAACTTGGTCCAGAAGAAACAACTGCTCTCAAGGCATTATACAGAAAAGCAGACAGACAGACAGCTATAAATAAAAAAAATATAGAAATCCCAGTTCCCAGAGATTTCTCTCCAAAAAAATGCTAAGTTGGTAGTCCTCACTAATCACCCCTGTCAGTAATTGCAACTCAATGGAAAACAGCCTGAAATCTTACACCCAACGCTTGTTATCACTCATTCTGGAACATAGCTATAATGGAGGAAATTGCAGAGAATTTGAGATTTCAGCAAGGACTGGAACCTCCAGGCACTTTTCATACGATCTGACATCCCTTTATTACATACACAGCTGAAGCATCATTTTCAAGGCACCCGTCGTCACAAGCCCGGCAAATCTGGAACTAAACTTGACAATCAAATAACACTAATATTCTTTCTTTCTTTCTTTGAGGACAACTTTTGTTCTTGTTTCTTCTTTTTCCGTGACTGGGTCTTTGTGCCTCATTCCGCGTTGAGTGTTTTATGGTTCTGTTTTTCATGTTTACGTTTTCAGCCGCTGTTATAATTGTTCTACAGTGGTTCTACAGTACTTAATTCGTTCTGGAGGTCCGTTCTTAACCTGAAACGGTTCTTAACCTGAAGCACCACTTTAGCTAATGGGGCCTCCTGCTGCTGCCGCGCCACCGGAGCACGATTTCTGTTCTCATCCTGAAGCAAAGTTCTTAACCTGAAGCACTATTTCTGAGTTAGCGGAGTCTGTAACCTGAAGCGTATGTAACCTGAAGTACCACTGTATATTCATTATAAAATGAAGGGGTGGGATCTGCCCCAGAAGGGCAGGGAGCAGCAATTGATTTAGGCCAGGGGCCCCCAGGAATTGCTAGATATCGGCTCCTGTCATCACTCCTGACAACTGGCCAGGCTGGCTGATGGAGTCTAGCTCAAACACATGCCAAGTTGCTAGGCCTCACTACTCAAACCTGGGCCAGAAGCGCATAGAGCTGTTATTGATCTAGGCAGTGCTTGAAATTAGACAGCCTCCAGGTGTGTTTTGCGACTGGCACAGGTCCAGTTGCGACCATGTGGAGATATCTGGATGCCAGCTTGGCAAATGACATCTCCATCAGGCTGGCCCCTCCAGATTTCTTAAGCAGGTAAGCAGAACAGCCTGTTTATTGCATTTATGTTGTTGTTGTTTAGTGGTGTCCGACTCTTCGTGACCCCCTGGACCAGAGCACGCCAGGCACTTCTGTCTTCCACTGCCTCCCGCAGTTTGGTCAAACTCATGCTGGTAGCTTCCAGAACACTATCCAACCATCTCGTCCTCTGTCGTCCCCTTCTCCTTGTGCCCTCCATCTTTCCCAACATCAGGGTCTTTTCCAGGGAGTCTTCTCTTCTCATGAGGTGGCCAAAGTCTTGGAGCCTCAGCTTCACGATCTGTCCTTCCAGTGAGCACCCAGGGCTGATTTCCTTCAGAATGGCGAGGTTTGATCTTCTTGCAGTCCATGGGACTCTCAAGAGTCTCCTCCAGCACCATAATTCAAAAGCATCAATTCTTCGGCGATCAGCCTTCTTGATGGTCCAGCTCTCACTTCCATACATCACTACTGGGAAAACCATGGCTTGAACTATACGGACCTTTGTTGGCAAGGTGATGTCTTTGCTTTTTAAGATGCTGTCTAGGTTTGTCATTGCTTTTCTCCCAAGAAGCAGGCGTCTTTTAATTTCATGGCTGCTGTCACCATCTGCAGTGATCATGGAGCCCAAGAAAGTAAAATCTCTCACTGCCACCATTTCTTCCCCTTCTATTTGCCAGGAGGTGATGAGCCCAGTGGCCATGATCTTTGTTTTTTTGATGTTGAGCTTCAGACCATATTTTGCATTTATAGCACACCTTTTCCTCCAAGGTGTACATGGTTCCCCCCCTCAGTTAATCTCCACAACGACCCTGTGAGGTAGGTCAAGAGTCTGTGTCTGACTCCAAGGTCACCCAATGAGCTTCCTGATGGAGTGGGCACCCAGCCATTGTCCTGTGGCAACCATAACCTAGGTTTAAGTTGCCATTTGGCGATCAGCTTATATATCTGAGTTTCTGGATCTAGGTCTAGATGCAGAACCCCAGTCCCTCCCGTTCCAAGGCTGATGGGAGTCCAATGTGCCTCCCCTGTCCCTGAAGTGAGTTAACCGGTTCGGTACGTGCCAAACTAGCTGCCTGAAATCAATTTGAATCACCCACGAGGGGCTGCGAGAAAGGGCGGCTGTTATTTCAAGCTCCTTTCTCGCCGATCAAACACAGGTAGCTGTGTCAGAACATTAAGGGGCATGGGGGAAAGCAGGGAAATGTTCACCAGGGCTTGCCAGGCAAGGTGTTTGAGAAGAAAACAGTTCCTTTGGTCACATCCACGACATGCACTCAAAGCACTCTTGCACCCCTTTAAGGGCCGTGGCACATTCCCCCGGAAGACTGCTGGGAACTGTAGTCTGTTAGGGGTGCTGGGAATTGTAGCTGAGAGTGGAATTCCCTCCCCCCCCCAAAAAAAATATTCAGCCTACAGTTCCCAGGATTTTTTTTGGGGGGGGGGGAGCAGTTGGAGGCAGGAAGGGAAGGATCCTGCACTTGGGTTCCGCTTGCTGGGTTCCCTCTGGGACATCTATCTGGCCACTGTGAGAACAGGATACAGGGACTAGATGGACCACTGGCCTGATCCAGCGGGGCTCTTATGTTCTCAACCCAGGAGTTTCTGCACATAATGATGCACCTACTCTATGCATTGAGCAACGACCTCTCCCCTTCATTGTTAGACATGAGTAGGGATAGGCATGGAAATGCTTTTGAATTCTGGTGCTGGAGGAGACTCTTGAGAGTCCCATGGACTGCAAGAAGATCAAACCTCTCCATTCTGCAGGAAATCAGCCCTGGGTGCTCACTGGAAGGACAGATCCTGAAGCTGAGGCTCCAATACTTTGGCCACCTCATGAGATGAGAAGACTCCCTGGAAAAGACCCTGATGTTGGGAAAGATGGAGGGCACAAGGAGAAGGGGACGACAGAGGACAAGATGATTGGACAGTGTTCTCGAAGCTACCAGCATGAATTTGACCAAACTGCGGGAGGCAGTGGAAGACAGGAGTGCCTGGCGTGCTCTGGTCCAGGGGGTCACGAAGAGGCGGACACAACTAAACAACAACAGCAACAACAGGCATGGAAAGGGGCAATTTCTGGGGCAATTCAGAAAGAAAACAGGTTGAAAATATCCCTTTATATTGCACCCTGTTCAGCAAAGAAGATTAGTCACATCGGAAATATATCGGAATCTGGAATCTGATGACAGCCCTAACAAAAGACTTTGATTTATTGTTCCGGGGTAAAAAAACAACAACCCAAAGTAGTAGTAGTAGTAATAATAATAATAATAATAATAATAATAATAATAACCAAAACAACTTCCAGGGCTTACTCCTACATTGTGGCATCAAATTCCCAGCCAGCATGGAGGCAGTCCTATGATACTTTAACAGCGCTGCCTCTAACACACTCCTGGGAGAAGCTTATTTATTGTCCTTCTAAGAAAACTGTGCAATTCTTCTCGATCCTGGCTCAAGACTTCAGAGCCTGGCTGGGTCGGCTGTATGAAGAGAGAAAGAAAGAGAAAAAGAAAGAGAAAGAGTGCGCAAAAGGAGAATTTGAAAAAAGGAGGAGGAGGAGGAGGAGAAGAGGGGCTTTGCTTAACAGGATTAAGATGACTGTAAAAAAAATACCCTTTAATCTCCACCCTGGGGTTAATCTGGATTAAGGTTCTGCGCATCCCCCCCCCCCCAATTTGCCGATCCGGATGGAGTGCTGCTCTCTTCCCTGCTCCTCGCTGCAACTGGCACTCGCCTGGCGTGTCAAAACCGCACCTCTCTGATCTCCCGCCAGCCACCACCATCTCCCCCCCCCAAATAATACTGATGATGAGATCCCCACCTTTGCTGCCCTCAAGTTGATTCTTCCCTGTTGTTAAAAAAGGCCCGGCTCCTTGAACTGGTATTAAAATCGGGGATTTTCTGCTTCAGATGCGTAATCCCTCTTTAAACAGGTACAAATGGGTGGGATGGTGCTGTTTACACAGCGCCAGAGCTCTCAACCTCTCCTCCGTCTGTGTCCGGACACAGGGAAGGATGCGGCTGCTGCTTCCAGGTGACTCGGAGAGAGAAAAGACCTGTAGCTTGGCGGGAGCAACTGCTTTGTATGCAGAAGGACCAGGTTCAATCCTGGCATCTCCAGGTAGGGCTGGGAATGAAGTCATAAATCAGCTCCCAATTAAAACCAGCCCATTCGTCAGAAACAGGAGGACCAGAACTTGGAACTTTATTCCATGGCGACGCATCTGCCTTGAATGCCGAAAGTTCCAGGTTCAGACCCTGGTGGCAGGGAAACCATGGAGAGCTGCCGCCAGTCAGTTTGTAGGTGACACCGATGGATCAGTTGGACTAACTCTGTAGAAGGCAACCTTTTTCCTGCTGTCTGGAAGGGTCAGAGATCATCAGTGGAGCAAACTGGATTTAGCAATGCGACGTCAGCAAACATTGGAGGGGAAGTGCTGCAGCTCAGCGGAAAAGAGTGCAGGTTTGATCCCTGGTGACGCCAGGTAAGGCTGGGGGTGCCCCCTGGCCTGAAATCCTGGCGGGTTAGATTCTGGCTCATTATAAGCCTGGTTCCCATGTTCCCCTGGCTTCTCACAAGGATGGGGCAACCCTTCCTCCAAATTTAACTGATGAGCATTTGGATATACAGTGGTACCTCTGGTTGCGAACAGGATCCGTTCCGGAGCCCTGTTCGCAACCTGAAAGGAACGCAACCCGCGTCTGTGCACGCACGGGTCGCAATTCGCCACTTCTGCACATGCGCGTGACGTCATTTTGCGTCTCTGCGCATGTGCGAGCGGCGAAACCTGGAAGTAACCCTTTCCGGTACTTCCGGGTCGCCGCGGGACGCAACCTGAAAACGAGCAACCTGAAGCAAAGGTAACATGAGATATGACTGTACAAACAGCCTGGCTGTTGGATCAGGCCAGGCCATCATCCTGCTCTCACAGTGGCCAACAGTGGGGGCCTTAATAGGAACCCCGTAAGCAGGACCTGGGCTCAGAAGCAACTCTCCTCACTTGTGATTCCCAGCAAACTGGTATTCAGGTGCACATCACTGCGAGGGAGAACAAAGCCATAGGGGCCAGCAACTATCAATTTGGCTTTATCCTCCAAAAAGTTGTCTAACTGAGTGCAAAAGCAGTAAGAGGGGCCGATCCTGTGCCATGACAATTCCCTGCAAAGTAAGGGTGTGTGTATGTGTTGGAGGGATGATTTTAAGGATAAAACCGATCTGCCTATTTCAAGGGGAGCCAAAATGGTGCCCTCCAAACTCCCATTAATCTCAGCTAGCATGGCCAGTGGTCAGGGGCGATGGGAACTGGGAGTTCAACCATATCTGGAGAACAGAATGTTGGGTGACCCTGGTTTATTTCCTTTCCATGTCCATTTCAGAATTGTTCATTCATAAGTCTGTTCTGTGCCAGGCCTGCACAAAACATATACTATCTTTATTTTCCAATTTTTAAAAATCCACAAAAAGATTAGCATTCGAATCCAGCTTTTGGGCTGGAGTCAATGTTAGCCATACTCAGGAGTAAATACATTGAAACTGATGGGTGTGACTAAGGTCCATTCATTTCAGTGGGTCGGCTCTTAAATATGACTAAGCTCAGATAAAACCCGAATCCTTTTTGCGTGCATTTCTAAACATAACTTAGAACACCACTTTCTTAAACACATTTCTCTCCGTATGAACCTACCCGGACCCTGGGATCACCTTTTGAGGCCCTTCTCTGTGTGCCTCCTCCATGAGAGGGCCAGAGGGTGGCAACAAGAGAACGGGGTCTTCTCTGCAGTGGCTCCCCATTTGTGGATTGATTTCCCCAGGGAGGTTCGCCTGGCGCCTTCATTATACACCTTTAGGTGCCAGACAAAAAAGTTCCTCTTAAACCAGGCATTTGGTTGATTGACATCCAAGGCCCTTTTTATTACATATCTTGTGTTTTATATCTTGTGGTTTTATATTGTGAACTGACCTGAGATCTATGGGTACATAACCTCCAACATTTCTCTGCTGAAAATAGGGATACTCTATTCCCTAACAACAACAATAATATTTTTTTATTTATACTGCACCCATCTGACCGGGTTGCCACAGCCCCTCTGGGCGGCTTGCAACATATATAAAAACATAATAAAACATTAAATATTCTCTATACAGGGCTGCCTTCAGATGTCTTCTAAAAGTTGTCTAGTTACTTATCTCCTTGGCCTGGGGGGGGGGTCGCATAACTACATACCCGCCAACATTTCTCAGACAAAAATAGGGACGTCCTAAGGAAAAGCGGGACATTCTGGGATCAAATCAGAAACTGGGACAGCTTCTGTAAATCCAGGTCTGTCCCTGGAAAATAGGGATACTTGGAGGGTCTGCAGGTATGGGGTGGTATACAAATTTAATAAACAATAAATGGGGAATGAGGCAGCCCAGAACAGGGAATCATACAGAAACACAACAGGCAGGAGGGGTGCTCGGGCTCAGGAAAGCCACAATTTCTCTCCAGACCACTCAGCACTGGGGCACAGGCTGCTTGCGAGTTATTGAAGCAGAAGGCAGGTTGACAGGTTGGGACTTTGCACAGATTCCCATCAACTCACTTTCAATCATTTCTATGGCATGCGCCTTAGCAGAGAGAAAGCCAAGCAACTCGAAAAGATCCAAGCAGCTGGTTTTTGCTCGGCATTCCGCGGCAGAGACGCCACTGCACAAAACAAAGGAACAAGATTGAATTTAAGATCGGTCACGAGCAGTTAGGTTACCGTAGCGGAACAGAGAGTGGAAACGCGGCGTGTTTGGGAAGGGTCAAGGGGGCACGAAACCCCTTCCACACAAACGGAGGGTAGCCGTGGACACCGCAAAATTGCGCACCACAATAAAATGTGTTTATCTTTTCAAGACGGCGCCACACTCTCAGCGATTGCTTTTGCTACAGCCCAAAGCAATGATTTCCAAAGTGTGCGTTTGGGGCACATTAGCGCACTGCAAGCAACACACCAAAAAATTATTTAAAGGCTCCCATGAGCGCCAACGGACCCACCCCCAGAATAAGAGGCAGATGCCTCTGTAGGATTTGCTTCCTTCCAACTAGACTCCACTTTGTCTGTAAACGGGATGGCAAGCAGAAGGAAACGTCCTCAGGCGAGGCTGCCTGTTGCACCTCTGGAACAAGCCAGGCCAGGGCAGAGCCTCTTGCAGAGACACAAAAGGAGGGCAATTCTTCCCCATCTTTTTGCACTGAGTGGAGTTAGGATCCAGTGGAGAATTACAAGCCCTGTAAGGAAGCTGAGCCTGTCGCTTCCAGAATGCTGTCTACGGCACTCCAAAGAGGGTGCTGACGAAGGGGCGCGTGTTCGGAAAAGGAAGACCGGTTGACGGAGAGGATCTGGAAAGCAAATCCTATGAGGAATAGTTGGGAACAGCTAGGATACTGCGGGAAAGGATCAGACAAGGGCAACCGAAATGAACCAGTGGATGGAACGACTCTTGACTGAGGAAAGGCTGATGCATTTGGGGATAATTTTTTTAAAAAAGTTTAGAGAAAAGGGGAGCAATAGATTGTGGGTGTCGGGAGTTGTGTGTTATGAGAGAGTGGGAGAAAAAAAATCCAATCCCGCTTGAAGAATTCTGGACTAGGTGGGCCTCTGGACTTCACCACCTGTCATGGCCCTGCCGTGACGCGGGTCAGGGTGGGTGGGAAGGCAGAAGAAAGAAGCATCTCTCCATTCAGGAATGCTACCCACGCAGCCGCTGACATATCAGCACACGCCCAACCAGCCAGCTCTTCTTCACTCCCCACCCTGCTCTTGTGAAAGGCTCAGGAAGAGTCAGGCGCACCCAGAGAAGAATCACAGGAGATGTTAAATAGGATGGTGAAAGCAGAGCAGTGGTGTGCCAACAGAAAGGAAGAGTGTGTGTGTGTGTGTGTGTGTGTGTGTGTGTGTGTGTGTGTGTGTGTGTGAACAGAGACAGGCAGGGTTGTAATTAAGATCCCTGAAACACAGTGGTGTGAATTTTATGGGGAGAAAATTAGCCACAGACATTTTTCTGGAGAATTTTCTCATCTACATTAGGCTAATTCCCATAAGGTCACTTCCACCAGAAGGTTTCGCATTGGGAAATTCATCGACGCCCTTGTGATCTAATTTTGCAGATTTATTTTATTTGTATTTAGCAAAGGAAAGCTGAAAACTTTTGAACCTGCCAGCTGCCGTGTAATAGGGCATTGGCAATCAGCATTTGTTACTAATGATGTTATGAAAAAGGGAAAAAATTCTGCAGAAAAAATTAGTACAGGAAATATATATATATATATGGCAGTGGAATGAAATCCCATTCAGGAAAGTTTTCTACCAGTCAGAGATTCCCATGGGATATACCCTTGACCACATTTTAATCCATGGTGTATGGATTGAGCCCAGAGCCAAAACATCACAGAAACCAATTAAACCTACACAGTTTTTCCAGAGGGTGAACCGTGTTATGAGGCAAACTCTGGCCCATGAAAACCGATGCCATAATAAATTTGCCTGGGTTTAAAGTGCCACAAGACTTCTTGTCAATGGTTTTTACACAACGTTTCAGTTCTTAAACTCGGGGTGTGTGCGTTAAGCCTCATAGCGAATGGGCCAGGAGGAAATTTATCAAAAGTCCACTCTCCTTGGCGACTTCTAGCCGCCATTGCTCCACACAACTGATGTCTTACAACAATGTCATGCTTGTAGACCAAATGTCACAAGTCGAGCTCCAAGCGAGCCCATTCTAATAATCTGCCTACCCACTAACACTTTGAAGCCAAAATCTGGGACGCCATCTTCTGGACCCCATCTTCTGGACCCCATATTACGGGAACATGGCAGCCATTTTGGTTGCTGTGATCTTGAGCGATTTCACATTGCAGTCCCGCCCCAAAAGAGCACTTTTTGGGGCACGGTGCCCCCAAAAGTACCTTAGGGGGTAGAGTGTGCCCCCCAATCATGTTTGAGGGGAATCGTGCTCTGAAATTGCGCAAGAGAACAGCAACCAAAATGGCCGCTCTTGTGATGAAAAACGGGGTGGGGTAAGGGGTAGCAGAAACTTCAAGATTCTGGAAGTTGGCTGTCAGTTGGAGGAGGGCAGGGATGGAGGGACCTGGTCATCTTCCAGGTGTTGCAGGACTCCAATTCCCATCATCCCTGGACATTGCAGGGGCTGATGGGAGTTGGAGTCCAACAACGTCTGGATGGCCACAGGTCCCCCCCCCCTTACTGAAGGCCCTTCTCTGGCTTTAAGCCTGATTAAATAAGCACAAATTGGACTCAAAGCACCCACAACCAGCCAGGCAAGGCACAACACAAGCCCAGAGCTAGGCCTCAGAACTGACACATGGGCCTCAGAAACTAAGACAGGCTGCACACAGTTCCTCTTGACTCTTGGGCTTTTAGCAGAGGGCAGCTGGTGCCTTTTGACCATTAAAAAAACCAACAATTTTACTACCAATAATGCTCTGCTGCTCTGTTACAGATTCATTGCACTTAAAAAAATATATATTTTAGTAGGCTTATATTTTAAGTAGCATTTTGCATTACAAGGCAAACACACACATACGTTTTTGCTGCCAGGTTTTATTTCATTAAGCCAGAGTATAAAAATATTGTACTATCTAGATATTAGGAGCTGTGCCCCTGCTTGCTCCATTCCCAGGCTATCCCTCCCAAATATTAACCCACTACAGCAGTGTTTCTCAAACTTGGGTCTCCAGCTGTTTTGGGACTACAATTCCCATCATCCCTGTCCACTGGTCCTGCTAGCTAGGGGAGGGGCAACAGCTTGGCTTCATCCCCTGCTTGGTTCCCTGGCTTCATCCTCAGCAAAAACAGGCGTGAGGCAACCAGTTGCTGAAGTACAACTCCCAGCCGCCTCTGCATGGTCAACAGCCAGGGATGGTGGGAGTTGTAGCGTAGCAGCACCCAGAGGACCAAAGGTCCCTCACCGCCCAAGTTGAAAGGATCAGGCAGAAGGGGCAGGGGAGATCCTTCGCTGCTTGGGATCCAGCAGAGCAGCATTCAGTCAGAGCTCACCAAACTAGGCTGGAGGAGTCAAAATCACTCAGCCCAGGACAGCTTCCTATTTCCCCTGTTTCATTACGGCACCCTCCTGCACATCAGCCCCCTGCCAATAATTCATGCACTGATGCTTGATATCGCTGATTCCACATGGAGCATTGACACGGTGAAAGCTTTTTAACAGCGCTGGAGAGAAGGCAATCATGTTTGAGAGTGGCCCTAAGAGCGATCTGGGCGGGTAGAAGGGGGAGAGCAAGGAGCAAACCTCTCCTGGGTGTGGAACATCTTAGAAGGCGCAGCAGAAACAGATTTTCCGAAAGCTCCTTCATGGCAACACCTCCCCCCCCAAACCCCCCCCACCATCCTGGCCTGCAGTAGCCTGACACGTCATGTGAGGGTGAAAACCTTTCCTACCTCTGCCCCTAATCAGCTCATCTGTTGAATCATCACAAAATCGGGAGACCGCATTCACAAGAAGCACGGTGGGTTGGCTGGTTTTTTAAAAAAGAAGCTTTTGCATTATACAGTGGTACCTTGGGTTACAGGCGCTTCAGGTTACAGACTCCGCTAACCCAGAAATAGTACCTCGGGTTAAGAACTTTGCTTCAAGATGAGAACAGAAATCGTGCTCCAGCGGCGCAGCGGAAGGCCCCATTAGCTAAAGTGGTGCTTCAGGTTAAGAACAGTTTCAGGTTAAGAACAGACCTCCGGAACGAATAAACCCATAATACAAGTGGAGATTTACCCAATGGAAATTATCCTCCATCAGAAACCATTCCCTTCACAGAGAAAGCTAGCTTCTCAGGGAGAAGCAAGGCTACAACCTGTCTCCCTAGTTGTCTACCTGCAGGGAATGTTTGTTTGTTGCCACTGGCACAGAGCAGCATCCAGTCACGTCTGGAAGCAGTGCAGACAAGGCACATGCTCATCACCTCAAATGAGAACTAGACCTTAAAAAGAAAAGAAAAGAAAAGAAAAAACAGAAAGTGTGTCCCTAGCAACAGGGATAAGGATCATCTACACAAAATAAATAACCGCAATCCCATGGGACCAGCAGTCTGATTAAGACTGGCTTTTTCTGGCATTCTGTGTGTTACATCGCTGGATGCGCCGGTACATAAAAGAAGATGCTCTTAGGAGCAAATGTGCTTTAGCATTTAGGGAAGAGAGCTGTGCTGGGTTGGGCCACTGGCCTGCCAAGCCAAGCACCGCATTTCCCAGGATCCTGAGAAGCGATGCTGTCAGGGAAGGACTTGGGGCAGAAGCCACACACACACACCCTCATTGCAGCAGGGATGCAGGCTTAGTTCCTAGAGGAGAGGGTTATCCATGGCTATGTTCCTACATCGACTGCCAGAGACAGTGCGCCGCTGAATGCCAAATGCTAGGAATCGCAGGTGGGGAGAATTGATGCTGCTGTGCTCAGGTTTAGCTGGGGCTTCCTACTGGTGTGTCAGCTGGGGGTCGTAAGAACAGGAGTCTGGACTGGATTAACGGCTACGAGATACAAAGGCTGTGTCTGCTGTAGGCCGGGGCGATATATCAATATATCACCCAGGACCGGTATGAGGAGCAGACCGTGATGTCGGCTTCACTCAGCAGTATATCGCTGGTGAAATGCTCACCGCTCCGTTGCTAGCAGAGGGACTCAGGAGTGGTGGCGGTTTTACCAGCGATACACGGCTGAGTGAAGCTGACATCCCACTCTGACCTCACAACTGTGCACAGGGAGAAAAAAGCTACATTGGCGAGGCACCCATAGAGCTTGTTCCTCCTTCTGGATCTTTTAACTGCTCATTTGAGGAGTGTGCGGTTGCCACTCCCCTCCGAACAATCAAAGGACCCCCCCCGGCCCGGCAGTGGCACCCGCCACAAGCAAGGGACGGGACACCGGGGATGGTGAGCGCTGTGGCAATTTCACCCGGCACCTTGCAGGCTGAGGCCAATGCAGCTTATGTTTCCAACACCACGGTATATCGCCAAATGTTTGGCTGGTGATATACTGCGATGTTGAAAAACTGTTATCGCCCAGCCCTAGTCTGCTGTTGGAGAGAGCACTGTGGTGCTCAAAGTCCTGCTTGTAGGTTTCCCATAAGCATCTGGTTGGCAGTGTTAGAAATTCAGGTATATAAACTAGTCGCCAAATGGCACCTTAAACCTAGGTCATAGTTGCCACAACAAATGTCTAGATGCCGGGGGTTTTGTGGGTTGTTGTTGTTGGTTGTTTTGTTTTTTTTTTTTGCAATTGGACTTATTATTCTTATTCATTTCATTTCTATGCAGCTCTACATTTTAGAGAACAACTCTCAAAGTGGTTCACGACACATTATAACATCAAATAAAACAATCCAGAATAAAACAAATTCAGGCTTCAAGGAAAACATTCCAGAGCCTTCTTTTCTAAATGGCATTTGGTTTTCCCTAGTCGCCAGCCTGGCATCCATCCAAAGATCTCCACGTGGTTGCAATTGGAGCCACGCCAGCGGCAAAATGCGCCTGGCTCCTGGCTAATTTCTAACACAGCAGCGATCGTCTGCTATGGAAAAAGGATGTTGGGCATGATAGGCCCTGATCTAAGCCAAAAGGCCGAGAAGCAATCAGGACAAAGATTCACAACATAAGAATACAGGATAAAACCCACAAACTATATAGTTAAAACAAAAACAAAACAATAACCCCACCCCACAAACACATTTAAAAGGCCACAGAATCAACCAAAGGCCTGGTAAAGAAGAACGTTTTCGCCTGGCACCTAAAGGTGTATAATGGAAGCACCAGACAAACCTCTCTGGGAACATTCCACAAATGGGGAGCCACCACAGGAAAGGCCCGTTCTTGTGTTGCCACCCTCCTGACCTCTTGAGGAGGCACATGAAGAAGGGCCTCGAAGGATGATCTCTAAGTCTGGGCTGGTTTATATGAGGAGAGGTGTTCCTTGTGGTCCTGAGCCATTTTACAGAATCATAGAATTGTAGAGTTGGAAGCGACCATGGGGGTCATCTGGTCCAAACCCCTGCAATGCAGGAATCTTCTGCCCAAGATGAAGAGTCTCATGCTCTACTGACTGAGCTATCCCAGGGATGAGAAACCACATTGCTGGACTCCAGCTCCCATTGTCCCTGGCTCCTGGCCAGCTTCCTTGAGCATCGACCAGGCTAGCTGGGCCACAGCTTGCCCAACCTTGTTGCAGGGTGTTGAGCGCCGTGATCGTATACACAGACTTTGTGGCTTTGAGATATGCATCACATCTGAATCCTGCCTTTCCTCCGGGGAGCTCCTCCTCACGGTGTGCACATGGGGTTAGGAGCCCAGCCTCACCAGCACGTCCACACAAGTTCCTAGTCCACAACATCTCCTTTCCTAGCTGTTCTGGCTGCCCAACTTTATGTATAAATAATTGCGGGTCTGAAAGGAAGACAACCGGCTTTTGTGTAGCTTCTCTGCATCATCGCCTGGAAGGGATTCCAAGTTGCCACCAAGAAAATGGCCTTGTATGAGCCTGTAGCTCAGAGAAGGGGAACATGTTGCTGAACTGCAACTCCCATCACCACTGGGCAAGGGCAATGTTTGGTGGGGCGGATGGAAGTTGAAGTCCAGCAACATACAGAGGGCCAAAGAGTCCCTACCCTGCTGTAGTCAGTCCATGACTACATGAGATAGGCAAGGCTACCTGGAGACGTCACAGATTGAATTTGGGAGTAGGTACTCTGCCACTGAGCTATACAGCCCTTCTCCACACAGCGCTACAGTTCCCAGAGTGGTATAACAGCCCATCCTTCTTCCCAGGGACCTGTGGGAATTGTACCTCTGTGAGGGAGTGCCTCCTGACAACTCTCAGAGCCTTGAAACTACAGTTCCCATGATTCTCTGGGGGACACAGTGGTATCAGAGTGCTTTAAACAGATGGTGAGGATGGGGTCTGAAATGCTCAGCACACATTCGCAAGCCCTGTGAACCCACATGCGAGAATACAGCTTGCAATGATCTTTCCGCGGTTTGTGTGTTAATTTCCTGCGTAGAAATTCCTCCACAGGAGGAAGCTGTGAATGTGACCTAGCGATATCCCTACCCGCCAAAAAATCCCTCTGCGCCAAAGATGGAGAATCAGTTGCTCTCAAACTCCCATCAGTTATGGATGATGGGAGTTGTAGTCTCAACACTTCTGGTGGGGCACATATTCCTCATGCTTGGCTCAACAGGGCTGCGAAACACAGATTTGATAGCCCCATAAGGAATCCTGGGAGTATTTCCACACACACACAATCTTACTCAGATGTCTACCCACTAAAATGTGGCAAAATTTAAGCTGGTATTCTTCTCCCTCCTGTAAAGATAATGCCAGTGTTCCACACCCCCCCATACTATTGATCTTTCTAACACTGTTCCCTGCTTGCAGAGCATGAGGACTAGAAACCTTCCATGAATAACATGCCAGTCTTTTTAAAAGAAAATGGTAAGAAGTTTAAAGGTTTCCCAATTCAAGCTATTCCACAACCGACCCCAGTTGGCTCTCTGTTTTGAAAAGGGCAGGGAGTGTTTGATCCTCGTCTGAAGACTGAGAAATAAGAGAGAGAGATGTGTGGAGCTTTTGTATGCAGGACCCTCTAAAGAAGACCACCTCCCAACCTTTCCTCCGCCCATCCTGGACCAATCAGCAGCTCTGCAGCTCATCAGCACACCAGTCACATCTGCCCTTGTCCGGAAAAACACACAGATACACACCAGTGTGACACAGGGACCTGCTTAAAAAGCAAGAGGGGTGTGAACCCCAGAGATTTTTGGGGAGCGGAGGACACCTTTTCTGCAGGGAGTCTGAGGACAGCAACAACAACCGCCACCATAATCTCGGAGCAGGCATGAAAGACTTAGAAATAAAAGGGATGGGAGACCAAACTCAGGCAGGTGGCATCAGTTTCATCTCTAATACAATATTTGGAGGAGAGGATCGGGTTGCGTTGATGTCCAGTCTGGGAAAATCCCAGGCTGCAGTTCACCCAAGTGCCTAGAAAAATGGAATAACCATGGCTCTTTTGGAACCCTGCAGCCATTTTTATTTTTTTTTAAACCTATCAAACATCCTGAAATGCAAAGCATTTCTCCGGCCTAAGAGTAATCCACTAAGGCCATGCTGGTTACTGAAAGGTGATGGGACGGGTGATGGAGCGAAGACCTAGCGATGAAGCCATCTTGGAGCCCCCAAAACCAATGGCAAACCTCCATCTCATTGTGGGTTTGCAGGAAATGTGGTCCTGAGGAGAGTGGCACACATAAGTCAAAGCAGGCAGAAAAAGACCAGTGGGGCACGTTCTCTCTCTCTCTCTCTCTCTCTCTCTCTCTGTGTGTGTGTGTGTGTGTGTGTGTGTGTGTGTGTAAGACGCCGCATTGATGAAACGGGTTTGGGGGCGGGGGACAGGGCAGACGTCAAAAAACTCATTCCCTCCCCGATCCTGGATAATAAGAGCAACCTGCTTCAGCAGCAGTTGGAATGAGAGGAAAACTGGATATTCATAAACACAAACAAGCTTTGTACGGAGGGGAAGAAATGCTCCCTAATGTCTCTCCAGGGGAACGGGGGAAAAGCAAGCAGCTTCCCAGAGGTGGAAGAATTGGGGCATCGTCTCGTCTCCATCCCAAGAAGGGCTACTGCGCTCATTCTCAAAGCCTAGCACCCTAAGGCCGCAGGAACAGCTTTCAACGCTGTCAGGTCAAAATGTCTCCAGAGCAACCTCATCCCCATGACAGGTGTCTCGCGGGGGTTTGTTTATGGCTTGTCTAAACACCCGGTGACCGGAGCCCCACAAGGACCAATTCCGCCAATAATTTATCCCCAAAATCCCGGCGCGCGAGGCTATGTACGGCGCGTGCGGCTGCAGTGAAACCAACACTGCCGCACTGCTCCGCCATAAATATCCCCGACGCGCCGGCAACTCGGCTCTGCGGCAGGGACCCCCCGCCCCCCCAACAACACGCCTCGGCTCACCACAAAAGGCGGGGGCCCAGCACCCACGGCGCGGTTGGCGGGGACGTAAAGACCGAAGGGAAAAGGGAGCCGCACCGAAGCCTTTCCCCGACACCCCAGCAAAGACAGCCATCAAATGGCTAGGCCCCAAAAAGGAGTCCGCGGCACCGAGCGGGGAAAGGTTTGGTTTGGGGTGCCGAGGTCTCGTGGGAAATAAGCCAAGCCAGGTGAGCTAGGCCCGTTGTGACCACTGCCATCACTGCCGCCAAGGCAGCCCCAATGCATTGTGGGTCAGGCTCTGCAGAGCAGATCTACCTGAGCCCTTGATACGGCTCCTTAGCAACCATCCTCTCTCTTCAACTGCCACCCCCACCCCTGCGCCGCACACACACACACATGCACGCACACACAACCACTAAAAGTCAGGCCAGGTTAGAAAGCTTTTTAGCCGGAGGAAGGGGGCTGGGTGTGTGGGGAGGTCCCCCCCAGCAAAGGGCCCCGCGTCCGCTACTCCGCCATTGTGTGGTGCCCGCCAGCGCCCAATTCAGAGGCGCAATTTATGGGGCCTGGGCTTCCGCCTCAGGAGACATTCTCAAAGGAGACGGTCCTCCCTCGAGGCACACAGAAAAGAGGCGCGGGAGAGGGAACGGACGGAGGGCGTGAGACCCAGACGCACCAAGGACGGGCGGACAGATAGACACTGGGGAACAGGAGGGAGAGAAATTTGCAGACAGCCGGGCACACGTGGACTCCAGGCTCGACCCGTCCTTCCCAGCATCGGTTAACGGCCAAGTCCCAGAGAAAATGGAAGCCACAGACGCAAAGCGGCACGGATATGCCACCGGGGAGTAGGAAACAGGCGCTGGCAGAGGGTCAGACCTCAGAGGGTCACCCTGTTCCCAAGCCACGCCAGCACCTGTTTTTAGGGTCCTGTGCCTGGTGCCGCCCTGGTCTCCCCACGCCGGCCGTGTCCCTTCCTTCGCTTCACCCCATGGGCAGAGCATTAGAGATGCAAGACACAGGCGCTGTTAACTCCCCCATTGATCTGGCTCCCTGTGGCTCTGTTCGGCGGCCATTACAATTTCCAGATTATTACTTAAAGCCCCCATTGATTTATTTTATTTTTTTTACAAAAAGCAAAGGGGTGGAATCACGCAGAGAAACGGCGACTCGGCAAGGTGTCCCACCTTGCAAAACAACACTTTTCTGTTCAAGTCTCTAGATCTGGGCCACTCGTGGCACCAGCAGCCGCCGGTCAAGCCAAATGCACTTGGGAATCAACGCCGCGGCTCGTTGGAGGTTCGATCCCGGAGCTACACACGTAAATAAAAGGGGGGTAGGCGTCCTACACAAGCCGAGAACCACGTCTTCCTCAGCCAAGGATTGCTGCCACACAGCAGGCCCTGCCTGGGCCCTCTAAAGAAATCAGGTGGCTTTGTTGGTTAATCAGCCTCCCGCCACATGAGAGAGAGAGAGGGGGGGGGAACATTGCTGGCCACCAGAACTCCACCAGGAATTCGAGTGGACCACACATGAATGAATAAAGAGGGATAGGCCAAATTATATACCGCCCCCCCATCACACTTCAAAATACAAGCGGCAGGCCCGTGGAAGCAGCTCTAACTGGCTCATATTAAGCAAACTGGGGGGGGGGAGGTGTGTACAACCCCCCTCTCACTTGCTATCTATCGCCAGCGTGTTTACACAGAGCCCAGCAGTCAATAGAGCCGGCTTCTGAAACAAAAGAGAATCAAGAGATGGTGTGTGCGATAAATATCTTTCAGATCCCTCCCACTTGGGAAAACAAAAAAATATGGAGCAGGAATGCCCTTAATGCCTCCAGCTTTTAAACCGTGCGGCTCCCCACTGTCAGCCCCCCTGGTTAACCCCCCTCCCACACACACACTACACACCTTCTGTGTGTGTGTGTGTTCCCAAACACTCACATGCAGGCAGCCCGTTTCCTTTGTGGTGTCCTGGCAAATTTACAAAGGAAGGGTCAGGCAGGTGAGCCCCTTCGGAAAGGGTGAAAAGGTGACGCTGAAAGCAGGAGGAGTCTCTGTCCTTGCATGCAGGTGGTCCTAAGTTGGATCCCTGGCATCTCCCTGCCTGAAAGAGCTGCTGCCGGCCAGTGTAGACCGCACTGAGTTAGAAGCACCAAGTCTCTCTCTGATTCCAGAGAAGGCTATGCTAGGATGAACACCGGCCTTGCCTGTCTCGGATGGTTTTAAAAGAGGCATTTTAAAAAAATACGGTGGGGGGGGGGTGAGAAATGATTAGGCATCAATCAGGCAGCTTCCGTCCTTGCAAACACACACACACTCCAAATCCCTGCATGAATGTTCAAGAGAGACAGATTCTCCCTTGGCACTTTGCCTTTCTCTTTGCAATAAACACCCCACAGCCTTCCCTCTCTCTCGCTAAGCAGCAGCCAGTTAGGAGGAGGAGGAGGAGGAAGAAGGGGGAAAAACCTCGCCCAGTTCCCAGAGGAGCCCCGGCACTGCCTGGGCACGTGCCACGAGGTGCTTCGGGGATGCAAGGCGGGCAGGGCGCTCGACGTCCCCCCGCATCTGCCGTGCCTACAGATCGGTAGGCGTGTGTCTTCTCTGCCAGTCTCGCGGCTCAGCCCCACAAACAGCCGGGGAGCCCGTGCCAGGGCTGGCGAGGGTTTGGCACACGGAGTCACACCTAGGCTCGGATATATAGGTCACGCCACACACACATGATCAAGGCTGGGCATTCTGTGTGGCGAGAGTCCTGGGGGTAGCAGCAGGTATGGGGAGATCTCGATCGGGACGGTTATATATAAAAAAGGGCAGAGCGTGCCCCCCCCCAAATAGTGTGTGCCACCCAAGTTTTGGGTGCTGGTAGTGCCCACGGGGGTGCAAAGGTCACGTTGCCTCTCTCTCACACACACAGAGGGCTCTGTTGCCCTTCAACCGCGGTCTGATCGAGCCCCCCCCCCCAAACCCCTGAACTAAGGAGAAATTGTCCTTTAAAAAACAACCGACGGTCAAGGAAATAAATAAACTCGCTCGGAAAGCGCAGACAGCCCCT
The DNA here is from genome assembly GCF_964188305.1 of Podarcis bocagei. Lineage (NCBI taxonomy): Eukaryota > Metazoa > Chordata > Lepidosauria > Squamata > Lacertidae > Podarcis > Podarcis bocagei. The sequence continues at coordinate 34,644,296 of NC_138142.1, forward strand.
CTCCCCCTCTCTAAACACACCTCGCTATGGAGGCCACGGTGCCTGGATTTAGGGGAATTTGGCGGGGGGGGGGTGTTTAAGAAGCGGAGCAGAGCTGAAATTGCAAAAACTAGAGGGGGGAAACAGACGGTGGGGGGACGGAGACGGGCAAGGAGAGACGGGGGTGCCGGTGAGTTGTGGGGTGGAGAGAGGGAGAGAGAAGGGAGACTGGGGTCCCAGTCCAGACAGCCGCCAGACTCGGGGAGGGGGCGATTAGGAAGGAAAGAGGGTGGAGAGAAGGGGGGGGCAGAGGAAGCCTCATATTCTGCAGGATCTCTCCCGACGCACAGACAAAAAGCAGACAACCCCGCTCCCTCCCCCCCCCCCATGAAATCTCTGCTCCCCCATCCCCAGGTTCCGGCGACGCGCGGACCCCGATCCCCACCGCGCACGTGCCCTCGCCCCGTCCACGTGCACGCGCACCCCCTCCTCCCAGACACCCCCTCCCCCCTTATGCAGTGCACGCGCGCCCTCTCCCACCTCACCCGCCGACCCCTCTTTGCCTAACACCCACCTTCGCCTCCCGCTCCGGGGCAAATTCCGGGGGTCCAGGGATATACAGGCGCAAACGGACAAACGGAGCCCGATCTCTTTTCTCCTTGAGCAACCCCCCTTTTTAAAAAAGCAAAAACACTGCCCCCCCATCCCTCTCCCGCCACCCCACCCCCCAAACCACCGGGTCCGGTACTCACTGCGGGTTGGAGCTGTTCCAATGCACCGCGTGCCGGTTGCCGAGGCTGCCGGCGGGGCCGTGGCACAGCAAGCAGAGCAGCGGGAGGAGCAGCAGGAGCGGCGGGGCAGGCGGCGGCGGCAGCAGCAGGAGCGCGGCCATCCCGCCGGCCGGGGCAGCGCAGCGCCAGGCGCGACCGTGCACGAGAGGCGAAGCCGCCGGAACGGAGAGCGAGGGCGAGAAAGAGATCCAAAGGCGATCGGAGCCGCCGCCGTCCTCCTCCTCCTCCTCTTCGCCGCCGGAGCCCCCAGCGCCGCCGAGGCTCCTCCTTCCCTCCTCCTTGCGCGCCTCCGGCCCCGGGACCGCCCCCCTCGCGCGCTCCCTGCACGCCGCGCGCGCCCGATCTTTCCCACGGGCTCCCCACGCTGCGCGCCCGACGCGTCTCTCCATCTATTGGGGGTCCCTTTCCTGGCGCGCCCTTTGCTTTCGATTACAGGCGGGGGAGGCGTGTCCGTGTCCGGCCACTACGCCCCGCCCCCTTTTAAAGAAAGCCCCCCCCTCTCTCGCAGAACATCTGGAGAACCCCCCTCCCTTTCAAACACACACCTTTCCTTCCTCCTTCTCCCCCATATAAAATATTACATTTGTGCCAAGGCTGTTTTGAATTCTGTGCGGAGTCAAAAATCACAGGGACAGGCCCGTGGGCATGGGCAGAGTGCCTTCGCCTCAGCATTTCCCCGGGGCTTTGTCCTTGGGACTCACTTGTGAATGAGAGAGGGGCTGATGTTAAAAACATCAATAATATTTTTAATTCTCTGGAAACAGGGGAAGTTGGCCACCGGAGGGAAAGGGCCTCTGAGTACACCTTATCTGCAAAGGTTTAAACGCTGCCTTTGAATGCCACAACTTTGCAGCACTCAGGATGTGGGGAAACCCAGCGGGGACGCAGCCTCTGAGCATGGGCAGAGGGCCTTGCCATCAGCAGCCACTGGACATCTGGGAAGTGGAAGGAAAGTCAGGTTTATAGGGCAACAATTTCCAGGCTGGAGCGAGAAGGCCCCCCTCGGCCCCTGGCAAACTCTACAGTTTAGGAAATAATTGTTGCCAGGTGGCGAACATCTGGAAGAAAGCTAGAGGTTGTCTTTTATCTCCCCACTCTCCATCCATCCCCCAAACAGAACTAGGAGCAGGCTTCATCCTGAGAGGTGGGGGGACAACCCACCATACTCAGCCGCAGAACTACGTGGTTTCTATGCCGGGGGGGGGGGGGATAATGAGAAGAGAAAAGTGCCTCTGAGGTGGTGCAGAGCGCTGTTTCCCCTCCTTCCTCGTGGAATGGTAGCCAGCCTCCCTGCGTTCTGAGATCAGGAACCACAGCTTCCAGGGGAAAGGGTGTGGTTTGCTTGGCACCTATCCTGTTAAGCAACCAGCAAAGAATGTCCTGGAATGGACTCCGGAGTATGGAGTTGGCCGGGTCCTCAATGGCAGAGAATCTGCAGGTTTGAAACTCTCCACTACCACCACTTCCTCCCTGGCTACTGCGGTCTCGTGCGGAAAAATGGGGAGGCCTCCCTGTGATCCCCAAAAAAGCTGATCCAGAAAACCTGGGAGGCAGACAACACCTTCCCGCCCACCAGGGAGAAAATCAACGCCAGCCGGCAGGGCCCGGCCCTTGCCTGAACATGTCTGGGGCTGTGGCCATGGCTGCGGCTCAGGCGCGTCAGGAATGTCGCCCCAGGTCCTGGGCCAAGGTGCGAATGCTGGCCTGGGACTGAGAAAGGAACACTGTGCCAGGGTGACTCCACCCTTCCCTTCTGCTTGGCAAAGCAACAAAGCGCAGGCCACTTCCCTGAAGCAGGGGAAATCTGTGGCCCTCTGGATGTCGCAGGACTACAGTGCCCATCGTCCCTGACCAGCGGCCGTGCTGCCTGGGGGTTGATGGTGTCAGGAGTGTGTGTGGGAGCCAGGCCCTGTGACCAGCAGGGCTTCGCAGGACTGGGGCCTTTCTAAGTTTGTTCTGGAGAGTCAAGTTGAGGCCGCACAGGTGAGGCCGCTTGGTAACTGACTGCACCTGGTAGCAAGAGCCAGGAAGGGATATAATGGTCAGCCTTTCCCTTTGGCTCTTTGCCACAGCAACACGTTTCCTGTCTTGCTGTGTTTGGCTTCTTGCTTCCTGATCCTCGGACCTTGGCTTCATGACTCCCTGCTTCCTGATCCTCAAACCCCTGGCTACTGGACTCTCGTTCCTGCTCCCACCCCGCCATCTTGCCCCCTGTCCCAACGTCCTCATCTGGGACTTCGGTTGCCTGTAGATCGGACCGTGACAGATGGTAGCTGCAGTCTAATGATATCTAGAGTAGCCTCTAGGCAGAAGAACAGGGAGGGAGCCCGGTTGCCCTCTAGACAACAACTGCCATCAGCCTTGACCACTGGTTGCGCTGGTTGGCGGTTGATGAGAGCTGGAATCCAAGAACATTGCTGGATTACAACTGCGATCATCCATGACCAGTGGCCGTGCTGCCCAGGGGTTGATGGGAACTGTAACCCAACAATATCCGGAGAGCCACCAGAGTAGCTTCCGGGCAGGAGGCCCAGGATGAGGGCTCCATTCCCCTCTGAATGCTGTGAAGTCTGGCTGCTATCTTCCCTGACCATTGGCCATGCTGGCTGCTGGGAGATGGAATCCAGCAACATGTTCCCTTCTGGGCAGCCTTCCGGGGGCCACATGTCTGTGGTGGGAGGAGCCAGGGGCAAAAGTGGGCGGAGCAACAAAGGCCAATGCTACCATCATTCAGCAGGCTGGTTTCTATGCATATGCTCAACCCCCCCACTTCTCTAACCACCATCCTTAGAAGCAAGAGGCATGCTCAGAAGCCAGCCAGGCAAAATCACAGGGTGCAGCTTGTGGGCTAGGATGACCAAGCCAGGAGTATCCCAGACCCTGAGATTTCGGAGCCAAAACCTGAGAGCTAGGGGTGAACACATAGTCTTCTTGATAAGAAATAATCATGAAAGGCACTCTCGCCCACCTGGAGGTTCAAGCCCTCTCCCTGCCACCTGGAGAGGCAAACCTGGAGACTTCAGGTCAGCCCAGGAGTGGGTTGGCAGTTCACCATTGTGGACAGTTTCAAGGGCAAAACGGAGTTGCCTGGAGGGTCCCTACCCCAGGTCCAAAAGGTGCCTTCCCTTCCTGGCTTAAACAAACTTCTATTCTCCTTCTGTTCTCCCTCTCCTTCTAGGCTGGTGCCCTGCCCGAGAAACGCCAAGGCCATGTCTGCTGAGATGAGTAGCAACCTTTGGAATGAATTTCCTCTCTATTCGCGGAATTATCACTGCCTGACACGCCCCTTTAGAAAAACCATCTCATTATCACACTCCTTAGAAAGGGTTGTATGAAAGGGAGGAGGGAGTTTTCCTTTTTCACAGTGCAAGGACTCAAGGGTGCTCCCACCCTTGTATTTGAGGATCAGGTCACTCAGCAGGAAAGGGGGCAGAGGGCAGGTTCTTAAAGTAAAATCTTAGTCCTCCCTGTTCAAAATAGAGAGCTGGTTTAAAGGGGAACACAGGAAGCTGCCTGATACAGAGTCAGAGCCATTGGTCTGTCTAGCTCAGTAGTGTCAACACTGACTGGCAGCAGCTCTCTCGGGTTTGAATTCTCAGCCTGGAAAACGCTGGGATCTGGGACGTTCTGCGCACAGAGCAGGTGCTCCACCACTGAGCTGAGGCCCTTCCTCTAAATCAGTGTTTCTCAAACATGGGTCCCCAGCTGTTGTTGGACTACAATTCCCATCCTTCCTGACCACTGGTCCTGCTAGCTAGAGATGATGGGAGTTGTAGTCCAACAACACCTGGTGACCCTAGTTTGAGAAACACTGCTCTAAATGTATGTGATCTCTGACTGGTTGGGACAAGTGTCAAGAAGATGCTACTGAACTACAACTCCCGACAGCATGATGATGGGAGCTATATTTCCGCAACATCTGGGATGGCCAAAGGTTCCCCCACTTACCTTACACAGTGCTTTAATTCTCCCTCTTTGGATGAGTGACAACCGTGGGATAAGTCAAGGCAGACATTTAGAGGCTCAGAAAGCAGAGAGGTGGAATCTGCAATCCGCCTTTGGCAACCGTCAGCTGTGGAGAGCTGACTTTGTACCTCTCTGCCTCCATAGCCCCTGCCACATCTTAGAACATAAAAATCCATTCTTGGTTCTGTGTGTGTGTGTGTGTGTTTTTAATCGCATCAGAATATAACTTGGGCGGTGGTATAGTTGTGATGTAATTTTTGACCTGGCAATATTTTGTGAATCATGGGATGTGCGTGCGCTATGCAAAAATCACAATGTGGGAAAAACTGTGAAGCCAGCCAACATTTCTACATGCCTCCATCTTTATTTCAGACATCGGGACATATCTGTATACAGTGGTACCTCGGGTTACATACACTTCAGGTTACATACGCTTCAGGTTACAGGCTCTGTTAACCCAGAAATATTACCTCGGATTAAGAACTTTGCTTCAGGATGAGAACAGAAATTGTGCTCCAGCAGCGCAGCAGAAGCAGGAGGCCACATTAGCTAAAGTGGTGCTTCAGGTTAAGAACAGTTTCAGGTTAAGTACGGACCTCCACAACGAATTAAGTACTTAACCTGAGGTACCTCTGTATCATGATGTTTAGCTGGTGATACATCATGATGTTGAAAACCAGGTATTGCCCGGCCCTTGAATCCGGCTGTACCCGCATGTCTGAAAAAGCTGGCAACCCCCTGCCCTGGACCTTGTTCACTATGGAAAGAAATCAACCCTCAGAACAGAAATCGTTGCAGATTCATTTCCCCTTGCTCTGTTGTCTCCCCGTTGTGAGGTTTTCTAGACTGTAAGTGCCTCAGGACAGAGAACTGTCTCTCACTTCTTTACTTATTTATTTGGTATAGCGCCATGTATATAGATGGTGCAACAAAAGCCACAATAACAATCTGTATTTTTGGAAGACTGTTCGTTCTGCATTTACGATATCTTACAATATTGCCGCCTGATTTTGCGTGATGGTTCCTGAGATCAAGCAGCAGGTTTTTGTCTTTCTTTGGATACAACTGGGCACTATTTTGAATTAGGATGGTGGACTGAGCCTTGCACGGATTTTAAGCACTGATTTCAAAATTGCAATAATTCTTTGTTTGAATTGGGTGTGCTGGCTGATGGTAGTCCCCTGAACATCTGGAGGGCCACAGGCTCCCCATCCCTGCTTTACACCTCTCTAAGTGCATTTCATTTTTGAATTATGGTGCTGGAGGAGACTCTTGAGAGCCCCATGGACTGCAAGAAGATCAAACCAATCCATTCTTAAAGAAATCAGCCCTGAGTGCTCACTGGAAGGACAGATCCTGAAGCTGAGGCGCCAAGACTTTGGCCACCTTGTGAGAAGAGAAGACTCCCTGGAAAAGACCCTGATGTTGGGAAAGATGGAGGGCACAAGGAGAAGAGGACGACAGAGGACGAGGTGGTCGGATACTGTTCTTGAAGCTACCAGCATGAGTTTGACCAAACTGCGGGAGGCAGTGGAAGACAGGAGTGCCTGGCGTGCTCTGGTCCAGGGGGTCATGAAGAGTCGGACACAACTAAACGACTAAACAACAACAAAGTGCATTTCAGATGTGGTCCCTGATTGGTTGGGACATGTGTCAAGGACAGGGGTGGGGAACGTGGGCCCCTCCAGATGTTGATGGGTTCCAGCGCCCATAAGAGCATCCCTGCTGGATCAAGCAAAGGCCCATCTACCCCAGCATCCTGTCTTCACTGTGGCCAAGCAGATGCTTGTGGGACACCTGCATCTACTCCAACCACTGGCCATGCTGGCTGATGGGAGTTGGGAGTTCAAGCATACCTTGGAAGGCCACAGGTTCCCCACAGGCCTGGGCTTAGAGCTACTGAGCAGCAAAATGTGCATGCATGCTCACACACCAACGCATGCGTAGGCGTGCACCAGGCATGGTTGGGGAAGGGCTGCTCACCTCTGCCCGCCTGCAGAAAGGTGGGTCGTGTGTTTGTGTCTGTGCATGGATGGCTGGAAGTGAGTGGGGGGGGGGGAGAGGCTGTTTAGATGCCTGTCAGTAGCCCCAGCTGGGAAGGGTGGGGGGTGGGGAGTTGTGGGAAGGGAGGAGGCTGGCGAAACAAACGCGGAAAGACCAAAAAAAGCTTCAATTAATTATTCATCTGAGGAAGTGAAGTGTAGAAAATACAACATGGAAAAAAACAAGCTCTGAACGACTGGGCTGATGGTTGGAGCGGGCAGGGTGGCTGCAGGGGGGTGGGTAGAGAAAGAGGAGGGGTGGAAGGTACAAGGGGAGGGGCAAGGAGAGAACAGCAGTCCCAGAGGCTCTGTGTGAGTGAGTGAGAGAGAGAGTGTGTGTGATGGAAGCAGCTGGCCATTAACCCTTCCGGTGCTGACACCGCAAGCAGGGCTGTCAAATCCTCCAGGTGCTGCTGGATTCCCACCTCCTACGACCCGTGACCATTGAGCCATGCTGGCTTCTCAGCCTGATGCATGTTTGGAAGTTCAGCAACAGCTGGGAGGGCTGCAGGGTTCCCCTCCCACCACACCCTTGTCCTAGACACATATCCCAACCAATTAGGGATCCCATATTAAATGCACTTGCAGAGGTGCAAAGCAAGGGTGGGGAGGAGGGCTGGGTGATATCTGGTTTTCAACATCACAATATATCACCAGCTAAACGTCATGATAAGGGACACGGGTGGTGCTGTGGGTTAAACCACAGAGCCTAGGGCTTGACGATCAGAAGGTCAGCGATTCGAATCCCTACAATGGGGTGAGCTCCCATTGCTCAGTCCCTGTTCCTGCCAACCTAGCAGTTCAAAAGCATGTCAAAGTGCAAGTTGATAAATAGGCACCACTCCGGCGGGAAGGTAAACGGCATTTCCGTGCGCTGCTCTGGTTCGCCAGAAGTGGCTTAGTCATGCTGGCCACATGACCCGGAAGCTGTACACCAGCTCCCTTGGCCAATAAAGCGAGATGAGCGCCGCAACCCCAGAGTCGGCCACGACTGGACCTAATGTCAGGGGTCCCTTTACCTTTAAACATCATGATATACCAACATATCACAATGTATGGAATAAGGATGAAATTATGTAGAGGCAAACAGTAGGGCTGGGAGATAACTGGTTTTCAACATCTCAGTATATCACCAGCTAAACATTGTGATATACTGATATATCACGATGTCTGAAATAAGAACAGAGCTATGTAGAGGCATTGGCTGGCTTCACACATCAAAATTATGAAACCAATATCCTGATATGGACTTCAAACTGGTTTTGGACAATATATCACCCAGCCCTAATGGGGAGACCATGGACCTCCAGATATTCTTAGACTCCAACCCCTGTCAGCCCCAGCCAGCATGGCCAATAGTCCCAGGGAGGATGGGAGTTGTAGTTCAGCAACATTGAACAGGATCCCCACCCCTGTCCTAGGCACATGCCCCAACCAATCAGGGATCACATATGAAATGAACTTACCCAGCCAGTATAGCCAACAGTCAGGGAAAATGGGCGTTGGAAGTCCAATATCTGGAAGGCCATGAGCTTCCCAACTCGTGCTTTACACTTCCATAGCTCATTGAACCTGTGAACCCTGGTTGGTTGGGACACGGGTAAAGGACAGGGGTGGGGAACACTGTGGCCCTCCAGATGTTGCTGGACTCCAGCTCCCATCATCCCTGGCCAGGCTGGCTCAGAGGAGTCAGGAGTCCAGCAACATTTGGAGTTAAGCTCCAGTTGGAGGCCATGTAACACCCTGCGCATGCTCACAGGCACTGCACTTTTAACCTCACTTTTTCTGGATCTGAAAGAGGTATTCCGACCGAGTTTCTACAGCCACATGCCATGGCAAATAAAGCAGAGTGTTTTTAATGCCATTGCCGTTAGGGGAATCTGTATTTTGTTCTGTAAATCTTATTACTACAAGTGTAATTATACAAATGTTCTGATCTTTATGCTGTATTGATATTCTGCTGTGTAGCGACATTTGCGTTGTACGTGGTGAAGCACCCTGGGAACTTCTGTCGAAAGGCGGTATATAAATTAAATTAATAAATACTAACAGTCTGGGGCTTAGGAACCTTTGAGACAGTTACAGAGGGAAGACTGAGAAGAGGTCTGTTTCCCCCTTAATCCAGTCCCACAGAGATTCAGCTCTTTTGAGTCTCACCTCTGCCACAGACACTGTTGCAGTAGCCAAAATAATTCTTTACACAGCCTCCACCGCCCCCCCTCCAGCACCAGGCAACTCATGGTTCTGGCCGACACTGCAAGGTTGTCGTTTGCAAGATTGTTGCAAGGATTGCCAATCACTGATCTGCGCATGTCTGGGGGGGGGGGGGCTGCACCATTTCAGCCGCACCATTTCTACCCACAGAACAACCCAAGTGGAATAAATTTGGGTGAGAGATAGCGAATGGCCCAAGCTCACTCCATGAGCTTCGTGGCTGATTTGAACTCGGATCTTCCCAGTCTTTGCCTTGCACTCTAACCACTGCCCCACACTGGAAGGTCAGGAACTGGCTTATATAACAGATCTGAAGTAGGGAGAATAGACAGCTGGGACATCATGCAGACACCAGGATTATCAAGGAGCTTCGAACATCACCTGGTAAATTGAATCTTGGCAGACAGATAGTCTAGGACACCCCAATTATTACAAAACAGTCTGAAAGCAGGATTATCTGTATATAGCTCCCTCAAAATGCTGGGGCTTGCATTTAAAGGACATTTCAGTTAAGTTGTGGGTGAACATATCAGACGACACAGCGATTCTTCAAACAGCTCTTGTTTATTCAGAGGCCAGAACAGAACTGAACTGAACTGAAGGGCTCAGTCAGCCTGCTTATATAGAGCTCCAGTACAACGTTACTGTAGCAACTTTCTAAAACTATCCAATCACTGAACGTCACTTTCGAGCCTTCATTTGCATGAAAACTATCCAATCACTGAATGTCACTTTCGATCCTTCATTTGCATAACTATCTACAGTATCCCCCTGCTGGCCCAGGGTGAGAACTTCAGTACATAACAATTTCAAAGCACGGATTCACCCCCCAAAAAGAATCCTGGGAACTGTAGTTTGCCCCCCTCCCCCCACAGAGCTACATCTCCCAGCGCCTTTAAGAAATTACAGTTCCCAGGAATCGGGGGTGGGTGGGCAGTGGAAGTTATGTGCTTTAAATGTATGGTGTGTACACAGCCAAAGGGTACCCCAAAAGAGCTAAGGCACGTAAAAGCTAAAAAAAAGTGAATACCGTATATTCCAAGACCTCCTGACCCCTAAAAAAATGAGCCCTAAGAAAGTTTCTGCCTAAAAGTGGGGAGGGAGGGGAGAAGACCTGCCACCAAATTTGGCACACACACACAGCAGTGAATACTGGAAAAGCAGAGAAAGCAGAGCATTTGACTGGAAGACAGTGTGGTGAGTGTCACTCTAGGACCTGCGAGTCCTGGGTTCGAAACCCTATTCCACCATGAAACTCACTGGGTGGAACTTTGTGCCACTCGCTGCTTCCCAGCCTAACCTACATCACAGGGTTGTTGCGGGGATTAAATGAGGAGGGGGGAGCCACGTACGCCACCTCGAGTTCCCCGGAGAAATATGTGGGATAGGAACGCCTATCCAACACCCTGTTCTCAATGTGGCTAAACCAGTTGCCTGTGGGAAAGCATCAGGCAGCATCTGAGCACACGACCATTCTCCACTCTTGAGGTTCCTAGCAACTGATATTCAGAAAGCAGTGCTTCCTCCAGACACGGAGACTGAGCACAGCCACTGTGGCTAGTTGCAGTCAATTGCCCTCTCCTCCATGAATCTGGATTTATCTAATCCTCTTTTAATCCAGGTTGGTGGTAAAAAGGTAAAGGGACCCCTAACCATTAGGTCTAGTCGTGGCCGACTCTGGGGTTGCGGTGCTCATCTCGCTTTATTGGCCAAGGGAGCCGGCGTACAGCTTCCGGGTCATGTGGCCAGCATGACTAAGCCGCTTCTGGTGAACCAGAGCAGCACACGGAAACGCCGTTTACCTTCCCGCCGGAGCGGTACCTATTTATCTACTTGCACTTCGAGGTGCTTTCAAACTGCTAGGTTGGCAGGAGCTGGGACCAAGCAATGGGAGCTCACCCCATCGCGGGGATTCAAACCGCCAACCTTCTGATCAGCAAGCCCTAGGCTCTGTGGTTTAACCCACAGCGCCACCCGCATCCCTCAGGTTGGTGGCAGTTTAACTAAATACTTTCAATAGGTGATTGATTGATTGATTGATTGATTGATTGATTGATTGATAGATAGATGGAGGGATAGACAGACAGACCTCACAGGTCAGGACTCCAGAACAGAGTCTGACACAGATGCGTATATATGGAACAGAATATTGGGATGGGAGAGGCTTCCACCAGTTTCGATTTGGAGTGAGTGGGGCACATGATCCCATAGCAGCCAGGAACATAACCCACAGCAGCCAGGAACTTGCACAACTTTGCAGAAAACAAGCCTCGCCAACATATTGTACACACATATATGGACACACAACACAACCGCTGGTTTGTGCCCCCTTTGGAAAGCATGCTTGCACGAAGGATACAGAACATTCCCCCCACCTCCCTGGTTTTTATTCAGTGTGCCCGCCAGGGTACAACATTTACCACCGCAGTGGAGTGATGTGACTGACGGGCGCTCCGGCAGCGGCGAGGCTGGCACCCTTCCTCTTGGCACATCACCAGAGACAAGATTGAGGCACGCTGCCTGCAGAACCCCCCCACCCCCCTTGCGATCTCCCGCCCACAGCGCAGCCGTCAGGAACCGTGGCAGGTTGACGGCACAAGCAGTGCCGACAGCGAGAACGGGCAGTGCCAACGACAACGGTGGATGAGTTCGTTACAGGCAATTGTGGGGGGGAGAGAAGAGAGAGAGAGAAAGAGAAAGAGAGAATGAGAGAAAGAGAGAGAGAGAGAGAGAGAGAGAGAGAGAGAGAGAGAGAGAGAGAGGAATGGGATTCACAGCTGAAGCTCTGTGGCAGGGAACTGCAAATGTGTTGGCTTTCTGTCTGCCTCTTTGTGCCAGCCACCACCTTCTGCCACTCTGTGCCACCCTTGCGCAGCAGTGGGAATTTCTCTCTCCCTCCCCCCATCCGCCGATGTAAGGAAATAACTCCCCCTACACAGCGTTCTCTTGTGGATGAAAACACACATAAAAGGCACACACACCTCCACATGCCGTTATAAACACACCACCGTCGTGTGGAAGGGGAACACCAGGCCCAACATGGAGCCTGCATCACGAGCGCATTCATGGGCCTTGGATCAGTGACGGGGCATTATTATTATTATTATTATTATTATTATTATTATTATTATTATTACTCTGCCCATCTGACTGGGTTGCTCCAGCCACTCTAGGTGGCTTCCAACAAACGTAAAAGCACAATAAAACATCAAACATTAAAAACTTCCCAAAACAGGACTGCCTTCAGGTGTCTTCAGATAGTTGTGCGGTTATTTATTTCCTTGACACCTGATGGGAGGGCATTCAACCAGACTGGTGTCATTACTGAGAAGGCCCTCTGCCTGGTTCCCTGTAGCTTCACTTCTCACAGTAAGGGAACCACCAGAAGGCCCTCGGAGCTGGACCCAGGCTGAACGATGGGGGTGGAGACGCTCCTTTGGGCATCTGCTTTGTGTGCAGAAGGTTTCACATTCAATTGCAGCATCTCCAGGTATGGCTGGGAGAGAACGCTGCCTACAACTCTGGAGAGCAGCTGCCAGTCAGTGTAGACAATACTAAGCTAGATGGACCAATGGGCTGAATCAGGATACAGTGGCTTCCTGTGTGGCTATCTCCTGATAAAGCTGAGGACATTCCCTGCCTGAAAAACCTGGAGTGCTGCTGCTGCCAGTCAGTGTATGCAATAGAGCGCTAGATGGACCAGTGGTCTGACTCAGCAGAAGGCGGCTTCCTAGGTTGGATCTTCCTACAGCTCTGTGGAATGAAGCAGCCTGCATTCCTAGGTCCATGCGGCACAAGGCACATAAAGGCTATTTTGGCTATTTTGAGAGACATGCCAGTTTCTTCCAGGGCGGCCAGGTTCTGGAGGTGCTGGAGACTGAACCTTCTGCATGCCAAGCAGATGTTCTGCCACTGATCAGCAGCCGTTCCTCATGGGTAGGAAGGTGGCACATGCAGCTTGCTGAGCCCTACCAGCCCCACAAGCCACCCCTTGCCAGGTCCCGGGGGAACCACCCATGCCCGTTCCTTTGCTGACCAAGGGGGGAGCAAATGCCACCGCTCGGATTTGGCTGGCTGAGAGCGAGGGGGTGGTTGTTTTTGTCGCTTTTTCGGCTCTGATTCATTTCCCCAAGCCGGTGGCAGGCGGCTCCGTTTCCACGTGCTGGCTCTGGGAGAACGCCAGGCTTACAACAACAACAACAAAATGGGGAGGGGGTGGGGTGGTCCGCCAACGGGTGCCAAGCTGCCGGTACACGGCAGAGTTCGGCCCTGGGACGCCAGCAGGCAGAGAGAGAGAGAGCACACCGGGGACTGGGAGACTTGACTGCCCAGGGCAGGGGCAGCCAAACGCTTCCCAAAGGCGTTTCGGCGGCACAATGGCAGACATCACCAAAAGGACCAGGCGCCTAGATGTGGTGGAAAGATTGAGGAGGACCTGCGTCCAAATCGTGCCTCAGAGAAAAACTCCTGCAAGCCGGGCTCTCATTCGCATCACACATTTAAAGCTGTATCATGTCATTGAAAGGGACATGGGTGGCACTGTGGGTTAAACCACAGAGCCTAGGACTTGCCGATCAGAAGGTCAGCAGTTCAAATCCCCGCGACGGGGTGAGCTCCCGTTGTTCAGTCCCAGCTCCTGCCAACCTAGCAGTTCGAAAGCACGTCAAAGTGCAAGTAGATAAATAGGTACCGCTCCGGTGGGAAGATAAACGGCGTTTCCGTGTGCTGCTCTGGTTCGCAAGAAGCGGCTTAGTCATGCTGGCCACATGACGCGGAAGCTGTATGCTGGCTCCCTTGGCCAATAAAGCGAGATGAGCGCCGCAACCCCAGTCGTCCGTGACTGGACCTAATGGTCAGGGGTGCCTTTACCTTTACTATGTCACTTGAAACAGTCATGGCTTCCCCCAAAGGATTCTGGGAGCTGTTGTTTGTCAAGGGCGCTGAGAGTTGGTCCATCTGTGAGGGGAATCGGGGTCTCCACACAACGGCACCCTTAACAAACAACCGTTTCCCAGGATTCTCCAGGGGAAGCCATGACTGGAATCGCCACGCTTTAAATGCAGGGTGTGAACATGGCCCGAATCTCTCCCTCGTGCGGCAGGGCCTGGATCCTGGACTCGGGTACCCCATACCTGCCAAGTGGCCCGGAGAAAACGGGACACTCCCTTTCTTTGCGTGAGATGGAGGCGGCCATTTTGGCCGCCGTGATCTCACACGCTCCTGTCTGGAAAAAGCCGTCATCTTGCACGGCACCCAAAACCATGCATTTTTGGGGCACCACGCAAGATGCACCCGAAGAAAAGCACTTTTTGACGGACAAGACTGCGGCGCGGGTCGCATGACTTACCCCGGGAGCGCGTCCCGGAAGACAAGCGTCCCGGTTTTCGATCAGAAAAAGAAGGATAGCACAGTAGCCCTACTTCAGGGTTGGGAAACCTCTGGCCGGCATGTTTCCAAGGGGCATAAGGAGGAGGCCTGCGGTGTGTGTGTGTGTGTTTGCATCTTTGTGTGTGTGAACTGCCTCCTCCTGCCCTGGTTAATATTTAACCGTGGCTTCCTGTGACAGAACAGCTCGCAGTGTAGTGCATAGACAGTGTTCAATAAATCATTGCACAGGGCGGTGGAGGCAGGAGCAAAGGGGGGTGTGGGTGGGTTGGGGGTGCATTGCAGCTGGAGCGGGCGGTGGGCGAGGGGGGGGCGCGTGATAATGGAGATTGCCGAGCAGAGAGCGGGATAAATTATTCATTAAATAAATAAACACGGAGCGAGCTTGCAAGGAGCAGGCGGGAGCGTCGCGGGGAAAGAGGCCTTGGCAAACAGGCCTGGCATGAAACCGTCACCCCCTCCGGGGGCCCCCGGTGGTGGAAACCTAGTCCACGTAAAAGGGGGGGTGAGGCACGCCCAAGGTGCTACGCGTGGCACCCGAGACGGGGAAGTCAAACCGCGGCTCCTCGCGATCCAGCCGTCGCCCGTTAAGCGCCGTGACCGAAGGAACATGTCAAACAAATGTAGGACAAAAACCTGGAGTCTGTTGAACACGCCGTACTTTTAAAGGACGTTTAAAGCACCTCCAAGGACGCTGGGAACTGTAGTTCACCCCCCAACAAAGCAATCTTTCTCAGCACACGTAACAAACCGCAGTTCCCAGGATTCTTGGAGGCGTGCGTTTTAAATGTATGGTATATGTGCCGCCACACTCTGCTTAATGTCTTTGAATTAAAAAGCGAAACCTAATTTTCTAAATGTTAATCATTTTGATTCAAATAAAACGTCCCAAACAAAACTGGGTTTTAATTTTCTAAACAGTTCTATTGTTTTCTTTCAACCTAATGCAAATAAAACACTGATAACCACAAAATAAGAGTAACTGAGGAGGCCAGGCTGAGCCCCAGCCCAAATGCCATCGCACCTCTGGCGACAGTAGTCTCTCCGCTGAAATATGTGAGCACCAGAGAACCCCAAAAGAAAGTTGAATGCATGCTTGCAGTTGGCAACTCATGTTCAGGATGTTAAATGTCCACGTCAACTTTTGATTTCAGCTGTGTCCATACCATATATTTAAAACAAATTCCCCACTCTGAAGAATCCTGGGAACTGTAGTTTCCCCCTTAGAACGCTACAATTCCCAGCACTCTCAACTACTGTTCCCAGGATTCTTTTCATGGGGTGTGCGATTTAAATGTATGGTGCTTATGCTGACTTTTAAAAACCCATTGTGGTCACATCCACACCTTACATTTAAAGCAGTATCATACCACTTTAAACCGCCATGGCTTTCCCCAAAGAATCCTGGGAACTGTAGTTTGTTAAGGGTTCAGAAAGTTGTTGGTAGGAGGCTCCTATTCCTAGAGCTGCAATTCCCAGATTTCCCTAGAAGACAGATTGTTAACACACTCTGAGAACTCCGAGAATCGCTTGGCATCCCTGCAGAACATTGATCAATTGATTGATCAGTCCGTTGTTCAATTGATTGATCAGTCCGTTGTTCAATTGATTGATCAGTCCATTGATCAATTGATTGCATTTCTATCCAGCTTTTTCTTCAAGAAGCTTAAAGCGCCATACATAATTCTACTCCCTCTCCTCATTTAATCCACAAGGCAACACTGGAAGATAGGCTGCCCCAAGGTCACGCCCAGTGAGCGTCAAGGCCAAGGAGGAATTTGAACCTTGGTCCCTCCCAGGTCCTAGCCCAACACTCTACCACAGTGGATAGGCCTTGTTCTGTCATGCTGCCGGTCTGAATCCCCACCACGAACTCAGAAATGCAAGGACCGTATATCTCTGCACTGCAAAACCCACCGCCCAGCTTCAGAAAAGAGTGACCGATGGAGAGCGCTGCGTCCCCACCCACCCCAGTTCACCCAGATCCCACGGTTAGGGGGTGGGCGCCTTTCTCCCTTCCCCTGCCCATTGTTCCATTTCCTGTTTCCTTTTTTAGCGCCACGGTGCCTATTAAAATTGAATGAGGCCCTCATGGCTCGTCGGGTTGAGTCAACGTCTCGCCAGTGCTAAGCCCGCTACACTTCCCCGTCCTCCCAGCGACGTCCGGGGGGCTACGCTGAAGACGGTGGCAATACGGACCACCTGTCCCCAGGGCGTCCATGGGGTTGCCAGCTGGCTACAGTGTTTTGCAAGCCCCAAACGGGGAAAATGTGTGTGGGCAGGAGGACATGCAAGGGTGTTAAGCCTCCAGGTGGGTTCTAAGAGGCTCCGCCTGCAAATCGCCAGGTATTGCATTAGCCCCACCCCAGAGCCAACAGATCACCCTGTGGCTCCACCCTTGGATTGGCTAACTTTAACTCTGGCATTCTAGCTATTCAGCTAGGTGGACCAAGAGTCAGACCCAGGATAAGGCAGCTTCGTCCTATGTTCCTTTAACCCATGGCATAACTTGGCATGAAACAGCCTCCCAGATTCCTATTTAAATCAGCCTTTTTATTCAGAACCATGAGGACTAGCGTCTTGCTTTTTATTAGGCAGAAGGAGCCACTGAGAAGAACAGGAGAGAGCACAAGAAGAGCTGCTGCTGGATGTCAAGGCGGGAGTCAGGAGCAAGTCGGCGATAACTCACAAGGTTGTCTGTGAAGTTAGCTCTTTATTCAAAGAAGCATAACAGTGTAGGCCTAGTGAGTACAGCAACTCTTCCCGGCAGGTCTTGCCCCAGTGAGGCGGTTGTGAGGACGGAAAGTCCCCAACTTCCACCACTTTCTAAGGCTCCTCCCCAGGGCCCTTTCCCAGCAACCTGAGACTCCTTCGTCTTGTCACTCTTTGCTTCACCCTCTTCATGCCTCTTCTGGTTCTGGGAGACCAGGAGGGAAGAGGAGCTGGTCACACAGCAGGAGGGGGAGACTCCCTGGCTTCTTCAGCAGACTGGCCACCCCCTCCTCTCCAGCCTCCGCTTCTCCCTCTGAGTCTGAACCGCTCTCTGCCACTGCATCTTCCTGCTCACTAAACCCCATTCCCTCTTCATCTTCGGACACTTCCTCCTCCCAGCCTGCTCCCTCTGACCAGTCATCACCATCCCAGCAACACTCCTCTGACTCTGAGCCTTCTCCCCCTGGGGGTTCACTTGCCTGAAAGCCTGGAGAGCTGCTGCCTGTCAGTGCAGACAGTACTGAACTAGACAGATCAATGGTCAGACTCAGTATAAGGCAACTTCCTACTCTGTACAGCACAGAACACCTCTCAGATTCAGGTTCTCTCTCTCTCCTCCATCCTCTTCTGAAATGATTCACACATGGATGGAGATTAAAGAAGGGGGGGAGAGCAATGGGGATATATAGACTCTATATTATGGAGAGGGAAACAAGAGTATTGGGGAAGGGGGTGGGGGCTTTACTCCTCCCCTTCCAGTCTCCAGACCACTAACTCAAAGGGGATTATGGAAAGCAGGGTAGGCTGGGGGGCTGAGGATTAAGCCCCCTCCCCACATTGGGGCCACCTTTGGATTTCAATAGCCCTGCAATCCTCAGGATCTGCATGTGAATGGGATCCAGCTACTTCCCATTCTCCTTGCAACTCCAAATCCATGGTCTTGGTGTATGGAGCCAGTGGGCTGGGGGGGCAAGGGGGGGAAGGAGGTGGCAGCCTCAGAATGGAGTACATTCAGATAATTTTAGATTCTGGACCAGACTGAATGGTTTTTCAAGTGGGGGGGGGGGGCGTGAAAACAAGCGTTTTTATACCCCCCTGTCCTCCAAGTAGCTCAAGGTGGCAGAAAGGTTCTTCTCCCCTCCTTTATTTTAATCCACAGAGCAACCCTATAAGGTGGGCTAAGCCTAGAGGCAGGGACTGGCCCAAGGCCACCGTAACCCTCTGTCTGGCAGGCTACACTTCCACCTTTATGGGTCCACCTAGCCTAGAAGATGCGCTTCGGTGGTTAGAAGGCTGGACTAGGACCTGGGTTCAAATCCTTGCTCTGCCATGAAGTCCACCGGGTGTCCAGTCTTACGGCCTAACCTACCTCTCAGGGTTGTTGGGAGGGCGAAAAGGAGAGGAAGAGAATCACAGGTGCCAGCCGGAGCTGCGTGGATTAAAAAAAGAAAGAAAAGAAAGGTGGGAGATGAATGTCATAATAAAAGTAACGAATGCTGCAGCTAACTTGTGCTTTTTCTGCGGAGGCCGCAAGTCAGGGAAAGAAGGTGATAAGATGCTTCCCTTGCTGCCTGTCTGAGTACTGCATCCTCCTGGGGGGATTTGCGGGGGGGGGGGCTGTGTGCCTTAACCCGCTCTTTGCCTCTGCCAGGCTGCCGGCAGAAAGAGAAAGAGACAGAGATCCAAGGAAATGCCAGCCGAGGTGTGAAGAGAGATGGAGAAGGAGCCCCGGTGAAACCACGGATCTGGAGGGAGCGGCTAGACGGCAGGCGGCGGCAGGGAGGCGGCTGGCAAGGCTCTCTGCAGGCTACCTAAGGGAGCCGACCTTTGGCCCTGCCTCGCCTGGCACGTGGGCAGAGATTCTGGCTTGCTAGGGGAACGAGGAAGAGAGGCGTTTTTCTGCATGTGGGAAGTCAAGCAGGGAGGGAGGCTGGTTATAGCCACCTTTGCTAGCCTCTTCGTAGAAAATAAAAGGGCTTCCCAAGCAACTAGCAGCATGCCACAGATGTTGTTGTTGTTTAGTCGTTTAGTCGTGTCCAACTCTTTGTGACCCCCTGGACCAGAGCACGCCAGGCCCTCCTGTCTTCCACTGCCTCCCGCAGTTTGGTCAGACTCATGCTGGTAGCTCATCCTCTGTCGTCCCCTTCTCCTGGTGCCCTCCATCTTTCCCAACATCAGGGTCTATTCCAGGGAGTCTTCTCTTCTCATGAGGTGGCCAAAGTATTGGAGCCTCAGCTTCAGGATCTGTCCTTCCAGTGAGCACTCAGGGCTGATTTCCTTAGGAATGGAGAGGTTTGATCTTCTTGCAGTCCATGGGACTCTCAAGAATCTCCTCCAGCACCAGAATTCAAAAGCATCCATTCTTCAGTGATCAGCCTTCTTTATGGTCCAGCTCTCACTTCCATACATCACTACTGGGAAAACCATGCCACAGATAAAAGGCCCTTTTAAAACGGAGGATTTCAAAACACACCAAACAATAAAAATGGAGGCTGCAGCGTTTGGAGCTCTTAGAGAAAAGACCAAGCAGCAGAGACCGTGAAAGAAGTTCAGAAAATGATGTGTGGCGTGGAGAGACCGAATAAAGTTGTTTTCCCTCTCACGTAACACATCAGTACCTCAATTTTCGGACATCTCCATTTCCAAACATTTCAGTTTTCGAACGCCGAAAACCGGGAAGTAAATGCTTGTTTTCAAATGCAACGCAGACTTCCGCTGCGTCTATCTGTTGTTTTTCACAATTTTCTCTATTGAATTGGCAGACCACCCTTTGTGCCTCGGTTTTCGAATATTTCGGAAGTCAAAAGGTCTTCCGGAAAGGATTATGTTCGAAAACCAGGGTACCATTGTAGTAGAAATCGTGGCCACCCAGTGAGGCTGAATGTCTGAACATTCAGGGTAGATAAAAGAAAGTGCAGCCAAATCTCCATTTACAAGGGAGTTGCGTTTCATTTAAGTGAAATCACGTATATTTGAAACACCGTTGGAAAAGCTTGCAAAACACCTCATTCCGCCCCTTTTGGGGTCACTTCCAGGTTCAGTTTGATGTGCGAATGTGCGGTTGTGCACATATTGAAGAGGCATAAATGGCATGTTGGCTGCATTTTCTTTCTAAAAAGAAGGGAAACAAAGAGAAAAGTGGTGCACACAAACACACAGAGCCATCTGACACAGTTACCTCCCACACAAAAGGTAGTGGACCCTCCCAGCTCTCACCTGGGTGCTTCGCTTTCTTCTCCCAGCCTCCCACCCTGGGAGACCTTCCCTTCCCTGCCTGTCGCGCAGGGTCCTTCATCATCCACCCATCACCTTCCTGTGTATATCCTCATTAAGTCTGAGTAGAGGACATCAAAAAACCCGATCAAAACATGAGCATAGGTCGAGTTAACGGAAGAAGACAGAAGCTAGAAATCATAAAAAACAAAAAGGGAGATGACTGGATTTTTAGAGGGTTTTTTACACGTACGTGTAGCAACAAATGCATAAATAATCCCTGATCTCCAGCTTTTGTTGATTTTAACACAAGCTGAGACCTGGCTAGGAATGACCCAGGAATGTGGCCCTCCTAGATGCTGCTGGGCTCCATCTATCCTGGTCATTGGCAATTCTGGCTGGAGGGCTGATGGGAGATGGAGTCAAGCCGCAGGTCCCCCCAGTCCCACCTTCAAAGAGCACAACTCAGCCAAAGCCCACAGGGAGGTAGGGGTTAACAATGTCCTCTGCCCAGGTCTCATGTCTGAATGAGTCAGTGGGCAAAGCCAAGCAGTGTTTTTGGCCCAGGGGCAAGTTGCACCATTCAGTTGCTCAATGGCTGTCAATTGCTGATCTGGAGAGTCAGATAGCTCAGCCACAAATCAAAGCTCATGGGAAGCTTTCCTGACTGTTAAGGTCTCCCCCACCCCCACCCCTTCCTGGCAAACCACTCTTTCCCTTCCAATTGCCAAGGAATCCGTAGCCAGTGCATTCCTGTAGGAAACATCACTCTGGGCTAAAAATTAACCGGGGAAATAAATTTACATGGTGCAGGTTTCTTGGCAAGGGCTGGTGAGAACTCGTGGGTACTGGGAAAGCAGCCCAGCAGGCAGAAATTCAACAGGAGGAGCATGGGAAGGAACAGAGGAAACTGACATGTTGACCCATCTAGATCAATGTTGCCTGCACTGACTGGCAGCAGCTCTCCATTGTTTCAGACGGGAAAACTTTGCCCTACCTGTAGATACAGCTCTGTGAAGGGCAAGCTACAGATCCCAGGATTCTTTGGGGAAGGGAGGGAGAATGTGCTTCGAATGTACGATATGTTCACTACTGTATAGTGTTGTCCCCAACTAAGTTATACTCAAGAGTCAATCCATCAAAATCAGTGGATCAAATAAAATAAAATAGATTTAGTCAACTGTTTTTAGTTGGCAGCACAAGGGGTCAGTGCACTTGGCTGTTAACCAGAAGGTTGGTGGTTCCAGCCCACCCAGAGATGGCTGCGGGAAGGATTCCTGCACAGAGCAGGTTGGTCTAGATGACCCCTGGGGTCCCTTCCACCTCTACAATTCTATGGTTCTGTTTAATGTGCTTAGAGCTCGCCTTTCCCCAAGCTGGGATTCAAAGTGGCTTCCAGCATTTAAAAACATCGTTCTAGAATACAAAAGCACAAAAAAACCCAAACAAGTTAAAAAGAATAGGGAAAACATACCAGAACAAAATCAGAACCTATAATTAAAATACGGTTTGCCCTGAAAGCAGCCCAGTGGCCAGCACTGCTGGCACCTTAGTTTCCAAAGGCCTGTCTGAACAGGAAGGTTGGCCTGGTGGCGGAAAGATAACCAAAAGCAGAAGGACAATGTCAGTGGTGGAAGCATAGCCAATTTGACCTCTCTTGCTAATTCCACAACTTTGGAGCAGCCATGGAAAAGTCTCTCTCTCTCTCTCTCTCTCTCTCTCTCTCTCTCTCTCTCTCTCTCATCACCAACTTCCATTCTTCTGATGTCAATGGGAACCAGAGAAGGTGCTCACCTGAAGATCTTAGCACCTAGGCAGGTTTGTATAGGGAGATACAATCTTCCAGTTAGCTATATCTATTAATTTCAATGCGTCTGGTTCTGAGCAGGTCGAGTGTCGGGTACAACCCTTAATTACTTTCACTGCAATCTCTTGTCTGAATTGAGCTGCCCTGGATGTGGGCCATAACAAACAATAAATGCACTTTGCCGTGTCCTCGTGAACCTCAGCGCAGCGTGTGCTCTTTATATACATGCGCGCACACCCTTCCCTGTCAGAAACTGTGAGCGCCCAGAAGCAGGCGAACCTATCAGCAATCCAAGTAATTCCCAACAGGAAGTACAAACAGGTGCTTCTGGATTTGTTGGGTTTCCCCTTTTACTTTTTCCTGTCTTGATTCCCTCCCTGACTGCCGGCAGCTCTGTCTGGGATTGGAGCCCTCGCTGCTAATTAGCCGGTGATTAATTGTGGCGGGGCCAGGATATTGATGGCGCCTGCCATTCCCCAATCGGATTCATGTCGCTTAACGGGCTGACAACAGTGGTCGAAAGGCTGGATTGGAGAGACCTGCTAATGTTTCCTTTCCTAGGCTGCCCAGGTGCCTGTCAATCACACATGCATACCCACTCAGTGGTGTAGGGGTCCCTTCCTGATGGTCACGGGAAGACCCCGCTCACAGCCATGCCCCTTCTTTTCTAAATATAGCGCATTATTGAGTTTTTGCTTATGTATTACAAAAAAAAGAAAACCATTGCACAATCAAAAGGTATTACAGTGGTAAAGGTAAGGTAAAGGGACCCCTGACCATAAGGTCCAGTCGTGACTGATTCTGGGGTTGCAGCGCTCATCTTGCTTTACTGGCCGAGGGAGCCGGTGTACAGCTTCCAGGTCATGTGGCCAGCATGACTAAGCCACTTCTGGCAAACCAGAGCAGCGCACGGAAACGCCGTTTACCTTCCCGCTGGAGTGGTACCTATTTATCTACTTGCACTTTGACATGCTTTCGAACTGCTAGGTTGGCAGGAGCAGGGACCGAGCAATGGGAGCTCACCCCGTCATGGGGATTCGAACCGCCAACCTTCTGATTGGCAAATCCTAGGCTCTGTGGTTTAGACCACAGCGCCACCCACGTCCCTGTTACAGTGGTACCTTGGGTTAAGTACTTAATTCGTTCTGGAGGTCTGTTCTTAACCTGAAGCACCACTTTAACTAATGGGGCCTCCTGCTGCTGCTGTTGCGCCGCCAGAGCACGATTTCTGTTCTCATCCTGAAGCAAAATTCTTAACCCGAGGTACTATTTCTGGGTTAGCGTAGTCTGTAACCTGAAGCGTATGTAACCCGAGGTACCACTGTACTGCAAATAAATAAACTTCCAAAAATGCCACCCACCAAGAGATAATCAGGATCCAGCCCCCGATCAAGGTGCAATATGAAATATGACGATTTAATGAGATGTCAAATTAATAAGTTGTCCATAGCAGTATTTGAATATTCAGGCGGTGGCTTTCGGATACCAATTTTTTACGTTTCTGACCAGCATATACGGAAATGTTAAAGATTTCCCCATGTGCTTCAGGATATCCGCACTGATTTATATATCATCGGGACCACCCTGCCAAGCTCTCATGCATTTGTAAATTCAATAAAGGAAAACCAAATGGCCACAAATTGATCTCTTTCCCGTTGCCCCCTCATCACCTGTGGCTTCCGAGAAAGTTTCTCTAGCAAGGCAATGTGCCGAAGTTTATCACACCGATCATTCAGACCTGTCAAATGCACACACTCCGTAGGTGCAGAGTCCCTTTGTGATCGTCACAGGCGCCAACACCCATCGCAGCAAGGCCCCTTCTAAGATTACACAATCTTAGAATCTCATAATTGTACAATAACAGGGAGGCTTTGCAGTGATCAATGCAGATCTCCATGTGTTGCCTCTCAGCCAATGTACTATTTGCCGTGCACATGCAAGAGGAAAGGATTTGGAGTGCTCCAGTATCTTATTTCAGAGCGACTTAAGTTGTGTTTTCCGCATAGCTCCATTGTCTCATAGCAGAACTTACACACCGTTCTCTTGAAACTGAAGCACCTTGAGTTTTCTGTGTTCTTAAACGCTTGGCTATGGAACATACAGAACATCTCCTCGCCTTTCTTCCCACACACCTTTTCCAGAGTAACCCGGAGAGCCCATCCTCAATGGCTGACTCACCTGCTTTCATTCGGATTGATTCCAATCAGCACAAAGACTGATAAGATTCTTCTTCAGAGGCTAAATGTCCCCCTTCCATGCTGGCTGGGCAGCTGGAGGATGCTGGAGGCAGGGGCCCTGCTTCAGAAGTAAAAATGGGACTCTGACCCCCTGCAACCCAGAGCTGCTACACCACTACATAGGGAGAAGGAGAGGGTGCTGATTTGTGTATGCTAATTTCGGGGTATAGATGCATTTAGAAATAGTAGCTGATAGGAACATAGGAAGATGCTTTATACCAGACCCTCCAAGTGTCTCTATTTTCCAAGGACAGTCCCAGTTTCTGATTGGATCCCGGAATGTCCTGCTTTTCCTTAGGACGTCCCTATTTTCATCGGAGAAATGTTGGAAGGTATGGAATTATGTGACCCTCCGAGCCAAGGAGATAAGTAACTATACAACCTTTAGAAGACCTCTGGAGGCAGCCCTGTACAGGGAAGGTTTTTTTTTTCAATGTATAATGTTTTATTATGTTTTTATATATGTTGGAAGCTGCCCAGAGTGGCTGGGGTACAAATATGGTGATGATGGAATAGGATGTCCCTATTTTTATCGGTGGTGCTGGAGGAGACTCTTGAGAGTCCCATGGACTGCAAGAAGATCAAACCTATCCATTCTGACCCCTTCATGGATCACTGCCTTGCCGTGGCGAAGGGGCTTGAATAACTCAGAGAAGCTATGAACTATGCCGAGCAGGGAACCCAAGATGAACAGGTCATAGTGGAGAGTTTTGACCAAACGTGATCCACCTGAAGGAGGAACCGGCAAGCCACTCCAGTATCCCTGCCAAGAAAACTCCATGGACAAAGACAACAGGCATATAAAAGTTATGACGCTGGAAGATGAGCCCCTCAGGTCGGAAGGTGTCCAACATGCTACTGAGGAAGAGCGGAAGACAAGTACAAGTAGATCCAGAGCTGATGAAGCGGCTGGGCCAAAGCCGAAAGGACGCTCAGTTGCGGATATGCATGGAAGCGAAAGGAAAGTCCAATGCTGTAAAGAAAAATATTGCATAGGAACCTGGAATGTAAGAACCATGAACCTGGGCAAGTTGGATGTGGTCAAAAATGAGATGGCAAGAATAAATATTGACATCCTGGGCATCAGTGAACTAAAATGGACGGGAATGGGCGAATTCAGTTCGGATGACTATCATATCTACTACTGTGGGCAAGAAAACCATAAAAGAAATGGAGTGGCCCTCATAGTCAACAAAAGAGTGACGAAAGCTGTACTGGGATGCAATCTCAAAAATGATAGAATGATCTCGATACGAATCCAAGGCAGACCTTTTAACATCACAGTAATCCAAGTTAGCAAGACCAGTGGTCAAGGATGATGGGAACTGTAGTGCAAAAACAGCTGGAGGCCCAAGGTTGGGGAACACTGGTGTAGTGGTTCAGAGCGGTGGACTCGTAATCTGGTGAACCGGGTTCGCTTCCCTGCTCCTCCACCTGCAGCTGCTGGGTGACCTTGGGCCAGTCACACTTCTCTGAAGTCTCTCAGCCCCACTCACCTCACAGAGTGTTTGTTGTGGGGGAGGAAGGGAAAGGAGAATGTTAGCCGCTTTGAGACTCCTTTGGGTAGTGATAAAGCGGGATATCAAATCCAAACTCTTCTTCTTCTTCTTCTTAGGGCACCACAGGTACGTCTCCTGACATTCAGCCCCCAAGATCCTAACTTCTCCCTCTGTTACCTCTCTCCCTCCCCAGTGAATTTAAACCAAGGGTGGGGAATCTCAGGTGTCCAGGGACCACATGTGGCCCTCTGGGTCTTTCCATCTGGCCCTTGGCCCTCTCCCCCTTGCTGGCCTTGCTTTGCACCTCCACACCACTAGGACGCAGAGCAGAACACCTGACCTCTCAGCTTCGTCCCGTCCTCCAAACAGAAAGCTGTCTTGGACGCAGTCAGGCCACTTGCCCATCTAGTGGTGTGTTGTCTGCACTGACTGTCAGCCGCTCTCCAGGACTGAAACTGGGGTCTTCCACATGCCACAGGGCAAGCGCCAGCCAGGCAGAGGGTCACTCGCTCAATTGGGCCACCTGCTCCTACATGGCCCTCCAAAAACATGGCCACCTTTGCCAGCTCCTTCACCTTGCCTCCTCCTCCTCCTCCCTGCTCTCTTACAGCTCATTCCATCTAGCAATTTCGGCGGCCATGGGGAGAGCAGGCAAGGCAGGCAGGCAGGCAGGGGGGGATGGCTGGTTTGTTCCCTCAGCAGCCGGCGGCGCCAAGGAGAAAATGAGGCAATAAATAATCGGGGGATGGGAACGGATGAGCCCTGGCGCTGCGCTACGGTAATGCTGAAATATGGCTCCGCTGGGTTCAGGGGCGGCGCTTGCAAAGACTCTGTCGCAGAAAACCGAGGCGGGAGCCCGGTGCTTCGTGCTGGCAAGCTGGAATTCTGGGATGGTGCATAGGGTGGGGGGGACGCAACAACATCGGATCTGGCCCCGAGAGAGAGAGAGAAGGAAATTTAGGGGCCTTGACATCACCCTACAACCCCAGTTTCCTGGGTTGACCAGCAGCCGACGGCCATCGCAGCTAAAACAGAACCTCCAGGTCAGGGGCAGTCTACCACTGAACAGCCACTGCTGGGTGGGGCAAGGGCAAAGAGGCAGAGGAAGGCTGCTGCGTTCGTACTCCACTTGCCAGCTTTCCAAGTGGAATATGGTTGGCTGCGGCAGCGGACAGGGCTGCTGGGCCACAGAGTTGGAGGGGACCTAGGAATGGAGGAATCGCAGCTGAAAAATCCTTGGCAGAGGGCCTCCCAACATCTCTTTCAAAATTTCCAATGAAGTCCACTACCTTCTAAGGGAGTCTGTTCCACTGGGTCCTTGGGGCTGACAAGGTCTCTGTCCTTCAACCCCTCCCTTCTCCTCTGTGGAGCAAATTTCTCCTGCTGAAGGAAGGTGCTTGTAACTGCTGGGACACCAGAAAAGCCCTTTTCTGGATCAGGCCCATGACCCATCTAGTCCAGCATCTTGTTTTCACACAGTGGCCAACCAGATATCCCCTTAGTCTCTCATAAGAGCATAAGAAGATTCCTGTAACGCTTGGACCAATCCAGACACCCTGTTTCACTGTTAAATTTGCTAAAGAGAAGGAAGGAAGGAAGGAAGGAAGGAAGGAAGGAAGGAAGGAAGGAAGGAAGGAAGGAAGGAAGGAAGGAAGGAAGGAAGGAAAGAAAGAAAGAAAGAAAGAAAGAAAGAAAGAAAGAAAGAAAGAAAGAAAGAAAGAAAGAAAGAAGGAAGGAAGGAAGGGTGCACTTATGAGGACTTGTGTTCATGATGCTATCAAGGTGCTTAGACATGATCTCACATTCAATACTCTTTGCACCTGAAAAAGTTCCAGGGCAGGCAGACTGCTACCTTTCTAACCTGTGCATAGGTAAAGGTAAAGGGACCCCTGACCGTTAGGTCCAGTCGCGGATGACTCTGGAGTTGCGGCGCTCATCTCGCTTTACTGGCCCAGGGAGCCGGCGTTTGTCTGCAGACAATATTTCCAGGTCATGTGGCCAGCATGACTAAGCTGCTTCTGGCGAACCAGAGCAGCGCATGGAAACACTGTTTACCTTCCCACCGGAGCAGTATCTCTTTATCTACTTGCACTTTGACATGCTTTCGAACTGCTAGGCTGGCAGGAGCAGGGACCGAGCAACGGGAGCTCACCCCGTCGCGGGGATTCGAACCGCCAACCTTCTAATCGGCAAGCCCCAGGCTCTGTGGTTTAACCCACAGCGCCACCCGCACGCCCCATAACTTCCTGCTAAAACCCTGAATCTTTCTATGCCACAAACATTAAGATTTATTTTTTTTGTCTCGTCGTTGTGGTGCTGGGTTAGGTACCCTTCTAGAAGGTAATAATGTCAACCAATAAAGCCAACTGATGCCTGGATGGTCTATTATCCACCCACCGCTAATGTGGTATGATTGCATCAATGACACAGTGCAGGATTCACCCGCAGAAAAACAGAAAGCCCATCAGTCTGGAGCGGGGAACCTAAAGAACAGCAGAAGAGGCCAGGTGCTGGATCAGGCCAAAGACCCACCTAATCCTGCCTCCTGTTCCCATAGTGGCCAACCAGGTGCCTTTTGGGAATCAGGACCTGAGTAGAAAAGTACCCTCAAACCCCACAACTGCCCCATTTTAAGCGGGACATCCCAGATCATCCTGGCTTCTGCTTGGATCCTGGAATGTCCTGTTTAAGACAGGCACCTGGGCGTAAGTCAGCAGGGTCATGTCCAACCGTGCTGATAAGTGCCAGACCGCTGGGACCAGAAGGCGCTCTGGTATGAACCTGTTGACAATTCTAGGGTGGCGCTTTGGGAACGCCAAAGGGTCATGCCAGAGCACATCTGGGAGGCTGCGCCTGCCACCACAGGAGGAGGAGGAGGAGATGGGCAAAGGAGGGGGTGGGTGGGCAGCAGTGGCAGGTGCCAGCAGGCACACGATGGGGGCAGCGAATGGTGCAGGATATGTGTATCCCAGTTTGCTCCCCCAAAATGTTGGTGCGTACACACTTAGGTACTCTCCCTTTCTCCGTTTTTCAGCAACTGGTATTCAGAAACAACATCACTGCCTTCAACCAGGGAGGCGAAACATAGCCATTGTGGCTAGCAGCCACTGGTCGCCTTAAAATTCTCCATTAGTTGGTCCAATCCTCTTTTACAGCCATCCATGTGAGCCACTGCCGAGTCCTGAATCTTCCCTCGAAATTATTAGCTGTGGGGATATGAGACTGTCCTTAAAACTTTTTACGTTTATTTATTTTTTAATTGTATTGGTTTCCCCCCTGCTTTCTGGTTTGCATTTTGGAGGGAGGGAACGGCAGGACAGACATTTTTAGTAAATAAAGTAAAGTAAAGACAGCTGGTTACTTTGGAGTAAACACAGGGAGGATGGGGCCAGTAGTGTTTCTGGAAGTCTGCATTTTAATGTCAGCATATTGCGGAATGGATGGGTGGGGAATGTGCTCCATAAATGCGTTGCTGACCCGGCCCCTTTGGGGCCTGTGAATCTGTCACTGGGATGTGTCCATCTGCCCCCCCACCAACTCCCCAACAGCCCCCTCTAAATTATTCACACCATCGATCCCGTTTCTTGCTGCTCAAGCGTCTGGCCTTGAGCTTGCCGGACCTGGCTGAGAAATGGGGTGTGTGTGTGTGTGTGTGTGTGTGTGTGTGTGTGTGTGGTTGAAAATCACAAACCAGCCAGACCTTTGCATTGCACCCCAGCCAAGCGACACTCTCAGAGTAGGCCCACTGATATTAACAGATAATTTCAGGCAGGGCTTGGGGAACCTTTGGCCCGCCAGACATGGCTGAACTACAGCCCCCATCATCCCTGGCTGTTGGCCACGCTTGCTGGGGCTGATGGGAGTTGTAGTTCCGAAACATCTGGAGGGCTGCAGATTCCTCCACATCTCATTTCATAGTAGCTCAAGGAAGGTACACCTGTTTAGCATGCAGAATGTCCCAGATTTAATCCTCAGCATCTCCAGGTAGGGCTGGGGGTGTCCCCTGCCCTACCTGAAACCCTGGGGAGCCACTGCTGGCCAGTGAAGACAATATTGAACTAGATGGATCAATGGCTTGATCCAGTTTGAGACTGCTTCCTATATTCCTATTTATTAAAGTAAAATTCCAGTCCTCCTGGGAATAAGAAAATAGGGTAGTTTCCCAAGTTTCTATATAGTCATGTCCATGAATTTCTTTTTTTTTATAAGATATTTATTAAGATTTTTTCACACATTACAATAAAAATGAAAAAATAAAAAGAAAAATGCAAAATAAAAACAGTTAAAAAACACATTAATTTTCCGTTTCTTATTTTCCTTAAGCTTATTTCCCCGGACCTCCTCATACCTCCCTTTTTTGTATTCCACTTAAATTTATTAGTTCAACAAATCCTTACCATTAAGCTTTTACCCATTTATAGACCTTTGTTTCATATTCTCTTAAAGCATTACAGCTAGAAACCACTTAATTTCTATCCAACATCATTCTAACATTCATTAATTTTACAATATTTCTGTAAACAATCTTTAAATTTCTTCCAATCTTCTTCCACCGACTCTTCTTCCTGATCCCGGATTCTGCCAGTCATTTCTGCCAATTCCATATAGTCTATCACCTTCATCTGCCATTCTTCCAGAGTGGGTAGATCTTGTGTCTAGTCATGTCCATGAATTTCAATGGACAAACCAATGCAGAAAGGTCTAGTGATACCTGGAGGGTCATGCGCTCTTCCACCCACTTCTGTAAGTGCATTTAATGTGTGATCCCTGATTTGCTGGGACATGTGCCTGGTAGAGGGGTGTGGGAACTGGTGGCCATCCAGATGTAGCTGGACTACAACTCACATCATCACCCCTGACCCTTGGGCCATTCTGGCTCTTCGGCAGGTTGAAGAAGGCTGCAGTTACGGGACAAAACGCACCCTAGCAGGCCGTTATTCCCTGGTTGTGCTGCAGCTAAAGCAGCACCTGTTGGATTTCTGCCTCCTTAAAGGCACACAGGTGCTAGGGGAGGAGGCCTGCTGCCCAAGTCAGAGACGACTTGAGGAGGCAGGCAGAAGTTGCGCCAGGGAAGGGGTTAACCCCCTGCTATCATTTGATCCAAGTAATTATTTTCCCTAATCCCCTGTGAGGCAGGCTCTGCTTTGAGGGGCTTATTCACAGATTGTCCCGGTGCCAGTGGGTAATTACCCTGCGATTACTCACCCGGTGACATGGCTGTGATTAAAGCCAATTAAACCCAGGGAAGGAGGGGTGGGGAGGAGGGGTGGGCAGGAGAGTGGGTCTCGGGAGACCCCCTTCTTTCCTTCCTTCCTTCTTACAAGGCTTGCGAGGGGTGGGGGTCCGTAGAAATAAAAACCTTACACCAAAAAATATATGTCTGCTGCTCTTCTTCTTTCTCATTCCTTTTTACAGAAGCAGATATTTCTTTTTTATCATTCCTGAATCATCCTAACATTTTTCTAACCTAATTATCCAACCTTGGTCCCCTGAAAGAAAAAGCCAGTGCGTCTCTTAAGTGATGGGGTAGTGCATGATTGCGCAAGCACCATGCATTCAAGGCACATTTAAATCACACCAATAAGAATCCTGGGAAATGTGTTAAGGGCGCTGGGAACTGTAGCACTCCAATTGTTCCTAGGGTTCTTTGGGGGAAGCAATGGACATAGATGTATGGTGTGTTGCAGCCTATTTTGACTAAGTAGTTGAGCTTCAAATTGGGAAGTTCTGGGTTTGAATCTCAATCTTGGATAAACCGCATTCTCTCCCCCCCCCCCTCTTTCAGATTCAACTCTGCAAAAGAGGGAAAGGCTGCAGATCAGAGGGGTCAAGTATAGTGCTGGCTCCAGATATTAGGGGGGTAGGGGCTACATTTAACTGCACACCTTCCTAATTTCCAATTTCCAAAATAATCCGAGAACCAGAACCTCAGCCACCTTTTGGATTTCATCCCTCCTAATTCTGCCATGCAGTTGTCTAGCTAGCCAGCCAAATAATGTGTACATAAATGCATGTACTAGGGCAAAGCATGAGTAACATGCATGTATTAGTGAACATAGAAATATGTGTTACATTAGGAGACTTGCTTTTCAAAAACACGTTTACTGGCCAAAACTGCATACAGAATTGCATATATCAGGAGAGATTTGCATGCATATTTTGATGTGTTTTGACGAGTGTTATTTTTAAAAGGCCAACTAGTGTGAAAATAACAACAAACTGAGGCCACATTTACACTGTACATGAAACCACTTAAAGCAGAAATGGCTTCCTCCAAAGAATTCTGGTAGCTGCAGTTCGTTGAGGGTGCTGAGTGTTGTTAGGAGATAACCCTACTCCCCCCCCCAAAAAAAAATCCCTTCACAGAGCTATAATTCCCAGAGTTCTCTGAGAGGAGGGACTGATTCTT
This sequence comes from Podarcis bocagei, assembly GCF_964188305.1. Taxonomy (NCBI): domain Eukaryota; kingdom Metazoa; phylum Chordata; class Lepidosauria; order Squamata; family Lacertidae; genus Podarcis; species Podarcis bocagei. The sequence continues at coordinate 34,676,550 of NC_138142.1, forward strand.
AAGCCACTCTGGAAACTACAGCTCTGTGAGAGGAAGAGAATCTCCTAGCAACTCTCGGCACCCTGAACGGTCATGGTTTCCCCTGAGGAATTCTGGGAGTTGTGGTTGGTTAAGGGTGCTGAGCGTTGTGAGGAGGCCCCTATTCTGCACCCAGAGTGACAACTTCCACAGTGGTTCAACAAATAAACCTTACTCACGGCGGACTCTGGGAACTGTAACTCCCTTGACGCACTTAATGAACTACAGCTCCCAGAATCCTTTGGCGGAAACTGCAACTGTTCAACGTGGCTTCGCTGTATATGGCATGAATGTGGCCTGATAGACTCTGCCACCCCCATCCCTAGGGCAAGGTGCCGCTCAAAGTGCTGAGGAGAAGGTCCTGGGTTCAAGCACAGCCCTGCCAGGCTTATCAGTAATTGCCGCAGAGGCCCGCAGCGAAACCTTCAGGATGTACATGCTGGGCACATTAACATGGCAGGGCCCCAACCTACAGGATAGCATCGCTTCATTTCGGCAAACAAAGCCTTTCTGAGCATGCCGTCCTCAAAGCTCTGGAACTGCCCGCTTGGAAACAGCATGAGCTTTTATCAGAGCCACTGATGAAGCTGGAACGTTTTGCCATACAAATAGGAAGGGGGGGGGGACACATCTGTTTTGTTAATCACGGCAACATTATTTTAGCGATTAGTCAAATCCTAAAAAGGAACCCGGAGAAAGTGGCGCTTGATGCTTTTGTAATGATACGGAATCACAGAATTGTAGAGTTGGAAGGGACCCAAAGGTCATCTAGGCCAAACCCCTGCAATGCAGGAATCTCAGAGAGTGGGTGGGGTTTTTTTTTGGGGGGGAGGAATTGTGACAGAAGAAAATGATGGGCTATGCTTCCCCCCATCCTTCTGGGTACAGTGGTGGAGGAACCCTCTCTGGCACCCGGGGCGGCGCATCCCATATGAACTGCGCATGTGCGTCATCCCGTGCATGCAAAGTCCGTACGGGCTGCCGCTCGCATGCAACCGTACTGGCTGCTGCTTGCATGGCAACCATAGAGGCTGCCGCACGAGCAGCATCCCGTACAAACTGCGCATGTGCGGCGACCATACAGGGTGCTGCACATGTGCAGTCCGTATGGGATGCCGCTCGCATACGGTGACCGTACAGTTGCACGAGAGTGGTACGGACAGCGCTCGGCCGCTCTACAGCTGGGGGGAGGCAGGGGCCATCTTGTCACCCCTCCCAGAGTGGCACCTGGGGTGACATGCCCCCTCCGCCCCCCCTTCCTATGCCACTGCTTGGGTAGTTCCCACATAAGCACCCTAGAGAGCCAGCGGTGGCCTAGCAGTTAGAGAGTCGGGCTGGGACGTGAGTTCAAATTTTGACGCTCAACGGTCGTGAAGTTTGCTGGGTGGTGACCTTGAAATTCTCAGCCTTGCATACCTCGCAGGGTTGTTGTCTAGGAACACAGGAAGCAGCCTTATGCTGAGTGTCAGGACCTTGGTCCATCGGGCTCAGTACTGTATACACTGACAGATCCTCCAAGTGTCCCTGTTTTCCAGGAACAACCCTAATTTAGAGAAGCCGTCCTAGTTTATGATGTGATCCTGGAATGTCCTGTTGTTCCTTAGGATGTCCCTACTTTCACTGGAGAAACGTTGGATGGTATGACATTATCCAACCCTCGAGCTGGCTGAAGGCAATCCTGTATAGGGAAGCTTTTTTAAAAAAAGGTTTTATGTTTTTATATATGTTGGAAGTTGCCCAGAGTGGCTGGGGCAACCCAATAAGATGTGTGGGGTATAAATGGTAAAATTATCATTATGGAATGGGACGTCCCTATTTTCATCAGATAAATGTTGGAGGGTATGCACTGACAGGAGGGACACGGGTGGCGCTGTGGGTTAAACCACAGAGCCTAGGACTTGCTGATCAGAAGGTCGGCGGTTCGAATTCCCGCGACGGGGTGAGCTCCCGTTGCTCGGTCCCTGCTCCTGCCAACCTAGCAGTTCGAAAGCACATCAAAGTGCAAGTAGATAAATAGGTACCACTCCAGCGGGAAGGTAAACGGCGTTTCCGTGTGCTGCTCTGGTTCCCCAGAAGCGGCTTAGTTATGCTGGCCACATGACCCGGAAGCTGTACGCCGGCTCCCTCGGCCAATAAAGCGAGATGAGCGCCGCAACCCCAGAGTCGGTCACGACTGGACCTAATGGTCAGGGGTCCCTTTACCTTTACTTATGCACTGACGGACAGCAGCTCTCCAGGGTTTTGGGCAGGGATCTCTTCCAGAACCTACTTGGAGATGTCATCGGAGACTGAATCTGAGGCAGATGCTCTATCACTGAGCTATGGGTTTTCCCCATATAAAAACATAATAAAACTGCCTGCAAGGTAGTTCATGAAGTGGAATCTCATCTGAAACATCCTTAAAAAAAAAAAAAAAGTCGGCAACTATATATTTTATAGTAACACAACAGCAAAATCGCACCCCCTCCTCAAATTCCTCCTCCGCTGCTTATTCTCACCCTCCAACAATAACCCAGGGCACTTCACTTGAAGAAGAGGCAGCTATTGACCCGCTCCGGTCAATATCACCTGCTGCAGGGGTTGTGGTTGCCAGTGTTTCTTAAGTGTTGGATAGGAGTGGGATTGCTTCAGAAGCCAGGGACAGAAGAAGCCTGTGCCCTGCCTTTTGATTCAGAGCTGGTCTCTTGCACACTCCCTCTCTGGCTGCTTGGACTCTTCTGGAGAGAGGCAGAGAGAAAGGAAGTTGCCTTCCTGCTTTCCATTCCCTTTACCCCCAGCTCTGGCCCGTGGTGGCTGCCCTGGGGCGAAGTCCTTTGAAGGCGGCTTGTGGCAGCTTTCTCCTCCAGGCCACATCTGCCCTTCGCTTCCACTCTGCATCCTGTCCGCCGGCGGGCTGGTCAAGGTGCGAGCCTCCGTTCGGAAAGCGGAAGCGTTGAGGAGCTGGGGACTGAGCCTCCAGGAAGACAGTGCTTGCGAGATTGCGTTAAACCCAAATCACCCATTAAAAGAGTATCGTAGCAGCTCAAGGCATTGGTGGCGTCCGAGGTGGATACAGTGGTGCCTCGCAAGATGAAATTAATTCGTTCCGCGAGTTTTTTCATCTAGCGAATTTTTCGTCTTGCGAAGCATGGTGTCGGAAAAGTTTTGGAAAAGCTTCAAAAATCACCAAAAATCTCAAAAAAGGCTACCACACCGCGTTCTATGAGTTGCTCCTCGAACTCAAGTCGCAACTGTATTAACGGTGTTAAGAAAAAGGAAACAAACTTGCAAGACGTTTTCGTCTTACAAAGCAAGCCCATAGGGAAATTCATCTTGCGAAGCAGCTCAAAAACTGCAAAACCCTTTCGTCTAGCGAGTTTTTCGTCTTGCGAGGCATTCGTCTTGCGGGGCACCACTGTAGCTGCAAGGCACTCTGTTCATGCTCACTCAACCGCTTTGGGCTGTGGAACAGGCACTGCTAGAGGGGCCATAGGGATAGTTGTCCCACAGCGATTCGAAATCAATCACTTTGGAACTCCCTGCCTGTTGACACCAGGCAAGAGCCTTTGCTAAACTCTCTCCAGCTCCTGCTTAAAACATTTTTTGTTCAGACAAGCCTATCCAGGCAAGTAGCATGTTGCCAAGTTTCACAGAAGCATGGAATTGTAGAGTTGGAAGGGACCTCGAGGGTCTTCCAATAAATAATAATAATAATAATAATAATAATAATAATAATAATAATAATAATAATAATAAAATAATATTTATACCCCACCCATCTGGCTGGGTTTCCCCAGCCACTCTGAGCGGCTCCCAATAGAATATTAAAAACATGATAAAAGATCAAACATAAAAAACATCCCTAAACAGGGCTGCTTTCAGATGTCTTCTAAAAGTCAGATAGTTATTTATCTCCTTGACATCTGATGGGAGGGCGTTCCTTAAGGCGGGCGCCACTACTGAGAAGGCCCTCTGCCTGGTTCCCTGTAACCTCAATTCTCGCAGTGAGGGAACTGCCAGAAGACCCTTGGGTTGAATGATGGGGGTGGAGACGCTCCTTCAGGTACACTGGACCGAGGCCGTTAAGGGCTTTAAAGGTCAGCACCAACACTATGAATAGTTTTTTCTTATTTATAATTTTAATACTTCTCATAAGCCGCTTAGAGGTTTGACTACAATCAAGTGGCATATACAGTCAAGCAGATTTGTTGTCTCAATAAATAAAAATAAAATAAAATTGTTTACAGCAGTGGTGGGGGAATCTCAGGGGTTGGGACCAATTGCGGCCTGCAATGACCACACTTTCTCACCAGCGTTAAGATTCCCCGTTAAAAAAGAGTTAAAAACAGGCATTTCAAAATATTGAAAAGATGGGTTGAAATCAACAGCAGCTAAGAATCATCATCATCATTATTATTATAATTATCATTATTATCAACATCATCATCTTTCTTTTCATCCCAAGGTCTCAGGGCAGGTTACAACAATTAAAAACACAATGCTAAAAACAGTTTGGAACAGCTTGCAATCACAGAAATAAGGCCGGTCCTAAAAATACTATCTCAGGTGTCAAAAGCCAGGATGCTGCAGCAAGATCACTGACGGGAGTGAGGCCTTGTCAGCATGTAACATCTGTGCTCAGAGATGTGCCCTGGATTGCCAATTTGCTATCAGGCCAGGTTCAAGGTGCTACTCTCCGTATACAAAAGCCTTTAACAACCTGGACCAGTTTCCCTGCAAAACTGTCTCGGCCCTTATATCCCCACCTGACTGCTTTGATCAACAGAACTGGCGCAGTTTATAGGTGCCACACAGCACCCATTCTGCCTTTACAAGAGATTGAGCTTTTGTTGCCTATCGATAACAAGCAGGTGCCTTCACTGTATTATTTTCGGGGCCAACTAAAAACATTTTTCTTTAGACAAACCTACTCAGAAGCTCGGCCAATAAAGCGAGATGAGTGCCGCAACCCCAGAGTCGTTCACGACTAGACCTAATGGTCAGGGGTCCCTTCACTTTTACCTTTACCCAGAAGCTTAGAAAGCTGGTGAGTGTTTCAATAAGTTTTTGTTGTTTTGTTGTTGTTTAGTCGTTTCCGACTCTTCATGACCCCATGGACCAGAGCACGCCAGGCACTCCTGTCTTCCACTGCCTCCCGCAGTTTGGTCAGACTCATGTTTGTAGCTTAGAGAAGACTATTCTACCATCTCTGTCATCCCCTTCTCCTTGTGCCCTCCATCTTTCCCAACATCAGGGTCTTTTCCAGGGAGTCTTCTCTTCTCATGAGGTGGCCAAAGTATTGGAACCTCAGCTTCAGGATCTGTCCTTCCAGTGAGCACTCAGGGCTGATTTCCGTCAGAATGGAGAGGTTTGATCTTCTTGCAGTCCATGGGACTCTCAAGAGTCTCCTCCAGCGCCAGAATTCAAAAGCATCAATTCTTCGGCGATCAGCCTTCTTTATGGTCCAGCTCTCACTTCCATACATCACTACTGGGAAAACCATGGCTTTAACTATACGGACCTTTGTTGGCAATAAGTTTTTAGCCCATTGTTATTTTAAATTTTCGGATGTCTTAAATTATTGTTGCTAATTCTTCTTCTTATTTTATCTTTTACTTTGTAAACCGCTTTGAGGGTTTCTTTTACAATCAAGCAGTGTATACATTTCCGGAAATAAATAAAAAGCCACCATAACTTCAGTCTGTTTGGTTAGGCTTCTCTGAACAAAAGATAATGTTCTAAGAAGGTGACGTTTCATACTGTAAGATCATCAGGGCAGGGACCCTTCTCCTTCTACCCACATCTTTGTGCTATTCTGTAAAAAAACCAAACACAGTGCGTATTTACTGCACTGCCACAATCGCAACAAAGGCAGGCGCATGCCTGAAGTTTTATAAAAATTACAAATCTTCCAGAGGGAGAAGTGTTTGTCCTTTCTCCAAAATGCTAGATTAGAAGTTGGGGGCGGAGGAGATCCTGGAGGAAATCAATTGACAGTAAATCCCCAGCAGACGAGAGTTATAAGGACACTGTTCATACTGTATAAAGGCAAGGCCTCACCAGCTTCACCAGCCCCCCGCCCCCAGGATTGATCTGCCCAGCCGCCATCAGAAATCTTTCAAGATGGATCTATGCTCAACACCTGAGAGAAGCAGAGTTGGTTCCATAGTCAATGTTGCTGTGTAATGTATGGCAATTAGCACGGGGCTGTATCTCGGTTCCGATTACACCTACTGAAATCGATCAGCATGACAAACTGAGGCCCATTAATCTCATTGGGTCTACTCTAGGTAGAATTAAGCTGGGTGCCGCCTACTGTACCCCAGGGAAGAGGAACCTTATTTTGTTTCTTTTAGCCCGAGGGCCGCATTCTATTCAAGGTAACCTTCCAAGGGCCACATGCTAATGGTGGGTGGAGCCAGAGGTTAAGTGGGTGGAGCAACACACAGTGAATTTTACCATTGTTACAGCAGGCTAGTTTCTGTAGACACGCCTTCTCTGTCCTCCGTTCAAGGAAGCTAGAGCCATGGCTCAGTTGGAAGAGCATGAGACTTTTAATCTCAAGCCATGTTGGATGAAATATTTATGCATCAGTGGTTCCCAAAGTGGGCAGTACTACCCCCTTGGGGCAGTGGGGGGTGCTGGAAATGTAAATGACTGCCAGTCTTTGAAAAGATGGTAGTTCATCAGTTTTCCTGACTTAGGACTCAGTCAGGGAGGGACGCAGGTGGCGCTGTGGGTTAAACCACAGAGCCTAGGATTTGCCGATCAGAAGGTCAGCGGTTCGAATCCCCGTGACGGGGTGAGCTCGGGTCGCTCAGTCCCTGCTCCTGCCAACCTAGCAGTTCGAAAGCACGTCAAAGTGCAAGTAGATAAATAGGTACCGCTCCGGCGGAAAGGTAAACGGCGTTTCTGTGCGCAGCTCTGGTTTTGCCAGAAGCAGCTTAGTCATGCTGGCCACATGACCCAGAAGCTGTACACCGGCTCCCTCAGCCAGTAAAGCGAGATGAGCGCCGCAACCCCAGAGTCGGTCACGACTGAACCTAATGGTTAGGGGTCCCTGTACCTTAGATTGGTAAAGAAAAAGACAAAATTAAAAAATTCCTTCCAGTAGCGCCTTAAAGACCAACTAAGTTAGTTCTTGGTATGAGCTTTCGTGTGCATGCACAGCTCATACCAAGAACTAACTTAGTTGGTCTTTAAGGTGCTACTGGAAGGAATTTTTTTATTTTGACTATGGCAGACCAACACGGCTACCTATCTACTAAAGAAAAAGTTTTATATGTGTTGTATATGCATTATTGCACTGTGACACCAGGTGGCGCTGTGGAGCTCCATTTTTGCCAAGGCGATTTCTCATACAAAGTTTACAACGCGTTTTCCTGAAACGCTTATTTGATGTGTCTGAATCCAGCCCTAGTTAAGCTAAATAGCTTTAATTTTGTTTTGAATACATGCACAATTGTTTTCATCTTAGTGTTGTTGTGTTATCATCTTAGCGAGTCGTGCAAAGTGCTATTCTGAATAGGGGGCGTTGGAGGTGAATTTATGGAACAAAGGGGGTGCCCTCCCCCCAAAAAAGTTTGGGAACCACTGGGCTAGATGACCTTTGTGGTCCCTTCCAACTCTACAGTTCTATGACATCATGGACACATTTCAGCCACGCAAAAAATCCTCAAGGAGGGCATGAGGCAGAAACAGTGAAGCTCGTGGTCTGCAGAGACGGGGTGCAGCTGGGGTGCAGCGCAAGAGAGTCCCAAGCCCCAGACAGAGAGGCTTAAAGCAAAATACAGATTTGGGTCTGAGCTTCCCCAACCCTGCTCTGTAGATCTGTCACAGTCAATAGCTGTTGGGAGATCCTCAAATAATCTCTTTATCAGCAACCTTACTTCTTGTGACAGCGAGGTCCCCAAGTTAACCCAAAGTACAAATTAAGGGAGCGGCTGCAGCCTTTGCAAGCAGAAGGTCCAAGGTTCAATCCCTGGCAACTCCAGGGTAGAGCTAGGAGAGAATCCAGCCAGAAACCCTGGCCAGCCGCTGCTGCCAGTCAGTGCAGTGGCGTAGCGTGGGTTGTCAGCACCCGGGGCAAGGCAAGTAATTTGTGCCCCCTAACCCGTGGATTTGCGCCCCCTAACCCGTGGATTTGCGCCCCCTAACCCTAACCCCCAGATGTTGCGCCCGGTGCGGACGGCCCCCCCCCTGCACCCCCCACGCTACGCCACTGAGTCAGTGTAGACAATATTGAGCTAGGCAGACCAATGGTCTGTCTCAGCATAAGGCAGCTGCTTCCTGTATTCCTATATACAGTGGTACCTTGGGTTAAGTACTTAATTCATTCTGGAGGTCCATTTTTAATCTGAAGCACCACCTTAGCTAATGGGGCCTCCTGCTGCTGCCACGTCACCGGAGCACGATTTCTGTTCTCATCCTGAAGCAAAGTTCTTAACCCGAGGTACTATTTCTGGGTTAGCAGAGTCTGTAACCTGAAGCGTATGTAACCCGAAGTACCACTGTATTGAGTACCATGAGGACTGGAATCTTACTTTAATTTGGGGGGAAAGACCATAGTCCAGCGTCTCAGCACCAGCCCCTTAATGTTCCTGGCCTACAATACGTGCATTAGTTTCATGAGCATCTCTCTTCCCAGGCATCCAACGCTCTCATTGGCCCTGCTGCAGTGATTCAAGAAAGGGAAATTTATTTCAGGAAGAGCTGGCAGCGGAGAGGAGGGGTTCAGCCCGCAATAAAAACCAGGTTGGTGTAAAGTTGAAAAGCTAATGCCGGGGTTTTTCTCCTGGGCGGGGGTGGGGGGGAGAGAGAGAGAAATAAGAGGCCAATTTCTGCTGAATCGCCTCCCTCGCACAGACCATTTCACGCCTCTAACAAAAACTGGGAGAGAGAAAAAAACTTTTGCCTACGAAAGCAGGCGCACGGCAATAAACCAGGCAGCCTCCAAAGCGCCGCAGAGATTTTTGTCTCCCCCTCGGGGGCAATGAAAGGGGTTTAGCATGCGAGTGGCAGAAGAAGATGCGGCTGGATGCGGCCCTGCAGCCACACTGGACAGCCCGGCACGTCCAGCCTGGCACAGCAGCAGGATTACCGTCCATCAGGCTTAGAAAACGGAGACAGGAGATGGGGGGGCTTCGGTGGGGGGAGGCCAGACAGAAACGTGCTGAGGAATCAGGGGAGCCTGCTAGACATGGCTTCAAATGCCTCGTAGGCACCAACAGGTCACACGTTCCGCATAATACATTTTTCCTGTCCTGTTTTCACATTTGTTCCCCCGCTAGTGGAAGAAATTCAGTAAGAGGCGACATGATTGAAGTTCGTAAAACTTTTTCCACGTAGAAAAAGAACTACACAACTTTCAGAATACATGCGAAGGCAGCCCTGTGTCGGGAAGTTCTTAACATTTGACGTTTTATTGTGGTTTTATACGGGTTGGAAGCTGCCCAGAGTGGCTGGGGGAACCCAGCCAGATGGGTGGGGTATAAATCATAAAATTATTATTGTTGTAGAGCAAAGTTCTTCTTTCTCTCTCAGGACACCAGAAAGAGTGGACATTCCGGGAGGCTGAATGTTAGAAGATTCAGGACAGAGAAAAGAAACTGCTTCACGCGGCTCATAGTTAAACTATGGAACTCTCTGCCACTGGAAGAAGCGATGGCCTCCAACATGGATGGCTTTAAAAGAGGATTAGACAGATTCGTGGAGGAGAGGGCTGTCAATGGCTACCAGCCACAATGGGCTATGCTCTGCCTGATGCAACAGGGCCCTTCTTATGGGCTTACCAATGTATCTTTGAATTTTGTAATGCGGTTCTCCTGCTGAGTAATTGGGGGGGGGGAGCAAAGACTGGGGTAAAGCATGCATCGAAAAGCATATAAAAATGCATCGGGTTAGGGGGAATATTTGTTGCAAAAATCCGTAAGGGTATATGAAAATGTTCCGATTGGGAGAAATTTGCAGTTAGAAATATGGTGAATGTTCACAAGGCCTTTAAAACTAAATACAGCGGTACCTCAGGTTAAATACTTTATTCGTTCTGGAGGTCAGTTCTTAACCTGAAACTTTTCTTAACCTGAAGCAGCACTTTAGCTAATGGGGCCTCCTGCTGCCGCCGGAGCACGATTTCTGTTCTCATCCTGAAGCAAAGTTCTTAACCTGAGGTACTGTTTCTGGGTTAGCGGAGTCTGTAACCTGAAGCGTATGTAACCTGAAGCGTATGTAACCCGAGGTACCACTGTATCAAGCTGAGGTTGAAATGTGAAGAACTGGATTTAAGCCTGGAAATATGAAAAACAGAGAAAATGAAATCGACAGGTTCATCCAGCCTTTCCACCCCCAGCCTTGTGTGCTTTAAAAATCACGTTCCGAGTCTAACATCTTTCCAGTTTAATCCTGAGTGGTTCCGAGGATGCCCAACCTACAAACATAAGCTTCCATGTCCCTCATCTCCCTGGCAGATCCTATTCACTTCCTGGTGAATAACGGGTGAGGAAGGGGAAACAGAAAGCAATTTCTTTTAAGCTTAGCCTGCCTCCTTTCCATCAAAAAACTAAAACAACAGCAACAACCCACCACTGTTCTCCACCAACACACACACACATATCAGGGTCTCTGTACAACGATCAACCTCTCTTTTGTGGGTGATATGCCCTACTAGGCCCCGTTGGCATGGCAACGCAGAAGCACCCAGTTCCCCAAGGAGGCTGCAACCTTTGCCAGATGCTCTTCCCTATTGGAACTGATGGGGCTAAAGTCCGAGGCCCTCATAAGACCATGAGAAGAGTCCTGCTGGATCAGGCCAGAGGGGGGTCTTCTAAGTCCAGCGGCCTGTTCTCACAGTGGCCAGCAAGACGCCCCAGTGGGCAGCCCAGGGCCTGAGTGCGCCAGCAACTCTCCCCCCACTTGTGAATCCCAGCAACTTTTATTCAGAGGCACACTGTTACTGCCTTTGACGGTGGAGGTGGAAGACAGTCATCATGGTATATACAGTGGTACCTCAAGTTACATACGCTTCAGGTTACAGACTCCGCTAACCCAGAAATAGTGCTTCAGGTTAAGAACTTTGCTTCAGGATGAGAACAGAAATCGTGCCCTGGTGGCGCGGCGGCAGCAGGAGGCCTCATTAGCTAAAGTGGTGCTTCAGGTTAAGAACAGTTTCAGGTTAAGTACGGACCTCTGGAACAAATTAAGTACTTAACCCGAGGTACCACTGTACAGCAATGGGGGGGGGGGACCCGTCTCCAAATGCAACCTCACTGCGTTTTAAGCCACCAATGTGTACATAGCCTACGTTTTTCCTCACACACAAACTCCGATCTCGCAACCGCCAGGGGATGCTGGCGGAGGGGGAAGGAAGAGAGGAAAGGAATTCCTCGTTCCTTAATAATCCCTAAGCTCAAGTCCTCCGTCCAATTAACCCACGTTTAGAGGATTCGGCACCACACAGACCTCCTTGCAGGGGAGCCGGCACGCTACGGCAAAGTACATCCACAGGCATGTCTGCAATCTCTGTGGAGGCCTGGAAGCCTGCTGCATCAAGGCATGCTTGGGGATTTGCTTCTGTCTGTTCTTTCCCCTTTATTTTATTAAGCAAACTGACCTGGTTTGCACTTCCCAGCTTGGATGGCTTTGAAAGGGAGATCAGGCAAATCCACGGAGGAGAAGGCTCTCTACGGCCACAAAGGCTACGTCAAAGGCGTTTGTAGGAAAACTGGAGACTTGGGTACAAACTCATCCAGATATTCAGATTAATTTGCAAAGGGTAACATTTGAGACAGGGATGGGTTAAACCACAGAGCCTAGGACTTGCTGATCAGAAGGTCGGCGGTTCGAATCCCTGCGATGGGGTGAGCTCCCGTTGCTCGGTCCCTGCTCTTGCCAACCTAGCAGTTCGAAAGTACGTCAAAGTGCAAGTAGATAAATAGGTACCGCTCTGGCGGGAAGGTAAATGGCATTTCCATGCGCTGCTCTGGTTCGTCACAAGCGGCTTAGTCCTGCTGGCCACATGACCCGGAAGCTGTACGCCGGTTCCCTCGGCCAGTAAAGCGAGATGAGCGCCGCAACCCCAGAGTCGGTCACGACTGGACCTAATGGTCAGGGGTCCCTTTACCTTTTTAACACTTGAGACACTTGGTAATTCCCAAATATTTATTTTGGAGAAAATGACCACATCAAAACGCCTACCTTCCTCATCCCTTCTCCTCCCACATCCTCCAGGGAAAAGAACTTTGAAATGTTATTTTGAGTTTTGAAATACCTAGCCAGCAGTTTTGTGAATTCTGCCCAAGCTTAGTGCTAGTTTCACCAAGAAATGGAAACCAGGAGAGGTCTCTGCTGGAACAGACAGGTGCAGCTTAGAATGGTCCCATTCGAGTTTCATATAAAACAGCAAATGATAAAAGCTGGGGTAGCTCAGTCGGTCGGGCACAAGACTGTTAATCTCAGAGTTGTGAGTTTGAGCAAAAGATTTCTGCATTGCAGGGGGCTGGACTAGATGACCCTCGTGGTCCCTTCCAACTCTACAGTTCTATGATTCTACGAAGGCGGCACCCCTCTGAACCCCAGTTGCTGGGAACCGCAAGAGGGGAGTGCCACGGTTTGCGGCCTTCCCGCTGAGGCCTCTGGTGAGTCACTGTGAGAAGAGAGCGCTTGGCCGGATCCAGCTGGGCTCCTCTGTTGCTTCTGTTCTCTCCCCCCACCCCCTGACCTTCACCCATTGAAGGCCCAGCCTTTGAGGAAGGCTTCTCACAAAGGGGCCGAGGGCCTGCTCCCGCCAAGACCCGCTGCAGGGCTTAAGCCCCGTGTCCGTCAAGGTCGCTCTGCCACTCCGCAGCGGCCGGCAGCCCCTTGTTCGCCTGCCAGCTCCCATCTCGCAGCGTGTCGGCCGGAGAAAGGCCCCCCCGACACGCGGCATTAAGCACTCGACTGTGAGGCCTGTTCCGGGCCCGCGGGCAAAGCGCCTCAGGGGGCTGGCGGAAAATGCGCCCCGACAACCATGCCCGGCCTTGTGCAAAACACTAAAGTGTAGGGAATCTCTCTCCCCCCCCACTTCCCGGCAGCCTGAGAAAGAGAGTTGAAAAGCTGTAGAAATACAGGGGGACTTTTGTAGGGTTGGGGAGGCGGGCAGGGGAAAACGCGATTGTGAAACGACAATAATCCGTGGGACAAAAGGCCGCTCGGGAAAGAAGCGCACTCTTTCGCGCGCTTGGGTATGCGCACGGCTTAAGAGAAGGGACCCAAACCGATCGGCCCATTGTCCAGTGCGTCGTTGCGGGAGGGAAGAAAAGGAAAGAGGGCTCTGGGACAGATGAGTGACATGGAGGAAAGTCCCTCGCACGGCTCAAAGGCACCCTCTCCCGTGGTGGCGAATTCAGAAGGGCACGGTCCCTTCGTGATGGTCACAGCCACCCCACCTCCTCACAGCCACCTCATTTCCTAAGATTATACAACTTTCTGCGATTATACAATATTCGTACAATTATACAATGATAATAATTAGGGATGCAGTGCAATGATCAATGAGGATCTCCACATGTTGCCTCTCAGCTAGATCTACTACTTTCGGTGCATGCACAAAGCATTTTGAGAGCTCTGTTATCTTAAGTTGCCTTTTCAGTGATGTTCCATTGGACGTTACAAAACTTGCAGCTCAGTCTCTTGAAACTGATGCAACTTGTGCTTTCAGAGTTCCGAAATGCTTAACTTTGGAGCAAAAAGAAAAAGAACTCATCTTGAGTGTTCTTCCCGCGCAAACCTTCTCCTGAGTCACTCTGGGAGCCCACCCTCAGTGGACAACTCGCCTCCTTTCGCTCTGATTGCCTGCAATCAACACAAAGGCTGAAAATTGCCCTAAAAGCTCCCCTTTCGTGCTGATGTGGTGTCTGTAGGATGCTGGAGGCAGGGACCCTGCTACAGAAATAGTAAGGGGTCATTGGCCCACTCCTGTGACCACCACATCACTGCTCCCATGCCTATGTGGCGGCTGTGCTTGGGATTGAACCAAAAACAGCCATGTATTCTGGCATTCTGATTTTGCCAGGGTTCAGCCAGGTGCCTCTGGGAAGCCCACAATTAAGCATGGAAGCCCCCTTGCTGTTGGTGACCAGCAGCTATCACTGCCTGTGGGTGGTTCCAAACAGCTATTGCAACTCACAACTGTTGCTAGCATGGATTCATCTGCAATCTTATTCTCCTTTTTATTTTTTAAGCACTAAGAAGGAAACCTCCTACCAGGGTAGACGGCCCCTGAAAATGGAAGGGGTCTTCCCTCCTAGCTTCCCATACAACTCTCCTCCTCCGCAAATTGTCCCTATCCCTTTTAAAGCCTGTGACGGCCCTCCCATCTTACAGCAGCGTTCAGAGGTAGACTGCACCTGTTATCAGCTGTTTTCAGTTACCTGCAATGGCTGGCAGCAGTCGCCGGACTTAACACTTCATGAACTTGCCCGTGATCTTTCCTGTCTTCAAGCACTAAGGAGGCAGCCTCTGGGTCCCCACCCCCTGCTTATTCAGAAGGTAAGGTAAAGGTAAAGGGGCCCCTGACTGTTAGGTCCAGTTGTGACCGACTCTGGGGTTGCAGCGCTCATCTCGCTTTACTGGCCGAGGGAGCCGGCGTACAGCTTCCGGGTCATGTGGCCAGCATGACTAAGCCGCTTCTGGTGAACCAGAGCAGCGCACGGAAACGCCGTTTACCTTCCCGCCGGAGTGGTACCTATTTATCTACTTGCACTTTGAGGTGCTTTCAAACTGCTAGGTTGGCAGGAGCTGGGACCGAGCAACGGGAGCTCACCCCTTTGCGGGGATTCGAACCGCCGACCTTCTGATCGGCAAGCCCTAGGCTCTGTGGTTTAACCCACGGCGCCACCCGCATCCCTATTCAGAAGGTAGGCTGCACCTGAACAGGGAGACTCCCCTTCCATTCTGCACATTCCTCTTCCGCAAATGCCTGCCATCCCCTTTTAAAGCCTGGGGCAGTCATCTCAGCAGCGGAGCAAAACAAAACCTCTCTTTATTATATCCATGTACTTTGGTTCTTATGCATGCGCCAAACTTCAATGACACTGACTTTAATTCATCCCTCTCCCTCCGTGTGCCTCCCTCCCTCCCTCACACACACCACAGGGAGCAGCGAGCCAAACGGAAGACGAGATCTGGCTGACTCAGCACCTCATCCTGGCAGCCCCCTCATGATGTGCCAAAGCGGCCTGCTCTTTCTAGGTCAAGGCGCTGCAGCAGGGAGTTGGGCCCGGGCACCATTTGCCGCCGCAAGGTGGGGCAGGGGGGTGAAGGGTCAAGCAGCGGAGGCCCGGGCCCTTGCCTGGACAGGGCCGCAGAATATAAAGCACCATCTCGGCTGCGCTTGCACGCAAGCAGACGTGGTACATTAACTCCACGCAGAGCTGAGATTTTAAAAAATACCTATGCTCTAGCCCAGGGGTCAGCAAACGTTTTCAGCAAGGGCCTGGTTCACTGTCCCTCAGACCTTGTGGGGGGCCGGATGATATATTTTGGGGTGGGAGTGGGAAATGAACGAATTCCTATGCCCCACAAATAACCCAGAGATGCATTTTAAATAAAAGGACACATTCTACTCATGTAAAAACACGCTGATTCCTGGACCGTCTGCAGGCTGGATTTAGAAGGCGATTGGGCCGGATCTGGCCCCCAGGCCTTAGTTTGCCTACCCATGCTCTAGCCTTTTGCTGGCGCGGAAATATGTAGGAACGTAATGAGTGCTTGCTGGATCAGGCCCATCGTGCAGCTTCCTCTAGCATCTTGTTCTCACAGTGGCCCTGCGGGAATCTCAGCTAAAGCATCTGTGCTGGTCCCGGGGGGGGGGGGGAAGGTACTAATACCGTATCCGAAGTTCAGTCCAGAGTCACTAGCAGGGTAGACAATCACTAGATGAGACGGGAGGTCCGAAACAGGGAGCCGGGCGGGGGAGCAGGAACGCTGGTAGGGCAGCAGCAGGAAGCCAGGCGGGTAACAGGAACACTGGTGGGTCAGCAGCGGGCAGCCGGGCGAGGAACAGGAACACCGGAGAGTCAGGAGCAGGAAGCTGGGCGAGGAACAGGCACACCAGGAGTGCAGATCTAGGTCAGGTACTCCACAACGACGTTGCTCCCGCAACCTGGGACCGGGCTGCCTGACCTTTATCTTCTTCTAAGGCTGGGGGCGGTCCCGGCCCCCAGGAGCCCCGCCTCTCCTGGCCTTAAGGCGAGCACTCCTCCTGGGAGAGACCAGTTCCCTTCGCCTCTCTGCCCTAAGCCTCTGCAGTTCAGGAGAGGCCGAAGGGTTACTGGGCCCCGGGGGAGGCTCACCTGTAGCCACTGAGTCTTCCAGCACCTCTGGGGCCAGAATGGTCTCACCTGGTGCCTGCCCCTGAGGATCTAGCACAGGTGCAGGCTCCTCAGCATCTAGGCCTTGCCCCAGTTCAGCCGGCCCTGGAGGCGGGGACTCCTGTGCCGGCTGGGATTCCTCCGGTTCACTCTCAGACTCGGAATCCCAGGCCATCACAGCATCCATGACAGATGGCCATCCAACCTCTGCTTAAAATCCTCCAAGGAGAGTCCACAATCTCCTGAGGGAGACCAGCTCTGACGGTCAGAAAGTTCTTCCTGATATTTAGCCATAGATTAAAAGAGGATTGGACTAATCAATAGAGAAATGGGCTACCAAGGGCTACCAGCCAGGATGGCTATGCTATGTCTCCATGGTCAGAGGCAATCATGCTTCCAGTTGATGGAAACCTCAGGAGAGGAGAGTGGTCTTGTGTTCGAATCCTGCCTGAGGGTTTCCCACAAGCATCTGGGTGGCCACAGTGAGGACAGGAGGGCCGGACAGATGCGGCCACTGGCCTGATCCTGCACGGTTCCTCTTGTGTTATGTTAAAATTCAATTAGGGTAAGATTTTTTTGGGGGGGGGAATTCCCATCGTTTGCTGATCACTGGCCGTGCTCCAACCACACAGAGAGAAAAACAGTTATAAAAACAGGATGCTGTCATCCTCACTCAGTGAAGGGTATGATAGGAAGCTGCTTATTCATTTACTGCATTTACACCCCAATTCTCTTCCAAGGAGCTCAAGTTGGCACACACGTTTCTCTTTCTCTCTGTTTGATCCACAACGGCCCTGCGAGGTGGGTTAGGCTGAGAGATTGCGGTTGGCCCAAAGTCACACTCAGTGAGCTTCATGGCTGAGTGGGGATTTGAACCCTGGTCTCCCAGATCCAGGGATGCAGGTGGCGCTGTGTGTTAAACCGCAGAGCCTAGGACTTGCCGATCAGAAGGTCAGCGGTTCAAATCCCCGCGACGGGGTGAGCTCCCGTTGCTCAGTCACTGCTCCTGCCAACCTAGCAGTTCAAAAGCACGTCAAAGTGCAAGTAGATAAAGAGGTACCGCTCCGGCGGGAAGGTAAACGGCGTTTCCATGTGCTGCTCTGGTTCGCCAGAAGCGGCTTAGTCATGCTGGCCACATGACCCGGAAGCTGGCTGTGGACAAACGCCGGCTCCCTTGGCCTATAGAGCGATATGAGCGCCGCAACCCCAGAGTTGGTCACGACTGGACCTAATGGTCAGGGGTCCCTTTACCTCCCAGATCCTAGTCTGACACTCTAACCACTATGCCATGTCTGGAACAGACACCAGTGAGCGGATAAGACCTGTATTTGCTGTCGTCTTTGCTTTTGGCCCACAAATGACATGCAGCTAGATTACTTCCCCGCCGCCATTTGCACTGGGTTTCCTCTGCAGAGTAACGTAAAGAAATGGGATTTTGCCGCAGCAGACAGCAAGGCGAGTAACTGGGTTTTGGGCAGAAGGTGAACTGCGGCAGAATGGGGGCAATGAGCACAGGAAGGAAGGGAAAACAATGGCTTCTTATATACCTACTCCATAGTGCAATGTGCAGAACTCAGGCAGGCTCTCCCTAAATTTAAAACTGTCCCCAGTACGCTGGCTCTCAGGCCCACCTGTGGCGCCTTCTGTTTCCTTTCCTGTGAGGAAAGGGACTAAGAACTTGGACTATGATATTATTAGCTGCCAGAAGACCCCACAAATCAGCAGAAGAGATGCAACTGTGAATTGGCGTCCTTACCATCCGCCAGCCCTCACGCACACACACGCACACACACACACCCTACCAAGATCCACCTGCAGCTCCTTCTGGTCCCTAACAGAAATCTCTAATATTGGATTTTAATTGTTATAAGTTGCTTTGGGAACCGATCTTGGCTGCAAGGCTGGAGCCTAAGTAAAAATAAAATCAAATATTGATGGCTGAAAATCAGGAGGCCTGAAAACCATTCAAATGCAGAGCTGAAAAGGATCCTATTTAAATTGGGGGGGGGCAGGGGTGAAGTGAGGGGGGAGAGGGGGGGAAAGAGAAATATTGTAAAGATGAGTGTCAAAATCTGCCCTGGGGCTGGAGGGAGGGCAAACAGCTGCTTTAGAACAGCCTCAAAATGTGGATCTGGGATTCTGGGTTTGCCAAACGAGAAGTTAAAGAGGCTTGTGCAGCATAGATCTGGTCAAAATACTTCTCATCTGGCTTCGAAGTCCTAGCCCTGATCCCAGGTGTGTGAGGTTTGGTGGTAGTGATCAGTGGGGGGGGGGGACAGACTACTCTGTACATGCTCAGAGAGTAGAGGTTGGTTCCCCTAACGTTTCAGAGCAAAACGCCAGCACTGAAAACCAGTTTCCAAGACTAAGCCCCTCTTCCCATTTCACCTTCACAACAACCCTGTGAGGTTGGTCGGTCTGAGGGTGGATAACTGGCCCGAAGTCACCCAGGGAGCTCCATGGCCGAGTAAGGATTTAAACCCTGGTCTCCTGCAGGTCCTGGTTCGATGCTCTAACCACTGCACCACACTGGCCTCAACTCTCCTATGCTTGCCTTTGTCTCCCTGGTACCCAAGCCAGAGCCTCGCCCTGTATCCCACCTCGACTCAGCACAGAGGCACCTTCCTCTCCCACTAGGGCCTGAAATAATGAGGCATGATTTCATGACAGATGGAAAATCAGAGGCTTAGTCAGGGCAGGAGGTTAAGTGAGGAGGCGGAAGGAAAGGCTGGCACAGAAGCTCACTGGCCCTTGCTCCTGGAGCCTAGCACAGCAAATCACGTCTGAATAGTTATGGAGTGAGAAGAAGTAAGAAGAAAAAAGAAAACCAAGGAGATACAAGAAAAGCCTCTTTTTTGTTATCAAACAACACTGGGCAGGAGCAGTCTATCTGAATGGATGAGAACATTGGGACTAGGATCAAGGAGGTAAAGGGTAAAGGGACCCCTGACCATTAGGTCCAGTCATGACCGACTCTGGGGTTGCGGCGCTCATCTCGCTTTATTGGCCGAGGGAGCCGGCGTACAGCTTCCGGGTCATGTGGCCAGCAGGACTAAGCCGCTTCTGGCGAACCAGAGCAGCGCACGGAAATGCTGTTTACCTTCCCGCCAGAGCGGTACCTATTTATCTACTTGCACTTTGACGTGCTTTTGAACTGCTAGGTTGGAAGGAGCAAGGACCGAGCAACGGGAAGTCACCCCGTTGCAGGGATTTGAACAGCCGACCTTCTGATCAGCAAGTCCTAGGCTCTGTGGTTTAACCCACAGTGCCACCCGTGTCCCCAGGACCACGGAGCAAATACCTGCTCAGTTGCAAAACCTGTTGAGTGATCTCGGGCCAATGAAGGCTTCTCCTGTTAACCTACCCCACAGGGTTGTCGTAAGGATAGGAAAGAGCCGTTTTTGCCCCCTTGAGCTCCTTAGAGGAAAAGTGGGGTGTAATAAATGCGAAAAAATTAAATCTGAGCACTGTGAGAGCTTGTCCACGACAGGATTGATGCCCTTCTAAAAGCCCGAAGCAGGACTTGAACTCAACCCAGTGGTATGACAAGGCCCGAGTAAGGAAGCTCACCAGAATCCCAAAATCTGCCCTCTGCCCGTTGGTGTGTTTCGAATCCGCTCCCTGTTCGGCGCCCAAACAGGAGCTCCGCGCGCCACTGATTTGAGCATGATGTAGCGATTAGCCCCAGTGCGCCTCTCTAATGAGGGAGCGAAGACGGGGCAGGTTACCACAGCGCAGCCGGTCCGGGGGAAAACTCACGGCCAGGCCTAATGCCTTACAAATGTCAGAGCCTCCCAGCGGCCAGAGAAAATGAGGGAGATTAACGGAGCTGTCAGGAGCAGGGTGGAATCGAGAGGAAGGGAAGACGAGGGGGAGATGAGGCGGGCGCGCTTGCTGACACAGATATGAAAAAGGGGCCCGGCGATACGCTTGACATAAATATGCACGCAGGGTATCCGTCTGCTGGGATCGACGCAGACCAGGAGGCCAAGGGCCCTGCTTCAAATGGCTTTTTAAAAAATGTGGCGATGATGAGAGGTCTGTCCTTGAGACAACTTGGAAACGTCAATGGGTCCAAAAGGCAGAGGCTAAAATTATTGGCTGGGATTGCCATTTCCAGGGAATTAGGGGTGTCCTCGCAACTTGGGCCTCAGCTCCCAGGATTCCTTGGGGTGAGCCATGGTTGTCAGTTTGTTTCCAGAGCCAATTTTAAGTGCTCCTGCTAGTATTCAAAGCCCTAGAGGACTCAAGCCCCAACTATCCGAGAGGCCGCTGCCTGCCCTACAGGAGATCAGTAGAGGGTGGCCCTCTTGGTAGTTTCACCTCCCTCAGAAGCTGGGTGGGTGGTGGCAGCTCAGGACAGGGCCTTCTCTGTGGCAGCCCCTCAGTTGTGGAATTCCCTCCCCAGAGAGGTCCGCCTGGCAAGCTTTTGGCACACCTCTCTCCCCTGGCCTTTGAAGCCAGAGATGTGCATTTTCAGGAAGTGTGACTGTAATCTGTTTTAACCTGCTGGTGAAGGACAGGTAATAAATTTATTATCAATAATATTATTCTTAGCCGCAGAGCCTCCCTGTTCAAACGAAGTCTATCTCTGCATATCAGCTCTTGGGAGGCAAAGGAGGGGAGGGTTTACTGGGCTCATTTCCTGTTTGTTGGCTTTGCGGAGGAATCTGGACGGCCCACTGTGGGAAGCAAGGACAGCTTAATTTTATTCCCCACCTCGTGCAAGACTTTTGCAGCATTCTGATGATGCGACGCTGGGGGACCTTTGGGCCATTTCCCCATCCCACTCTGGGCCAAATGATGACATCAGGTGATTGGCAGGTGGGTGGCCCTCACCTACCTGCCAAAGTTGACCCATAGTGATGGAAGGAGTGTTCCAAACTGCTGGTGCGTTCCCAGAAGGGAATGAGCAAATACCTTGGTTCTCAAACGCCTTGAGAGTCAAACGTTTTGGCTCCCGAATGATCGAAAACCGGAAGGGATTGTTCCAGTTTGCGACTGTTCTTTAGAACCCGAACGTCCAACCCGACTTCCGATTGGCTGCAGGAGGTTCCTGCAGCCAATCGGAAGCCGCCCCTTGGTTCCTGAACTTTTTAGAAGTTGAACGGACTTCCGGAACGGATTCCGTTTGACTTCCAAGGTATGTCCATTTGGGTTTCTCTTGCCTCCCATTTCCCCAGTCTTTTTTTAACAGAGTTTTGCCTGATGCAGACTTCCTGCCCCCAAAGCAATTCCCCCTAATATAATACGCTGGCACCCTCATGCCCACCAGTGCTCTAATAAACCATATTAGAATATGGTGCTAGCAGCGCCAAGGTTGCGGGTTCAAGGGACAGCTGCAGGGGGCTGGACTAGATGATCCGCAGAACCCTTTCCAACTCTCCGATTCTACGAGAACCCTCCGTCACTGTAAGCCCATTGGAACATGAGAAAAGCCCTGCAGATGGATCATGCCAAAGCAGAGGACAGGAAGGGCATAAAGAAATGCGCTCCTCTCTCGTTGTTATTCATAAGAACGTTAAGAAGAGCTTCCAGGATCAGGCCCACCCAGTCCAGCTTCCTGTTCTCCCAGTGGCTGACCAGAGGCCCTGATGGGAAGCCCACAAGCAGCACCCGAGTGCAGCAACAACTCTCCACACTTGTTACTCCCCGAAACTGGTACCCAGAGGCACATCCCTGCCTTATTTCCACCCATGAACTTGTCCAATCCTCTTGAAAAGCCCGTGCAAGTTGCAGCAAATTCCTAACTATACGCTGTGTGCATATTACTTAGGAAGACGCTTTTAAAGACCACACTAAATTTTGCCGTTCTTTTATTTCACCTTCCCGCATCTGTTGCAAGAGAAGGGCCGTATAAATGCTATATGTATGTATCAGACGTGAAGTTTAGTTTTACATGGGAGAATTGCTCTTATATATGAAAATTGTGTGTAACTGTTTTTATCGTTGGGTTTTTTTGTGGGGGAGGGTACCGCAAAATGACCAAGAGACGTTTTATGAGGAGCGGGTCTTAAAGATGAAATCAAATAAATAAACTGATGTCAAAGTACATAAATGAATGCACCGACAGCTGTAAAAGGCCCAGTAGCTAAACCTCCATGTATAGGGGCAGTTTATCTCCGAACAGCAGGTGACGGGATGAATAAGTGGGGAAGAGCTGTTGCTTTTGCTCCCTGCTTGTACAGTGGTACCTCAGGTTAAGTACTTACCGTATTTTTTGCTCTATAAGATGCACCAGACCACAAGATGCACGTAGTTTTTGGAGGAGGAAAACAAGAAAAAAATATTCTGAATCTCAGAAGCCAGAATAGCAAGAGGGATTGCTGCACAGTGAAAGCAGCAATCCCTCTTGCTGTTCTGGCTTCTGTGATAGCTGCGCTGCCTGCATTCGCTCCATAAGACGCACACACATTTCCCCTTACTTTTTAGGAGGGAAAAAGTAAGTCATAGAGCAAAAAATACGGTAATTCGTTCCGGAGGTCCATACTTAACCTGAAACTGTTCTTAACCTGAAGCATCACTTTAGCTAATGGGGCCTCCTGCTGCTGCCGCACCACCGGAGCACGATTTCTGTTCTCATCCTGAAGCAAAGTTCTTAACCTGAGGTAATATTTCTGGGTTAGCGGAGTCTGTAACCTGAAGCGTATGTAACCTGAAGCCTATGTAACCTGAGGTACCACTGTAACCTACCTTCCTTCCTTCCTTCCTTCCTTCCTTCCTTCCTTCCTTTCTCTCTCTCTCTCTCTCTCTCTCTCTCTCTCTCTCATATATATACACACACAGGCTTTTTAGTTGCTGTCACTGAATAGAGCCTCCAGAGGAAGAAGCAGTCTACCCCAGAAGTACTAGCAGGAGATAGGGATGAAAAACAAGGGTCTGCCTTCGTGCCCAGAGACTTCTGGGTGGCTGCTTCACAGCACAGGGAGCCCTTTGTGAGAGTACTCCCACCACACACACATATATGCCACAACCGCATTCCCCTTCTTTTCCTCCCCAACCTGCCTTCCCTTTCTGTCTCATTTACAGATTCTGGGCCAGACGTCTCCCCAGGGTGGCATTAAGAGGAAGCCCCGAGGCAGAGAGAAAAAGGCGAGACGGAGGGGAAGAAGGAGTGGGGAGCAGGGAGGGAGCATCATGGCGTAATTTACCTTTAATAGATTCAATTTGGGCGGCCGCGGGCTGGTGGGGGCAAGCAGCCATCTTCCTGATTCGGGGGCCGAAGAATTCGATTTGCCAGGAGCCGCCGTCAATTAGCTTTTATTGAGGCCATTTCTCATCCGCAGCCGATGAGGGAAGGGGAGAGGAGGGGGGAAAGAAAGAGAAAGATTCCCTACCTTTTTTAAAAAAAATCTCCCTAGGAATATTCCTGGCCCTTTTTAACAGTTGGGTGCCAGACAGGAACTCAACTGGTGAAGCTCACCTAACAGGGAGAGCGGTTAACTGACCTGGGGTACGGAAGAAGCCTTTTTTTGTGGTCCAATTCCTTCACAGACAACCTTCCAGGGGTGGGCAGGGCAAATCAAAAAGGGAGCAGAGCGACAGCACCACCTCTTAATCTTTGCTATAGGCAGCCATGCAAAAATCAGAGGTTTTTACATATGCACACTCCTTCCAGGTAAGCAAGAAGCATTATTGGCTTTGTTGCCAGATCTCCAGGTCTTTCCTGAAGTCTCTAAATTTGCTGGCTTCCTCCTGAGGCTACTGGCTTGGGACGTTTTAAGCCAAAAGGTAGCTTGGGAGCCACATTTGCACTAGGGGAATCCTCCTTCTCCAGGATGGCAAGGTCGGGGAGGCATGCCCAGCATCTGAAAAGGGCACAATCCATGGCTGGCACGCTGCCTGTCCGTCTCCACGAGGCCAAGAGCTGTGTGAAACCCTGCTTTCAAATCTGCACATTAAGGCAGGAATGCCACCAGTGACTCTCACCACCCAGTAGAAAGATGCGACAGGGAGGACTGCCCCGAAATACACACTCTTATTGGAGACAAAACAACAACAACATTACAACAAAGCTGGATCTTGACCAGAGCTGAGCCCCTGAACCTCTTCTTCAAAGTCAAGGTTTCAGCGTCAAGTGGGATATTTTAGTTTAGACAGAAGGCGAGTCAGAGGTGACATGGTGGAGGTTTCTAAAATCATGCAAGGAATGGAGAAATAAAAAAATTCCTTCCAGTAGCACCTTAAAGACCAACTAAGTTAGTTCTTGGTATCAGCTTTCGTGTGCATGCACAGCTCATACCAAGAACTAACTTAGTTGGTCTTTAAGGTGCTACTGGAAGGAATTTTTTTATTTTGACTATGGCAGACCAACACGGCTACCTATCTGTAACAAGGAATGGAGAGAAAGGCTTTTTTCTTCCCTCTCTCAAACAACAAAACTTGTGGGCAACTAACAAAGTTGAACGCAGGAAGGTTCAGGACAGATAAACTCCCTTCACACAGCGCATAGTTAAAATGGCAGCTCTCAGGTTCATGGAAGAGACAGCTATTGGAGGCTGTGCTCTGCCTCCACGGTCAGAAGCAATAATTCTTCTGAATATCAGTTTCTTGTCCTCAGGTCCTGTCTGTCGATTTCCCTCAGGCATCTGGCTGTCCACTGTTGAGAACAGGAGGCTGAACTAGGTTGGCCATTGGCCATTATGTTATTGAGTTTGCCTCCCAAACCAGGTTTTAATTTATGCACCTTGGGGTCTTGCTGAGGGTCTTCTGAACATGGGCAGAGTGCTCTTTGTTGGGAGTGGCTTGGGCAACCCAGTCAGATGGGTGGCATATAAATAAAATTATTATTATTATTCAGCTTTAGGACAAGCACGTACAATTGCTATACAGTGGTACCTCAGGTTAAGTACTTAATTCGTTCCGGAGGTCCATTCTTAACCTGAAACTGTTCTTAACCTGAAGCACCACTTTAGCTAATGGGGCCTCCAGCTGCCGCCAGAGCATGATTTCTGTTCTTATCCTGAAGCAAAGTTCTTAACCTGAAGCACTATTTCTAGGTTAGTGGAGTCTGTAACCTGAAGCGTATGTAACCTGAGGTACCACTGTACAGTGGCCCCTTGGGTTGCAAACACCTCGTGTTACAAACACTTTGGGTTACAGACTCCACTAACCTCGAAGTAGTACCTCGGGTTAAGAACTTTACCTCAGGATGAGAACAGAAATTGTGTGGCGGCAGCGGGAGGCCCCAATAGCTAAAGTGGTACCTCAGGTTAAGAATGGTTTCAAGTTAAGAACAGACCTCCGGAACGAATTAAGTTCGTAACCAGAGGTACCACTGTATATCCAGGGGTTGCAACCAACCAGAAGAAATTATTAGCTAAGCCTGAGCCCTTGGTTGCCATATTTTAGACATGATGCTCTCTGGCACAGGTGGGAAACCTCAAATGTGGCTCTCCGAGCCTTTCAACCTGGCCCTCAGGACTCTCCCCCAGGCCTTCCCCTTCACCAGCCCCGCTTCACAGCTTCTCTGAGTGTTTCTGCCTGGATGGACTCTGCCCTTGAACTATGATCATGCTTCTTATTTGCCTGGATGGAGATCGGAGAGGGACATGCATTTATAGAAACTAGCCCACTGAACGAAGGTAAGATTTACACCCATTGCCATGCCCACTTTCCCCTCTGCCCCTATGTGCCCCCCCTAGAAGAAAATGCGGCCCTCAGGCTGGAAAATATTGTCCACACCTGCTCTCCTGCTCCTGAAAAAATAAATAAATCTGGATTGACTATTTCCCTATCTTAAAACCCTGTGCCAGTTCCTGAAATTGAGTCTCTTTTGCCTTACAGTATACGGTGGCTGGCGAGTTTCACCTGGCAAAAAAGGAAAAATCCAGTCCAGGCAGCAAGCTTGCATAGGAGGCTCGGGGGAAGAGCAAGGAGGAGGTGCTGCTGCTGCCTACGTCAGCCCGGCTGTGCAGCTTGCAGGCAAAACCATAAAAACTCTCCTCGGACGTGACTCTCGCTCGCTGCAGCGGAAGGCAGCAGTGGCAGGCAGCAGTGCCAGCATCGGTGGCTCAGAGCTCTGGGGAGAGGAGGAAGCTGCTTGAGAGGAAACCAGGCATCCAGGCACAAACATGCCAAGATGGGAACAACCTGGGAAGCCGCCTTCTGGTGAGTCAGTCCGCCCAGCTCAGTGTTGTCTGCATTGACTGGCAACGTCTCTCCAGGGTTTCAAATGGGGGAGTCATTCCCACAGCCCTACCTAGAGGCCAAGGATTGAACCTGGCGCCGTCAGCACATGAAGCAAAGGCTCTAGCACTGAGCTATGGTCTTCCCCTTAAAATCAAGCAAGATGCTAGTCCTCAAGCTTCTGAATGAAGGGCTGATTTAAATAGGAAGCTGCCTTGGTCCCTCTTGTTCTGTAAAGTGGTACCTCAGGTTACATACGCTTCAGGTTACATATGCTTCAGGTTACAGACTCCGCTAACCCTGAAATATTACCTCAGGTTAAGAACTTTGCTTCAGGATGAGAACAGAAATTGCGTGGCAACGGCACAGTGGCAGCGGGAGGCCCCATTAGCTAAAGTGGTGCTTCAGGTTAAGAACTGTTTCAGGTTAAGAACGGACCTCCAGAACGAATTAAGTTCTTAACCAGAGGTACCACTGTATTGTCTATGCTAATGGGCAGCAGCTCTCCCAGGTTTCAGACGAAGAGTCTGAAGGACACAAAGAACTGAACCTGGGACTTTCTGCATGCAAAGCAGGTGTTCTGCCAGTGGGTGACAGGCCTGCAGCCCTTTTCCTAGAAATAGACATGGGGTTGCAGGTGGCGCTGTGGTCCAAACCACTGAGCCTCTTGGGCTTGCCGATCAGAAGGCTGGTGGTTCAAATCCCTGCAACAGTGGTGAGCTCCCATTGCTCTGTTCCAGCTCCTGCCAGCCTAGCAGTTCGAAAGCACACCAGTGCAAGTAGATAAATGAGTACCGCTGTGGCAGGAAGGCAAACAGCGTTTCTGTGCGCTCTGGTTTCCGTCACAGTGTCCTGATGCGCCAGAAGCGGTTTAGTCATGCCGGCCACATGACCCAGAAAGCTTTCTCTGGACAAACACCAGCTCCCTCAGCCTGAAGCAAGATGAGCACCACAACCCTATAATTGCCTTTGACTGGACTTAACTGTCCAGGGGTCCTTTACCTTTTTACCTTTTTAAGAAATAGGCATCCTAGTCCTGAAGTTTCTAAACAAAGGCCTAATTTAAATATGAACCTAGGAAGCTGATTTAGTTAAACCAGTGGCCACAGGAACAGAGGAAGCTGCCTCCAGACCACCCAGTCCAGAATCCCCTAAATGCACTAAGGCAACTGCTCCCTTCCTTTACCCACCGGCTCTGGGGGACTGATGGTTTTATGAGGGGTGGTGGGTGAAGGGGGTCTTTAAAGCTGCATTCACACCACATATTTAAAGCGCTATTTTTCTAGAAAAAGAGATGCCAGAACTCACCACGAACTCTTCTTGTTCTCTTAGAATGGCAATAGTGCCCACCTGAGAAGTGCCGGAACTGAGTTCCGGCTGAAAAAAAGGCCTGGCACATCTTAACCATCAAATTTTATGAAATAAGCCAAGTAAATTTTTAAACCGTTATGGTTCCCCCCTCCTAAAAATAAATAAATAAGGGAAATGTAGTTAGTTAAGGGTGCTGAAACTTGTTACAAGACGCAAACACACCCACACCAATTCTCTCCGTGGAGCCACAATTCCCAGAGTTCCTGGGAAGAGGGATTGATTGTTAAACCCTCCTGGTTTCAACGGGTTTACTCTGAGTGAGACATGATGCCACCCATAATGAATTTTGCAACATCCTTAAAAACAAAACAAAAAAGCACTTACCTAGAAATGTGGCGAACTGAAGACTGAGAAAGTGAGAGCCGCCCAAACTGACAAATTTATGCACCCCTGCTAGGCTTGCCATATGTCCTCTTTTTCCAGGACATGGCCTTTTTTCCATGGGTATGTAAAATGAGTCTCGTCGTAGCGACCCATAGTTAAAAGCAAAAGTCGGCAAACGTGTCCTCTTTTTCTGCTCTTCAAAATATAGCAACCCAAGCTACCTGTTGCTTGCTTTGAAAGTTTGCTAGGAGCTCCGCCCTCGGGTCTTTCAGGCTCCACCCCTTCCGCAACCAAGCTCCTCCCCTGCTCCGTTTTGTGCCGCCAGGCTCCGCCCTCCTGGACAGTCTCAGGTTTTGCCAGTTGCACTGGCAAGTGTCCCAGGACCTGAGCAGAATCAGGTTCCAACCATTGGAGGAAGAGCAAAGAGCAGAGAGTAAGGCAATTTCAGTAAGGCTAAAAGGATATCGCAGGCCAGGTAGACCGAGAGGAAACTTAACAGAGACCCACTCTGAGAGACCCTCATAACAACCTCCTCCAAACACCAAAGCACCCTGAACTGAGGTCAGAGCAACCAGCCCTGGAACTTTATAGCAGTCCGTGGCATGAGATTGGCCACCCTTGGTCACCTGACCCCTAGGAACCAGAGGATTCTGGGCTGTGATGCCGGCACTTCCTTCTCAAGCCACCTGCAGTTCCCTTTGCTGACCAGCGGCAGCACTAAGGAGCGGAAATCTGTGGCTGGATTGGGAGTGCTGCCTGTTCAAAGCCTCCCAGAACACCTTGATGGAAAGTTTGTACCATATCAGAGATGCTGGAATCCCTCTGACACAGGGGTCAGCAAACTTTTTCAGCAGGGGGCCAGTCGACTGTCCCTCAGACCTTGTGGGGGGCCAGACTATATTTTGGGGAAAGAAAAGAAAAAAAAGAACGAATTCCTATGCCCCACAAATAACCCAGAGATGCATTTTAAATAAAAGGACACATTCTACTCATGTAAAAAGATGCTGATTCCCGGAACATCCGAGGGCCGGATTTAGAAGGCGATTGGGCCAGATCCGGGCCCCAGGCCTTAGTTTGCCTACCCATGCTCTAGAACAAATCCACGTGTTGTAAGTCCAGCTACTCTGGGTTTGGCACAGTTGGAAGAGATGCCTTGAAAAAACTAAAAACCAGCCCCCCCCCACGCTACTGCATCTTTAAAGGTCACATGCACACCATTCATTTAAAACGCTATGGCTTCTTCCCCCAAAGAATTCTGGGAGATGTAGTTTGTTAAGGATGCTTAAGAGATCCCTATCCCCCTCAGAGAGAGCTACAATTCAGAGTCCCCTGTGAAGGGGACTGAATGTTAAACTACTCCGGGAAGATAATACAGTGGTAACTCGGGTTACATATGCTTCAGGTTACATACGCTTCAGGTTACAGACGCTTCAGGTTAACCCAGAAATATTGCTTCAGGTTAAGAACTTTGCTTCAGGATGAGAAGAGAAATTGTGTGGTGGCAGCACAGCAGCAGTGGGAGGCCCCATTAGCTAAAGTGGTGCTTCAGGTTAAGAACAGTTTCAGGTTAAGTATGGACCTCTGGAACAAATTAAGTACTTAACCCGAGGTACCACTGTAGGGGTCTCCCGACAGCTCTCAACACCCTCAACAAACTACAATTCCCAGGATTCTTTGGGCCAAGGCCATGATTGTCTAAAGTGGTATCCTAATTCTGTGCATATATTGTGTGAATGTGGCCTAAGAACAATTTGATACACAGGAACTGGAAAATTATCCTGGTTAACAACTTCGCCTGCTATTAATCACAGCATGTACCGTATTTTTCGCACCATAGGGCGCACCGGACCATAGGGCGCACCCAGTTTTTAGGGGGGGAAATCAAGAAAAAAATCTTTTCCCCCCCCCCCAGGCCCAGAGAGCAGCGGAGGGGTTGCTCGCAGCTATGGAGCAAGCCAAGTTTTGGCTTCCCCTTTAGCCCCATGCAGCCTCTCCTTGCCGGGAGACGCTGCGCAGGGCTAAAGAAGCCATAGCCCCGTGCAGCCTCTCCTTGCGGAGGGGTTGCGCGCAGCTATGGAAGAAGGCAAGGCAGCGAGCGGGATGGATCCCGCTCGCTGTTTTGCCTTCCCCTTTAGCCCCGCGCAGCATCTCCTTGCCGGGAGACGCTGCGCAGGGCTTTCCTGGCTATGGAAGAAGGCAAGGCAGCGAGCGGAGTGGATCCCGCTCGCTGTTTTGCCTTCCCCTTTAGCCCCGCGCAGCGTCTCCTTGCCGGGAGACGCTGCGCAGGGCTTTCCTGGCTAGGGAAGAAGGCAAGGCAGCGAGCGGAGTGGATCCCGCTCGCTGTTTTGCCTTCCCCTTTAGCCCCGCGCAGCGTCTCCTTGCCGGGAGACGCTGCGCAGGGCTTTCCTGGCTAGGGAAGAAGGCAAGGCAGCGAGCGGGGTGGATCCCGCTCGCTGTTTTGCCTTCCCCTTTAGCCCCGCGCAGCATCTCCTTGCCGGGAGACGCTGCGCAGGGCTTTCCTGGCTATGGAAGAAGGCAAGGCAGCGAGCGGAGTGGATCCCGCTCGCTGTTTTGCCTTCCCCTTTAGCCCCGCGCAGCGTCTCCTTGCCGGGAGACGCTGCGCAGGGCTTTCCTGGCTAGGGAAGAAGGCAAGGCAGCGAGCGGGGTGGATCCCGCTCGCTGTTTTGCCTTCCCCTTTAGCCCCGCGCAGCGTCTCCTTGCCGGGAGACGCTGCGCAGGGCTTTCCTGGCTAGGGAAGAAGGCAAGGCAGCGAGCGGGGTGGATCCCGCTCGCTGTTTTGCCTTCCCCTTTAGCCCCGCGCAGCGTCTCCTTGCCGGGAGACGCTGCGCAGGGCTTTCCTGGCTAGGGAAGAAGGCAAGGCAGCGAGCGGGGTGGATCCCGCTCGCTGTTTTGCCTTCCCCTTTAGCCCCGCGCAGCGTCTCCTTGCCGGGAGACGCTGCGCAGGGCTTTCCTGGCTAGGGAAGAAGGCAAGGCAGCGAGCGGGGTGGATCCCGCTCGCTGTTTTGCCTTCCCCTTTAGCCCCGCGCAGCGTCTCCTTGCCGGGAGACGCTGCGCAGGGCTTTCCTGGCTAGGGAAGAAGGCAAGGCAGCGAGCGGGGTGGATCCCGCTCGCTGTTTTGCCTTCCCCTTTAGCCCCGCACAGCGTCTCCTTGCCGGGAGACGCTGCGCAGGGCTTTCCTGGCTTCTCTGGGAGGTGGGGGGATTCCCCCACCTCCCGCAAAACCAGCAGAAGCCGCGCGCACTTTAAAAGGGCTGCACGGCTTCTCCTGGCTTTCCTGGGAGGTGGGAGAAGGGACTGATGCGGCCAGTCAGTCCCTTCTCCCTCCTGTGGAAAAGCCCGCAAGAGCGCACGGAGCTTGTGTGCGGCTCTTGGGGGCTTTTCCCACCTGCCTCCCCCCCCTGCATTCGCTCCATAGGACGCACACACATTTTCCCTTGCTTTTTAGGAGGGAAAAAGTGCGTCCTATGGTGCGAAAAATACGGTAAGTATTCCTGATAAAAAGAGATACCGCCTGCCTCAGGGTATTAGTTGGTCTTTGGATGGGGTGGCAATGGGCTGTTGAATTTCCAAAGTACTTGGAATATGTATCACACTTACCTTTCAGGGCAGCGATGTTCAAATATGATCATCTTTTTCCCTTTTTTCTTTTGAATAGCACACCAAGTGAGAACAGAAATCTGGAAGCGTAGCATTGGCTGTGCCCTATAGGAAGAGCGCAGGGGAGGCTGGTGTTGGGTGAGTTGTACCCAATAATTTATGCTCCCAGTCAGAGCCTTGCACCACCCAGAGGTGGGCGACTTAGGGCCCAAGGGCCTCAGCCTAATGTGAGATGCTGTACTAAGGATCTGACAGAGACCTGAGTTCAAATTCCTCCCTCCTCTTCAGATATGAAGCTTGCTGTGTGAACTTGGGCCAGTCACCTGCTCGCTCGGCCTAAACTACTTCACAAGATTCTTGTGAAAACAGGGGGGAAATGGTGAGAGAATCATATACTGTACAGTGGTACTTTGGTTCTCGAATGTCTCTGTTGACGAACATTTCAGAACCTGAACACTGAAAACCCGGAAGTAAATGCTTCCGTTTTCGAATGTGCCTTGGAAGTCGAACGGCTTTCACTGCGTGTTTTTTCAATTTTCTCAACTGAATTTGCAGACAGCCCGTTGCGCCTCAGTTTTCGAACATTTCGGAACTCGAACAGTCTTCCGGAACAGATTACGTTTGAGAACTGAGGTACAGTGGTACCTCAGGTTAAGTACTTAATTTGATCCAGAGGTCCGTTCTTAACCTGATACTGTTCTTAACCTGAGGCACCACTTTAGCTAATGGGGCCTCCTGCTGCTGCCGCGCCGCCAGAGCACGATTTCTGTTCTTATCCTGAAGCAAAGTTCTTAACCTGAAGCACTATTTCTGGGTTAGCAGAGTCTGTAACCTGAAGCGTATGTAACCCGAGGTACCACTGTACTACTGTATGCCGCATGGCGCTCATCAGAGTAAAGGTGCAATAATTAAATAATTTCACGTCGCTGGGAAGTGAAACACAAAACCAATGGGGTGGTGGAAGGAAATGGGGACTCTTCTGCAAGTGATCAGCTCTAACCCTTTGGGGGAAGCCCAGGGGGGTGAGAGAGGAAAAGGTGAATGTGCGAGAGAGAAAGGAAAGGGTGTCAGAAAGAAAGTGAATGGAAGGGGGGCAGAGAGAGGAAGACCCCCATGCACTACTCCCAGCTCCCCAACAATTACCCCCAAGGAAATGCAGCCCTTGGCAGGAAAAGTTCCCCCACCCCTGACTCCTGGCAAGTCTAGTTTATTACAGGCATGGGGGAACCTCTGGATGTTGCTGGCTTCTAGCTCCCTTCACCCTCAGCCAGCATGCCCAATGGTCACAGACGGTGAAAGCTGTAGCCCAACAACACTGCTGAGGGTGGGTTGTGCAGGGGGAATACGGTCTTCATCCCTGCCATATTGCACAGTGGGGAAATGAAATGGGGAGGAACTTTCGGGCCAGGAGGAAAACCCAGGGGGCCACGTAAGCACCCCTATGATTTATATCCTCCTGGCCAAGGGCCCATCTCGTCCAGTATCCTGTTCCCACGGTGGCCAAGCAGACAGCTCCTCAGAGAATCCCACAAGATCCTGGCCAGGGCCAAATTTAGGTCTGATGAGGCCCTAAGTTACTGAAGGTAATGGGGCCCTTTATATGTCCAGCTGTCCTTTGTCAACAACAAATTGTCACTGTTTTTTTGTGTTGAATATATGCTATATAGTAATTTATGGACCTAATAGGTATCTAAAGCACATAACAAAATATGTGTTTTATCAAAGTGATTGTTTTTTATCTTGCGGGACTTGACATCTTTCCGCAGGGCCTGCAAGACAGAGCTGTTCCACCAGGTCTTTGGCCAGGGCACAGCCTGACTCCCTCCCTCGGCAATCTTCGCAGAGCTCTGGCCCAATGGTTGCCAGTGGCTTGAATTAATTAATTAATTTTATAATGAATGATTTTAGAGTGTTGTTTATGCTGTACTTTTGTACTGCTTTATTGTTGTTAGCCGCCCTGAGCCCGGCTTCGGCTGGGGAGGGCGGGATATAAATAAAATTTATTATTATTATTATTATTTATTATCTTATATTTTGGAAACGTACATCCAGGTTTTTTCCCTTTAATTTTTTTGGGGGCCCCCAAGAGAGTGGGGCCCTGAGCTATAGCTTGTCTAGCTTATACGTAAATCTGGCACCGATCCCGGCCCAAGAGCCCTCTCGCAATTGCTCTCTTATCCTCCACGTGGCCCAGCTGTGGAGATGGGACTTTCCTTGTGCTTCTTTGATTGGCAGGTGTTGAGACCTGACGGGCCAGATCCTGGCCTGGCGTCACCTGTTGCATCTTCGGTGGGGTGGGCAGCTGGGAATGGGGACGACTTGCGGCGGCAGCCAAGCTCCTCCAAAGCCGCTTGGAGCGGGATCAGAGGAAACGGAGCCGCGTTTGTACATAAAGGTCCGTGAAATCAACATGCCGTGGCAGGCCTTGGCTGCTGCAGCTGCACAACACTCGACAACGCACCCCCCCCCCGCGCCCCCGGAGCACGCATCCGATGCTTAGACTGCCACGCTCCACTGCAGGCAGAACCGATACGGGGGAGGAGGGGAGGGAAAGTGTGGCAGGGTCCAACACAACAGGAAGACAGGATTGAGTCAGACCATTGTCAATACTGTCTGCACAGGCTGGCAGTGTTTCTCCAAAGCTTTCAGGGAGCAGCCAGGAGATGCCATTGGAGATTGAACCCACAGGCTAGATAGGCTACGTCCAATCTTACCAAGAGAGCAGCCAGGAAACACCGAAATTCTCTTGCACAGGGCTCCATTGGATTGAATGGGGCTGCCATCATTTACTGGGAGTCATTTTGGACTCACAGCTGTCCATGAAGGCGCAGGTCAATTCTGTGTCCAGGGCAGCTGTCTACCAGCTCCACCTGGTAGGCAGGCTGAGACCCTACCTGCCCGCCGACTGTCTCGCCAGAGTGGTGCATGCTCTGGTTATCTCCCGCTTAGACTACTGCAATGCGCTCTATGTGGGGCTATCTTTGAAGGTGACCCAGAAACTACAACTAATCCAGAAAGCGGCAGCTAGACTGGTGACAGGGGCGGCCGCCAAGACCACGTAACACCGGTCTTGAAAGACCTACATTGGCTCCCAGTACGTTTCCGAGCACAATTCAAAGTGTTGGTGCTGACCTTTAAAGCCCTAAACAGCCTGGGCCCAGTATACCTGAAGGAGCGTCTCCACCCCCATCATTCAGCCCAGACACTGAGGTCCAGCGCCGAGGGCCTTCTGGCGGTTCCCTCATTGCAAGAAGCAAAGCTAAAACGAACCAGGCAGAGGGCCTTCTCGGTAGTGGCGCCCACCCTGTGGAATGCCCTCCCATCAGATGTCAAAGAGAGAAAGAACTACCTGACATTCAGAAGATATCTTAAGGCAGCCCTGTTCAGGGAAGTTTTTAATGTGTGACATCTTAGTGTATTTTTGGACTTTGTGGAAGCCGCCCAGAGTGTCTGGGGAAACCCTGCCAGATGGGCTGGGTACAAATAATAAATTATTATTAATAATAATAATAATAATTACAACTATTACTGTAGCCCCCAGCGCCCCCTAGAGGACGAGGACGTTGCGGTCCTAATTCCTCTCCCGCTGACCTTTTCCCTATGAAGCAGGTTTATGGGGGATCCGGTTTTCTAATCAGGGGGCAGTAAAAGAAGAAAGGGGAAGGAAAAACCACACACACAAATCTGTCCCCGCACCCACATTTGTGCGGCGCAGGCCCCCCTCGTTGATTTGCAGGCTTCTGCCGGCAATTGCCCGGGCTCCTAGCGATGCCACCTGCCGCCGTTTTACGGCCGACACTAATTCTGCAGCCTTGATTTGCGGCGGGGGTTCTAATTGCCTCGTTTAGGCGTGGCGTTGGTGCAGGGGCCGTTAACGTCAGCCAGAGTTATACCGCGCTGCGCCGAGGGCGCTGGGGGGGGGGGCGAGGAGGGATAAATCCTACAAGCGTGCGAGCCGGGGAGGGTGGGGGCACGGCTGTCTGCGGCGAGAAGTGGGAGGCGAATGCGGCTGGCGGTTGGCCGCTTTTCTGCCGTGCGTGGGCGCAAACGGTCTCTCCAGCCCCCTCCCCAATCCAATTGAGGATCAGCAGGCAAGAAGCGCTGGGGAAATCGATCCCAGTTAAAAAATCAGGGGAAGCTTCCTGGCGGGGAGAGCTGATCAGGCAATAGAATTAATGTGCTATTGGGGAAGCGGTAAAATCACCTGCGTTACAGGTTGCCGGGATAGATATCGGCTCCGAGATGCGTGTTCACAGGATTAAGTAAATTATTAACATTTGGCCAGGGGCTGGGAGGGGTTCAAATTCTGCGGAAAGAAAGGGAAAATGGATTATGCAACCTGCGCACAGGAACAGGAAGCTGCCTGTTCAGGAAGAAGTCAGGCCACCAGGACATATCTGGCTTAGTACTGTCCGTGCTGACTGGCAGTGGTGCTCCAGGGTTTCAGGCAGGGGAGAGACCCCACGCCTACCTGGAGATCAGAGTTGGGGCCTTCAGCATGCAAGACACGTGCTCTACAGCTGACCTATGGCCCTTTTCTTAAATACAATGGTTAAGAGTCTAGTCTTCATGGCTTTGAATAAAAAGGGCTGATTTAAATACAGTGGTACCTCGGGTAACGCTTCAGGTTACACACTCTGCTAACCCAGAAATAGTGCTTCAGGTTAAGAACTTTGCTTCAGGATAAGAACAGAAATCGGGCTCCGGCGGCGCAGCGGCAGGAGGAGGCCCCATTAGCTAAAGTGGTGATTCAGGTTAAGAACAGACCTCCGGAACGAATTAAGTACTTAACCCGAGGTACCACTGTAGAAAGTTGCCTCATAATCAGACCATTGGGATTGATGCCTTCTGCAGAAGCTGCACCACAGAATTACGGCCCTTCCCCATGGGCTAACACCACACCCCAGAGCAGACACAGGGCAAATTACGCAGAGAGGAACCTAATTTCCTACTAATTTCGCTCACCATGCATGGAAGAGGGGGTTACACAGGTCACAATAGCCCCTGAAACTCGACAGGGCCCAGTGTTGCTGATAAGTGGCATTTTTATGTTGTGAAGTGCCCTGAGATCTACGGCGGTATGCAACTTTAATAAATAATAATAAAATAATGAACTTGAAATCTTGCTCAGCTTTGGAGGGTTAAGCTAAGTTCTGTCCAAAAGCAATTCTTTGCAACAATATGGTCATGCTCATAAAGAATACCAGCATATGCATAATGGCACATGTTCACGTCAACTGGGATTTGTGCAGGAGATCTTCCCAGTGGATAGGGCCCCGTGGGTCAGACCTGCCTGGCTTCCACTCTCAGTTCACATTCGAAATCTGCCACCGCAGGTGGGCTGCCTCGTCGCGTCTGACCAGCAGGCAGTCCAGAGCCTTTCGCCCCCAAAAAGTGGGCTTTCCATTGCCCCCCCCCCAGAAGCTGGGACCTCCCCACTGCCCCTGCGAGGCGGCACACGAAACCGATTGGCATGGGCTGGGTCACCCGTTGCCACGGTGCCGGCGCCGTTCCCCCACCGGGCCCGGCTCGCCGCGGCGTCTACACTAATTGCTGGCAGGCGGTCCGTAATTAAAACTTCCATCGTGACATTTCCTGACATCTCAATATCAAACACTGCAATTAATCCCACCCGCCTGTAAGGTCGCGGTACCGAGCGGCTGGGGGAGAAGAGGCGGAAGAGAACAAAAGGGAGCCAAACGGAGCAGAGAGACGCCAGAGACCTCTTTTTTCTGCCCCGCACGGAGCTCTGGGCCTGATTTCAGAAGTTGGCATCGTTGGTGCCTGCCTTAAAGGAGGGGGCGTCCTCTCGCAAGACCCCCTGCAATCGCTGCTGGGACAGAAGCATGCACCAGCCTTCGCACCACCGCCATCTGGTACTCCATAAACTGCTGAACTACAACTCCTGTAATCTCTGAAACACCAGCCGTGCTGGCTAGGGCTGATGGTAGTCGTAGAATTGCAGAATTGTAAACTTGGAAGGGATCCCCTAAGGCCATCCAGTCCAACTCCCTGCAATGCAAGAGTTGTAGTTTGGCACCTTCAGATGTGGCTGGACTCCAGCACCCACCATTCTTGGCCACTGGCTGATGGGAGCCGGAGTCCAGCAATGTTTTAGGGTCCCCATTCCAGCAGACAGCCATCTGCAATCACCACTGCCACCGATACCGAGCTATACCACTGGGTCTAGCTCAGTAAGCCTGCAGCGGCCAGCAGGGTTTCAGACAGTAGGTACCAGGGCTGGCTCAAGACATTTTGCTGCTTGGGGCAAAAAACAAAATGGCGCCCTCCCCCAAGGCACATACAGAAGCTAGTTTGATCGGGAGTTGAATCTTACTCCGACGCTGGTGAGAAGAAAGTGCATTTCACTGCAATTGAGGGCAGCAGACCACGTGGCCCTTGCAGCTATGTCCCCTCCCAGCACTTTAGCATCTGCCGCCTGAGGCAGCTGCCTCAATCTGCCTCATTGTAGGGTCGGCCCTGGATTGGGGGACAATCCCAGCCTTACCTGAAGACGCTGGGGATTGAACCTGGGACCTTCTGCACACAAAGGAGATGTTCTGCGACTGAGCTATGGCCCTTCCTCCTCAGGTTACAAAGAGTCCAGTCCCCTTCAGATGACCTCTGTTTGCTCATTCCATTTTTTAAGGCTACTGGACAGGAGCGGGGAAGAGATCTGGCTACAACTGGAAGGAGAAAATGGTGGATTTCATGACAAAAGAGCCCTTAAGCTCCCCACTGCCACCATTCTACACTCCCGCCAGCATCCAAGGGCGAGAAACATCCCCAATAATTCGCCCTTCCCCAGCCTAAAACCAAAGGGACACAAGTTCAGATCTCTTGCCTAACGCACCCCGACTTTCTGGAAGCAGCCCCTGTACAACAGGAGTGGGGAATATTTATCAGCCCCGGGGGCCACATTCCCTTCTAGGAAACTTTTTGGGGGTGGGCCAGAGGCCAAAGAGGGTGGGGCAACAAATGCTAATTGTGCCTTTGTACAGTAGGCTGCTATTTAGCACACACCAACACAAAACCTTCTCTATCCTGCAACCGAGGGGCGTGATCAGAGTCCAAGGGACATTCAGTACAGGCAAAAGCACCCAAAAGAGGGTGCGATGCCAGGGTACTGAGGGGCGTGGTAGAGTTCTGAGGGCCAGAGGGAGACCGCCCCCAAAGGGCCGCATCCAGCTCATGGGCCTGAGGTTCCCTGCCGCCCCCATACGAAATCTCAGCTGCTTCTCCTGCAACCCCAACCCAGCAGCCGAAGACTTCCACATCCCACCAGCCACACAGCTCTCCCAGCCCCGCCACCCCGATATCCTAGCCTTCCCCAATGCCCCTTCCGACTCTTCGGTGGGGGTGGAGGAATAGGGAGATACCTCCGGGGAGAGAAAGAAAGGGGGCCGAGTTTCCGAAACAATTTTATCATTTGGCTCAGTCACTGACAATTAATGGCGGGGGTGTGGGGACTCCAACATATTTAAAACGAAGAAGTCGTAAACCAGGAATCGGTGACGCCGAGGAAGCGTCTTCATAGAAGACAAAAGTGCAGGCGCCATCATCGCCG
This sequence comes from Podarcis bocagei, assembly GCF_964188305.1. NCBI lineage: Eukaryota > Metazoa > Chordata > Lepidosauria > Squamata > Lacertidae > Podarcis > Podarcis bocagei. Next base: position 34,715,901 of record NC_138142.1, read on the forward strand.
TTCTCGCCGAGAACACAAGGTGGGGGGGGCGGCAGGGGGGGCTGACACAGTCCAGTTTTTTGCTTCCGGGCAGGGGAGAGAGAAGCCGAGCTTGACAGAGACATAAAACAGGGGCAAGGTGGGGGGAGAAGTCAATGTCCCCCCTCTTTTAAAGCAGCTGAGCTTCGAGTGTCACGGACTGCAAAATGTCTCTCCCCATCTTTGGCATATCAACAGTCCTGGACACAAATATTGCGAGTCCTTTGCTGCGCTGCGGAAGAGATATTTCAGTCTCTCCCCCACTCCTCCCCCCCCAATTCCATGCCACTTCCCCCCAAAACCAAATCTGAGTCTTTTTGGCGAGCTGGAAAATCCCTGTTCCGACACCATCGCAGTCACCAGAAACGGTCAACTTGACCTCCGGCAGGAATGTCACCGTGGAGAATCAACTTCTGTAGGGAAGAGAACAAGAGAGATCCCATTAAGAGGCAGACCAGGGGGGCTCAACTACCAAGCCCTTTCCACACAACCTGGCTTCAGACCGATCCCCCCTCCCAGAACACGTGATATGGCAATTAACCCAAACGCTGTCTTGAAGCATGTGCAGAGTTCCTTCCTCTCCTTACGGGGTCCTCGCTGCGAGATCACATTCACCCGGTGCTATACCAGCTCCACTGGCTCCCGGTGGAGTAGAGGATCAGGTTTAAGGTGCTGGTTTTAACCTTTAAAGCCCTATACAGCCTAGGGCCCTCGTACCTACGGGACCGCCTCTCCTGGTATGTCCCACAGAGGAACTTACAGTCTTAAAATAAAAACATCCTGAAGGTCCCAGGCCACAGAGAGGTTAGGCTGGCCTAAAGCAGAGCCAGGGCTTTTTCGGCTGTGGCTCCAATCTGGTGGAACACTCTGTCACAAGAGACTAGGGCCCTGCGGGACTTAACATCTTTCCGCAGGGCCTGCAAGACAGAGCTGTTCCACCAGGCCTTTGGCCAAGGCACAGCCTGACTCCCTCCTTTGGTGATCCTCACAGAACTCTAGCCCAATGGCTGCCATTAATCTGATTTGAATTAATTTTTATAATGAAATGTTTTTAGAATGTTGCACTGTTTTATTGTTATTAGCCGCCCTGAGCCCGGCTCCGGCTGGGGAGGGCAGGATATAAATAAAATTATTATTATTATTATTATTATTATTATTATTATTATTATTATTATTATTATTATTATTACTGAGGAATGTACAGACATTAAGAAGGCTGGGTCAGACCATTCATTCTGTTTCCTGGGAGATAGACTGCGTCTGAACATGGGTGCTCTGTTTAGCTCCCCACATTAGCACACGACCAGAGAATTGCCCCCTCAAATTCAATTTATCTGACTGTCACCAGCAGGTTGACAAATATATGATTGCTTCCTTACACCAAGAGTCTATCTAGCTCCATACTGTCTACACTGACTGGCAGCAGCTCTCCAGGTTTCCGGGCAGGGGACAATTCTCAGCCTCACCTGGGGACTGACCCGGGGACCTTCAGCATTCAAAGCAGTTGCTCTCTCCCTGAGCTGCGGCCGATACACAGACAATACCCATGTTTTTAGTGCCCTTTGCTGACACGAATGGTCACGCCTCCTCCCGGTCTTTCATATTGGCTTCTGACATTTTCATGGTTCTGTTATTTGATTTTGAACCGCCTCCGCAGATTATGTGATTTGTTCTGTAATTTTCTGCCTTGTCCCTTCCCTCCTAATGCCCTGTTGCCAGTAGCTCAGCAGTTCTGCGGCTGTTTGTTGTCCACTTGTTTTACTCTCCCTTTATCTCCCCCCACCCCACCTACCCACTGGCTATTTCCAAAGTTCAGAGGTTAGCGCTGGTCCCTACAGCACCGACGAACAAGAAGAGGGAGAGATTGCCAAGAGGCATGGGGCAGAACCTCAGTTCTTGCAGGGATACCCCAAAAAAAATGTAGGGAGGAAAAAACCCCGAGGGCAGGGGGGGGGGGTAGAATCGATGGCTTGCAAGTCAATCGGGACCCACCCGTGAAGCCATTCCCCCAAAATCCTTATATCCCTGCCCGATCACGGAGGTCTTTGAGGAGCCTCTATGGCTCATAGGCACAGTTTGCATCCATCGGGAGCTGAGCATTCCATACTGTGAACCCTAGTTCTATGGAACTCCCTCCCGGCTAAGATCAGACAGGCCTCCTTCCCCTGTTGACCTTCCTGAAGCCTCTTTAATTTCAAAAAACAAAACAAAACCCAGCAAGCATTTTAACCAAATTCTGATCTTACAGTTTTAAGCTGCCTTTGGATAAAGGTTTAATGTGTTGTTGAGCTACCTGTGCGCCGCCCGAAGGCGGTTGCAATCAAGCTGTATCTATACGGTCGAAATAAATGAGTTAAATGTCCTAAGAGATGTCGGACAGTCGAGCAGGCCAACTCCAGAAGCGGCAAGCTCCCTGTGATGGCCTGGGATTCGGACTCAGAGGCTGAACCTGAGGAATCCCAGCCTGCACAGGAGTCCCCCCCTCCAGAACCAGCTGACCCGGGGCTGGGGCCTGAGCCTGAAGGGTCCTCACCTGTGCTGGATCCTCAGGTGCAGGCATCAGCTGAGTCTGCTCTGGCCCCTGAGGTGATGGAGGACCCATTGCCTGCAGGTGCTCCACTCTCAGCCCCGTCAGGGGAAGCTGAGGTTGCCTCTGGGTCCGGTAACCCTCCAGCCTCTCCTGAGCTGCAGAGGCTCAGGGCAGAGAGGCGGAGGGAACTAAGTTCCCGCAGGAGGAGTGCTCACCTCCAGGCCAGGAGAGGCGAGTCACCTGAGGATCGGGGCCGCCCTATGCCTCGGGGCAGATAAAAGCCAGGCAGCCCCAGTCCCAGGTTGCGGGAGCAACATTGTCGGTAGCCTGTTCCTGCTTGAACCCTGTCCTGTTCTTCTGCCAGAGTTCCTGACCTAACCCGGCTCCCTGCCTTGGACCCCGCCTCGCCTTTGACGGACAGCCTCCATACCGGACCCCTGACCTCAGACTGGACTTGGACGTTGCCTCTCGCTTAGCCCCCGAGACCAGCACACTCGCCTTCCCTGGATTTATTTAAGCAGAGGGTGGGTGGACGGCCGTCAAGGATGCTGAACGTTGTGAGATCCCTGCGCCAAGCATGAGGTCAGGAGAGATGGCCTCTCAAGAGCTTTCTGAACTCTGAAAGCCTACTCTTTTTGTTCACCTCTTAAGGCACTCTGTACCTCAGGTTACAGTAGTAATAATAATAATAATAATTTATTATTTGTACCCCGCCCATCTGGCTGGGTTTCCCCAGCCACTCTGGGCGGCTTCCAACAAAGATGAAAAACACACTAAAATGTCACATATTAAAAACTTCCCTGAAGAGGGCTGCCTTCAGATGTCTTCTGAATGTCAGGTAGTTGTTTATCTCTTTGACATTGGTGGGAGGGCGTTCCACAGGGCGGGCGCCACTACCGAGAAGGCCCTCTGCCTGGTTCCCTGTAACTTGGCCTCTCGCAGTGAGGGAACCGCCAGAAGGCCCTCGGAGCTGGACCTCAGTGCAGACGCTTTGGGTTGCGCGATTTAGGGTTGCGCACCGCACCGAACCTGGAAGTAAGGAACGGGTTACTTCCAGGTTTCGGCACTTGCACATGTGCAGAAGTTCTAAATCGTGCTTTGTGCATAAGCGCCGAATCGCAACCCGTGCATGTGCATGCGCAGCGCTGCGGGTTGCAAACGTGCTTCCTGCAAAGATCACGTTTGTAACCTGAGTGTCCACTGTATATCAAGGATGGGCAACCTGTGGCCCTCCCAGAGATTGCTGGACTCCAACTCCCATCAGCCCTAGCCAGCATGGCCATTGGTCAAGGATGGTGGACTGCCCAGCTCAATACTGTCTTCTCTGACTGGCAGCAACCCTCCAGGGTTTCAGGCAGGCGTCTCTACCCAGAAACCCTGCAAAGCAAATGCACGGAGCTACCTCAATTCCTCCAGAAAAAAAGTAAGATTCCAGTCCTCATGGTTCCAACTCAAGTGTGGGGGAACCTTTGGTCTACCCTGAGGTTGCTGGGCTCCCAACATAGGATTGGATATGCTGGAACTGCTGGGAGTCAGAGTCCAGCATCCTCTGGGAAGGCTGCAGGATCTCCCATCCATGCTGTAGCCTGCATTGTAGATCCTGCATTTAATGAGGGGGCCAGAGTCAATATCCTTCATGGTCCTACTGTTATGGCTTTATTTAAACTCTTATTTCTTTATATGATTTCTCTCCTACCCTTCTTCCCAAAGGAGCCCAGGACGGTAAGCTCCAAGGGATAAAACAAAACAAAACAAAAACATTGCAAACAATTCCAATACAGATGCAGGCTATGATCTTTATATCTGTAAGAGTAAGGTCTTCTGAAGGTGCTGATAAGACAACAGTGCCCGGCACCTGCCTAATATTCAACGGGAGGGAATTCCAAAGAGTTGGGAAAAGACTTCCTAATAAGATGATATCTACAGGAGGCCTTCAAAGGATGCGGGTGGCGCTGTGGGTTAAACCACAGAGCCTAGGACTTGCTGATCAGAAGTTCAGCGGTCCGAATCCCCGCAACGGGGTGAGCTCCCGTTGCTTGGTCCCTGCTCCTGCCAACTTAGCAGTTTGAAAGCACGCCAAAGTGCAAGTAGATAAATAGGTACCGCTCCGGCGGGAAGGTAAACTGTGTTTTCGTGCGCTGCTCTGGTTCGCCAGAAGCGGCTTAGTCATGCTGGCCACATGACCCGGAAGCTGTACGCTGGCTCCCTCGGCCAATAAAGCGAGATGAGCGCCGCAACCCCAGAGTCAGTCACGACCGGACCTAATGGTTTGGGGTCCCTTTACCTTTACAGGCGGCCTTCACTTGGAAAGCACATTGATCCATTGGTTATATAAGGGGCGAGACGATCTTTCAGGCATCCTGGTCCCATGCTATAGAGGACTTTCTGCACTAGAACCAGCACATTGAATTTCGCCTCATCACCAATTGGCAGCAAGGGCAGTTCTTTCAACAGTGTGGTAATGTGCTGCCAATATCCTTCCCCAGGGAGCAGCTGAGCCGCCGCATATCGCACCAGTTGCAGCTTCTGGACCAACATCAAGGGAAAGCCCCACACAGAGAGCATTGTAGTAGTCTAGCCAAAAGGTTTCCCCCTTGGCCCACCACCACCTTGCCTGCTCCAAGCCTTACCTCCAGGCCAAAGGTCTTCCTCTTGCCTCAGCGGATCCAAACGGAGAAGGGGGTGGGCATACTGAGACTTATGGGGGTGTCCTGCCCCCTTTCGGCTGGGTTGACGCAGCATCTGGGAGTTCAGCTCGTCTCTGGGGAACATGGGGTCCGGCTGTGAAGGAGGCCCACCAGTACATCGCCTCTGAGTTCTAAAGTGCCAAGTGAGGAATCCAGCATCCTTGCGAATGGGGGACGAGGAGGACCAAGCGCCGTCCTCGCTCCTCACCCCGGCCTGGAGCCTCTTAAGAGTCCCCAGCCCTGGGGGTGGGGGTGGGGTCAGAGGCACAGGAAGGGTAAGAGAGCCAGCCCCAAGCAGGCCCCGCTGGACCAGGAAGGGGCAGAGCTACGTCCGGGGGCTACAGCGGCATCTGTGTGGGGAGAACAGAGAAAAAAATGGGGAGTTGTTGTTGTTGTGTGTTATGACCATTAGACTGGGTTGCCTCAACCACTCTTGGCAGCTCCCAGCAAAATATTAAGAACAAAATAAAACATCAAACATTAAAAACTTCCCTATACAGAGTTGCCTTGAAATGTCTTCTAAAAGTCAGATACAGTGGAACCTCAGTTGTCAAACGTAATCCGTTCCGGAAAACCGTTCGACTTCCGAAACGTTTGACAACCGAGGTGCAATTGCCTGTTGGTAAATTCCTTTTAAAAAAATGGACAAACATGCCTCGGAAGCCGTTTGACTTCCGAGGTGCGTTCCAAAAATGGAAGCATTCACTTTTGGGTTGTTTGAGTTCTGAATTGTTCAGCTTCCGAAGCGTTCGACAACTGAGGTTCCACTGTAGTTGTTTATTTCCTTGACACCTGATGGGAGAGCATTCCACAGGGTGGGTGCCACCACCAAGAAGGCCCTCTGCCTGGTTCCCCGTGACTTCACTTTTCACAGTGAGGGAACTGCCAGAAGGCCCTTGGCTGGATGATGGGAGGTACCAGTATGTACCAAATAGGCAGAGACGTGGAGAACCTTCAGCCCAACCAATCAGGGACCATATTAAATGCACTTACAAAGGTATAAAGCAGGAACTCATGAACCCCCAGATGTTTTCAGATGCCAACTCCCACCACCCCCAGCTGCAATTGCCTGATGGTCAGGGTTGATGAGAGTCCCTCGCTACCCCCTTATCCCTGCAATTCCACCCTCAAAGTCCCACCTAGTTCTAATTTCCTTTTCCTTTCTCCCCCAGTTTTCTTAAAATGAACTCTAATAACAAACAGGTTTCAAGAAATGAAGGAACATTAGTTGTTTAAAAAAAAGGTACATTGTCACAATTGCCAATAAAAAAGCATCGCATACAGCAGTGTGATTTACTGCGTCAATAATAACACATGCCAAGAGGAAAAGGGTGTGCGGCCTATAACTGCAAAAGGCTCCGTGGTCTGAATCAAAACAGGTACATGTTTTTATTTCAAAAAGGGAGATAAAGAATAACTTCAGACAGCGGTAGATCGAGACAATCGCATAGACCTGAGGTTACCTGGAGCCTTGGTGATTGTATATAAAATAAAAATGGATCAAATGCCAGGGAGGCAACCTCAAGCCTTTTTGGCCCCTGAAAACCTCCAGCTTGTGCAATATTTTATTTTCCAAAAAGGTGATTTGCCAAATCTTGGAATACCAATAATTGGTGCTAATCTTCTCTCTCTCTCTCTCTCCGTCTTCCCCACCACCCTCCTTCCTCAAGACTGTCTTCCACGTGTGTGAACTCTTTGGCAAAACACCTGAGTGAGTGGGTTGCCAACTTTCCTGTAAGTTTTAACAACACCTATTAACACCAGCTCGAGCCACGCTGCACACACTTTTAGCCTGAGGGGAGATAAGCTCCCGCTCTGTGTTCCCGGTGTGGTTTAAAAGTCAAGAGTGTTTGCCTAGGACCTCAGAGGCCAGGGTTCAAATCCCCAACCAACCATGCTTGCCTCTCAGCCTAACCTACCTCACAGGGCTGCTGTGAGGATAAAATGGGGAAGGGGAAGATTCATAAATATGCCACCTTCAGCTCCTTGGGGGAAAAGGTGAGATATAAATGAAACAAATAATAATAAATAAAAGCTTCGCTGGCCAGTTGGGAGCTACCCCCATTTTGCTCAAGGCACAAGAGCAGTCAGGCTGTTTTTAAGGGTCAGTTGGCAACCTTTTCGCTGTCATCGCTGACTGGATTGAAGCCTAAGAACGCATCAGCTAGATCTACTCAGTCAGTGTACATTTCAGCTGCCTTCCCATCACCTCCTCTGTCTTTGTCATGGACAGAGAAATGTGAGATTGTAAGGTCTTTGGAGAAGAGAACTTTCCTCTGTCATATTCCTCAATAAAGCACAAGGCACACTGAGGATGCCTTTTTAAAACCATGCGCTTTAAATGCAACAAACTGCCTTGCTGCTACCCCCTTGCCCGAGCCCCACTCACCCTCGGAGCTGCCTCTCCCACGTGGTTGAGATTTGGGACCCTCCGTCACAGGCTCTACGGCTAGAATAAAAATGAACAGGTCAGTTCAGAAGGCGCAGACAGGACCGAACGTCCTCTCCCGGTCCTTGACGAGTTTCCCCCTCAATATATACACATTTAAGGAAAGCCGATCTAGCTAAAGTGGAACACCCATTATCTAAAGCAGGGGCAGGGAAACCTGCAGAGATGGAGGGCCACATTCTGTTCTGGACAAGCTTCCGGGGGCCGCACACCAGTAGTGGGCAGGGCCACAGGGAAAAGGAGGCGGGGGGCAATAAATGCAAATTTTACCTTGGTACACTAGACTAGTTTCTACACCCAGAGATCAAGGGCATATTCCAGACAGGCAAAAACATTCAGGGAGGGTTGGGCCAGTGAAGGGGTGTGGCTTAGGGAGAGTCTTAGGGGCCAGAGAGTGAGGTCTCGAGGGCCACATTTGGCTTGAGGTTTTCCTATCCCTGATCTCCAGGTTGGCTTTTCAGAATTTTCTCCTGGTCCTTATTGGAGAAGTGATTGCTGAACAATTCAGGTGTTCATAGGTCAGTTAATTTCTCTGTCTGGATTATTTACTTGGTTCTCTGTACCGGGGGGGGGGGGCGGCGGCAGGGGAATCCCTGCTGATGCCTATTATTCACCACATCCCTGCCTGAACAAGACGGACAGACAATAGATGGACTCACTGGTTGTCTTGCAGCAAACTGAAACCCGCAGTTTCAAGCAGCGTCCGGGACTCTCTGCAGTGGGGATAGCTATGGGGAGGGAAAGGACCCAGAGATAAGAGAGAGGGCGGTTAGAATGCAAGAAAGTCAAACCTCCCAGCCCCAAACTACAGCCCCCATAACACTTTGGGGGAAGCACATGGTTAAATGACGGAACTCGCCCCCTCAGGAGGCAATAAGGGCCACCAATTTGGATAGTTTTACAAGAGGACTGGACAAATTCACGGAGGAGAAAGCTGTCAATGGTTACTGGCTGCGATGGCTGAGCTCTGCCTCTGCAGTTGGAGGCTTCTGAATACCATTTGCTGGAAACCACAAGACGGGAGAGGGCTTCTGTGTTCGAATCCTGCTTGCAGGTTCCCCAGAGGCATCTGGTTGGACAGGATGGTGGCCTAGATGGGCCATTGGCCTGATGCAGCTCTCGTTATGTTCTTCTAAGGAGCTCAAGGAAGGGAACAAGGTGTCGCTGCCCCCTCCTCCATTTAATCCTTGCAGCAACCCAGTGAGAGAACTGGCCTCAGAGCCACTCAATGAGTTTGTGACCAAGTGGAGGTTTGAACCCAGGTCTCCCAGGCCCCAGTCCTGCCCTCTAACCACTACACCACATAGGCGGTCAAGGGCAGGGTTAGGGCTCAGTCACAGGTGCCATAACAATGAATGGGTGAGGTTAAGTTCACAGATTATCAGAGAGGGTCCAGAGGAGAACCCAAAGCTTAGCCACTGTCCAAACAGGGCTATTATTTCTGAATACTGCTGCCACCTTGAGCTCCCTGGAGAAAAAGGTGGGATATAAATGCAACAGATAAACACACCATATCCTAAACCCTCTATGTGGCCTTTGGATCAAGAGCGCGATATAAATTTATTAAATCAAGAAATACATTTGAATACAAATAAATACATTTTTAACCCCCCCCCCCAAAAAAGAACCTTACACACACAGAAATGCTGCTTCACCCTATCTTCTGTTGCAAAACCCAGCCCAAAACTTGTAAATTAAAAGTTTGCCAAAATGGCTAAATTAACTGGGAAGCTCAGGGACAAGATCTTTTAAAAACACAGTTGTAATGTAACAATATGTATGGATAATTTAGAAAGATTAAAAAAGGGGAGAAGTACTGATATGCAGTTGAAAATAGGATCAATAAGGCCCATGGAAGGGACTGAGGGGGAGTCAGGAGATTCAGAGTAATTTCGACATTTGGATTTGGAATGGGTTTTTATATAGATTATTAAAAATCAAATAAAAAATTATTATTTTTTTAAAAAAAGTTTGGTGCAGCACTAAATCCCATTCATAACTCTCTCTCAGAGAAAACCTTGTACAATTTGGCCCTCAAGTCGACTCGGAACCACCCCATGCCAGCCAAAGGCCCAACTCACAGATATAGTAGTAGTCATGGCCCAGCTGAAACTCGAAGCCCAGCGAGAAAGGGGTGAACCTCTGGATTTTCTCCGAGAAGCGGACCGGCCCGTAAGGAGCGTAGGGCCGGTTGCACTCCCAGCGTTTGAAGGCTCCCGGCGTCTCGTAGCAGCCCCGGTAGCCCTCAATGTCCACCATGAGCAAAGTGAAGGATTCTGGGCTCCCCGCTGCCAGCGGCTGCTCGTAGTGCGGGCAGTAGATATCCAGGTAATCGTTGATGGAGACCTGGACGGCATAGTCTTCTTCAAGGAATCTGCGAATGGGGAGAAGCAAATCAGTCAGCCGCCAAAGCGATCAGGGGATAGGGAGGAGCTTTGAGCCAGAGGGCCACATTCCTTGCAGGGCAACTTTCTGGGGGCCGTGTGGGTTGGGCAGGACCACGGTCAAAAGCCGAAGAAGCAACGGCGGTAAACCTTTGGGCAGTAGGCTGGTGAGTTGCTATGAACAGACTTGCCCCTCTGTTTCCTACATCCTGGCAAGGAAGAGGCATGATCAGGGTTCGAGGACACATTCCAGCCAGGCAAAAGCACTAAAGAGTGGCCAAAACAAAGTCAATGAGAGATGTGGCCTGGGTAGAGTCTTAAGGGCAAGAGGGAGAGAATATGTATTTTTTCTGTGCCCCTTCCTAGATGGGGCACTTTCTGGAAGGAGAAGAACCCGGATTAAAACGAGCCTGGCATCTAAAAAACAGCAACGACAGCAGAAAAGGTAAAAGGTTGCTTTTGATTAAGTGACCCAGTGTAGTATTGGGTGCAAAAGGAAGATCCCTAAGAATCAGCTTTCTTTAAAAACAAAGCACCACCCAACAGCAATTAAGTTTCTAGTTCTCATGGGCAAAATAGGCCAAAAGCAAGCAGTGAACAGGGGAGCTGCAGAAGACGGAGAAGATTATCAGAGAGTTCTTTGGAGACATGTCAGAAATTCCATCAGTTGGAGAACACCACGACTCTCCTTTGAGCTAAGACCGGATGCTGAGAACACAAATGCCAAGCCTTTCCTAATCTGCGTTGGCATCCAGTTTGCTCCCAGGCCCTTATTTAAGGTGTGGCCGATGACTCCTCAAGTTTCCACATCAAAGGCCAGCAACCTGAACTACAACTCCCACTGCCCCTGACCACTGGGCCATTCTGGCTGTGGGAGTCGGAAGACAACAGCAGTGCAGAAATCTTGGGCTTGAGTGTTGCCTTAGGTCTGCAGCAGGGATGGGAATCTGTCTCTCTCCTGGCGTTGCTGGACTACAACTCCCATCACCCCCCACTGTTGGCCATGCTGGCTGGGGCTGATAGGAGTCGGAGTGCAACAACAACCGGGGGGGGGCGGCACAGGCTCCCCACCCCTGCTCTAGGCACAGAGGAGCCTCTTGGGATTGGAGGCTCAATGGTCAAGGATGATGGGCGTTGTAGTTCACCACTGTTCCCTCCACTCATGCCTTACATAAATGTCTTCAGACGGCGCACTCTGAGCATTGCAAAAAAAGCATTATGCCCATTCCGAAAAAGAAAGCATTTCACAGGTTTGCTGTGGTTTACACGTTCGAAAAGTCCCTGAGGGAAAATGCTGGGATTTTCCCAAAGTTAATTAAATATAATTCACAGCTCCCATGAGGCAGAAAACACCCACTCGTGGAAAGAAGGTACCTGTAATCTCCCCCCCCCCACCTCCTTCAACAGGTTTACCTCTCATCCAACACTGAAATGTGGTAGAATTACTCCATCGCTTTAGCAGTGCCTGACTGAGAGCAGCCAAAAAGCATAGCGGGCACTCGTGCAGAGGGGCAACCAGCACCCTCCTCCGAGGGCAAGTACTTTATAGCAACATTGGGCATGACTAAACAAGCCAGACACATCTGATTTCAGCACTGAGAAAGCACTGCCTGCCTCAGAAGGATCTTAGGCTAGAGGAGGGAGTCACACAGGGGGGCAGTGGGCACCCTCATTCTGCAAAATGGTGCTATCACTCTCAGGGGAGTTGTGAGGGATTTCTGGACTATATTGCTGCAAGTTCTTTCTGAGCTTGCCTCACAGATTTTATCTTAATCCTGTGGTATATTTTACCTCCTCCCCCCCCCCCAATCGCAGCAGTGCCATCCTGTTTCTTTCGCATTCTTGACCAAAACCATTTGTCTGCAGAAGACTCTTCACAACAGAAACCTGCACCTAGCAATCCTGAAGAAGTTTCTCTCTTAACACACAAATCCAGCCCTCTTCATCCTAGTATAAAGCCCAAGGTTTGATGATGTACAGGAAAGGACTCTCTCCAAAAGCACCCCCCCAAAAAAGTGAGGGGTCACAGCTTTTGCAGGCGCCCCCCCACCCACTGCTTCGATCCAGCTGCCCAGCTCTGCTAAACAAGCAGATGTCAGCTCCGATTAATTCACGTGACTGGAAGCAAAAAGGGTCAGCGGGGAGCCCCCAGGGCAACGGGCCGACAGCCCAGCCCCAAGACAAAGGACCCCCGACTAGGAGTGATGCATCGTCGGGGAATGTGGCGGCCAAAACCCACGCATGGGCGCATGACCCCCTTGCAATGCGCCACCAGGAAGTAACGGGCATGTTTGGCGGGGATGGTTTCGGTATGTCAAAAAAAAACAACGCGTTCACAGGCAGCCTCAGGAACCTAGGAATCAGAACTTTGGTCCGTCTAGCTCTGGCTGGCAGCTGCCCTCCAGGGTTTGTGGCAGGAGTTTCCACGGCTCTAGCTGGAGACACCAGGATTTGAACCCGGGACCTTTACAGTATGCAAGGCAGATGCTCTGCACCTGAGCTATAGTCCATCCGCATGAAACAAAGCAAGATTCTAGTCCTCACGGTGCTAAACAAAGGGCTGATTTTTAAAAGCAACAGGTGAAGCTGCCTTATACCAGCTCAACATTGTCTACACGGACTGGCAGCAGCTGTTGAGGACGTTCCCAGCCCTTTCTGGAGATGCCAGGGATTGAATCCTGGGTGCTCTGTCGGTGACCACAAAGCATCTTTTCCTAAAGGAAAAGTTTCATGTTTGCCTGAAGGAACCCAAAGTGTCAGAACTCGAACTCAAGGCATGGACCAAACTGAGGGGTATGAAGGGATGCTCAAGTCAAGAGAGCTTCAGCACTCCCAATCTGCATCCAAAAAGCACATGGCCGCCTGTGACAAGGAAACCACAGCAGGCCAGAACCTCCCGGCCTCTCCTAGAATAGCTCCTCAGCCCTGGCACCAGCACACAACACTTTTGGTCATTTGCCAGAGCTGCCTGCTAAGGCCTGCCCTAGTTGCCCCTCAAAAAGAAAGGTTTCACCGACAAAAGAAGAATGGCAGACAAAATTAATGGACCACGCAGAATTGGATAAAATGACAGGAAGGACTCGAAACCTGCGGGACCAGAGATTTACAGAAGATTGGAAGAAATATACGAACTATTTGAAAAGCAACTGTAATCAACAAATTACGCTAGCAGGACTACAAGAAGTTTTGTAAGGAGAAACATATGAAATATTGCAAAGAAGAGAGATATTAGTTATGAGATTTAGACGTAATAGTGAAAGTAAGAAATGTATATTAAGTGAAAAGACTGGAAAATTTTCAGATATGATTGATGGAAGTCAAAAAATTGTATAAGATATAAAAGTATGTTTAATAATTGTTGGAAATGATATGTTAAAAAACGAATAATTTATTTTTTTTTAAAAAAGAAAGGTTTCAAGCACACCTTGGGTGACACCATTTTAAATTTCCCACAATGCCTCAGGGTGACACTGCCATGGCCACTTGGTGAAGAAACCAAAACAATACCAGGAGCCACAACCAGAGCTCCTCCTGGCTCCCATCTGTTCTTGAACTGCTCCTTTGCCCGCTCTCCTCAGCCCAAACCTACAAGGCGGGATAGGCTGAGACACCATGATGGGTGTGCGGTCACCCAGCGCGCTTCACGGCGGAGGCCAGGGTTCAAATCCCCCACACTGTCACGAAGCTCACAGGGTTGCTGCAAGGGTAAAATGGGGAGAGCCATGTATGCAGCTCCTTGGAGGGCGTGATAAAATAAAGAATAAATCCTCAGGCAGGCGGGAAGCCGTCTCGCCCGCCCTGTTTCAAACCACATGCCTCTGATGCCCCTCCAGATGTTGCTGGACTACAACTCCCATCACCCCCAGGTCCTGAGCCACTGGTTTCCTGGAATATCCTAACCAAAGTCCTGTGGTCTTTTGAGACAGGGCTGTGGGCTTCCAGCGGCTGGACTACAACTCCTATCACCTCCTGGGGCTATTCCATCATGGTGGCTGGGTCCCATGGAAGCTGTAGTCCAGCCACTCAAAAGACCACCTCATAATAATAATAATAATAATAATAATAATAATAATAATAATAATAATTTATTTATATCCCGCCCTCGCCAGCCAAAGCCGGGCCCAGAGCGGCTAAAAACAGTTCCAGCAAGCCAGCGACTCATAATAATAATAATAATAATAATAATAATAATAATAATAATAATAATAAACAGTTCCAGCAAGCCAGCGACTCAGGCCCTGTAGCAAACTTTGCTCCTGTTTTGAAACAGATAAACGGCGTTTTTAAAAACACATTAAACAACAACGTTCCCAGTTTATCATTTGGATTGACCTGTTTCGTCAAGCTCTTATTACATTTGAGTTTGGGCTTCTTTGGGCGGTGGATGCTTTTGACAGGAGTTGATTTCGTTTCCTCAGGTTTGACTCCCCGTTTTAATATCCTGCCACATAAGGGCCTCCCGTTATTACAGCACCGCACAGCCAAACAGATTAATCTGAAACTAATATGCAAACGCCTGAAACAAACAAAAACAGGAAGAAGACATGTCTCTTCAACGTGACAGGCCTTATTCATCAGTACATCGTCCAGAACCGGTTTGAGGGCCAGCACAATGGCGCCTTCACCTGGCGGTAAATCGCAGGTGGTCCCTGCCTTCCTCCCTGCGCCAGGAGCTGGTGGCGGCAGCGGTTGCACCCCGGTGCCTCGCAGGACCAGGGCAAATGCTCCTTCCCTTTCAACATCACGATGCAACGCTCTATCGCCATGGTGATACATCGTGATGTTGGAAAGCAGGTATCGCCCCAGTAGCCATCGTGGCTAATAGCCTTTGATAGCATTTTCCTCTGTGAATTTTGCCCAGTTCCCTTTTAAAGCCATCGAAACCAGTCACCGTCACTGCCTCTTGTGGGAGTGAGTTCCGTAGAAGAGGATTCTGTCCTCAAATTTCCTCCATTCAGCTTGGGTGGATTTCCACAAGGCCTACTGTTTTAGCCATTTTTGAGCTTTTTTTTTACAGAAATCGGCAAGAACGATTTCTGCCCAGACAACCCTTCCGACTACAGTATTCCAGGAATGTCCGGGAAATTCCAGACGTATGGCAACCCTAAGACTATCCTTTTTGAGGTAAGGTGATCAGAAAAAGTACACAGTATTCCAAAATATGGTTGCGCCATAGATGTCACTCTTCACAACCTTTAACAACAACAAAAACCACAAGTGGAGTCTGAGTATTCAGGAATACAGTGGTACCTCGGATTACATATGCTTCAGGTTACAGACTCCGCTAACCCAGAAATATTACCTTGGGTTAAGAACTTTGCTTTGGGATGAGAACAGAAATCGTGCTCTGGCGGTGCGGCAGCAGCAGGAGGCCCCATTAGCTAAAGTGGTGCTTCAGGTTAAGAACACTTTCAGGTTAAGAACGGACCTCCGGAACGAATTAAGTACCCGAGGTACCACTGTAGCTTCCAACTTTCCCCTACTGTTAAGTACAGGCCCGGGCACATAGCAAATCATTACTGACAGCGGATATGACATTTGAATGGGCTTGGAATGGCATTTAACCCCACCCCTGCGTCCAAAATATTGCAGGCTGGCCGTGTGGCGAACGAGGAATCCCCACAAGAAAACCACAACTCCTTGATGCGTGGGGAGTGCGCTGCTGCCGTTGTGCACCGATTGCGCAAAAAACCGGACGGATCGGAAATGGCCAGGGTGGAGATCCTGGAAAAGGCAAGGATCACCGCTCATTAATTAGGAGCACCAATGACCTATTTTACTGTTGTGAAGATCGATGAGATTAGATACTGCTTGCTGTCCTGGAGGAATTAAGGGCTCGAGTGGGCGAGTTGCGGGAAAACACGCGGGTTGTCTCTTGGCAGCTTCTGTTTTCGCTTCATTGCTGAAGTTTCTGAACTGGATTCTTAACGCAGCAAAGAGTTAAAACTGATGGTCAACAACTTGAATAGCCAAACCGGTTTGAAGTCCATAAAATGATACTGCTTTCATAATTTTTCACCTGGCAATATATCGCGAATCACGATTTTTGCTTGTGTGTGTGCTATGCAAAAATCACAACATGGGAAGAACCGTGAAGCTAGCTAATTATTATTGTACTTGTTGTTGTTTTTAAATCATTTATAACTCACCCATCTAACTGGGTTGCCCCAGCCACTCTGGTTGGCTTTCAACAGCTATAAAATCATAATTAAACATTAAAAGACTTCCCTATTCTCATATAAGACATTGTGATAAATCAGTTTATCATAACATTTAGCTGGTGATATATCACAAAGTTGAAAACCAGCTCCATCTTTATTGTGATATATTGACACAGCGCAATGTTTAGCTGGTGATATATCATGATGTTGAAAACCAGGTACAGTCAAACCTTGGTTCTCGAACGGCTCTGTTTTCAAACGTTTCGGCTCCTGAACGCTGAAAACCGGGAAGTAAATGGTCCAGTTTTCAAACGTTTTTCAGAACCCGAACGTCTTCCGTTTTGAGTTTCCCTTTTAAATTGAGGCTTCCACTTTCAGTTTTCGGTTTTCAAATGTTTCGGAAGTCGAACGATGTTCTGGAACGGATTACATTCAGAAACTGAGGTTCCACTGTATTAGGCAGCCCTAGATACAGCTATCAATGGCTACCAGCCTATTCTCTGCTGCCTCCATGGATCGAAGCAGGTATGTTTCTGAACACCGGTTGCTGGAAAGAACAGGAGCGCAGAGGGCTGTTGTGCCCGGGTCCCGCTTAGAATCACAAAACTGTAGACTTGGAAGGGATCCAGCCCTCTACAATGCTGGAATCCTGCTCACAGCCATCCCTGGGTGGGCTCGAACCACCAACCTTCTGGTTAACAGCCAAATGCACTGATCCACTGTGCAACAGGATGCTGGCCTAGATGTGCCCTTGGCCCGATCCACCGGGTCCTTCTTATGATTGGAGGAACGGACCCAGTGGGAGGAGGGGTTGACAATTTCCCAGCTTTTTTGGAGAGGGGGGGGATAATCACCCCCATTTGCTTTTCTCCCACTATAGGGAAAAGATAGAGGACATCAGTATCTTTTCCCCCAACAGGTTGAAAAGCAACTGGGGGACGGCGGAGCTTCAAGAAAAAGGACTCCATCCTATCACCGCAACTCTGATTAAATTTGGATCTGGTAGCAGCATTAGAGAAAAACACACACACACCCCACAACGGAACAGCCCGCATCTCGTTTGACTCAACCGTGAACTGCTAAGTAAGCAGGGTGTGGAGAGGACAAACTTCACACAGAGTCAAATATTTATATAACCAGATTTATTTATTTTTAAAGTCTACACAACCTTGATTTTCACCAATTAGCCAAGAGCACCCGCAGACATTCAAAACAAGTTAGGTCTGTGTTACTTGTTTCCATTATTGGAAATTTAGTCACCCAACTGTCCCCACATCCCAGGAGGATCCTAATATCCAGGGTGGATCCTATCAGTGGTGTGATTTCGGAAGTTGGCTGTCCGCTTTGCACTCGGAAACCTCTTACGAGAGCGGAACCAAGTTTTGCACAGTGGTCTTTGAGATCCAGAACTAAGTTTTCTATATGTTTGGATACAGTTGGGTACCATTTTGAATCAAGATGGCAGGTGGACTCTTCCCAAACTGCACTGATATCTTAGGGTTTCTTATCATCCCCAAGCAACTCAGGTCTATGACTGCCGGTGTATTTTAACTTGGAGGAAAGTCCCACTAACTGCAATGGGACTTACTCCCACGTAAGCCAAGGAGCAATGCAAAAACCATCCACATGTAAAATGTTCTATCTAAAAAGCATGGATGGGCAACCGGTGGGTCTGTAGCTAATTCCAAAAGACCTTTGGGAAGCAACGAGTTCTCTAGGTTTGCTTTGCACCAAAGTTTCTCCGTGTTAAACCCCAGTGGAAAGTCTCCTGTTTGAAACCCAGGAAGGCAGCTGCTGCTGGTCAGTGTAGATGGCACAGAGCTAGATAGATCAGCGGTTTGACTTTCAGTAGAAGGCAGCTTCTTTTTACCGTATTTTTTGCTCTATAAGACTCACTTTTCCCCTCCTAAAGTAAAGGGAAATGTGTGTGCGTCTTATGGAGCGAATGCAGGCTGCACAGCTATCCCAGAAGCCAGAACAGCAAGAGGGATTGCTGCTTTCACTGCGTCGCGATTCCTCTTGCTGTTCTGGCTTCTGAGATTCAGAATATTTTTTTTCTTGTTTTTCTCCTCCAAAAACTAGGTGCGCCTTGTGGTCTGGTGCGTCTTATAGAGAGAAAAATACGGTATATTCCTAAGAACTGTCGGTTTCAAACCCTGCCGGACAAAGAGGAGGAGAGGGAGGAGGTGGTCATACCCTCCCCCATCCAAGAATCATGGGAACTGTAGTTTACCCCCTAACAGAGCTACAGTTCCTGGCACCCTTTAAAAACCACCATTCCCAGGATTCTTTGGGGAGCAGCTATGTGCTTTAACTGGATCGAGGCAAAGAGAGAGAAGGGAGGAACAGAAACAGAGGGAAAGGGAACCCCAATTTGGGGTCTGAGCCTCCCCCACTGACTTCAGGCCTGCCTGCTGCTGGCATGGGTCCACCACGCCACAGACAACCCGCAAGGGAATGTAGTTCGACAGCAAAAAGCCTGCCCCACTGCCCTGCAGCCCAAAAAGTCTGGCTAGGATTCGCAGCTACTAATGTTTGGCGAGATGCAAGACAGCCGAGGTGTCAAATTCTCAGATACGGGAAACTTTTCCCCAAATCTCAGCCGTCTGAGGCTTGGGGGCAGCCTTGGTTTCAAGAGCCAAGGAAACACACTTCCCAGAGAACCTTCTCTAGTATTTATTCCAGAGTTCTGCAGCTTTAGAGGCAGGATTTTTGTTTGGGGGGGGGGGGAGGCAGAGTTATGCCTTCGCCCTCGCCAGGTTAACGGCACCTCTGGAGTTGTTGTTGTCTTACCTGCATGAGAAGCTCTGTAAAACAACAACAACAGCAACCACCTCACAATGACTAAACAGAAGAGCGCTCAAAGCCCAGATTAAGAGCGTAGCCAGGGCTGCGAGGGTTTTGCAAGAGAGGGTACAAAGTTCGGAAGCGGGCAAATAATAGGCCCCTTTTAAAACAGACGTGAGAACCGAGTTTGCAAAACAGGACGTGCTGTTAGTTTCTTATCCAGAGTCCTCAACCTAGATGTTGGTGAGGTGAGGGAGCACAAGGAGGGGAGGTTGCCACATTCACTCACCCCATAGAAACCACCAAAAATAGGCATGTACATGATTGGTAGGTGGACAGAGAAGAAGAATGTAGGTGAGAAAGTGTTTGTTTGCGTGTACGAAGAGAAGTGTGTAAGAGTGTGCGTGTTTGCTTCAAAGAGCATGGGTGCGCGCATACAAGCGCATGGTTGCTGTATGCGCGCACATGTATGCAAGTGGGCATGGTGCCCGCCAGACATTGTTTGTCTACTCCAAACCCTCTCACCCTTGATCATTGGCCTTGCTGTTTGGACCATCTAGCATGGGTAGGCAAACTAGGGGCCAGGGGCCAGATCCGGCCAATCGCCTTCTAAATCCAGGCTTCAGACAGTCCGGGAATCAGCATGTTTTTACATGAGTAGAATGTGCCCTTTTATTTTAAATGCATCTCTGGGTTATTTGTGGGGCCTGCCTGGTTTTTTTACATGAGTAGAATGTGTGCTTTTCTTTAAAATGCATCTCTGGGCTATTTGTGGGGCATAGGAATTCGTTCATTTCCCCCAAAAAATGTAGTCCGGCCCCCCACAAGGTTTGAGGGACAGTGGACCGGCCCCCTGCTGAAAAAGTTTGCTGACCCCTAGTCTAGAGGGGTTGGGAGCTGGGGGCACTGTTATACAGTGGTTCTGCTCCTTCCTTCTGGGCCGTGTTCAGAAAGTGGTGTTGGGGGGATGAGTGTTCAGACCCCTGGGCTCTCACTTGTGGGGTGCCTCAGGGTTGCGTCCTCTCCCCCATGCTTTTTAACATCTATATGAAGCCGCTGGGAGAGATAATCAGGGGGTTTGGGCTTGGTGTTCATTAGTATGCGGATGATACCCAGCTCTACCTCTCTTTCAAGTCGAAACCTGTGAAGGCGGTGAAGTGTCCAGAGGCGGCTGGAGGATGGATGGCGGCTAACATATTGAGGTTGAATCCTGATAAGACAGAAGTACTGTTTTGGGGGGCTGGGGGCGGGCGGGTGTGCAGGACTCCCTGGCCCAGAATGGGGTAACTGTGCCCCTGAAGGATCAGGTGCACAGCCTGGGAGTCATTCTGGACTCACAGCTGTCCATGGAGGCGCAGATCAATTCTGTGTCCAGCGCTGCTGTCTAACAGCTCCACCGGGTACGCAGGCTGAGACCCTACCTGCCCGCGGACTGTCTTGCCAGAGTGGTGCATGCTCTAGTTATCTCCCGCTTGGACTACTGCAATGCGCTTTACGTGGGGCTACCTTTGAAGGTGACCCGGAAACTACAACTAATCCAGAATGCGGCAGCTAGACTGGTGACTGGGAGTAGCCGCCGAGAACACATAACACTGGTCCTGAGAGACCTACATTGGCTCCCAGTACGTTTCCGAGCACAATTCAAAGTGTTGGTGCTGACCTCGAAAGCCCTAAACGGCCCCGGTCCTGTATACCTGAAAGAGCGTCTCCACCCCCATCGTTCAGCCCAGACACTGAGATCCAGCGCTGAGGGCCTTCTGGTGGTTCCCTCACTGCGAGAAGCAAAGTTACAGGGAACCAGGCGTAGGGCCTTCTTGGTAGTGGCGCCCACCCTGTGGAACGCCCACCCATCAGATGTCAAGGAAATAAACAACTGTCTGACTTTAAGAAGACATGTGAAGGCAGCCCTGTTTAGGGAAGTTTTTAATGTTTGATGCTTTATTGTATTTTAAATATTTTGTTGGAACCGCCCAGAGCGGCTGGGGAAACCCAGCCAGATGGGTCGGGTATAAATAATAAAAAATTAGTAGTAGTAGTAGTAGTAGTAGTTTGGAGGGGACCAGGGTTTGAGGCTGTGTTTCAGAGAGTTGAAAGGGATTTTCTTTGTGGCAGGGGGAGAGGCAGTGAGAAAGGGCAGATAAGTTTTTGGGAAGAGACCCAGAACGCAACTACTTTTGGTCCTCCCGACCATGGGCATAGCTGGCCAAAGCGGCATTCTTGAAGGCAGCAACATGTACCGTCTCTCGCAGCAGAGCGCTGTATTTTTAGCACACACAAACACAATCTCAACCGAAGGGTTCTTCAACATTAAAGCCTCACAAGCAAATAGCTGGCTGTTTTGAAAGATGAAGACGTATCAACAGGGGCAATGGAGACTGAAGTGGAGTAAAAAGGCACAAGAAACAGAGGGAATTCTCTCTTGGAATTCCCCCTGTGCAAATCTGCTTGCAAAAAACCACCACAAATTTATATACCGTCTCTCCTACCTTTTCATTCAAAGCTTAAAAAGGAAACCTACACCCATAAAAAGAATATAAAAAATGTATATATATCAATATTGCACTTTCACACACACCCCCAAAAAAACCCCCAAAATGTTCAAGTTTTCTACAAAAATGTTCTGGATGATCCCTTCCACTTCTTAGCTCTGCTCAGAACTAAATCTCACTGAGTTTAATGGGTCTTACTCCCAAGTAAATGTGAACAGGACTGAAGCCCAACCACACCACCTCAGCTGGGATCATTGGGCTGGATGCGACCTAAATTCAAGCCTAGAATAAGCCCATACAAAGCCCATCCAGATATTTGCTGGACTACAACTTGATAATTTCTATAATTATGCTCAGCACAGGGAAAGTGAAGAGCTTTTCTCCCTCTCTCCCAACACTAGAACTCATGGACCTCCAAAGCTTTGGGACCGATAAAAGAAATGACTTTTTTACATGGTACATAGTTAAACTGTGGAACTCACTGCCACATAAGTTGAAGTCCGTCTATATCAGAAGGGCACCACTCTGGCTACCCTTGTGATAGAACTTCAGTTAGTCCCAACAGATCTGCTCTAAGGATAATTAAATCTCGAGGCAATCCACAGTTTGCATATTTATATTCCTTTCTTAAGAATAAATAAATAGTTTTTTTAAAGACACACACACAATCTCCAACAATGAATTCTCTAAGCCTCTGCCGAGGGCCCAAATGAATATAGTGAGTCTAAAACTGAAATAGGTTGCGGGTTGCAGCCCAAGAATTATTGGTTTGAAGGAGTAATTCTGGAGTAAGTCCCACTGAATTCAACAGGACCTACTCCCAAGTAAGCAGGGGTTCTCAAGGAAATGTGCACAGAATCTCAGCAAAGCAAGGAATCTCCTGGAATGTCAACGGATTAGCAAATTTCAGTTGCTGCTTTCTTAGGCAGGCAGGCAAATGTTAACATCCAAAACTCCGAATGCGAAAGAAACACAAGGAGACTCCATCCAACGCCAGCAATTTCAATCCCAAAAGCAGAGGCTTTCAGAAAGCTTCTAGAGGTAGACTACTCCAAAACAAGTAGGTTCCACTGAGGCAAAAAGCCGGTCAAATTATCTTCGCCCAAACTTCAAACCTGTACATTACAAATTTACATCCAAGAGTTTCGAGCTGTACCTGTTAGAACAGTTACTCAGAAGGAAGTTCAGCAAGTTTGGTGGGGCTTATCTCCAGGTAAGTGGGTGATGGTCTAGGATAGGAGCATTTCAGGCTGGGAAGGTGGGACGTGTGCCTGGTTAAACATTCTTTGGTACAAAACTATCCCGGTACAGTACAGTGGTACCTCAGGTTAAGTACTTAATTCGTTCCAGAGGTCCGTACTTAACGTGAAACTGTTCTTAACCTGAAGCACCACTTTAGCTAATGGGGCCTCCTGCTGCCGCCGCACTGTCCTCATCTTGAAGCAAAGTTCTTAACCTGAAGCACTATTTCTGGGTTAGCGGAGTCTGTAACCTGAAGCATATGTAACCTGAAACGTATGTAACCCGAGGTACCACTGTACTTAGAAAGCTAGCATCTCAGGGGTAAGGGCAGTCTTGGAAGTTTCTGCCGGACACACTACATTTCTAAGTGCAAGGGGTTAAAAATATATATTACACATCCCTAAGGCCATATTCACTCCACACACTTAAAGCGCTACCATACCATTTGTAAAAAAAAAAGTCATGGTTCTCCTACCTGCCAAAAATAAAAATTTTAAAAAATCATGGGTACTGTATTTTGTTAAGGTTCATTATGAGAGTTGTTAGGAAACACGTTTCCCTGAGCTACTACTCGCAGAGCTCCATGACGGCGAAGGCACTCTGGGAATTGTAGCTCTGGTAATATAGTAGATGGATAGATACATAAATAAATAGATAATTTGTTACGGTCGGAGACCAGCTTATAAAACACACTTGGGGGTACAGTCCCTGAAGGAAAACAATCAAAACATTGTACAACAATGAATTTAAAATTTATAAATGCAATAAGCGTATAGACACTTAAAACTTTAAGAAAAACTACTGCAGAGAGATGAGATGGTAATACAGTGGTACCTCGGTTTACATACGCTTCAGGTTACAGACTCCACTAACCCAGAAATAGTGCTTCAGGTCAAGAACAGAAATCGCGCAGTGGCAGCGGGAGGCCCCATTAGCTAAAGTGGTACCTCAGGTTAAGAACAGTTTCAGGTTAAGAATGGACCTCCAGAACGAATTAAGGACTTAACCCGAGGTACCACTGTATAGTAGCTCCTCTCAGCACCCTGAACAAATTACAGCTCCCAGAATCCTTTGCAGGAAGCCATGGCTGGCGCCACAGGGCTTCAAATGGATGGTGACCTAACTGAGTTCCAGTCGTTTCCAATGGCTCTTCTCTCAAAGAGTACAATTTAGTTTTAATACAAGCCGTGGATAATATATACATATACATCTGGGCGGGGGAGAGAGGGCAGAGATAGATTCTGGACAGACGAAAGGAAATGCTGCTTCTTCGCGTGGCTCAGAGTTAAGCTACGGCATTAGCTATCCCAAGATGTGGTGAAAGCCACCAACTTAGAGGGCTTTAAAAGGGGATTAGACAAAATCCTCGGAGGAGAAGTCTATATCGATGGCTACGAGACAGGATGGCTGAGAACCACCCTCAGGATCAGAGACAGGGTGCCTCTCAATACTCGCTTCCAACAAGCAAGGAGGCTTTCTGCCCCATTCAAGTTCATTTTTGCCCCCCAGGGGCTTCCCAGAGACATCACTGCAGAAACAAGGGTGCTGAACCAGCCAGGAAGCTGCCACACAGAGTCAGAACACTGACTAGCTCCATACTGCCTACACTGACTGGCAGCATCTCTGCAGGATTTCATAGAATCAGAAGGGCCGTCTAGTCCCCAGGAATCTCTGACAGAATGTGGTGCTCGAACCCATAGCCCTGAGATTTAGAGCCTCATGCTCTACTGCAGGGGTCAGCAAACTTTTTCAGCAGGGGGCCGGTCCACTGTCCCTCAGACCTTGCGGGGGGGCGGACTATATTTTCAGAAAACAGTAATAATGAACGAATTCCTGTGCCCCACAAATACCCAAGAGATGCATTTTAAATAAAAGCACACATTCTGATCATGTAAAAACACACTGATTCCCGGACTGTCCGTGGGCCGGATTGAGAAGGCGATTGGGCCGGATCCGGCCCCCGGGCCTTAGTTTGCCTACCCATGCTCTACTGACTTGAGCTATCAGTGCAGGCACGGCTCTCTCTCCCAGCCCTACCGGGAGATGCCAGGGATCAAGCTTGGGCCCTCATTTCTTCTAAAATTTACTCAAGATTCTAGTCCTCATGGTTCTGTGTTAAAGGCGCAAACGTCAAGACGAGTTAGAAAGTGGCCTCATCCTGAGTCAGAGCATTAGGTCCGCCCAGTTCAGTACTGTCTACACCAGGGTTTCGCCAAACTTGGGTCTCTGGCTGGTTTTTTTTGGACTACAGTTCCCACCATCCCTGACCACTGGTCCTGATAGCTGGGGATGATGGGAGTTGTAGTTGGAAAAAACAGCTGGAAACTGAAGTCTGGGAAACCCTGGTGTACACTGGCCAGAGGCAGTTTTCCAGGGTGATTTCAGACAAGGATTTCTGGGCGCCAAGTTTAAAAGCCTCTGCCTTAGTCTGTAGCTAATTCCATTTCCCATTTGCCTTTCTCCTCCTTGCACACTGGGACCAGCGAAGCATCGCAATGGCAAGCAATGTCGTTGAGGCCACAGCATCGTTAGCATTGGAAGGGACCCCACAGGTCATCTAGCCCAACCCCCCGGCGAACAGACGTCCCGTTATGGCAACCGCAACCGAGGTTGAAGGTGGCGTTTAGCGTACGAACCCGAGTTTCTAGCACTGGTTCACAGCCTGCCCGTGGGCCTCTGAACGGCCACTGGGAGGACAGGATGCGGGCCTGATCCTGCAGGGCTCCCCTTAGAAGTACCAGGGAGGGAGGAATGCTGCCTCCAGTCTTCCCATTGCGGCATCTGGTGGGTCAATGTGGGAACAGGATGCTGGGCGAGATAAGGCCTAATCCAGCATGGGGGCGGGGACAGCCTTCTGGTGTTCGTACTGCAGGCCTCTAGTAACACAGGCCAGACTCAGGTTGTTGTTGATGATGATAATAATAATAATAATAATTTATTATTTATACCCCGCCCATCTGGCTGGGCTTCCCCAGCCACTCTGGGCGGCTTCCAACAAAATATTAAAATACCGTAATACATCAAACATTAAAAGCTTCCCTAAAGAGGGCTGCCTTCAGATGCCTTCTAAAAGTCTGGTAGTTGTTGTTCTCTTTGACATCTGGTGGGAGGGCGTTCCACAGGGCGGGCGCCACCACCGAGAAGGCCCTCTGCCTGGTTCCCTGTAACTTGGCTTCTCGCAGTGAGGGAACCACCAGAAGGCCCTCAGTGCTGGACTTCAGTTTCTGGGCTGAACGATGGGGGTGGAGACGCTCCTTCAGATATACTGGACCGAGGCCGTTTAGGGATTGAAAGGTCAGCACCAACACTTTGAATTGTGACCCCCATTCTTGCGAAAATGAGTGATATGGTGGTGGTGGTGGGGGAATAAAAGTGCAGATTCAGATTGCACAAGCTGGCACGGTCCGGGGGGGGGGGTGTGCCTTTCCCAGCCTCCCAAACTGCGTTCGGAGCTCCCTCTCACCCTGCCATCCTTTCTCGGGATTTATAATTCCGATTGGGCCGCCCGCCAGCTCCCCCCTCCATGGCACTCCCAAGGCCGCTCTGGCTAGGCCCGAGACCCAAGCGCCAACTAACCTGACTCTCCCACGCCAGGGAAAACAAAACAAGCAGGAATGTTCCCGTGTAACTCTGAGCTCCCACCCTCCTTGTCCCTCCCCCCCCGCCAGCCAGACTCGCCCCGACTCGCCCCCTCCGCCTCCCCGGGTGGGCCCCACCGAGGAAGGAAAAAGGAGGATAAGCTTGACAACAGTAAAAGGGAGAGAGAGAGAGAAAAAGGGAGATTAGTACCAGGGCCTGGGCATTGCCACACAACACAGAGTGCTTAAAATTGTGCTGCGCTGAGGTGCCTCGTTCACAAGGCCCAAGCTCGACCCTGGGAGAAATGGCTCCTGTGCATGTGCAGAGTGCACAGCAGAAAAGCAAAGGGGAGGCCTTCCAGAAAGAGTTAGCATTGCTTTGGAAAGGGAACTCAAATGCGTTGAAAAGCCATATTTGAAAGTGAGCTAGCCTTTTCCAATCTCAGTTTTTGTTTACAGTGGTACCTCAAGGTTACATACGCTTCAGGTTACAGAGTCCGCTAGCCCAGAAATAGTGCTTCAGGTTAAGAACTTTGCTTCAGGATGAGAACAGAAATCGTGCTCCGGCAGCACAGCGGCAGCGGGAGGCCCCATTAGCTAAAGTGGTGCTTCAGGTTAAGAACAGACCTTGAGAATGAATTAAGTACTTAACCCGAGGTACCACTGTATTTGTTTTTTCAATTTGTTGCTCCTCTCTTTCTCAAGGAAAAATGTGACATGGGTACCATTCCTTAGAGACATCCAGAGTTGGCTCTTTCGCCTTTCTTATTCGTGGGATTGTAAGAAGTTGGTCCATCTAGGTCAGTATTGTCCACACTGGCTGGCAGTGGTTTTCCAGAGTTTCAGGCAAGGGATATTCCCAGCCCGACCTGAAGATGCCGGGGATTGAATCTGGCAACTTCTGAATGCCAGCCAGATGCTTTGCGCTAGACTCCAGGCCTACCAGCCCTTGCCATAAAATAAAGATCCCAGTCCTCAAGGTTTTAAACAAGAACATAGGAAACAGCCTTCTATGAAGTCAGGCCATTGTTGTACTTAGCTCAGTATTGCCTGCACTGACTGGCAGAGGCTCACCAGGGTTTAGGGCAAGGGTACCTTTTCCCAGCCCTACCTGGAGATGCTGAGGATCGAACCTGAGAACCTTTGCAGGCAAAGCACGGGCTCCAAGACAGAGCTCTGGCCCGTCCCCTAAAAATAAATCAAGATTCCAGCCCTCATTGTTCCAAATAAAGTGCTGATTTACAGAGGAGCATAGGAAGCAACGTTACTCCAAGTCGGACCCTTGTTCCATCTGGGCAATACTGGCAGCAGCTCTCTATGGTTTCAGGCAGCAGGGAGGGTGTTCGCAGAATCATAGAACTGTAGAGCTGCAAGGGACCCGAGGGTCATCTAGTCCAGCCCCCTGCAATGAAGGAATCCTTTGCCCAACATGGGGCCCGAACCCACACAACCCTATGAGTCTCACGCTCTCCTGACTTAGCTAAGAGCCGTAAACTACTCTAGGCTGGGGAAAAGAGGCGGAATGATCCTATAACATGGCAGAGCCCCCCAGATAGTGAATGCCTGTTAGGGGTCACTTTTGGGACCCCAGAAAGCTCTCCCCCCCCCAAGCAACTGTCGGCAGGAGCAAGGGCAAACATCACCCACAAGAGAGGCCCAACAAGCAAGGACAGGCACCCAAGCCTCTGGGCACCTGTGGGGCACAAGACCGGGCAAGACTCTCTGGGGAGAGAGAAAAAACAGAGGCCAAGGCAGCAGCCAGGCCTAAAGAGGTTCCGCCAGCCCAGCCAAACTCTGCCACCAATGCCACGCCAACCTAAGAAAATGTGCTTTTTTAAAGCCTGGCAAGACTCTCCTGCCAGGTAGTTCAAAGGGGAGACACCCCCCCTTCCTCCCCACATTAACTGGATGAGCAACACCCCCTCCAACGGCCAGCTTGGGGGGGGGCGGGGAAGGGAAGAAGGGGGGCAGAGGCGAATTTTTCGTGGAGGGAGATGGGGGAAAGGGGGGCGGCACCTGGGAGGCCGCCAGACAAAGAGATGCTGAGCGCGCAACACGAAGCCAGCTCGGAAAGGGGAGTGGGGGAGGAGAGGCAAGCCCCTCGCCCCTTTCTCTCTCCCACCCCCCCACGTCCCACCCCACCGGCCTCTTTAACCAAATCCTGCCCGGGGGGAGAACGAGTTTAAGAAGGGCCGGCGAAGCCTTGCAGGACCTCAACCCCATTTATTTTGGGGAGGGGGTGTAAGAGGCAAGAAGGAACAAAGTAGGGAGTCCGCCCCTCTCTCTCTCCAGTCGAACCACAGGGAAAAAAAGAGTCC
Organism: Podarcis bocagei; assembly: GCF_964188305.1. Taxonomy (NCBI): domain Eukaryota; kingdom Metazoa; phylum Chordata; class Lepidosauria; order Squamata; family Lacertidae; genus Podarcis; species Podarcis bocagei. The sequence continues at coordinate 34,744,544 of NC_138142.1, forward strand.
CGTCCAACAAACCGCAAGCGAAGATCCAGAAAACTTGAGGATTTGTGGGAGGAGGGGGCGCACGGCGGCAAAGGCCCCCGAGGGTCGCAGGGGCCTGGAGGTGGGGCAGGCGGGTGCGTTTCTGGGAGGGATCGGGGCGCAGGTGAGGCCTAAAGGGGGACCGACCCAGATCCACTGGATCCCTCCCTCCCCATCTTTTCCTTTTCTTTTCCAAATACTTTCCGTGCGGCTGCGTTACCTGTGGTTGCTGGCGTTCCAGTAGACGCTGTGGCGGAGGCCCCGCACCTGCCGGCCCAGCAGGGCCCCCCCAAGCACCAGCAGCAGCCCCCAGGGCAGCGCCCCCGCCGGGCGCATCGCTCCGCCGCCGCCGCCGCCGCCGCCCCTGCCGAGCCCCCCGTCGGGGCAACTGGACGGACTGAGCGCGCTCGATCGGCCGGAGGGAAGCCAAGCGAGGGGAGGGGAAGCGAGCGGGGGAGAAAGTGCTGCTGCCGCCGCGGCCACGCCCCCAATCGCGGCCAGCTCTAACTTTCCACCAATCAGCGGCCGGGGCTCGGCGCGGATAGTAGCAACTCGGAGCAAAGGAAGAATGAAAAGAAGAAAGAAAGGCGAGGGGGGGGAGGAGGGAAGTTCGGAGTTAACCCCTCGAGGCCCGCGGCGCTCCGAGAAAAAGCCCCCTGTTTCCCTCGATCTCTCGCTTCATTCGCCCGGCTGAATGGATGGATGAATGGGTGGGAGGGGTTGTCAACGTCGCCGGCTCGCCCCTGCTCCGGTGCTTTCGTGCTCGACGGGCAGATATTCACGAGCGTGGCACTCCTTTTTCTGGGGAGGGGGGTATGGTGCGGGGGGGGGGAGAACGCGATTTCGGGACATCACTCCCCCCTACACATATCCAGGGGTGCCAACTTGGAAAAAATTAATGGCCGGCCAGGTAATCGATCACAAAAACGTGGCACACGAGCACCATTTCTATGGCAATGCCCATCAACTTGGGGGGCCCCGGACCCCTCAAATATTTTAGGGGGGAGAAGGGGTCTCTTTCCCTAGGAGTTTGGCTCCTATGCCCAGAAGGCGGCGCAGGATGAGGATCTGTGGTGTGCTCCCTCTGGCACCTCAGAAGCCAGGACCACTCCGAAAACGGGGATTATATATGCATTTGTTGCTACACTTGTTGTTGTTGTTTAGTGGTTTAGTCGTGTCCGACTCTTCGTGACCCCCTGGACCGGAGCACGCCAGGCACTCCTGTCTTCCACTGCCTCCCGCAGTCTGGTCAAACTCATGCTGGTAGCTTCCAGAACACTGTCCAACCATCTCCTATTCTGTCGTCCCCTTCTCCTTGTGCCCTCCATCTTTCCCAACATCAGGGTCTTTTCCAGGGAGTCTTCTCTTCTCATGAGGTGGCCAAAGTCTTGGAGCCTCAGCTTCAGGATCTGTCCTTCCAGTGAGCACTCAGGGCTGATTTCCTTAGGAATGGAGAGGTTTGATCTTCTTGCAGTCCATGGGACTCTCAAGAGTCTCCTCCACCACCAGAATTCAAAAGCATCAATTCTTCCGTGAACAGCCTTCTTTATGGTCCAGCTCTCACTTCCATACATCACTGCTGGGAAAACCATAGCCTTAACTGTACGGACCTTGAGGATGAGGATCTGTGGTGTGCTCCAAAACCCCCTGGCAACCTCAGAAGCCAGGACAACTCCGAAAACAAAGGGTTGTGAGAACAGGACACTGGACGAGGTGGGCTATTGGCCTGATCCAATTGGGGTCTTATTCCTCCATCCCTTACTTAAATCGTAATACATCTATCTCACCTGGGCAGATGGGGCTCGTCGACCTGGGAAGGGACCCCATCAAGGAGCAGAAGGAAAATTCTGGTCCTAAACCTTTGCTGCCTTTGCAGCTATACTGATTCATGAGTAAGGCTTTGGGAGTAAACTCCGGGGGGGGGGGGAGGAATCCATACCTGCTCCCTTGTAGGATATCTCTGGAGAAGAAAAGGTTCAGGAGTAACACAAATCTAGAGTGCAGCCCCTAAGATGGCTGGATGGTGCCTTGTAGGCCTCCTTCCTGCAACTCTCGCAGCCAAGCTGGTGCCAAACGTCTGGCTCTGCTTTCCGTCGGGGCCACATCAGTGACACTGAGATGGGGGTCTTGTCGTCTGGGCAGCCCAGGACCTTCAGACACATAAACCATGTGCATAAACTTCCATAAACCAGGCCGCAGGGACACCTTTCCACGCCCCCCCCAACTCAATTGTCCTCCTCATCAAATCATCATTTTATCATCATTGGCTCACATGCGTAATTAATCCTCCAGGCCAAGCAGAAAATTTGGAGTGGTTTTGAGACTGGTCCTGAGCACAACATATTGAAGTGTTTAGTGTGATTAAAGTTTCTTTTCTCTTCCACAGGCCCAAATTCTCAGCAATAATAGAGTCATGTGTGTGTCTGCTCTTCTCCCTTCTTCCTCGACTCCTTTATAGGATGCAGTAACCCCATATTCTGTTACTGGGGCAGCCGGGCTGGGGTCTCCTTCCTCCCATAAGAAAGTAAGAAGAGCCTACTGGATGAGGCCCAAGGCCCATCTAACCCACCATCCCATTCTCGCAGGAAGCTCACAAGCTGGTCCTGAGCTCAGCAGCAAATGTCTACGCTTGCGATCACCAGGCGTCATTTTATAAACGTTGATCATGTTGTGACTTATTTGCCTTTTGTCTCAATTAAAAAGTCTCGAATGCTGCAACTTTTTCTAATAGGGAAGGAGTTGCTCCTTGAATGAATTGATTTTAGAATGTATTTCAATTAATAGATTGTGATTTTATGTAAACTGTGTTACTTTTACTGTTGTTAGCCAATCTCAGCCTGGCTTCGGCTGGGGAGGGCGGGATATAAATAAAATTGTATTATTATTGTTATTATTATTATTGATCATTTTGCTCCCCTTTTTCTGAACCTCTCCCTGCAACACATAACTCGTGCCCCCCCTCCCCTATCTTATATATAGGTAACTCACTGATTTTGCCCACGCGATTCAGGTTTGCATGGGTGGCGGGAAATAAATAAGGAAATGGGGAGCGAAAATAAATAAAAAAGGAAGGGAATTCACCACTCTCCATTTATTTATTCCCACCTACCCATGTGGGGTTTCCTTGAGGGGATCAGCTGTTCCAAGGGATTCCTGGCTTTATGAGTTTTTGCACTTAGGTGTGGACCCCCGGAACAGAACCCCTGCATAAGAGGAGAGTTATCTGTATTCACAAAGCAAGAAATATACTCTCATTAGGAGAGGCTGGTAGAACACGAGCCTCTTCATCGCAGGGTTGTGGGTTCGAGCCCCATGGTGGGCAAAAAGATTCCTGCCTTATAGGGGCTTTGACTCATAGGAAAATAATTTCTTTTGGCAGTTCAAAGTTGGGATTGATTATGATCGGCACGTCCCGCAGGACCTGGAACACAGCCCGGCGGCCCATAGAAATTCCAGGTGTTGGAGGATGCCCTGTCATTAAAAACCCCCGCTTTTGATAGTTTTCCCAGGTGGAGATCACGTAAGGAGGCTAAGGAGCCGGGTGCGAAACGCGGCGTGCTCCATTACCAACACACATACACACAAGCCTTTTTTGATGGGCAAGCTTTCCCTCCCTCCATCCCCCAAATATACCCAAACCCAGAGGCTTTAGCAGTGCCTTTCCAGTGCCAGCCGTGCCTCCTTCCCAAGCTAGCCAGCACATGATGTGGACTGGCAGCCGGGGGCTCCTGTTGAGAGTCACGTACCTGGAGAAATTACAGGGTTGGGAAGCCCCATAAACATGGATCCGCGTGGCTGGGCAGGACAAGGGAACCTTTGTTCTCACGGGGGGGGGGGCAAGAGAAGGTGCTTGAACCGTGGGACACACACAACACACACACAGAACTTGTGCCAAAGTGCAAGGTCAGCACGCAATTGCAGTGCAGGCGACAGGCCCCGATCCCCAGCGATTTCAGTTTCAGCCGAAGCTCACGCAGGGGTTGCGTGGCGGAGCGACCCCCCTTGCCAAGCCTCCTTCCGAAACTCTTGCACGTCCCGTGACTCAACCTCCACGTTTCGCCACAGGATGTGTCCTGGGAGGTGAAACTCAGCGGCGATGGCAGCCAGGAAGATGCCACCTCCAACAGCAGCAGCCTAAGACAAGGGTGAGGGAGCCTCAGGCCCTCCAGGGCTCTCTGTCCGGCCCTCGGAACTCTCCCCAGGCCACACCCCTTTCCCCTCAAGCCACACCCCTCTGTGGCTCTGCCTTGCTCCCTTCTCCTTGAGTGACCATGCTTGGCTGGGGTTATGCCTTTTGCCGGCCTGGTTGGAGGATAGAGGGGGGTGGGAGCTGGCTCACAAACACGACTCCCCTGCAAGGTAGGGTGGCAACCCTTGGGAGCTCTCGAGTTTAGAGAAAAAGCAGGCAAGAGGTGGCATGGCAGAAGTTTATAAAAACAGGGCCTAGTTAAACTGCGGAACTCACTGCCACAGTGACAGCCACCGACTTGGATGGCTTTTAAAGAGGATATGGGGCACCTATCTACGTGATGCACTTATATACTAAGTAAAGAAGGAAGGTTTACTGTCTTCCTCACCACCCCTCTTCTTCTTCTTCTTCTTTCTATTTTCTCCTCCCTCTCCCCCCCCCCAACCCCTCAGTGCCTACAACAAAAATGTCTGAGAACGACTGTAATTGGCCTGTATTCTGCAATTCGAAAACAGACACTTGTTGTACCTTGATTATTTATGGAAAGTCTGTTAATACAAATGTGTTCTTTTTTTAATTAAAAGAAAGATTAGGCAATTTTGTGGAGGACGATATGGCTGCACCGGGTTGGCTATGTTCTTACCCCTTTTCGCTCCCCAAGCAAAGAACTCAGTGTTACCATCAAAGCTTACATACACATTACGCCCCAACAGAGGTCCTTGCAACAGAAGCCTCTGCTACTACTTGCACTGCCCAGTCTCGAAATCTCTAGGAACAAACCAGGCAACTGTATGGCTATTTAGAACTTTAGCTGGGGGATGATGGACTCCTAGGCTGGGCTGCCACCTAGTGGTATAGCAAAGCAACCACAACTTGCTTGCCAAAAAGTGGAGGACACAGAATTAGGGACAGAGAATTATCCAAGGTAAAACAGAGATGGCCATTCTGAGATTGGGGGGGGGGGGAGATGGGGGGGGGGCTTCTGGATCCAACTTTGTACCTCCTTCAGGCATTTGCAGGACTCAGACTCCTTATCAACCCCTGCCAGCATGCACAATGGTCAGGGATGATAGGAGTCAGGGGTCCAAAATATCTAGGGACGGATTAATCTGTCGGTTTCACGTTCTCCAACTCTTGTTTTCTGGCTGTCTATGGCAAAAACAGACACTGGACTTAATGGGCCCTTGGTCTGACCCAGCAGCTGGCTTTTGTTGTTTGGTTTTTGTTTGGTTTTTATCTGAATCTTTTAACATTTGCTTTACGTAAACCGCTCAAGAGGACTTCATTATGTAATCTTAGAATCACAAAATTCTAAAATAAAAGTCTAAATCTTGTTAAATGAATGAATAATAATCATCAACATCAGACCTAAAGAGTCCCCCTTTCCTATCAAGACAACTGAGTCTTATCAAACTTCACCACTGCCTATCTCACAATCAACTCAAATCTGGGAACATTTTATCTAAACATGCGCAGCCTCGCCTTGCCATGGGACCACAGCATGCCTAAATATGATCACATACACCTGATTCAGAGCAGAGCTCTTTCACCTCCTCTCCCCAAAGGCCTCACCTTTACCAGAAACGCATCAATAACACCTGCATCACCTGGAGACATGCGGGAAGGAGACCCTGGGGAGAAATTCCACCTGGACTTCATCAACTTCCCCCCTGCTCCATCCACCTGCGCCTGGGTCCTGAGTCCACAAAACAGGATGCTTTCTTGACAACACCACGGAGCTATGGGATGGGCACATAAAGCTTGGTGGCACCAGCTCATGCACACTGTTTAATTCAAGACTGGATTGCTGCAATGCACCCTATGCGGGGCTTCCCTGGCGCTTGATCCGGAAGCAGCAGCTAGCGCAGAATGCTGCAGCACGACTGCTGACAGGGACCGCTATCAGCATATAACTCCTGTGCTCAAGAGACCTGCACCGGCTGCTGATTTGCTACTGGGCCGAATTCAACATGTTCCTATCAGTATAAAAAGCCCCTACCAGCTTGGAACCAGTTAACTCCCTTATACCATCTACGCCACTTCTATCTGCGGAACTGGCCCTGCTACAGGCCCCGCATAATACCCATTCTGCATTTGTAAGCAACTGATCTTTCAGTGTGGCACCAGTTAACTTTGGAACTCCCCGCTGATTGATATCACGCAGGCATCTTCCCTGTACAGTGGTACGTCGGAAGCCATTCCGGAAGTCCGTTCGACTTCCAAAACATTTGGAAATCAAGGCACAGCTTATGATTGGCTGCAGAAAGCCCCGTCAGACATTCAGGTTCCAAAGAATGCCCGCAAACCGGAACACTCACTTCCGGGTTTGCAGTATTCAGGAGCCAAAACATTCAACTCCCAAGGCGTTTGGCTTCCAAGGTACGACTGTACTCTTTTTGGCGCTTGCTGAAATATTTTTTGTTCAGACAAGCCAAGACTTGGCATATGTTTTAACCCGGGTTTTAGCTTATTGCTGATTTTAATCATTTTTTTGTACATTCAGAACAGTTGCTTTCTATTGTTTCTTATTGACAATTTCATCGCTTTCTTTTCATAAACTGCTCTGAAGGTTCCACTTCCCCCGCCCCCATTGTGGTGTAAAATTTTACAAAATGAATAAATAAATATAATTTGGCACTTCATACCAGAAATTCACAGACACTATGTGTTATGTCCAAGCTAGACCACCCAAAGCTCTGGCCCGCAAACTGAGACCCGCAATTCCTATTTGAACAAGGCTCTTAGGTTCCAGAAAAGCACGATGCCTTGTGCCAAGACAAACGCAACCATGAGGCAAGACCCATAAATATACTAATGCACTCCAAAGAAACAAACATAATACGAAAGGACAATGGGCGACGAAAACTGCAGAACAATCGACTACAGATCCGTTTCTGCTCTTAAGCCTTTTGCAAATATGTACCAATTAGTCCTTGGGAAAGGTTTTTTTAAACAATATTATTTGGGGAACGTATCCAAATGATTCCTCATGTGCATCAGCAGATGGCAAGAAGTGTCTTTCAGCTTCCCAGGACAAAAGGAGTCTTGGTGAATGACCAATTTTTTGTCAAAAGGGGGGGGGAACCCCCACCTGCCTCTCAGAGAACAGCCTCACTGCAAGAAGAAAACGGTTCACCAAAACAGGCTTACGATTAATCAGCCGCTTGATGCGCAAGAATAATTATTTGAACACATTCCCCCCCAAAGAAAACTGAACGCAAAATGAATTCTGAATGCAAAATAAAATTTCTCACTACAGCTACATATAAAGCAGGCGGATCGCCAGCGCTGCGCCAAAGGCAACGAGAAAAGGTTACGGCATTTGGGAATTTTTTGTGGCACGTAACAGGTGACATGATAGAAGTTTATACAATTATGCGTTTCACGGAGGAAGTGGATTGAAAAAAATGCTTTCCTCCCTCTCTCCTAACACCAGAACTTCTGGGCCTCCAACATTCAGTTCCACTGGAAGATTCAAGACAGACAAAATAAACGACTTCTTTATGCAGCAACCAGTTTAACTGTGGAACTCCCTGCCACAAGAGGCAGTGATGGCCACCAGCTTGGATGGTTTTAGAAAAGGATTAGACCAATTCATGGTAGGGGACAAGGCTACGGATGGCTACGCTTTGCCTCTACAATCGTGCTTGGGTCCTGCTTGCCAGTTTCCCACTGAAGCATTGGTTGGCTACTGTGAGAACAGGATACTGGACTCGGTGGGCGTTGGTCTGATCCAAGTATGGCTCCTCTTATGTTCTTAAGTACAGTCATACCTCGGGTTGTATATGCTTCAGGTTGAGCGTTTTCAGGTTACGCTCCGCGGCGACCTGGAAGTAACGGAACGTGTTACTTCCGGGTTTTGCCGCTCGCACATGCAGAGACGAATCAAAATGACGTCACACGCATGTGCGGAAGCGGCGAATCGCAACCCGCGGGCACGCAGACGCGGGTTGCGTTTGCTTCTGGATGCGAACGGGGCTCTGGAACGGATCCCGTTCGCATCCAGAGGTACCACTGTAAAGACAACAGCAACCAGGGATGCAGAGGAGTTTTTTAGGAGATGGGACTTTGGACTCAGGCTCTTTTCTGCCGGGGCACCAGATCTCCTACCACTTCCCAAACACCACCTTTAAAAAAAACACAATACCACTTTTTTTCTTTGCTTACGTGGCCGTCGGTCACAGTGCAAGAAAGACCCTGGCTGTTTGCAATCCTAACACAAACTGGTGATTTGTGGCCCAAGTACCCAACACCACAGCTGCTCCGACGGAACGGGACAGGGGGGCAACTCCCCTGCCCTGCGGGTACATTTGCTAAAAGATGATGGCACCTTCAGATGGAGCCTGAGGCAGGCCTTCCCTGGTGGTCAGTCCCAGCCTGGATAAAGAGGCGCTGAAAGAAATAAGTGGAACCAGTCCGTTTTTATTACGAAGAAGAGAAAGGGGCGATTTCCAGGCAAGATTCGTGAGGGGAGGATTCCCTTAGGGAATGACATCCCTCATAAACACACACACACACACACACACACACACACACACACACACACACACACACCTTCGCCCTCCTTTTTCACCAGTGCAAAGACTTCTTCCCTTTCCCCCCACAGTTCCTTGTGTCCAGGTTCCGAAACCAAAAGCAGGGACTTTGGAGCCAAAATGCCGCCAAAATGGCGGAGGTTTCCAGCCAAGCTAGGAGTGCGACTTCTGGGCAAAGGGGGGGAAACAAAACGAAACACAGCCCTGGCTTCGCAAGGGTGCAAAGCCGCCCTCCTGTAAATCCGAAGCAGCCAGCGAAACGAGTGGCAGGAAGGGGCTGGGGTTGTCGTCCTCATCGCCCGTTTCGGCCGGAGAGGGGCACCGCAGGAAGAGTCCGTGGGCCTGGCCTGGCCTGGCCTAGATATTGTGGATGTGTAATGACGAGCCGGACACCATGGGAGGAGGAGGAGGAGGAGGAGCTGGCCTGCGTGGGAAGCAGAGAAAGAAGGAAAGGTTCGCGCTGAGGCGTACGTGTCATAACAAGTTCTTTTTTTAATTAACTTCACTAGAGCAGGGCTAGGGAGCCTTCCAGATGTCGCCGGACTACAACTCCCATCATCCCTGACCATTGCCCATGATGACTGGGGGCTGATGGGAATCCAATAATGTTAAGTTACAACATCCCTGACTGCTGGCCAGCACATACAATTGGACGCCATTTTGAATCGCTGCACCATTCAAAATTGCACTGCATTTTTGGGGGGTGGGGATTATTTTTGTGTGTGTTTCTAACTATTTATTTGTGCTTTTATCTTGCATTTTTATTTTGTGAACTGCCCTGAGATCTTTCAATGAAGGGTGGTATATTAATAATAATAATAATAATAATAATAATAATAATAATAATAATAATAATAATAATAATAGAATTCCCAAGCAACATTGGGTACAAGGCTACTATGAAATGAACCATTATTGCCGCATTTACGCAAATCTAATGCACCATCAGGGACGCGGGTGGCGCTGTGGGTTAAACCACAGAGCCTAGGACTTGCCGATCAGAAGGTCGGCGGTTCGAATTCCCGCGACGGGGTGAGCTCCCATTGCTCGGTCCCTGCTCCTGCCAACCTAGCAGTTCGAAAGCACGTAAAAGTGCAAGTAGATAAATAGGTACCGCTCCAGCAGGAAGGTAAACGGTGTTTCCGTGCGCTGCTCTGGTTCACCAGAAGCGGCTTAGTCATGCTGGCCACGTGACCCGGAAGCTGTACGCCGGCTCCCTCGGCCAGTAAAGCGAGATGAGTGCTGCAACCCCAGAGTCGGTCACGACTGGACCTAATGGTCAGGGGTCCATTTACCTTTACTTTTTAATGCACCATCAAATCTAACGCGCACCCTAATTTTCACAACGTAATTTGGCCAAAAAAGTGCACATTACATTCGAGTAAATACGGTATTGAGAACATCTAAAACCACCCGCAGCACCGTTGAAAGGCAGGGCTTCCCAAACATGGGTCTCTGGCTATTGTTGGACTACAACCCCCATCATCCCTAGCTAGCAGGACCGGTGGTCAGGGATGATGGGAATTGTAGTCCAAAACCAGCTGGAGACCCATGTTTGGGAAGCCCTGGTTTAAGCAGCTTGTCTTGCCCACCACCCCTCTCCTCCAAATCCCCGCACCTGGAAAAGAAGCAGCCGTCTCCCTCTCGGCCTCTCCCACCCCAGCCGCCTCCCGTTCTTCCACTCACCTCGATGGCAGCATCTGGACCCGAGGATCATAGTTGGGAACAGCGCAGAGTTCGGCCTGGGGGGGATCCGAAGGGAGCGGTTTCTGGGGTGGCGGAGGCTTGGCAGGGGGCTGAGAGGAAAACAGAGGGAGGCTGAATTAGGGGGGGGGCGGGTTGCGACGCGGGCTCAAACGCTTGCGCCCCACCTCACCCTAGCAAGGGGAGCGGAGGCCAGAGAGGTGCAGAATATTTATTTTTAGACTCTTCATTAAGTGCATGGGTGCGACACCACACACACACACACAATGCAAAAAGAACATGTGTGTATGAGCAATTTCCCCTGACATCTTTGCAAGGGGGCTGCCGCTCACTTCAATTAACCTTACAAAATGGCCAAGGGTTCTATCATTTTTCTGCTTGCTTTGACGTCAACTTAAGTACGTAAGAAGACTGGATCCGGCCAATGACCCAGCCAGCCCAGTATCCTCTTCCCACAGTAGCCAACCAGATGCCTCTTACACGAATATTATCTATATTTCCATGGCTGGTGTCAAGCTAAATTATGCTCAGAGAGTGGAACCACGTAAATGAGTTACAAGTTTCACTTCTTTCCCCTCGGAAAAGGGATTGTTACCCCAACTCTGGGAGGGGAATACTGTAGAAGGGCCTGCTAGCAACTCTTAGCACCCTTGACAAGAAAACAGCTCCCAAAATTCTTTGGGAAAAGCCATGGCTGTTCTTTTTTTTTTAGTTTTTTTCATTTTTCATTTTCATTCATTACATACATCTCAAATTCTTAACATTTACTATACATTCCTCCCTCCCTCCCCTCCAAGACTTCCCCCACCTTGCGTTTCCGGTTTGTTTCTATTTTCACCCCGTTTGCTATCTCTCAACAGAAAAGGTTATTAATAACATAACATCAAACCCATAAACATAAAAATAAAATTAACTACATCATCTTATTCCACTGTCTTCTAAACATTTTCTGGTACTAATAATGTGAATGTTTATTTAAATCCTGCCATCAAGTCTATTGCCTTTCTTTGTTTCTGAAAATATAATACGAAGGGTTCCCAATCTTTTTCAAAGTCTCTGTTGTCTTTTTCTCTTAGTCTTTCTGTCGTTTTTCTCTTGGTCTTTCTGTCATGACAGAATGACAATGACAGCCATGGCTGTTCAAAGTGGTACACTGGGTTTTAAACACCACTGACTGGTTGTTGTGTCCCGTGTCTAAAATTTGCCTCAGGCCACATTCGCACCATACTTTTTTTTCAAATACAGTAATATTTATTATTTTCAGTAGATACACATAGTAAAAAAAAGGATTAACAATAATAAAAACAAACAAAAAATAGGAGAAAAAGAGAAAAAAGAAAAAAGATATACAACATATTACCACTTAATTAATTAAAATTAAGTACCATCCATCTTCATAAACATAGTATTTGACTTCCTCGAATCTCTTCCATCCGAATTTCTTAGTAATTATATGTAGCAGTTTCCAATATCAGAGTTTCAAAAAACCATATCACAGTCCTAATCCTATTACATAGCTTTCCTTATCGTACATTTTCTTATTTATAAATTTAATTCCATTTTAATCCTAGGCCTAATTGTTTCTTTCAAGTGGTTACATATCTTTAATATGCACCATACATTTAAAGCACTGGGATAGCCCATTAAACAGCCATGGCTTCTCTCAAAGAATTCTGGGAGCTGTAGTTTGTCCTGGGTGCCGAGAGCGGTTAAGAGACCTCCCCATTTGCCTGACAGAGCTATACAATTCTGCGGGTGGTTTAACACTTAATGCCTCTTCCTGGGGAAACTCTGGGAATTGTAGCTCTGCGAGCGGAACAGCTTTCTTTTCCACCCATCTGTCTAATCCTCTTTCAAAGCCGCCCATGTCGGTGGCCCTCTCTGCCTCCTGTGGCAGTGAGTTCCACAGTCTTTCCTTTTGTCTGCTCCAAACCTCTCGACATTGCGGCCTGGATGGCCGGAAGGTCCCAGTATCGCATGAGATGCTAAAGAAGGCTGCATCCCACATACAGCAACGCTAGGCTCTCGGGAGCTTCCCACCAGCTGCACTTCCCAGAATAAATTGGAGTTCTTGTTAATAAATATATCAAGAAAAAAACACACCAAGAACTCAGGCCAATGTAAGCTTCAATAGTGGGAGTGGTCCCCACTCGCAAATCAATAGTCAATAGTAACCTTAGAGTTTTTAATTCAATTCAACACATGTAACTATTATTGATTATTTTCAGTTGTTATCCTTGAGAGACGTAGAAAATAACAGGTTATATTTATCCGAAAGCCTTCAAACTTACACGACCCTTTAAAAATTAGGTAAGGAACCAAATGTCATATAATACTGTTTTATAAATTATAATTTATGATAATTGAGAATTTAAACGTATTTTCATGTAAGATTTGATACCTCCAGCTGATGACGGTGAATACATCGAAACAGGGCCCTGTCCTGGTTTCTAATCCATAACTGACTTCTGACTTCTGCTCAGTGATTGAAACTAAGACCTCCATGACGAATCTGGACTAACGTGAACTTATCTCTACTCATAAACTCTTATCTCTAATTCTGTAATGTATTATTGTGTTGTACACATTTTTATGAGTTTGAGTTTGTAATCTCTGTTAAGAGTTTGCAATCTCTATTTGAGTCTGTAACCCTTGTCAGAATACATACTTTTGAATGGATTAGTTTTTGTTTCTATTGACTATTGATTTGCGAGAAGGGACCACTCCCACTATTGAAACTTACCGTACATTGGCCTGAGTTCTTGGTGTGCTTTTTTCTTGGCACTTCCCAGAATGCCTTGGGTATGACATCGCACTGCTCTGCTCCAAGAAGCGCAATCAGCACAAAAAAGCACCAGGAACTTCTCCAGCAGCTTTCTGCTTGGCCCAAACCAGGATGAGAGCCAGGTAAGGTGAAAATTATGAGATAAAAATTCTTCCCCATCGTACGGGGAGGAATAGGGCTGGCATACGCCTGGAATTTCCTGGACAACTGGGATTCGTCCTTGAAAATGGATTTTGGATGGAATTTATCAATATTCGGTGTATGGAGAAGAGGGATCGCTCCCTGTTTTTGGAGGGGAACTGGGGGAGGGCGTTTCCTCAGCCTGAACCGAGACCTTCCCATTAACTCCCATCCACCTTCCACCCTGCCCAAAGAGACCACCCTCCTCCCTTTCCAAAAAACACACACACCACCACCAGGAATGGCACCATGCTGCCAGTTACCTGAGCATCTTTAGGAATGGGGTCAGCAGGCAATGGGCGCGTTGGGGGCGCTGGCCTGTCCTGGACCGAGGCCTGGGCAGAAAGAGGAGGTACAGCAACAGACAAGACATGCTCGGATGATGAAGAAGAAGAAGAAAGATTGGGGGGGCTGTATGTTGGGGGAGCAGCTCTGGAAGAAGCATGGGAGGGCCTTGCTGTTTACTAAGGGAAGGCAGATCTGGGTTAAGGGGGTCCCAGGTCCAATCCCCAGAATCTCCAAGCAGGGCTGGATAAAGACCCTGGAGAGCCACCGCTGGGTGGAAACAATGGCCTTACTCAGCAGCAGGCAGCTTCCTATGTTTGTATTTGTTCAGAACCATGAGGACCGGAACCTTACATGTTTTTAAGGTTTGGCCGCGACTCAGAAACAGAGCATGCAGAAGGACTCCGTTTCAGCCTCCGGCATCTCTCAAGGTAGGGCTGGGAAAGGCTCTCTCGTCTGAAAACCTGGAGGGGCCCTGCCGGTCAGCTTAGACCAGGGATGAGGAAACCTGTGGTTGGATTTTGCTGGATTCTAGTCCTCATGGTTCTCTTCTTGTTTAAATTATTTTTTTTATTACAGATTTTCTTGTGCTACAAAACAAACGAACATGGAAAAGTACATATAGTATCTCCAATTTCTATTATTATTATTAATAATAATAATATTAATATACTGCCCTATACCCAAAGGTCTTAGGGCGGTTCGCAGAATTCATAGGGACTTTTTCACGGTTTGTTGACATTCAGTATGAGACACTGTTGTCAGACATTGTGCAGATGGGGGGAAAGAGAGGGGAGAGAGAGAAATAGGGAGAATAATGACCTTTCGTTCTATTGCAGTGTTTGGGCAGGGATTTTGTGCCACCGTCACGCAGGTAGGTCTATCTATCTATCTATTTATTTTCATTGGCACTGCGAGAGATTAGAGAGCCCAGAGCTTGGTTCGTTGCGTTCAGCTGGTTGCAGTGTCGTTTGTTGGTGAAGGGAGCTGCGTTGATGGGTCAAATTAGTCATATTGATTTGTATGCTTGGGGAGGGGGGATAGGTCTTGTGCTGTGCATGTAATAATGGGGAGTCACACAGGGGAGGGGGGGGAGGCTTCCTCCTTTGCTTGTCCTCCCCAAGCTATTTTAAGTTTGTTGGCTAACTTTTTTAGTAGGGTGGTTCTGCATAAAGCTCTGATTTAAAGAAGAAGCCGGGAAGCGGTTGTTTTTTTAAATACCAAAGTTAGTCCATTGTGTCTATCTAGCTCAGCAATGTCCACACGGACTGGCAGCCTCTCTCCTGGGTTTCAGGCAACACTTAGCCGGAGATAACATCAGGGATTGAATCTGGGACACCTGCACACAAAACACTGAGGCTCTGCCATTGACCGACAACTTTTCCTCCCGTCGCAGAAGACCATGCAATGGGGTCAAGGGACAAGCTGCCCCTGCCCCCTCCTTCCTCCCGCTCCGTTACCTGTTGACCCTTTGGGATCGGGTCAGGCGGAAGAGGCTTGGATGGTGGGTCAGGTCGAGAGGCATCGGGGGCAGCAGGCTGCAGAGAGACGGAAGGCAGCGCCACAAGGAAACCAGAGAGCAGATTGGAAGAGATAAAGAGAAAGAGAAAGAGAAAGAGAAAGAGAGAGAGAGAGAGAGAGAGAGGGTGTTATCGTTCCGGCCTATGGCATGCATGGCTAGGGGTACATGAGAGGCACACACATTCATGCAAATGCAACCATGCAAGGAGAAAAGAGAGACAGACAGAGAGAGAAACAGGCACCCCAAAAATTTCTCGCCTATTTAGGAATTTAATTCTGAGTCTTAGATCGGTCCCAGAACATGTTGCAGAGGCTCTGCCGTGAACACCTTGCGTGAGTAAGAAGAAAGGGGTGTCCCAGAGCACGTACAGAGTGCCTCGAGCTCCACTGGGTTAAACTGCCACCAGCCTGGTTTGGGAGGCTTAGGAAGGAGAAACTAAAGGGCGTTCCAAAATTAAGGAAGGGGGTCTTCTCCTAGTCGCATTTTAAAGAATCCCACTGAGCCTCAGGAATTAAAAAAATAAGCATTTAGAGGTCATATCCAGCCATGTTCTACTCAGAACAAACCCACTCAAATTAATTAACCTAGTTGAGTCACATCTATTCTGGCTTAGAACAAGGTTTCTACAAATCGGGCACAGGGCTTTGGTGAATTATAGAGCATTTAAGCCTAGTAAAAGCAGGGCTGGGGAAGCTGCGGCCCTCCAGATGTGGATGGACTACAACTCCCATCATCACTGGATGCCGGCGCTGATGGGAGTCAGAGTCCCACCTTTGCAGTAAGCCTAAGGAGGCAGCACAAGCTGTCATAACAGCCTCCAGCCACTTGAGGGTGCTGTGGGACTTTCTCCTTAGCCAGTCCTATCTACACTTCTACCTGCTCTTTCACAATACCATATAGTCTCACAGGGCAACACCTCCCCCTTTTTCTGGGGAAATTGTTCCATTATTCAGTGCTGTGTTTACAGGGAGAGAGGGGCCTGTGGGAGATTCAGCTCCCTTATGGACGCGCCGGGCCCCCTCTTCCGACTTAAAAATTAAACAAAGGGGTTGCGCAGCAACAAAAATGTTGCAGCGCATCCCCAGCTCCTAAGAAAGAGCGCTCCTGTTCAGGCTCCCAGCCAGCCAGCCACACCTCTGCATCTGGGACACTCCATTCCACGCCCTCTACCAGCATACTCCATTGCAAAGCCCCCCACCCATTTTTTTTCTCGTTTTTTAACTCTACTCAGCATTTGGAGGGTAAGCCTGGAAAATTAAGCCCTTCAAACTGAGACGGCACTTCATGATTAAAATTAGTCTGCAGTGTATGCAGCCGAGTTTATATTAAAATATTACATTTAGCATCAAATGCTTCCGGGCCAGCGGGGTGGAAGGGAACTTCTCTCTTTTGGTGCAAAGGGTAATTGCTTCTCTTTTCCCACTAATCCCCCCCCCCAAAAAAACACCCAAACCAACAAAAAACCAAGGTAACACTCTTAGGATGTAACAGGATTGAAGGACCTGTAAGCCCCGCCTCCCAAGAGTAACTGACCACTCCCACAGCCAGCCATAGCAACAGTTTCTAAGCCCCGCCACCTGTCAGCAACAATTCATCCAATCACCCGTGGCAACAGCCCAACAGCCCACCACCATCAATGACCAATAGCAGCAGCCTAGGAGACAAGGCCCCAAGCCTATAGTTACCATGGCAACCAACACACAAACGGACCGATTATAATCAGTGAAAACTTCAGAGCAACCTGTAACTGATCTAGACAGATATAGATATCTATCTGTACAGATGTAAACATGCACACACATGGTACACAAATTTACTAAACGTTTTATCTGCAACCTTGGAATTAAAAGTTTGCAATGTCCGTAAGGCTGAAAAGTACAACTTAACAAGTTATCACCAGGAAACAAAATTTGACAGCTGGGTGTGTGGAGATTGTGCATAAAAGAAGTTCATGAGATTCTGGTTTTCTTCGGACTCTGCACAACTGCCCGCTCCCCAGTTTGGATCCATCGTATTTAATAAGTTAATTTTTAAAGAAACAAAATGTAATAAATATAATCCAGAAGAACTGGGAGAGGTAATTTTTGTTAATGCTAAAATAAAATAAAATTGTTGCTATTGGGGAGGAAGGGAGAGAGTGCTTCAGTTCAGTAATTTGAAAACCTACCTCCTGTATATATATATATATATTTTGGGGGGAGGGAATTGTTGCTAAACCACACACTGAAATTTACCCTATTCTTTCCTTTTGCAGCACTAAAACAGCTTCCTCTCATCCAACAAAAATGCAATTATCATACAACTACATCATACACATGTAGCCTGTATTGTGTGGTGGTTGTAAGCTGTGTGTCGGACTAGGACCTGGGTTCAAATTCCCACTCAGCCAGGAAGCTCATTGGGTGACCCTGGGCCAGCCACCGCCTCTCAGCCTAGCCTACCTCACAGGGTTATGGTGGGGATTAAATGATGGTGAGAATCATGTACTCCACACCCTGGGCTCCCTGAAGAAAAAGGTGGAGGTATAAATGCAACAAATAAATAAAATATTCCACCCTAGCCCTGAAGATGGAAGTTTAGGCCTTACATCCAAAATAACAACCAAAGAACATACGTTCCTACCCATTAGTATGGAAGGCGATATGCAGTTTGCATTAACCACAAGGTTTTATAGTGTTAGGGGAGCCCTCTATTCATTTTTAGCCATGTGCATAAAAAGGATTCATGGCAAAAAGGTCTTTGTGCTTCAAACCTTGGGCCACGTTTAGTTAGTCAATTCCACCCCCCTGCCAAAAAAACCCCAAGTGCTTATTTGCCAGACTTTATTGTACCACTTTCTCAAAGCAGCACCCCTCCAAATTCTTCTGGTATCTCATTATTGCAAGTACATACCCTCCAACATTTCTCCGATGAAAATAGGGACGTCCCATTCCATAATGATATAATTTTACTATTTATACCCTGCCCATCTGACTGGGTTGCCCAGCCACTCTGGCCAGCTTCCCAACATATATAAAAACATAACACAACATTAAACATTTTTTTTTTTTAAAAAACTTCCCTTTACAGGATTGCCTTCGGACAGCTTGGAGCATAGGTAGGCAAACTAAGGCCCGGGGGCCGGATCCGGCCCAATCGCCTTCTAAGTCTGGCCCATGGATGGTCCAGGAATCAGCATGTTTTCACAAGAGTAGAATGTGACCTTTTATTTAAAATGCATCTCTGGGTTATTTGTGGGGCCTGCCTGGTGTTTTTACGTGAGTAGAATGTGTGCATTTATTTAAAATGCATCTCTGGGATATTTGTGGAACATAGGACTTTGTTCATTTTTTCTTCAGAATATAGTCTGGGCCCACACAATGTCTGAGGGACAGTGGACCAGCCCCCTGCTGAAAAAGTTTGCTGACCCCTGGCTTGGAGGGTCAGATAACTCCATACCCGCCAACATTTCTCCGATGAAAATAGGGACGTCCTAAGGAAAAGTGGGACATTCCGGGATCGAATCAGAAACCAGGACGGCTTCTCCAAATCAGGAACGTCCCTGAAAAAATAGGGACCCTTGGAG
This sequence comes from Podarcis bocagei, assembly GCF_964188305.1. Taxonomy (NCBI): domain Eukaryota; kingdom Metazoa; phylum Chordata; class Lepidosauria; order Squamata; family Lacertidae; genus Podarcis; species Podarcis bocagei. The sequence continues at coordinate 34,763,327 of NC_138142.1, forward strand.
GGGCTGTGAGTAAGGGGTCTGAACCATAAGATGATATTGTAATAATCTAACGAATTAGTAAATGAAAGAAATGCAGCGATCACAGGTGGCACAGCCAGGCGCCATCCACATACGAAGGTGGGAACCCATCACTTACCTTGGAAGTCGGCATGAGCTGGAGCTCAGTGTTCTGCCTGAACTGTGGGGGGCGGGGGCGCCCTGGGGGGGCTTGGCTGTAAGTCCGAGGCTCAGGGTGCGTGATCCTGATGGGGAGAACAGGAAGGCTGAGGCCTTGGTCTTAGGAGACATATTACAGGCCAACACACACATATACACAACACAGAGAGAGACCAACACACTTTTGCCTCTGGCTCTGCCCAGCGCTGCAATGCGGCCCCCAATAGGTCATCCAGAAGGGAATGCGGCCCTTGAGATGCAAAAGGTTCTAGAGTCCACAAGCAGCCCTCAGGGACTTGGATTTCGCCCCAGAGGAGAGAAGAGCGCACGCAAGAGAAATACCGCATTTTTCACCCCATAGGGCGCACCATTTGGGGGGGGGGATAAATTTATTTATGCTATCTGCAAGCCTAGGGAGCCCGGTGGGAAGTCGCGCTGGGCTCCCACGGCTTGCGGAGAGCTGCCCAAAGCCCAGAGCACGCTTCTTAGCGCGCCCCGGGCTTTGGGATGCAGGCAGCTCTCCGCAAGCCTTGGGAGACCGGCAGGAACTCCCACGGGGTCCCAAGGATTGCGGATAGCTTCCTGAAGCCTGGAGAGCGAGAGGGGTCGGTGCACACCGACCCCTCTCGCTCTCCAGGCTTCAGCGAAAGCCTGCATTTGCCCCATAGGACGCACACACATTTCCCCTTCATTTTTGGAGGGGAAAAAGTGCGTCCTATAGGGCGAAAAATACGGTATATTTGTATAGAAGCACCAAACCAGCACCAGATAGAAAGGGGGGGGAGCCTCCACCATTTCATTCACACCCAAAAATGACATCAAAGCTCAGCTGTTGCAGGATCAGCCGTATTACCCTCTTTGTTCAGCTGGGCGGATGAATCGCACCCGGGACTCTGCCTCAGTGCTGCAGGGTGAGGGGAGCAGAGTTAGGGTTCCACAGCAGTGTGTGACATTGGGGAGAGGGGAGGACAGAGGTCCCTTTGTGGGGCACGGAATGGGCGCGTGGGGAGAGAAACAGCCAGGTGTCAACACAATGTGAGGGATCAGATGGAGGTTAGGGCAGGAATTATCATTACTGGATGGCATCCAATTGCGCTCTGCTTAGAGTAAGCCCACTGAAATGAATGGACCTAAGTTAGTCATGTTGGTTAAGGAGCCTGCGGTCGTGTAGTGGTTAGAGTATTGGACGAAGAGCTGGGAGATCATGTTTATGTTTAGCCTGGAGAAGAGGAGGTTAAGGGGTGATATGATAGCCATGTTCAAATATATAAAAGGATGTCACATAGAGGAGGGAGAAAGGTTGTTTTCTGCTGCTCCAGAGAAGCGGATACGGAGCAATGGATCCAAACTACAAGAAAGAAGATTCCACCTAAACATTAGGAAGAACTTCCTGACAGTAAGAGCTGTTTGACAGTGGAATTTGCTGCCAAGGAGTGTGGTGGAGTCTCCTACTTTGGAGGTCTTTAAGCAGAGGCTTGACAACCATATGTCAGGGGTGCTCTGATGGTGTTTCCTGCTTGGCAGGGGGTTGGACTCGATGGCCCTTGTGGTCTCTTCCAACTCTATGATTCTATGATTCTAGGGTTCAAATCCTCCACCCAGTCGTGAAGCTCACTGGGTGACCTTCGGCCAGACACTGTCTCTCAGTTTCAGCTCCCTCGCAGGGTTGTTGCAAGGATAAAATGGGGAGGAGGAGGAACTGTCATGCCACCATGAGCCGCTTGGAGGAAAGGTGGGATAAAAACATAATTGTCAGGGAACTGACATCGGAGGGAGAGGCGAAGGGGAGGCTCCCAGACGATGCTGGCGAAGGACCCAGCAGCAGGGGGAGAAACAGCTCAGTAGAGGGAGAAGTCAATCAGCGCAACACCAGGGATGAAGGGGGGCAGACGGGGGAATTGGAGAGAGGGCTCCAGGACTCTTCACTGGACATCAGTGAGGAGAGCCCAGGTCCTCCGCTACCCACACCTTCCCTGCGCAGAAGACTCCCACGCAGTGAGAGGAGGAGGAGACTGGGTGTCAAACAACTTTTATGTTGGAAGAGGTTCAAGAAACGCCCACTGACGGATTCTGCCAGTGACTGAGGCAGCCGCCATGAGCAAGGGCTGTGCAGTCAGAAAGGTTTAACAAGGCAAATTAACCGAGAAAGGCACCAGTTTATGCACGAGTAACTCATACCCATTACAATAATAAACAAATAATTTCAGCGGGTCTACTCCGACTAGGGCTGGAACGGGATACAACCCATCTCCACAGTTATTTGACTTCTCCATTGCTTGCTGCAGACAAGTCTCCAAGCAACATTAAAAAGGACAAATCATAAAAATAATACATTCTGATAGAGCCATTGCAGATAGGTCATAAAGAAACCCACTAAAAACATTTCTGCGGCAAGGTTATATTCCCACTATGCAGGCCACCGGCCAACAGATCACACTCCACTAAGAGACCTGGAAGGAGAGGAGAGTTTCCGCCTGGTGCCAATAAAAGCGGAACGATGGCAGCAGGCAGACCTTAGCTGGAAAGAGGACTCCGCAGACAACTGAAAAGGCCCTGTTCCTTGGCCACCACCCTCCAAAACCTGGAAAACCGACTCAGATGAAGACCTAGGTGGAAGAGGGGGTGGAATCCAGATAGGGTCATATCAGGAGAGGTGCTATGAAAGGTATTGTGGTCCTGAAGTTAAAACCAGCACCAGAAAGGAGATCCTGGCATGACGGCTTTGATCCGCCTGGGTGGCACATTTTGGCCTTTAATGGGACGGAGGAAGGAAGGAAGGTTCACATCTTTGCTAGGGCAGCCATTTGGAGGGGATGTTGGAGGAAAAGTGGGGGAGTCATTTCACGGGGACACCGGTGGAAAGCAGGGCAGGGAACAAAGGGCAAGGAGGGCGTGCCGTCCGTTACCTGTACTGGCAGCTGGTGCCCTTGCCGATCTGCCAGAGGCGCTTGTGGAGGCCCACCCGCTTGGTGCAGCAGATCCCGAGGCAGAGGACGAAGACAAGCAAGAGTGCCGTCAGCACTAAGGCGGTCGAGGTGGCGCTGCCCCCTGGGAAGGAGAGGGTGGGGGGAAGAGGAGACAGTGTGTTATTCAGTGCCAGGCAGACGCACGTCCACAATGCCGCATGCCAGGCTGTATATTCCCCCCACTGCGTTCCCACTAACAAAAGAGACCTTGTTCCCAACTCAGTCACCAGCTCTCAACGCCCCACGCTGTTATATACAATAGAGAGCTATCCACCCACCCGGCAGAAGGAGAGAGGCTGGGGGTTTAATCCTCTCTTCCCAACAGGCTTGAAGCAACTCTCCTGCAGCGTTTAGGACTTCTTTAAGCTGAGAGAAAAGACGTGACACGATGGGAATCTATAAAATTATGCGTGGGTGGAGACAGTTGTTCTCCCCCTCTCAACATATGAGAGCTGGGTCCATGGGTGCTGAATGTTGGACGATTCGGGACAGATCAGCAGAAAGTCTTTCTTCACGCAGTTAAACTATGGAACTCTCTGCCACATGAGGTGGGGATGGCCACTGACTTGGGTGGCTTTGAAAGAGGATAAGATGAATTTGTGGAGGGCAAAGCTGTCGGTGGCTATGAGTGGCTGCCTGCCACAATGGCTATTGCTCTGTCTCTGCTGTCAGAGGCTAGATGTCCCTCTGAATACTGAGAGTTCCTGGGAGTCGCAAATGGAGAGAGCTGCTCTCGCACTCGGGTCTGCTCGCAGGCTTCCCACAGGCATTTGGTTGGCCGCTGTGAGGGCAAGACGCTGGATCAGATGGCTCTCCTTTGGCCTGATCCGGCTGCACGGCTGTTCTTAAGTTCCTACGAGCAACAGTGGGCTCTTTCCTTTACGCCCTGACTGTGGTCTTCCTGCAGGCATCCAATTGGCCACTGTGAGAACAGGAGACTGGACTAGATAGGCCCCTGGCCTCATCCACGCTTCCTAGGATCTTCTGGCTGTTCTCTTTCCCTAGAATCTGGCCTGGATACTGATCTCCTCTTGCAATGATACGCTAGGGCAGCCTTTCTCAACCTGTGGATCCCCAGATGTTGGACTACAACTCCCATCACCCCTAGCTAGCAAGGCCAGAGCTCAGGGATGATGGGAGTTGTAGTCCAACAACATCTGGGGACCCACAGGTTGAGAACCGCTGCACTAGGGGGTTCCTCCAGACTGGGGTTTGCATCCAGTGCTAGTCCCGAGAGTAAACCCACAACGCGACCAATTTGGACAGAGTTATTTAAAGGGGTCTGCTCTCTGTAGGACTTTGCTCGGCACAACCCTGGGCTGCTGTACTTTGCAGCTGTGTTCTGCAAAGTTAAGAACGCGAGACGAGCCTGCTTGGATCTCCTTAGGTTCTTCTCATCGACGAAAAAAAGCATGCATTCATGGCAGATTTTTAACCGTCCCCCACGCCATCCTGCTTTTACGAGCAGTTCTGCAAAGCTTCCCCAATGTTATCAACATTATTGCCGCCTGGAGGGGGGAGTCTCGTGCTATTAGAACATAACAAAAGCGGGACAGAAAAGAGACGCAAAGGGTATCAAGAGCAGGATCGCATACAAAACCATCCTGATGCCATCAGGAGCACAAATTGTCAGGAATGCAAGATAAAAAGGATGTCTGGAAGGGATGCTAGGGAGATATAACAACTATGTGGCTGGTTTGTACTGTATATGCATGAGTGTCCTTCAAGGCTGTGTGACCTTTCACTGGGACCTTGCTTTCTGGGTCTAAGAATTATGTGCACCTTCAAGTTTTTTAATTTGGAAGAGAAAAGGAAAAAAGCCAGCCTCAGGCTACAGCACTTTTGGGAAATCACTGTTGTAAAAGAAAGCAGAAGAGCAATTGTCTGCCTCCTTTTATGGTATTTTCCATTGCTGTTACTGATGTTTTATTTTCAAAATCGTCTTGCCTCGCAACGTTTACGGCTTCCAGAAGAGGCTTTGAAAACATGCGTTTCAACACATGAATATGATTTAAATAATGATCATTAGGTAGATAATAAATAGTAAGTAATAAAATAGAAGTAAGTAATAGAAATAAGACTCCTGGCTAACCATGCCTTTCTTGAGCCAACTGAGTTGTTAACAGGCCCAGAACGGGTGTCAGGTAGGAACATAAAAACAGCATGGCTGCTGGATCAGGCCAAAGGGTCACCTGCTTCAGGATCCTGTTCTCCCAGTGGTCAACTGGATTCCCCATGGGGAAGCCCGAAAGCAAGACCTGAAAGCAGGTTATCAATGGCAGCAATGGAAGCTAACGGCTAGAAAAATAGCTGAAGGCCTTTTCAAAGGTTTTGATGCGAGAAGTTTGTCGAGTCGCATTTAAATAATAATAATAATAATAATAATTTTTTATTTATACCTCGTCCTCCCCAGCCACGGCCGGGCTCAGGGCGGCTAACAAGCAATAATAAAAACAAGTTGAATGATTACAACTTAAAACAAAATTAAAATTCAACATTAAAATATTAAAATGCATCATTAAAATGCCTCATTGCAGGAGGAGAAGGAAAAGAAAAAAGAAAGAGAGGGAGGGAATCAAATTGGCTCCAAGCCAAAGGCCAGACGGAGCAACTCTGTCTTACAGGCCCTGCGGAAAGAAATCAGATCCTGCAGGGCCCTGGTCTCATGAGACAGAGAGTTCCACCAAGCCGGGGCCAGTGCTGAAAAGGCCCTGCCTCTGGTTGAAGCTAATCTAACTTTTTAAGGGCCCAGGACCACTAGGGTGTTGCTATATATGGACCTTGAGGCTCTCCGTGGGGCAGACCGGGAGAGGCGGTCCCGTAGGTATGAGGGTCCTAGGCCCTGTGATGCCATTTGAAACAGTCATGGCTTCTCCCAAAGATCCCTGGGACCCGGGGTTTGATAAGGGTAACGAGAGCTGTTAGGAGCAACCCCTATTCCCCCCCCCCCCAGAAAGCTACAATTGACCGTTCCGCCTCTTTGAGAATTGCAGCACTTATCCCAGCCCACTGGGCCCCACGGCTACTTACTTGACTCCATAGCAGCTGATCCGCTGTCTATGCTGCCCCCCGACCCACTGCTCAGGCAGTTCGGAGGAGCCCAGCCAGACTGACAATGGCAATGTCCTTTGCTGTTACATACCTGCAAACAGGGAAGAAGGACCCACAGAAGGAGGTGACTTGGCAGAATCGGAAAAAGCCAGAGCACTTTCTTTTTCCCCTTCACTTTCCCCACATCGTGGCCCATCAAGGGGTTACCCTCGGAGGCCCCAATCCGCTTCTATGGGAGACGGGGTTGCTGAAACTCAGCCTCCATCCATGCAATACAGTTAAATCAGTATCATACCACTTTAAATGGGTCATGCCTTCCCTCAAAGCATCTTGAGAAACTGGAGTTTGTTAAGGGGACTGAGAGTTGTTAGTGATGGACTATATGACATTAGCCGAGATGACTGGCAGAATCCGCGATCAGGGAAAGGAGACGGCGGAAGAAGAATGGAAGAAATTTAAAATCTATCTTAAGGACTATTATAAACTTGCTGAATGTTAGAATGTCGAGGTTTGAGTAAGAAAGGGTTACAGCGATATAAGACTAGATTGAAGGAAAGATTAAGAGGACAGAGGTCTGACAGATATATTCAGAGTTGCTAAAAACTTTTGGACATTGGGATGCAGAAAGGGGAGGTATGGGGAAGTCTGAGAAACACGGTCTATGGAAAAAAAGGTTATGAAATTATACGTGTTTGTATGTCTTTTTATATGTTTGTATTGTCTTAAAAATTTTGTAAAACCAATAAAAAATTTATAAAAAAAAAGAGAGTTGTTAGGCAACACACACCCCTTCCCCTCACAGAGCTACAATTTCCAGAGGGGTTTAGCAATCTGTCATCGCAAGGAACTCTGGGAATTGTAGTTCTGTGAGGGGAAGGGGGAGGAGATTCCTGGCTTCTAACTCCCCTCCTCCCATACAGAAGAGTAGTGGCAGGTTCAGAGGTGCCTTCACAATAATCACTGCCACACCCTTTACCAAGATTGTACAATCATCTTAGAATTCTACTCTGGGTGGTTTCCAACAGAATAAGAACACAGCAAAAAATCAAACACTATAAACTTCCCGATACAGGGCTGCCTTCAGATGTCTTCTGAAAGTCATATAGTTATTTATCTACTTGGCATCTTATGGGAGGGCGTTCCACAGGGCGGGCGCCACTGCCAAGAAGACCCTTTGCCTGGTTCCCTGTAGCTTCACTTCTCACAGTGAGGGAACCGCCAGAAGACCCTCGGAGCTGGACTTCAGTGTCCAGGCTGAACGATGAGGATGGAGATGCTCCTACAGGTATACAGTCGTACCTTGGAAGTCAAACGGAATCCATTCCAGAAGTCCGTTCGACTCCCAAAACGTTCAAAAACCAAAGCACGGCTTCTGATTAGCTGCAGGAAGCTCCTGCAGCCAATTGGAAGCCCTGTCGGACGTTTGGCTTCCAAAAACAGTTCGTAAACCGGAACAGTCACTTCTGGATTTACGACGTTCGGGAGCCAAAACGTTTGAGAACTAAGCTGTTCGAAAACCAAGGTACGACTGTACTGGGCAGAGACATTGCAACACTCAATGAAAACCTCCCTGTGTGGCCTTTCAGCCAGATCTACTATTTTCTGTGCACATTCATGTGCAAATAATTTGGAGTGCTCCGATATCTTCTTTCAGAATAACTTAAGTTGCATTTTCCCTGAAAGTCCCACTGTCCACAACAGAACTTGCACGTCGTTCTCTCGAAACTGAAGCGTCTTGTGATTTCAGTGTGTCCCTAAATCAGTGTTTCCCAACCGGTGTTCCGCGGCACACGAGTGTGCCGTGAGACATCGGCTGGTGTGCCGCGAGATGCCTGGAGGGAGGCGGGCGAGTCGGGCGGCGAGAGGCGGGGCGGCGGCGGCGAGGAGAGGCCGCGCCTCCTGCTGCTACCTGGCGCTCCTCCTCGCAGCCGGCAGCGCTGCCTGGGCGCCTCCGCGCGACTCTGCCTCGCTGGGTTTGGTCTCCCAGCAGAGACGGGTCACACGCGCACCTCCCTCCCTCCCTCAGCCTGCGCGGAGGGAGAGCCAGAGAGAGGCATCGCTCCTGCGCGGCGGGAGAGGGAGCAGCCGGAGCGATGCCCCAAACGAGCTGAATTCCGAGCGAGGGACTGAGGGGGGAGGGAAAAAACTTTCACTTTCGTGCGTCCCTCCCGGCGTGACGCTGCGCGCTGACGTCACGGGGCGGGGCTTTAATGGTGGTGTGCCGCGAGATTTTTTTTCAGTAAACAGGTGTGCCGTTGCCCAAAAAAGTTTGGGAAACACTGCCCTAAATGCTTAGATTTGGAGCATATACAGAACAAAACCCCCCTAGGTGTTCTTCCTGAGCCCCTTCTCCAGAGTGACCCCAGGAGCCCATCCTCAATGGCCGACTCCCCTCCTTCCACTCCCATTGGCTCCAATCAGCACAAAGGATGAGAAGACTTCTCAGTGGCTAAAAAGCTCTCCTTTCATGCTGATTGGCTGGCTCTAGGATTCTGGAGGCGGGGACTGGGCTGCAGAAATCGTAATGGGTCTTCGGCAGACCCACGCAAACCCTGCAACCCCAGACCACTACGGCTCTGCCCCCCAAGTCCTTCCACTTACCCCATGGCTGTTGCACTGGCATGCTGGCAGCTTGAGCGAGGAGAGCTCTCGACACCGTTGGTCAACACACACCTGCAACCAGAGAAGGAACATTTTTTTTAAAAAAATAGTTTTTATTAATAATTTCAACATAACAAATTATCAAAACATATCCTCTTCAATTCCCATTTTTCCCTCCCCAAGAAGAACACTCCCTTCCTCCCCCCAAGACTTCCCTCAGCTCCTCTCTCTGATTTTTCAACACATGTTATTCTCTGCATATTGTAAAATTGTAAAGATCCTTAAATTATCTGTCTGTTATGTTAACAATCAATAAATTTGTGTATGTTTATTCAAAACCCGCCAAGGAGTCCAATTCATTTTGTTGTTTTTTTAAGTAGTTTGTAAAAAGTTCCTATTCTTCTTTAAAGTCACAGTTGTCCTTGTCTCGCAGTTTGTATGTCAATTTCGCCAATTCTGCACAATCCATCAATTTCTCTTCCCAGTGTTCTTTTGTCGGGATTTCCTCATTCTTCCATCCTTGTGCTATTAAGACTCTTGCCGCCGTTGTCGCATACATACCGTATTTTTCGCACCATAGGACGCACTTTTTCCCTCCTAAAAAGCAAGGGAAAATGTGTGTGCGTCCTATGGAGCGAATGCAGGGGGGGGAGGCAGGTGGGAAAAGCCCCCAAGAGCCGCACACAAGCTCCGTGCGCTCTTGCGGGCTTTTCCACAGGAGGGAGAAGGGACTGACTGGCCGCATCAGTCCCTTCTCCCACCTCCCAGGAAAGCCAGGAGAAGCCGTGCAGCCCTTTTAAAGTGCGCGCGGCTTCTGCTGGTTTTGCGGGAGGTGGGGGAATCCCCCCACCTCCCAGAGAAGCCAGGAAAGCCCTGCGCAGCGTCTCCCGGCAAGGAGACGCTGCGCGGGGCTAAAGGGGAAGGCAAAACAGCGAGCGGGATCCACCCCGCTCGCTGCCTTGCCTTCTTCCCTAGCCAGGAAAGCCCTGCGCAGCGTCTCCCGGCAAGGAGACGCTGCGCGGGGCTAAAGGGGAAGGCAAAACAGCGAGCGGGATCCACCCCGCTCGCTGCCTTGCCTTCTTCCCTAGCCAGGAAAGCCCTGCGCAGCGTCTCCCGGCAAGGAGACGCTGCGCGGGGCTAAAGGGGAAGGCAAAACAGCGAGCGGGATCCACCCCGCTCGCTGCCTTGCCTTCTTCCCTAGCCAGGAAAGCCCTGCGCAGCGTCTCCCGGCAAGGAGACGCTGCGCGGGGCTAAAGGGGAAGGCAAAACAGCGAGCGGGATCCACTCCGCTCGCTGCCTTGCCTTCTTCCATAGCCAGGAAAGCCCTGCGCAGCGTCTCCCGGCAAGGAGACGCTGCGCGGGGCTAAAGGGGAAGGCAAAACAGCGAGCGGGATCCACCCCGCTCGCTGCCTTGCCTTCTTCCCTAGCCAGGAAAGCCCTGCGCAGCGTCTCCCGGCAAGGAGACGCTGCGCGGGGCTAAAGGGGAAGGCAAAACAGCGAGCGGGATCCACTCCGCTCGCTGCCTTGCCTTCTTCCATAGCCAGGAAAGCCCTGCGCAGCGTCTCCCGGCAAGGAGACGCTGCGCGGGGCTAAAGGGGAAGGCAAAACAGCGAGCGGGATCCACCCCGCTCGCTGCCTTGCCTTCTTCCCTAGCCAGGAAAGCCCTGCGCAGCGTCTCCCGGCAAGGAGACGCTGCGCGGGGCTAAAGGGGAAGGCAAAACAGCGAGCGGGATCCACTCCGCTCGCTGCCTTGCCTTCTTCCATAGCCAGGAAAGCCCTGCGCAGCGTCTCCCGGCAAGGAGATGCTGCGCGGGGCTAAAGGGGAAGGCAAAACAGCGAGCGGGATCCATCCCGCTCGCTGCCTTGCCTTCTTCCATAGCTGCGCGCAACCCCTCCGCAAGGAGAGGCTGCACGGGGCTATGGCTTCTTTAGCCCTGCGCAGCGTCTCCCGGCAAGGAGAGGCTGCATGGGGCTAAAGGGGAAGCCAAAACTTGGCTTGCTCCATAGCTGCGAGCAACCCCTCCGCTGCTCTCTGGGCCTGGGGGGGGGGGGAAAGATTTTTTTCTTGATTTCCCCCCCTAAAAACTGGGTGCGCCCTATGGTCCGGTGCGCCCTATGGTGCGAAAAATACGGTAAATAAATTCTTTATTTTCCTTGGCAGGTCTTTCCTATAATCCCTAACAAAAATGCTTCTGGGTTTTTTTTACAAATGTTAATTTAGACATTTTCTACTCATTATACATCATTTCCCAATTTTTTTAAATTTCTCTACAATCCCACCACGTATGGTAAAAAGTCCCTTCCTTTTCCTTTACACTTACAGCATACGTTTGACCCAGTTTTGTACATTCTTGCAATCTGTACTGGTGTCATATACCATCTATACCTAATTTTCATATACCCTACTTTTCTTTCAAAAAGAGAACAGTCTGTAAATTTTAAATCTATTCTCCACAATTTTTCCCAATCTTCAAATTGTATGTTATGTCCTATATGTCCTAGAAGTAACAAATTGACCATCTCAGAGGAGGATTGTGTTCCAAGCAGCAGCTCGCGGAGGGGGGGACCTAACAAGATTCACCCCCTGCGCCCGCACGATGCCCACTCACCTTGCCAGCCCCACATCCTGTGCCGGGCAACACCATGGCCAGATCCAGGATGTCATCAACAGGAGTCGGCGTGTGATGTGGGCATTCGGGAGCCCTGGTCGTTCTGTTCTGTTTTCTAGCATTGGTACTGCTAGGTTGGCACTGCAGCCGCCCACACAAGGCGTCCCTGCCAGAAAGGGATTGCAAGTCTTTGACACACTGGTTGCTCTTTACTCTCTCCATGTCAAGTTTCCAGCCCTCAGGTTTTTTCAAGGAAATGAAGCAAGACTTCTAGTGTCACCACGGTACAATAATATGGGGGCTTCGGCCATTGCAGGGAAAACAACTCCTATATCCCATGTGTTTCTATGGGTAAGGAAGACTCGGGACATTTCTACGCCATTCAGATGGGATTTCATTTCTTACCTATCAAACTCAGATGTAAGAAAACTCTCTCCCTTTCATGGAAAGCTTCCATAACATCTGTTGTTGCTTTTACAGTGGTACTTCGGGTTAAGAACTTAATCCGTTCTGGAGGTCCGTTCTTAACCTGAAACTGTTCTTAACCTGAGGTACCACTTTAGCTAATGGGGCCTCCCGCTGCCACCGCACCGCCGGAGCATGATTTCTGTTCTCATCCTGAAGCAAAGTTCTTAGCCTGAGGTAATATTTCTGGGTTAGAGGAGTCTGTAACCTGAAGCGCCTGTAACCCGAGGTACCACTGTATTTTTATTATCTCCTCTCTATTTGGAAAATACAACCTCTGTACTGCTCCCATGTTTGGTAACTTCAGTTCTGATTTTGTTTGTCTATACCTTTGAGCTTACATTATTACTACATTTTTTTAAAGAAGGGCTTTGGGTTTGACCTGCAGCATTTCCAGGTAGAACTAGGAAAGATAAACCTGCCTAAAACCAGGGAAGCTAGTCTTGTCTGCCTGTGCAAGGGGGGGTGAGCCTCAGGCCTGGGAGACAGAATCTGCCCCCCCCCCGACAGCTTGATCTGGTCCTTGGAACTCTTATCAGGCCACGCCCCTTCCAAACAGGCCACACCCCCTCACTGGCCCCCATCCTTACAGGGAAAGCACTCACTTCTCTGAACACGGCAAATAGGAACCATCAGCTTGCTGACCACAGTGCCCTTCCAGGTCCCCTCTGCCATTCAAAGAGGCCACACAGGCGTCCGAGACAGGGACCGAACCTGCCAGGGGAGAGAGAGACCGAGAGAGAGAGAGAGAGAGAGAGAGAGAGAGAGAGAGAGAGAGAGAGAGTGTGTCAGGACAGCCAACGACAGCAGCAGCATGCTGCCATTTTGATAGTCATGGCTTGAGAATAAATGGAAAAATTAACAGGCAAAAGAACCATATAAATCTTTGTCAGCAACTACGAGGGAACGTTCACTAAAAATTGTGTATGTGTGGTTATTTAACACTGAGGAACCTATCGTATAGCTAGATAGCTCAGCTGGTTGGAGCTTGGTGCTGGCAATGCCAAGGTTGCAGGTTCGATTCCCGTATGGGACACAGTCCTGCACTAGGCTGGGCTAGGTGATCCTCAGGGTGCCTTCCAAATCTATGATCCCGTGAGAATAATGAGGGAAGCGGAACAGAAGTGCGCAGAAGCAGTGTAAGACTGCTTGGGAAACATCCAGGAGAGGAGGAGACTTAGAAAGGGCAGAAGGCAAGGACCTTCTGGAAGAAGGTATAGGGTTATAAAGACCAGGACTAGCCGCCTGAGAAACAGTTTCTACGCAAATGCAATTCTGGTTCTAAACGCAGCATAAGGGGTCTCTATAGTATAGTGTATTTAAAAAGGGGGTTTTGAATGTTTTATGTAGTTTTGTAGTAGTTTTATGTAGTTTTGTAGTAGTTTTATGTAGTTTTGTAGTAGTTTTATGTAGTTTGTAGTAGTTTTATGTAGTTTTTCAATTTCACTGTTCTGCATGGGACAATGACAATAAAGATATCGTATATTGTATATCTTCAGTCCTGGCAACTGCTCCACAGGGGGGGCAAGGCCTACTGAGAAGGGTTGAAGAGTTGGACGTTTGTTTCCTTGGATAAACAGTTAACTTCACTGACCACGGGCTCTGCTTCTTTGTGCTGACCTGCATCTGACTCCAGCCCTGAAAAAAGGGAGAGAGCTGGTGTGCACGGATCCTGCCTGCAGTTTCCCCAGTTGATCACTGTGAGAACAGGATGCTGGCTATTAGATGGGTCATTGACCTCATCCAGGAGGCCCTTCTTAAGTTCTAAACTGTCCTGAATTATGGATTTTAAAGTGGTGTAAGCATGCTTTGAATGCATGGTGCGGATGAGGCCAAGAAGCAGACCAGGCCTTCTTGGGAGCTCACCCCAACCCATCCTTGAAAAAAACCTCCCCCTGCACAGAGCCCCAAACGCCAACTCACCAGGCCCCCAAAGTTCTTGGCACTGGCTCAAGTAATTGGGGCAGACCCCGCCATAGCAGACGGCCTTCTCGTCCCCACACGGCGTCCCATCTTGCTTGTGGACGTTGGCCCGGCAACGCGGGGAGGCACCGTCGCAGTATTCGGGGAGGTCGCATTCGTTCTGGGCTTCCCGGCAGAGAAATCCTGCGCTGCGGAGCTGTTGAAGGACGAATAATAATAATAATTTATTTTTATCCCGCCCTCCTCAGCTGAAGCCGGGCTCAGAGCGGCTAACACAGTAAAAATAATACAGTTTACATAAAATCGCAATCAATTAATTGAAATACAGTGGTACCTCGGGTTAAGTACTTAATTCGTTCCGGAGGTCCATTCTTAACCTGAAACTGTTCTTAACCTGAAGCACCACTTTAGCTAATGGAGCCTCCTTCTGCTGCCACGCCGCCGGAGCACGATTTCTGTTCTCATCCTGAAGCAAAGTTCTTAACCTGAAGCACTATTTCTGGGTTAGCGGAGTCTGTAACCTGAAGCGTCTGTAAGCTGAAGCATCTGTAACCCGAGGTACTACTGTATATTCTAAAATTCATTCTAAAATCAAATCAAAATCAAATTAATGGCAGCCATTAGGCTAAAGTTCTGTGAGAATTACCGAAGGAGGGGGTCAGACTGCACCTTGGCCAAAGGCCAGGTGGAACAGCTCTGTCTTGCAGGCCCTGTGGAAAGATGTCAAGTCCCGCAGGGCCCTAGTCTCTTGTGACAGAGCGTTCCACCAGATCGGGGCCACAGCTGAAAAAGCCCTAGCTCTGGTTGAGGCCAGCCTAACCTCCCTGTGGCCTGGGACCTCCAGGATGTTTTTGTTTGAAGACCGTAAGGTCCTCTGTGGGACATACCAGGAGAGGCGGCCCCATAGGTACGAGGGTCCTAGGCTGTATAGGCCAAAGACGGTAGGAAGAGGGACACAGGTGTTGGCAGAGCGTGCAAGGGAAGAGGGGGTTCACCACGCCTCTGGCCCCAGCTGTACCCAACATTTAAAGTGCTACAAATAGTCATGGTTTCCACCCAAAGAATTAGTTAGGGGGCTGAGAGGTGTCAGGAGACCCCCGTCATCCCTCTCCCAGAGCAATTTAACAATCAATCCCCCTTCACAGGGAACTCTGGGAATTGTAGCTCTGTGAGGAGAATCAGAGTTATGTGGTGAACTGCCCTGAGATCTGTGGATGAAGGGCAGTATACAATTAATTATTATTATTATTATTAGAATTTTATTTATTTATTAAAGTTCTTATGTTACATCGGTAAACGTTATCATAATACATCACAAGGCTTATTATACTATAATTTTCAACATGTATACAAAGTTTATATACTAAAAGAAAAAAAGGGGGGGAACAAGGGCAAAAAACTATTCCAAAATCATATATATACAAACACTTTGGACTTCCTGTCTATCCCGTTGTATATTCCTTTTTTCAAATGAATGTACTCTTATTATTGTATATTTCTTTACATTTATTATTATTATTATTATTATTATTATTATTATTATTATTATTAAGCTGGGAACACGAAAATGATATTTCTCATTGTAACTGATTTTAATACTTGCAAACTGCTTGGAAGCCTACTGCAACATTAAGCAGTATAATAAATTAGTGCAATAAATCAAGTTTTTGGCCATCAAGGAGGTGTCATAAATCATAAAAATGCCTATTAGGAGTTGTGTGCTGTAAACACACCCCTAAATTATTGTAGTTCATAAAAATTATTTGCCACAAAAAAGCAACTCAAACAACATACAACATCAATCAAATAATATTCACATCAAAACCGTCACACAAAAGAGAAAAATCTGGAGCACATTCACATTTTTAAAAGGCAGAGTTGGAACACCACAAAGAGGCTACTGAGAATTAAAAGCTGAAGGCCTGGCGGAAAATAAATGTTTTCGTCTGGGGTCTAAATGTATGTATTGATGGCACCAGGCAGGCCTCTCTGGGAAGAGAATTCTGCAAGCGAGGAGCCACCACTGAAAAGGCCCTGCTCTCGTGTTGCCACCCATGGGACCTCTCAGGGAGGGGGCACCCAGAGAAGGGCCTCAGATAACTATTGCAAGATCAGAGTTGGGGGCTCAAAAGGGGGCCTAAGAGAGACTTGGGGCCAACATGCCTTGTCAGTCACAGGCCAGCAGGTCTCCTGCACGGGTCAAATACATATACAAATCTTTAGGTGGAACATGCAAGCTTTCACTTAAAAGTCAAATTATCAGAGGGATTGTGTGAACGAGAACGCAACACCTCTTCGAGGCAGGGCTGAGAAACCACTGGCGGATGTTCCCTCCTCTGCTCCGACAACTTACCTTGCACTCGTGGCAACAGGCTCCCCCCGTGGCGCACTGGGCTCCGGGCATCAGCTTGCACGAGCTCGCATTGCAACATGGGTCTGTACACTCCTGAAAAAGGAGAAAGGCATAAGTTCAGTGAAAAACCCACTGGGCTGCCCCAGATCCTCGCTTAGGCTTCACGTGCACAACTATACCGGGCCGCAGTGAGCTGAGCAAAGCCAAAACAGGCTCTCAGCAAAACGTAGAGGATGCATCCTTCACACCAACTCCAGCTTTCTCCGTCAATTACACAGGAGAACTCTCTACTTCAAGGGGACCCTTTTCGGACTAGGCTTCTGTGCTGAAGCCTCTATATGGAGTCATACATGAGAGGACTTAACCTCAATGTGCCGTGCCTCGGAACACAACCCTCTCATAAATGGAGCGACCCAGTCAGATAGATGGGGTACAAAGAATAAAACTATTATTTATTTATTTATTTATTATTATTATTATTATTATTATTATTATTATTATTATTATTATTGTTATTGTTGTTATTATTATTATTATTGTTGTTGTTGTTGTTGTTGTTGTTGTTGTTGTTGTTGTTGTTGTTACTACACAGCAAGGGCATCTGGAAGCTGCATGGGGCAAAGGTGCTGACCTTTAAAGCCCTAAACAGCCTCGCCCCATATACCTGAAGGAGCGTCTCAAACCCCATCGTTCAGCCCAGACACTGAGGTCCAGCTCCGAGGGCCTTCTGGCGGTTCCCTCACTGTGAGAAGTTGCAGGGAACCAGGCGGAGGGCCTTCTCGGTAGTGGCGCCCTCCCTATGGAACGCCCTCCCATCAGATGTCAAGGAAATAAACAACTATCTGACGTTTAGAAGACATCTGAAGGCAGCCCTGTTTAGGGAAGTTTTTAATGTTTGATTATTTATTGCTTGATGATGATGGGAGACGCCCAGAGTGGCGGGGAAACCCAGCCAGATGGGCAGGGTATAAATAAAAAATAATAATAATAAAGAGGAGAGGAGGAGGAAGATGGGGAGAGAGGTGCCCTTCGTACCACCAGGAGGCCGCAATCGCACTCCTCCTTGTCCTCCACAAGGAAGTTCCCGCAGCGAGAATCCACCAGGCGCCCTGGATCCGGCACGTCGAGGAGGCACCACACCCGGTCGCTCTGCAGGATCTGCTGGAGTTTCCGGTGGCTGCAGCTGCTGAAGGTTAAACCGGGCATGATGCTGGCAGAGAAGAGGGAAACGGTCAGAGGTGGGGTGTCCTCAAACCCCCTGCATTTCAGCAGTCCACCCAGCCACCCGGGGGGGGGACCCCACATGAATGCAGAGGCTCACCCCGTCAGTGGCTCCATGATGCAGCTGCGACCAGGGGGAAAGTTAGGGCCAGAGCCGTCACAGCTGCAGCCAGCGCCATCGTGGTCAAGGCCCAGGTTGTGGCCTAGCTGGTGCGAAAGAGTCGAGGCGATCATCAAGGGGCTGACCGAGTGGTCCTGGAAGAGGAGAAAAGAAAGCTGGAGATTGCTCTGTGACTCCCTTTGGTTTGCATTTTTGAGCAAGCCAACTTAATTCACACTCCTCCTTTTGTTGTTGTTTAGTCATTTAGTCCTGTCCGACACTTCGTGACCTGAAGGTGCTGGAGGAGACTCTTGAGAGTCCCATGGACTGCAAGACGATCAAACCTATCCATTCTGAAGGAAATCAGCCCTGGGTGCTCACTGGAAGGACAGATCCTGAAGTTAAGGCTCCAATACTTTGGCCACCTCATGAGAAGAGAAGACTCTCTGGAAAAGACCCTGATGTTGGGAAAGATGGAGGGCACAAGGAGAAGGGGATGACAGAGGACGAGATGGTGGGACAGTGTTCTCGAAGCTACCAGCATGAGTTTGACCAAACTGCGGGAGGCAGTGGAAGACAGGAGTGCCTGGCGTGCTCTGGTCCAGGGGGTCACGAAGAGTCGGACACGACTAAACGACTAAACAACAACTCCTCCTTTATTCATTCATAAAAACACTTGCATATACAGTATACCGCTAACTCATAAAGAATAAAGATCCTTAGTTAAGGACCATAAAAAGCCCTGTGGGAAAGGAAATGCAAGGACAGAGATTCACCATCTCTTCAGGAATGTGTGGAGGTGGCAGTGATGGATAAAACGACAGACATAATCCAGAAAAAGAGAAAACACATGAGATGGGATATATAATCTATGGGGAGAGATGGAACTGTTTTGTGGTCTATTGGAAAGAGCGTTGTGTGGACAGACTAGAAAGAGATTTGTTCATCTCGCTTATGTACTTGTTTTTTCCCCCGCTCTCTCTTCCCTTTCTGTAGTTCAATGAACAAGTAAAAAAAAAATTAATGTGCAAACTACGGAAGTTTACCTTATATATGTAAAACGACATAAAAAGGATACAATAAAATAGATTCAGATAAATGTTGCGGAAAGGTGTCTTGTGAAACATAAGCTTGATGAAACAGAAAAGTTTTCAGCAGGCGTTTAAAAGCTGAATACCTCTTTATTTATATTTTTAAAATATATATACTTCATTTATTCTTTGTTTTTACTTTTATACTATTCTTCCCAGAATACTACTTCTGCTAAGCAGATCAGGACTGTGACCCTTTCTGTTTTGTTCCACTTCTCCATGATTCACCCCAAAACCCAAAAGCGTATCCATCCATCAATCAATTTATTACGGTCAATAGGCCAAAACAAACACACCATACGAAACAATCTTGGAGCAAAACAGATTGTAAAGTACTGCACAATGTAAGAACCATCATATACAGCTACAATAATTGCACATTAGTCCCTGAAAAAAGGTTCTTACACTTTCAGGCGGCGAGATGTTCTCTTGCTCCCAGTGTTACTGGCGGAAATTTAACCACTGCGAGTGATACTTTGGGGTTTTTCTTCCATTAATATCTAACATAAAACTGAACTGACATTCCCAGAAGTTTGGCCAGCAAAAGGCCAATAGTCTCCTGCCGAACTCCAGCATCGAAGTCACTTAAAAAGAAGGACAGCTGTCTATAGATCCCAGCTCCTGATTATTACAGACCATAATACCCTTAAGAAGGGCGCCAGCATCGCTGCCCCAAAGCACCAATTGGGCTGGAACAAAAAGCTCTGCAACATTTAACAAATGAACATAAAGATGCAAACTCTAGGTCAAACGTCTACACAAATGCAGAACCCCGATACTCCTGGTGGGTCCGTCTCCCCCCAAAATATCAGAAGCACAGCTCCACAGCAACTCCAGGCAAGGCTTTCAATGAGGCTGCCCTGGTTCCATGGAAGAGATAGTAATACAACAGGCACCCGCTTACCTGGGCTATCCAGAAACATGCCGCTACCCCGGCCTCTGAGAAAGCAAGGGGCACAAGTACTCACCATGCTGACCCCGCCGGAGCGATGGGAGCAAATCGAACCCTGCGTGGCCGTTCCTATTGAGCCCCCGGTGAATGGAGATCCCCTATGGGGCAGGGCAGGAGAAAGAAGTGCGAGAGAAGATCACCAAAACAGAGCGTAGCGGGGGTGGAGAAGAGATAAGGTTTTACACAAGACAGAGCCAAGTACACATAGGGAATCCTGCCACAGCTGAGCGGGCGGGCACGAAGCGGGCAGGCTTTGGGATAGCCCCGCCCACATATTTCCAGGCCCCGCCCACAGTCCTAGTAGCGTCAATCCCTGCCCATCAATAGTGCAGGCCCCGCCCACAGGCCTGGTTGGTGTCGATCCCTGCCCACCAAAAGTGCAGGCCCCGCCCACAGGCTTGGTTAGTGTCAATTCCTGCCCACCAAAAGTGCAGGCCCCACCCACAGCCCTGGTCGGTGTCAATCAATGCCCATCAAAAGTGCAGGCCCTGCCCACAGCCCTGGTTGGTGTCAATCCATGACCATCAAAAGTGCAGACACCCGCCCCACAGCCCTGATAAGTGTCAATCCCTGCCCATCAAAAGTGCACAGGCCCCGCCCACAGGCCTGGTTAGTGTCAATCCCTGCCCATCAAAAGTGCAGGCCAGACCCCCTAACTGGCCAAGCCCATAACCCAGGCCAAGCACCTGGCACTCCTCCTGGTCAGCCCCCCCTACACTCCCCCTCTAGGGATTCTCTGAAGCCCATCATCATCATCATCATCATCATCATCATCATCAAGAACAACTTTTATTTGTATCCTGCCCTCCCCGGCCGAGAGTGGGCTCAGGGCTGCTAACCCTCCGGCTCCTTACATGATAAGCTGGACGCTGTCGTGTGGGATCCGCGGAAGCAGCTCCTCCTGCCTCCACCGCAGGAGCCGCTCCAGAACCTCCCGGGGGGAACCGTCCACAGAAATGCGGTTCCCCTTGTTCCAGACTTCGAGGCCGACGAGAGCCACCCGCAGACCCACCGTCCGGTAAAACTGGGCAGAGGAGGGGAAGGAAATGGGAGAGAGCGGGTTTTTAAAAGAAGACAAAGGAAAGGAAAAGGTCAGCGGGCAAGAGAAAAAAAGGGGTGAGTGCTTTCACTCATTCATTCATTTAAATAATTATAAATTTTGCAAGGCGGTATACAGACTAAAAAGTACAAGATTGTCATAAAAGTGTCAAGCACATCAGTCAAGGCTGCTTGGCAAAGAATTGCACATTTGAAAGACCCTGTCTGAATAATCCAGGATGTTTCTTTTTTAGAAGATATCCAAATACCAAGCAGGGATTATTCCTGTCGAAACTCTAGGGGAAGGGAATCCCATAGGTCAGGACCCTGCCATACAAAAGGCTCTGCCCCTGGCAAAGTTCAGCTGGCCCTCAGGAGCGTCGGCCATCAAAGTGTCCCCTCAGAAGACCTCAGCCCAGAAGGCAGAGCTGAAGGAATCAGCAGCCCTTAAGGTTCTTGGGTCCTAAGCTGCAAATTTCCTGCCAAGCTCTCCCCAAAATTACTCCCCGTGCGAGGTAAACACTGAAGCATTTCGAGAAATGTCTTTTAAAAAGCAAAAGCAAAGACAGTTCCCCAATACATATGAAGCTGCCTGGCGTCAGGGGAAACCCAACACAGAATTGCCTAGCCAACCTCCCCAAACCTGAAAGAGGATTTGGACTACAACTCCCATAATCCATGACAATCAGCCATACTGGCTGATGGGAACTGGAGTCCAAGGATGTCGTCAAACTACAATTCCCACGTGCGCCACCCACATCCACCTAGGGCAGCCACTCACCCCATCCATGTGGCTCGCGATCTCTAGCATCCGTGTTTGCGTCCAGTTAAGGTCCGGGTTCAGCTCGAACTGAAAAGGAAACAGAAGCGGAGGTGGTGGGAAGGGACTTGAGACACTGGGGGCTGAGCTCAGCCCCCTGCATCTCTCTGTCCGGCCCTCGGAACTCTCCCCAGGCCACGCCCCTCCTCCTCCAGGCCACGCCCCTCCTCAAACACTTCTGCCTGGCAGCAATGTGCGCATGAACTCTGATCATGCCTCCTGCTTCTCTGGACAGAAGGTGGAAAGTGTGCAAGTACAAAGAAAAAGCTCAGATTTCTTGCACGACAAAGTTAAGGCCCTGCCCTGTACCACCTGTTTAAAGCCCAGGCGCCTGAACAGGTTTGGGTTCGCTATGGAATTCCTGTATTTATATACAGTGGTAACTTGGTTGTTCGGTGGCTTGGCTCCCGAACGCCGCAAACCTGGAAGTAAGTGTTCAGGTTTCCAAACATTTTTAGAAGCCAATCGTTCAACATGGCTTCCGCTTGAGTGCAGGAGGCTCCTGCAGCCAATCGGAAGCCACACCTTGATTTCTGAACGGCTCCAGAAGACAGATAGGGACACAGGTGGCGCTGTGGGTTAAACCACAGAGCCTAGGACTTGCCAATCAGAAGATCGGCGGTTCGAATCCCCGTGACGGGGTGAGCTCTCGTTGCTCGGTCCCTGCTCCTGCCAACCTAGCAGTTCAAAAGCACGTCAAAGTGCAAGTAAATAAATAGGTACCGCTCCGGCAGGAAGGTAAACGGCGTTTCCATGCACTGCTCTAGTTTGCCAGAAGCGGCTAAGTCATGCTGGTCACATGACCTGGAAGCTGTACGCCGGCTCCCTCGGCCAATAAAGCGAGATGAGCGCCGCAACCCCAGAGTCGGCCACAACTGGACCTAATGGTCGGGGGTCCCTTTACCTTAGAAGTGGAATAGACTCCTGGATAGGATTAAGTTCGAGAACTGAGGTACCAATGTATACATATACATATTTTAACTTTTTCAAACATTTTCACAATAACCTTCAAATCAAATGATTACATTCCTTTGTAAGTTGACTTTCTGACCCTTACCTCCACGGTGTTTTTACTTGAACCTTTTCTACTTTACTTTTTATCTCCATTGGAATTCCTGTATTTTTATTTATTTTCTAAGATTTACACACCGCTCGGTTTAAAAACAAAACAAAACAAACAATCTACAACACGGGTGTCAAACACAAGGCCCGCGGGCCAAATCCGGCCCGCCAGACCTCGTCATGTGGCCCGTGTAGCCGCCGCCGGCCTTCACCTTTATTCTCACGCGGCTGAAGGGGAAAGAAGGCGGCGGCTGAGGCGCTAGCGGGGATTGAGGGAAACTCTTGTCGTCGTCGTCCTCCTCCTCCTCAGCCATGGCGGAGAGAGGGGCGCACGGTGGCCAGTGGGGCTCGCTCACGCCTTCGCTGCACCAGCCGGCATCCAGCGCCTCAGCTTCTTCAGCTTCCCCGGCTGCACAGAGCCTTTCAGGGCAGCCTCCGCCGCCGCCGGCGGTGCTACAGCAGCAGCAGCTGGTGCCTCCTTCTCCTCCGGCGGTGGCGCCTTCGTTGTCTCAGCCGGCTGCTCTCGGCCCCGGAGGAGGCTCTCTGGCCCGGGGGGGGGGGGCGGCTCGGGAGCTCTTGGGTCAGGCGCGGCGGCGACGGCAGCGACGGCAGGGGGGTGCCCGGTCCAGATGAACCTTTACGCCACCTGGGAGGTGGACCGGAGCTCGCCCAGCTGTGTGCCCAGGTGAGGAAGTGGGGGTGGGGGTGGGGAGGGGAGGAGAGAGACTCTTTCCTTCCTTTTACATTCTTTGGTACCGCCACCGTACAGATTTTATGAATTCAGTGGCATAGAAATGTGCATTTAATCAACCGATTCCCTGAGGGGTAAGTAGTAGCCGTGTCGCAGCAGCAGCAACACACACACAAGAGGAGGAAGAGGAGTCGTCTTTGTGGGCAAGCTGATGTTTAAGTAGGAGTGGGAAATCGAGGGAGGTTGTACATAGTGAAAGGACGCTTGTTCCTCTCAATGGGGGGCAGCTGCACCTAAAAGTTTTCTTACATGAGTGTATGTTGGGATCCTCAACCTTTGCGGAGAACTAATACCCCCTTCCATCTATGCCTGCATGCCTTCAAAGAGAATGAGTTATATTTTAGCTACCATCTTCCTCCTTGTGTATAAAGGGGGTGTCATCCGGCCCTTTGAGGGTGACCAAACTGCTGATGCGGCCCCCGATGAATTTGAGTTTGACACCCCTGATCTACAACAACCCACCTCAAAGCGGTTTACGGAGAATATAAAACGAAGGAATTATCAGCATAAATGGTTAAAAACGACGATTTGAAGCACAGAAATAAAGCCCGCAATAAACAGACTAAAACATACATTAAAAAAAAACTCTAGGTGTTTGGGGAGGCATGTCTAAGCAGAAATGTTTTTAGCAGGCGCTGAGAAGAGTCCAGCGACAGCGTCTGCCTGATGTCAAATGGCAGGGAGTTCCAAAGTTGCTGGTGCTGCCGCAGGAAAAGATCAATTTCTTATGAATATGGAACGGGCATTATGTGGCACTTGTAGCCGTGCCAGTTACACAGCTTGGTCAAGGGGCACGTCTGGGGCAACACAATCTCACAGGTAAACTGGCCCCAGTTGTTAAGGGCTTTATAGCTTGAACTTGAGCTGGTAGCAAATCGACAACCAGTCCAGTTCTCTGAAGACATGTGTTCTATATGGTGACAAGCAGTGGCGTAGCAGGGGGGGTGCCAGGGGTGCCGGCCGCACCGGGCACAACATCTGGGGGGGGCGCGAGTCCAGAGGGAAGGAACAAGTTCCTTCCTCCGCCGGGCTCCCCGCCGCCACCGCCAGCCTTGTGCCCTAGCGCGCGCGCGCCCCCCGCCGCCGCTGCGCTCCACTCACTGCTCGCAGGAGGAGCAGCCGCTGCAGCAGCGCTGACGCCGCCACCGACGCCTGGCCGGGCACGGGCAGCCTCCGCACCCCGCCGCCGCCGCCATCCCCTCGGCCCAGCCACAGGCGGCGGCTGCTTCTGCCGACTGGGAGGGAGGAGAGCTCCGAGGGGCCTCGCCGCATCCTGCGCTCCCCAAAACCCTCCGAGAGGAAGCCGGCGGGCGGGCGAGGGTCTCCCGGCAGAAGGGGGCGCCGCTGGCTCCGGCTCTCAGCGCAAGTCTCAGCTGCGGGGGGGGGGGCGAGGACGGAGCACGGCTAGAAGCCCCCGGACCCGGCCGGGAGGAGGAGAGGCGCTCGCCAAGCCCGGATCTCGAGCTCCACCTACAGCCCAAGGAGAGGAGGGGGTGGGGAGGCGCCCGAGGGGAGGGGGCTTCGGCTGCCTCGGCCCGCGGGGGCTCCGCAAATAATAAATTTAATAAATTCCTGCTGAGCCTTTGGGGGGGTCCTTGGCTCCTTTGCTCGCCCCCAGCCCCAGTGGCGTAGCGTGGGGGGTGCAGGGGGGCCAGGCGCAACATCGGGGGGGCGCGCTCGCACTCGAGTGCTAAAATCCACGGGTTAGGGGGCGCAAATTACTTGCCTTGCCCCGGGTGCTGACAACCCACGCTACGCCACTGGTGACAAGGCCTCACTCCTGCATTTGTGCAGATTCCTCCCTTCAGGGGCTACTTGTGGATGAACAGATTGTGTTCCAAGGCTTTACTTTCTTCCTGCTTCTCCTCCATGTTAGCATGGAGTTAGCATGCGTTTGTGTCAACTCCTTAGCTCCATTCTAGCCACATGTAAAAAACTATACAGTACAGTCATACCTTGGTTTTCGAACAGCTTAGTTCTCGGACATTTTGGCTCCTGAACATCGCAAACCCGGAAGTGATCGTTCCAGTTTGCGAACTATTTTTGGAAGCCAAACATCCGATGGAGCTTCCGCTGCTTCCGATTGGTTGCAGGAGCTTCCTGCAGCCAATCAGAAGCCGCGCTTTGGTTTCTGAACATTTTGGAAGTCAAACGGACTTCTGGAACTGATTCTGTTCAACTTCCAAGGTCTGACTATACTTAGAGCAGCTCTGTATGCCACGACTTAAAGACCTAAAGATTTCTTTACCCTTTCAACCAGTCATCTTACCAGACTTACTCCTTTCTGCGTACCGCGGCTGCAATAGATTTACCAAACGGCAACAGATTTAACCTTCGGAAACATTCAGTGCAGATTTCCCCGGGGATTTGGTTTCCGATGGGGACGGTGAGGGAACGAGGAGAAACAGGGAAACCTCTCCTCGTTGAGATCTGGCAACTTGAGGAACCGGCCCATTGGGAAATGTCCCCCACTGGGTAAAACTGTACATTTGCGGTGCATTTTAGAAGAGACGGCAACTTTATTTCTGGGAAGCTACGAGGAATGTGTTTGCGTTTGTGTTAAGGGCTTTGCCATGGGGGCCTGGGGGGCAGTACAAGCATCATCTCACCTCTGCCTGGTCGGCCACCATCACTAGCTCCACGAATCCACGTTCAGGCTCCGCCTCGCGCTTTGCCTGGGAGACGGGGCGAAAAACACTGTTAAGCACCGGGATTGCTACTGCCAGTCAGAATAAGCAGCACAGGACCAGCTGGGCCGATGCTCTGGCCCAGATGTTCAAAAGGCTTTCTGGAAGACGATATATAATGAATTGAAAAAGGTATTTAAATATACCTTCTTGAAGAAACCAGAGGCCTTTCTCCTAGGCATAGTCGGCCAATTGGTGCCAAAGAAGGACAGAACTTTTTTTATGTATGCCACAACAGCAGCAAGAATACTCATTGCAAAGTATTGGAAGACACAAGATTTACCCACACTGGAAGAATGGCAGATGAAGGTGATGGACTACATGGAACTGGTGGAAATGACTGGCAGAATCCGAGACCAGGGAGAAGAGTTGGTGGAAGAAGATTGGAAGAAATTTAAAGACTATCTACAGAAATATTGTAAAATTAATGAATGTTAGAATGATGTTGGATAGAAATTAAGTGGTTTTCAGCTGTAATATTATAAGGGAATATGAAAAATGGATTATTAATAGGCAAAAATTTAACGTTACGATAGCTTAAGATTAAAGACTAGGATAAACGAAGAGGGTAAGGATTTGCTGAACCAACAAACTGAACTGGAATACAAAAAAGGGAGGCGTGAGGAGGTCCGGGAAATAAGCTAATGAAAAATAAGTAATGGAAAGAATGAGTTGTTTTTAACCATTTTTATTTTGCATTTTCTTACTTTTTTATTTTTATTTTGTAATACTTTGAAAATCATAATAAATATCTTATTAAAAACTAAAAGCAAAACACACCCTTTGTATCCAGCTGCGCTCGGGCTGTGGCCGCGGGCGGAACTGTCCCCGGGACAGAGAGACCAGCATGCATTCCCCCGTCTCTTGCCTGACGGACTCAAGTCTGTAGGCCCTCGTACCCTGATCCTCTTCTGCTCTGGACTCCAGGCTGTAGCTCCTGTCGCTGGACACAACCAGCAGACCACTGGCAGGGCGGAAAGAAAAAAACAGTCAACCACATTTTTGCCCACGGAAAACCGCAAGAGTGAAAGGAATCTGCTCAGGGGTGATCCCTCCGGCCTCCCACAGAGCTTCGCCTCGTCCAGCATCTCCTCTCATACCTTAGCCCAGAGCAAACGCAGACATTGGCCCAGGAGTCTAAGTAGCCCTGGATCTTGCCTCGATAGCAGCAATTACCCTGGAAGACAGAGAAAGCAGGGAGAATAAGCCCAGCCTCCCAGGTTTGGCGTTATAGCCCTGCCCCATGCTTTTCCCGCGGGAGATTTGCCCCATTCCCTTGACCACTGGGGCCACATGACCAGGGATAGCTCAGTCGGCAGAGCAAGAGATTCTTTATCTCAGTGCCGTGGGTTCAAGCCCCGCGTCAAGTAAAGGACTCCTGCACTGCCGGGAGTTAGACCCAATGACCTGTGTGGTCCTTCCAAGTCTATAAACATCTACGCCATACATTGAAAAGCACCGTGATGCCGTTCTATGGCTTCCCCCAAAGAATTCTGGGAGCTGTAGTTTGCTAAGGGTGCCGAGCGTTGTCAGGTGGCCTCCCTACTCCCCTGAAAGAGCTGCAATTCCCGGAGTGGTTCAACAACCATTCCCTCTTCTTCATAGGAAACTCTGGGAACTGTAGTTGACTGTAAGGGAATCAGGGGTCTCCTAACAATTCTCAGTGCCCTTCACAAACTACAGCTCCCAGAATTCTTTGGGGGAAGCATGGCAGCTTAAAGTGCTTTAAATATATCCCTTAACTTAACCCTTCCCAGCTCCACAGCTGAAATACTTTATTGTCACTTGTACAACTTGTATACAGTGAGATTACACGAGCACCCCCCACTCAGCTCTCTTAGTCTTAATTCCCCTCGTTTACTGACGCACACCCACCAAACCCAAAAGTCAGTTCCCCTGTTGTTATCTTTTCATTCAGCAGCCTAACAGCCCACGGACAGAAGCTGTTCTTTACCCTGTTGGTGCGACTAATCAGGCTTCTATATCTTCTGCCTGAGGGCAAGAGATCAAGAAAGTGCCGGCCAGGGTGTGAATCACCCCTGAGAATTTTCCTCACTCTCCTGAGGCAACGTTCTTCCGCTATTTCATCCAGCGGATTCACGGGACAGCCCATAATATCTTGTGCTGTATTCACCACCCTCTGTAGGCACCTCCTATCAGATGATGTCAAACCAGCGTACCACACCGTGATGCAGTATGAAAGGACACTTTCTATTGTTGACTGGTAGGAGATCATCAAATGTTGATTGACATCGTTCTTCCGCAAGACTCTGAGGAGACGGAGTCTCTGTTGGGCTTTCTTAACCACCTGGGTTGCATTTATTTTCCAAGTAAGGTCTTTAAGCTTTTTGAGAATACAACAACCAGAACGGTACACAGTGTGGTTGGACTATGAAAGGCCTGAGGCAGCTGCCTTTTCCCAATGTGAAATCCACCATTTCCAGAGTTTCCGCCCACAGGCTGGACCTTTTTCCCATGAACCCTCTGCTGCTGTGACCCCAATCTCTCTTTCCTGGCCAATTGCTGCCTGCTCAGATCCCAGCCTGCTTCTCCAGCCCTGGAGCTGGCACCTCTGCTGAAACTCTGCATCGTGGCAGAGTCCCAGCTGGCAGAGGAGGTGGGCCCAGGAATAAACGTTCCCCAGGCCCCGGGTCTCGGCGGGGATGGGTGCCAGCAGAGGAATGGGCTGTGCAGAGCCAGAAAAACAGATGCCCACCTCTGTGCTCGTTGGATGCGTCGCCCTCTCCCCGTTGGAAAGGTAATAGACGAGTCCTTGGGTGCCTGCCAGCAGCTCCCTACGATGGAAGACATACAAATCAGCAGGGACAGACCGTGGTTTGGAGGACGCAAGAAGGTTGCAGGGAAAAGATGGCAGCAAAGCTCCTTTTTAAAATTCGCCCCTTGAATCAGAACCACGAGGACTCGAAGCTTAATTGATTTTTAGGCGAGGGACCCTAGCAGAGAACGTGCCTTGCCTGCAGAAGGTCTCGGATTCAACCCCCAAAAGCATCTTCAGACAGAGCTGGGAATATCCCTTTCTCTGAAACCCTGGAGCCCCACAGGCAGATCAGACTGAGCTTAGATGGCCCTTCGGCCTGATCCTGCAGGGATCTTGTGTTACTGCGGCTCTCAAACTCTTTTCTCTAGGGCACACTTTCAGAATAAACATTTGCTCATGCCACATTGAATTTTTCAATGGTAAGAAATGCAATGGAAAACAAAAAGATCGCAACTGGGATTGTCCTCAACGTTGCTTGATACTCTTTGCTCTCAGTTTGAGAAGATATCTAGCCATATTCTGCAAATAAATATATTTTTTGATACTATACAGGCAACGGCCGTTTTGCACGGGGGTTACATTCCTGACTCTTGCATGTGTCGATGAAGCATACAAAAGCCCGTCCTTCTCCTGCCCAAGCCCCTTTTTCCTGCCACTTCTGGGTTTGTTGTGATGTGTGGATGTGCTGTCACACACATATTGGACCAGCAAAAACAGCCGTCGCCTGTACTACACTGAAATGTTTAAACGTTTCTCTGATTCTCCTCGCATCTCCCTGCCTCACTTGCCATCCTCTGCGTGACACCCTTGGAGAACCACTGAATTACACTAAGATTCGGGGAGGGGGTGAGGATAAAATGGTGGACATGGCCCCCTGCTTTATTTCCTGTGGGTTGTTTTAATAATGTGATGGTGGCTGCGGAGTATCGAAGCAGGAGCCAAAATACAGTGGTACCTCTGGTTACGTACTTAATTTGTTCCAGAGGTCCATTCTTAACCTGAAACTGTTCTTAACCTGAAGCACCACTTTAGCTAATGGGGCCTCCTGCTGCCGCGTGCCGCCACAGCACGATTTCTGTTCTTATCCTGAAGCAAAGTTCTGAACCCAAGGTACTATTTCTGGGTTAGCGGAGTCTGTAACCTGAAGCGTATGTAACCCGAGGTACCACTGTAATTCCAGGGGCAAAGCTAGAGATTTCTGGTTAGAAGGCGCTCGCCACTTCTGCCCATGATGCAAACCCAAACTCACTGATTCTGTACCAAGTCCAGGAGGAGGCGATCTCCCTCGACCTCCAGCACAACCCTCAGCCGAGCCGGGAAGCCCTGAGACCCCTGAAAAGGAGAGAGGTGATGGTTGGCAGAAGGCGACAGAGAACCCATCATGTTTTCTTTGTGGACAGATCCCACCTGCCCCTGCTTAGTGAGAAGGGGTATCGCTGTGAGCCAGAGCAAGTGGCTGAGACCACCCTCTCGGGCCAGATCTCTGCAAGCTAAACTCTTTCCAAAAGTGCCCCCTTCACCAAGGCCAAACCTAGGGCAGGGGAAAAAAGCTTCCTTCGTCCCCTTGATGGCAGGAAGCACCTCGCCCAGCTTAGCTCATTGTCCTCCTGCAGGCGTGAAGGGGAGCGGGGGTTGTGTGTGACCGAGCATGTTGCACAGGGGTGTCTGCTTCTCTCCCCCCACCCCGGCCATCCCCACCCAGCGTTTCCTGCCCAGGAGTAATGCCCGGAAATGCTTGAAGGCTCCCAGCATCCGTGGGTCAGGCATAGGACTGGGAGGGCAGGCTGAAGGCTTGGGGAGAGGGGGAGGCGAGTGGCACCGGTTGCAGAGCGCTATGAGCTCATTTGGCCAGCTCAGCTCGAGGTCACGGCGTCACCGCAGCTGCTCCACTGCCCCCTTTCCGACCGCCTCCAGCTTTCTCCCGGTTAACAGATCTCTCTCCAGCTGGAAAGCCAGCAGGGAAACTCACCAACGCCGCTTCCTTCAGGCTGACGGGCTGCCCGCCCCGCAGGATCGTTGGTGAGATGGGCCACGAACAAGTCCTGTCATCCCATGGCCGCTGGGTCCCGACATCTGAAATTGGAAATGGGCAAGGGGTTACTCTCAGTTTCGTGTTTTCCTGCAATCTTAGATTTGGCTCACCGCTCCAATCTACAATTAGTTTTTTTTCAAGCCCTCGTGAAAATTCACCAGCTTTTCAGCATCAATTTCTCCCCACACACCCCCACAAGGTTTTATTTCACTATATAACACATATAAAACCACAGGGATTTAACAACAGGTGAAAAACGAAACTACAAAATAGGCACATAGAATGAATCCAATAGCACATGGGTTAAAGCAACAATCAAGAGGATCAGCGTTATCAGATTATAAAGTCCAGTTCCAGATTTGTCAGGCTTGAAAATTATGGTTCCGCTGCATACATGATAAAAGGGTGCCGTATCACATTAAAAGTGTCTGGAGGTTCTCATTCTTGTTGATTTTAGTGCTAATTTCTCATACCCGTTTTTTGGTATGCAATTTCAACTATTATTTTTGCAAAATAACCTTTTCCTAGACACAGTGCACTGCTGCATGGCTTTTTGACTAATGCATGCATTTTGACGCACACAGTGTCCTGGTATATGTATTTGAAGACCCCTCACTCAGCTGGAGGACGGAACTGCAAAATTTGGAGAACTGCACATTTCAAAGGAGGGCGTTCTGGTTTGCAGATTGTTCCGGGAAGTGCAGATATAACAAGTTCCCCTTTAAATGCAAACGGAAACAGATTTCTTCTCCAGCGCAACACGGAATGCCAAAAAAACAAAGCATTCGCCGCCTCCCTTCCCTCTCTGCTCCATCCACTTGAAAGCCCTTTCCCCCCACCAGCTTTTATGCCCAGCCATGTATTAAATCGGTATATTGGAAAGTCTGGATTCCCCATGGAGAAAGCTTGCGATGCCGTCACCTCAATGAATAATGCAAATGGACACTGTTATAAACAGTTGCAAGGCCTAATTGGTTCAGCTTCTGAAAGGCATGGAAACAGTCGTGGACAGAACCTCGGCCCTCCAGATATTGCTGGGCTCCTCAACTCCCACCATCTCTAACCACTAGTCATACTGGCTGGGAGGCTGATGGGAGGCCGAGGCCTATACATCACCTTGAGTGCTGGCGGTCTGACCTTTGGAGGGGGCCGCAGGTCCTCTAGAATGATCTGCCCTACCTTTTGAGTCCCTCTCCAGACTTATGGACTAGAAACCTGTGTGGTGTTGTGCACAGGTTTTTTAGTATTATTATTATTATTATTCTTTTGCACGAGCAGAATTCAGCCTTAGAACTGAAATACAAGCAAGACTATGCCACAATACACTTCTCCCCCCCCCCCTCCTTCCAAGGAACTAAAGAAAGGACTTACTTCACTCGACACAGTGCATTGAGATGTGCAGCAAATGAGCCTTTGCTCAAACAGGCTTAAGGGCTTAAATGGTGCTGGAAAGGGGAGGGTGGTGAGCTAAAAGCAGGGAGTGGGGGGGTGCAGAAAAGGTGACTAATATTACAAGCCCATGCATGTTTATTCAGAACCATCCCCTGCCTCTGTTCGATGGGGCTCAGTTCCTGGTAAAGGTGTATCTGGTTGCTATTTGACCTGACATGTACGTCCACAGATAAAGGGAAACGTCTTTCTAAATCAATCTTTGGTCCATCGACATCAGGATTGATCACACTGGCCTGCAGCAGCATTTCGGAAATTTGGGTGGACTAAGCTCCTTCCTACCATCTATGAAGCTGCCTTATGCAGATTCAGCCCATCAAGTGCAGTGTTGTCTACACTGGCTGGCAGCAGCTCTCTGGGATTTCAGACAAGAGTCGCTTCCAGATCCCGGGAGCTGAACCCTATAATTCTTGCACGCACTCTGCCACCGAGTTCTGGGCCTCCCCCTAGAAACAGCAAAAGACCCCAGCCCCCATCATTCAAAACATATGGCTGATTGCAGAAGGCGGCTTCCAAGGTTCCTGTTCCAGAGTCAGAACGTTGGTCCTTCTAGCCGAGTATTGCATGCACGGGCTGGCAGCAGCTCAACTGGGATTTCAGACAAGCGCCTCATCCCACAGAACCTGGTATTTTCTGCATGCAAAGCAAGCACTCCACCAATGATATACTGCCTGTTTGCTACACCATTTAAGAAGTGTGAAGACCGTCTGAGTAAAGGTTCATAAAATAGTTCAGCTGGTGAGAGCATAGCGCTGACAACGCCAAGGCTGCAGGTTCGATCCTGGTAAGGGACAGCTGCAAATTCCTGCACTGCAGGGGGGTTGGACTAGATGACCCTCAGGGTTCCCTTCCAACCCTACGGTTCCGTGAAAAGCATATCAGAAGGGCCCAGCTGGATCAGGCTAAAGGCCCACATCCTGTTCTCACAGGGCCTGCTAGCCAGATGGAAGCCCGTATTCCTCTGCTCACTTTGACATCTGGCCCTGCCCACCCCTGGCATCTGGCCCCCAGAAGGTTGCTTGGAAGACAATGCAGCCCAGGAGCTCAAGAAGGGCAAAGCCAAAATCCATTGTGGAGGTACCAGTTTAAAAATGTAGCAGAAACCACATGGATTTCTGTGCAGCACTTAGGATAAGTTGAAAGCCAGAGTGAGGATCCTCTTGGAAGATTGCATCCGATTGAGGAGAGCACAGTAACGTAAACGGAGCATTGTTATTGGAGAGGCACTAGAAGCTGAGTGTGCTGACACACAATGCCCCCTCCCATCACTTCCAGGGGGTTGAGTAGATTTTAAGGAGTACAGTAAAAACCTCTACCAGCTCCCCCTGATTTCTTAGCTGCCCAAACCATAGGTGTTGGTTGGACTCCAACTCCCATCAGCCAGTGCAGCCAACGGTCAGGGATGATGGGAGTTGCAGTCCAACACCTTTAAGAGGGTCTCTGGTTCCCTGCCTTTGTCCTTCACACGTCCCAACCAATTGGGGATCACAGGTTAACTGCACTTAACAGAGGTGTGAAGCAGGGATGGGGAACCCACAGCCTTCCTGACGTTGCTGGACTCCGACTCCCATCAGCCCCAGCCAGCAATGGCCCACGAGTCAGGGAAGATGGGAGGTGGAGTTCAGCACCATCTGGAAGACCGCAGTTTCTCCAGCTCTGCTTTTTACGATCCTAGGAAGCTGACTTAATCCAGATCAGTCTCAGAATTGCTTATCCTGGCTTGGTAGCAGCTCTCTCACACAGGAAAGGGCCGTGCTACTGCCTTCGTTCTTGGAGTTTTCCAGAGGAATCTGACTGGCCACTTTTGGGAGAACAGAAAGATAATGGTCTAGAGATGGGAGTTTTGCTCTGATCCCACAAAATCCCCTTTATATCCCTAGGCATAAATTCTGAAAAGCAGCCTTTAACCTCCCTTCATCCTAAACTTCTCGATCCCCCACTGTTTTGGAAGCGGAGGACCAGGGTTGCCAACTCTCAAACAGGTAACTATAACGAGGATAGCAGATAACGGAGCCTCCAGGTTTAGAGGCAGTCTACCTGCCAACAGAGCAGCCACACCCAACCTTGGTCCCCAGATGTTGCTGGGACTACAACCCCATCATTCCCAGCCATCGTTGCCCACAGTCAGAGGATGGGAGTTGCAGTCCCAACCGTGTCTGAAGAAACCAAGGACGGGCTAGAGAGATTAATGATGGGGAGAGGGCTCTTGGCTTCATAAACCTGTTGGAAAACAAACTCATGGATGTTTGGTCTAGCGTTGCCAACTTCTGCAGCTGCGCCTTTAACAGCAATTTGACCTGCAGCAGTGAGCAGGTGATCGTATTACTTTCCATGTCATGGAAAGTACACCTGCCGATTTCATCTCAAACCACTGTTAAAAAATGGAGGTAAAGGTAAAGGGACCCCTGACCATTAGGTCCAGTCGTGACCAACTCTGGGGTTGCGGTGCTCATCTCGCTTTACTGGCCGAGGGAGCCGGCGTATAGCTTCCGGGTCATGTGGCCAGCATGACTAAGCCGCTTCTGGCGAACCAGAGCAGCACACGGAAACGCCATTTACCTTCCTGCCGGAGCCGTACCTATTTATCTACTTGCACTTTGACATGCTTTCAAACTGCTAGGTGGGCAGGAGCAGGGACCGAGCAATGGGAGCTCACCCCATGGCGGGGATTCGAACCGCCGACCTTCTGATCGGCATGTCCTAGGCTCTGTGGTTTAACCCACAGCACCACCAGCATCCCTTCCACCCCCCAAATCCTCCTCACCTGCCTTCTCCGGCTATCAGCAACCTCCACCCATGATGGGGAGAGAACCTAGGAATATAGGCAGCTGCCTTCTATCAAGTCAGGCCCATCAAAGCTCAGTACTGTCTACACTGACTGGCAACAGCTCTGCAGGGTTTTCAGAGAGGGAGTCTCTCGCAGCCCTACCTGGAGATGCCAGGGATGAAACCTGAGACCTCCTGTGTGCAATGCAGTTGCTCCGCCACTGAACTAGGGCAAAAACTGGCTCTTTCGGTTGCTGATTCAGAGGAGTAGACCAAACACCATACAGGAAGCCCAGACTCTCACAACCAAGGCTGCAGTCAGAAAACAGTGCCAACCCCGGCTTTCTAGATGAGCAAGACTCGTTTTCAAAGAGCCACCTGTCTAGAGCGTTCACTTCAGTTATTTTCCAGGGCAGGGCAGTTAAGGGCTGCAATCTTATTGTCATACTTACTTGAGAGCAATCCCATTGAACGCGATGAAAACATGCCTAAATGACTCAGTGCTTAATTTGTAAAAGGGGGGGTTAAATCTTTTAGCAGCAACTCCCCTCCCCTTCCATTTTGGAAATTTCCCCTCTAATATTTGATATGGGTCTATTTACTGTGTGACAATGCAAATGCCAGGGACGCGAGTGGCGCTGTGGGTTAAACCACAGAGCCTAGGACTTGCCGATCAGAAGGTTGGCGGTTTGAATCCCCGCGATGGGGTAAGCTCCCATTGCTCGATCCCTGCTCCTGCCAACCTAGCAGTTCAAAAGCACGTCAAAGTGCAAGTAGATAAATAGGTACTGCTCCAGCGGGAAGGTAAACTGCGTTTCTGTGCGCTGCTCTGGTTTGCCAGAAGTGGCTTAGTTATGCTGGCCATATGACCAGGAAGCTGTATGCCGGCTCCCTCGGCCAATAAAGCGAGATGAGCGCCGCAACCCCAGAGTGGGCCACAACTGGACCTAATGGTCAGGGGTCCCTTTACCTTGACCTTTTAATGCAAATGCCCTCTGAACATGCTTAGAGGCACCTTCATCTTGCCTGACAATCACATACTCCAATGAAGAGGGTTGGCCAATGGCTCCATGGTGGGATAAACTAAACCACAGACAGAGATGGGGAAATTGTCACACTCCAGATGTTGTCTGGCTCACATCAGTCCCAGCCAGTTTGGCCAACGGTCAGGGGCATATGTGCCAACTCCCTGGGGCACTGGGTGCCCGAGCACCCTCAAAATTTCCTATGAAGGGCCTGGGCAGGCCAGGGTCATGCACACTGCATGGCACCCACAGTCAGGGATGATGGGAGCTGTAGTCCAGCAACACCTGCAGGTCTACAGGTTTTCCACTCCTGCCCTGGACCAATCATGTCCTAACCAATCAGGGATCACATAAAAATGCATTTACAGAGGTCCAAAGGATGTGGCCCTTCAAGTAATTTCAGACTCCAGCTCCCATCAGCTCCAGCCAGCATGGAATGATGGGACCTGGAATCCACAAACATTTGGCGAGAGAGATACACAGATTTCCCCACCCTGGTATAACAGCTTAGAAGAGAGAGGCTGCAATTCTAAGGCCACTTGCCATCGAATCCAACGGGAATGACTTCTTTGCAGATATGAATAGAACTGCAACTTGAGTCATCAGGAAATTCCGCTCCTACCTCTCCCACCTCACTACTGACAAGCTGCTGTTTTCTCTGCAACACGCAATAATGCTGGCCTGTTTATTATTGTGAGCACCTGCTCTGCATGCAAACGGCTCCAAGTTAAATCCCCAGTATCTCCAGGTAAGCTTGGCAATAAAAGCACCTTTACTGAGAGCTGCTGCTGCTAGGCAGCCAGTGTGGATATATAGAAGATGGACCAATGGACTGACTTGAAATAAGGAAGCTTCACAATAACCCACCTACCTTGCAGGGTTGTTGTAGCGGATCAAAACAAGCCAAGCTATGCTTCCATTATTATTTTTTAATGCTGCAAATCTTCATGCGTGCTTACTCGGGATTCCCAACGCCGCCGCGGCTTTCCCGGGTCAGCCTGCGTGGTAGCTGACTGCAAACGGACCCGCGCTTGGGAAGAAGTAACGTGTGAAGGCGGCCCCAAGGGGTGGCGGGGAAAGGGGTAAGCGGCATACGCCTCTCTGACTCACCGTCCTTCCGTGCTCTCGAAGTGCCTTCGCGCCGCTCCGGCGTAGCTCCGGGGAGAAAGCCGCCAACCCCGAAGGGAGCGCAGGAAGCCAGAAGTACGCCGACCCCCCAAAGCAGCGCCATGCGTCTCTCGCAGCCACCGGGGAGCCGCGGGAAGAGGCGCCCCGACGGTGCGCCCTAGCGCGCAACAGCCGCCGGCTCCTTGGAGAGGTCCGTGCGCCCTTGGCGGCGCTTTCCGGGCGCTCGCTTGGAGAGCAGCCGGAGATCGGGGCGGCCGGGAAGGGGAGCAGCTTGGCTCCGGAGCAGCAGCCAGGGCAGCAGCCAAGGCTCCGGCTAAATCCCTCCCCGGGGCCGGGCTGCAACGGATCAGAGTCCGCCTCCTCCTCGGCCCCGCCGCCGCCTCCGCCCGCCCTCCCGCCTCGCATTGCAGCGCAGCTGCTGGGCCCGCCCGAGAACGGGAACTTCCTGCCCAAGCGACCTTCAGCCTCCGCCCGGCTGCGCGTTGCCAAAGCCCGGCCCGAGAAGCCGCGGCGCGCCCGCCCTGCGCAGCTCGCCCTCCTCCCCGGCTGGCGCAGTGCCGGGACGCGCCCAAGGAGGGCGCACCGGGCGGGCGAGGTGCCAGCTTCTCCGCCCGGCCGAAGAAGGGGCTCCGAGGCTGGGAAGCGGCGCCGCTTCCGAAAAGGGATTGGCACTGAGCAGCAGCGGGGAAGGGGGGCGGTGGAGAGCTTCGGGATTTCCCTGCCCCAGAGGGAAGGGCGAGGCATGGCATTTTGGACCTGACAGGAGTTGCCAAACAGAATAATAACAATAACAACAATAAAAAAAAAATCTTCCTTGCGAAATCGCCTTACCCCAAACACGCCCACTCCGCTGCTCCAATCTGCAGGACTGGCCCTGTTGCAATCCGCGCGTAACACCCGCTTAGTCGTCGTCCCACGTTTGTAAGAAGTTACCCTTTGGAACTCCCTGCCTATGGTTGTCAGGTCTTTTCCGGCACCTGCTAAAAACATTTCTGTTTAAGCAAACCTACCCAGATATGTAGAATGTTGGCCGATTTTTAAAATCTGGGGTTTTTTAAGCTTTTTTAAAAATCTTTTTATTTTTACTGATTATTTTATTCTTTCGTTCTTTTTGTAAATTGCTTCGAGGGCTTTATGATGGGCAAACAGTATATAAATCTTTGAAATAAATACATTAAATAAATATAAAAAAATCATAGGTAAAGGACCCCTTTACCCCTTAAGACTTTTTATGTATGTGATGACAGCCACAGGGATGCTATTAGCCCAGAGATGGAAAGAAGAGAAAGTCCCTACCAGAGAAGAATGGCAAATTAAACTGTTGGACTATGCCAAAATGGCGAAACTGACAGGAAATCTCAGGAACCAAGAAGACCAAACTATAACACAGGATGCGAAAAAATTATAATTTATCTTGGATTCCGCTGTAAGCAGATGAAAACATTAGTAGGATTGCAATAACACTTGTAATGTACATAGCAAGTACTATGGAGGTAATGGAGTTATATAAAATATGGACAGTAGAGAAGATGCAGTAGAGAAGTTTTAATAATAGGACCCATGGAGGGGATGGTGGGAAGTCCAGAGATTTGGAAGAATCCGTAAATGTGGATGTGTATGGTTGTACAGTGGTACCTCGGGTTAAGAACTTAATTAATTCCGGAGGTCTGTTCTTAACCTGAAGCACCACTTTAGGTAATGGGGTCTCCTGCTGCCGCCACACCGCCGGTGTGCGATTTCTGTTCTCATCCTGAAGCAAAGTTCTTAACCCGAAGTACTATTACTGGGTTAGCAGGGTCTGTAACCTGAAGCTTCTGTAACCCGAGGTATCACT
Source organism: Podarcis bocagei (assembly GCF_964188305.1). Lineage (NCBI taxonomy): Eukaryota > Metazoa > Chordata > Lepidosauria > Squamata > Lacertidae > Podarcis > Podarcis bocagei. Next base: position 34,802,186 of record NC_138142.1, read on the forward strand.
GTATAGTTATAATTTTATATTTGTAAACTCGAATGAAAATTATTTCAAAAAAGAAAAACCAAGATTAGGAAAATGAACAACCAAACCAATCATTTAATAACAAAAAAGCAGGGTGGGTGCCATTGTGACTGCCTCAATCTGCGTAGCCCGTCTGGTCCTCGCTGCTGTCGTCGGAGGACAGGAGCTCCTCAGGGCTGCAGGCAAAGCAGACCCGCCCCATGTCCTGCCAGCACATCCGGCAGTAGAGGGTCCCGCACTCGGGGTCTGGGCACAGTTTGGAGTTGCTGGATTGGGGCAGGCCGCAGAGGATGCAGTACTTGCGGAGAAACCGCTGGAGGAACGGAAGCCAGCGGCCCAGCCTGTCCAGGAAGGGCTTCTCCTGCAGCGGAAGGAGAGAAGGGAGGGAGGTGCTCAGCCCCAGCCAGAAAGGGAGCTATCCGCCTACATTATATCATAGAATCAGAGATGCAGAGTTGGAAGGGACCCCAACGGTCATCTAGTCCAACCCCCTGCAATACAGGAATTTCCACTGAAGGGAAAGTTGATCACCGCATGTTTCCGGATGCCTCTTAACGATATCCTTGCTAAGGGTTTCATACAGCAGTTCCTGCGATCAAAGGAGTGAGTCTTCATCTCTGTTTGGATACAACTGGGTGCCATTTTGAATCAAGATGGCCGACTGAACCTTTCAAAACGGCCCTGATTTTAACCACCAGTTTCAGAACAGCACAGACTTTTTTGGGTGTATTTCTTAGAATCCTTCAACGAATGCCTGGGGAAGGAAGGAGACTGCGGATTGGAAATATATCCAAATCGTGAGGGTGCTGGGGACATCAACATTTAATTACATAACAACCTTCACCAGAATAAAAATAGAACAACCCATTTCAAAAAGTTGGCATTCAACAGTCTCTTTTTAGGATCCAGATTCCAGAGCCATTTAAAATGGCATTCTCCCCGCCCCCCCCCCCCCGCACCTGCAATATGAAGTGGTACAATCCATGTTGAGTTTCCTTTCCCCCTCTTCCCTCCCTGCGCCTTTTCCTTTGTGTGCCTTCTTTTTAGATTGTAGGCCTGCAGGCAGGGACAATCTTGTTTCAACTGCTTGTAGGTAAGCCGTTCTAGGGCTGAAAAGTGGGGTGCAAATGCTCTAAAAAATAATAATGCCACCCCTCCCTTCCCCTGCAGGTAGAGAGATTGGCCCGGCTCCAATTGAACCACCATTTCGTATAGTCACGGAGCCTCAATGTGCCTTGTTTTTCAGCCAAGCTCCTAGAATGAAACTATCTGACCCTTGGCCTGCTAAGTCATCAGGTGCTTAAAAGCGCCCGGCTAGGCTGCTGGTTTACTCAGTGGTCCCCAGTGGGAGGGAATGGGTGGAGGCCCATCAGCTGAGCCAACAGGAAGCCTTGCCCTGAGGTCCGCGCGCAGCAGGGGAGGTGGAAAGGTAGGGGGCTCAAGTGGGCAGGAAACGGGGGCAGGGTGTTGCCTTCGGGCAGAGATTTAATGGATTGCACAGAACTGCCCAAACACTCCTGCTCTAGATGCACTGGGGGCAGAGGACAGGTGCTCACAAGCAAATCCACACTGGGAGCAAGCATGTTTGGGGGAAATCCTTCCTTTTATTCAATCAAAAACATGTTATTCAATAGCACATTGAAATAAAGAAAAAATGAGATAATATGAGGAACGGCAGATGGAGTTGGGTACGTTTAACCTGGAGTACAATACGATACAATAATCTTTATTGCCATTGTCCCATACAGAACAACGAAATTGAAAAAATCTACATCAGACATTCAAAAACCTACAAGCCTGCTATCCCAGCCTGGTTAGCCCCTAGAAACTCTGATACCCCATAATTGAATATAATATACTCACATAAAGACTACCTTAAAGGTAAAGGGACCCCTGACCATTAGGTCCAGTCGTGACCAACTCTGGGGTTGCAGCGCTTATCTCGCTTTATTGGCCAAGGGAGCCGGCATACAGCTTCCGGGTCATGTGGCCAGCATGACTAAGCCGCTTCTGGCAAACCAGAGCAGCACACGGAAACGCCGTTTACCTTCCTGCCAGAGCGGTACCTATTTATCTACTTGCACTTTGACGTGCTTTCAAACTGCTAGGTTGGCAGGAGCAGGGACCGAGCAACGGGAGCTCACCCCATCGCGGGGATTCGAACCGTGAACCTTCTGATCGGCAAGTCCTAGGTTCTGTGGTTTAACCCACAGCGCCACCCGCGTCCCTTTTAAAATACTACCTTACACTGTGTTTAAAACCAAAATCACATTTGGATAGAAACTGTTTCTCAGGCGGCTAGTCCTAGTCTTTATAAAGCATGATGGGTGACATGGGAGCCATATCTAAAGGGTTGTCGCATGGAAGATGGAGCGAGCTTGTTTTCTGCTGCTCTGGAAGGGAGGACCCAAGCCAATTGGCTTCAAACTGCAAGAAAGGAGATTCCGACGAAATGTCGGGAAGAACTTTCTGACAGCGAGAGCCGTTCAACGGTGGAATGGACTTCCAGGGAAGGACTCTCCTTCCTTGGACATTTTGAAGCAGAGGTTGGACGGCTATCTGTTTGGGATTCTTCAGCTGCGATGCCTGCAGTGCAGGGGGCTGGACTAGATGACCCCTGGGGCTCCCTCCCGCCTCTACAATTCAGCGAAGCTGCCTGTGTTCTTCCACTCACCAGTCTTTTGCGCTGCCGCACGCGCAGGATGATGCGCTTCCGCTGCACGATGATGAAAGCCATCCTCTGCCGGAGCATCTCGTTGTAGAGGAAGAGAATGCGCTTCTTCTCCCTCTGAGAGAGAGAGAGGGTGGCAGGGAGAACGTGAGGCTGGAGAGAAAGCGTTATTATGCCATCCGGCCGTTCTGGCCGCAAGTGGACGTCACCCACCCTGGTAGCCAGGGCCAGATTTAGGTGTGATGAGGCCCTAAGCTAAGGTTACCAGAGGTCCCCGTTTCCCGGGGACAGTCCCCGGATTTACAAATCAGTCCACATACAAAATCAATTGAAGTTGAAAAGTGTCCCTGGATTCATTGAAAAAAATTTTGTAACCTTAACCTAAGCTACTGAAGGTAATGGGACCCTTTATATGTCCAGCTGTCCTTTGTCAACAACAAATTGTCGCTCTTTTAGGGGTTGTTTTTAAAAGTCTGGAACGGATTAATTCGTTTTGCATTACTTTCTATGGGAAAGCGCACCTTGGTTTTGGGACGCTTTGGTTTTGGAACAGACTTCTGGAACAGATTAAGTTTAAAAACCAAGGTACCACTGTATATAGAAATGACCAAACCAGTGATATTTTAGGGAGCAGGCTAGCAGGCGGGGCCCATTACTTACAACATAGGAGCCTACACAACACAAAACACTGTTGCTGTAGGTAGGTTTTATTTTATTTGTTTTTTATCTTATATTTTGGAAATGTACATCCAGGTGGGGTTTTTTCCCCTTTAAATTTTTTTGGGGGCCCCAAGAGTGTGGGGCCCTAAGCTATAGCTTGTGTCTTATACATAAATCTGGCACCCTCATGGTGCAACGGAGAACATTTCTCGCGTTGGGCAGGGTGTGTGTGTGCATTTAATCTGGGGCCTGGCGTCCCAACCTTGGGGAAGAAGAAGGCGGCGATGACGCGGCGGATGCGGAAGACGTAGACCTGCGCGAAGCACAGCAGGATCAGGGCGCCCAGCGGTGTGACGCAGCTCACGTACTGCTCCTTGCTCATTCCATGCGCTTCCGGCAAGCAGTCTGAGGGAGAGAGAATGAGAGAGACGGGCCGGAGGGGCAACCTTTGACAGAACGCAACAGCCATGGTCTTGTTCAATCCCGAGTGGAGGCCTGCAGGGAGCCTCTCTCAGCCCAAAGGCCGCATTGCCTTCTGGGAAAATTTCCGCTGGGCAGGGCCAAGGGCCAAAGTGGACAGGCCTCTCAGGCAACGCTGGATTTATAGTGGTGCCTCGCAAGACGAAATTAATTCGTTCCGCAAGTCTCTTCGTCTTGCGGTTTTTTCGTCTTGCGATGCACGGTTTCCCATAGGAATGCATTGAAAATCAATTAATGCGTTACTAGGGAAACCGCCTTCAGACCAGGTCCGGGGACAGTCTGTCCCCGGACCTCTTCTGAAGGCTGGGGGGGGGGGGACAAGGGCTTTTCTTCCCACCCCCAGCATTTTAAAAAACCCCGGGACAGCGGAGGACTTCTCCGCTGTCCGGGCGATCTTAAAATGCTGGCGGGCGGCATTTTAAAATCGCCCCGGACAGCGGAGGACTTCTCCGCTGTCCGGGGCGATTTAAAAGCCCCTGGGAAGGCAGGCAGGGGGGACGAAGACTTTTGCCCCCCGCCAGCCTTCAGAAGAGGTCCTGGACCTCTTCTGAAGGCGGGCGGGGGGCGAAAGTCTTTGCTCCCCCCCCCCGCCTGCCTTCAAAAGGTGTCCCCGCGGCGGCGGGAGGTGTCCCCTGCCCCCCGCCCGGCTTCGGAGCACCGGGAGAAGCGATCTCCCCGCAGCCCCTTGCTTCAGAAGAGGTCCGGGGGCAGCGGGAAGCGAAGCGCTACGCTTCCCCGCTTCCCCCGGACGTCTTTTGCAGCAAGGGGCTGCAGGGAGATCGCTATCTCCCCCCAGCCCCTTGCTTCAGAAGAGGTCCGGGGGCAGCGGGAAGCGAAGCGCTTCGCTTCCCCGCTTCCCCCGGACGTCTTTTGCAGCAAGGGGCTGCAGGGAGATCGCTATCTCCCCCCAGCCCCTTGCTTCAGAAGAGGTCCGGGGGCAGTGGGAAGCGAAGCGCTTCGCTTCCCCGCTTCCCCCGGACGTCTTTTGCAGCAAGGGGCTGCAGGGAGATCGCTATCTCCCCCCAGCCCCTTGCTTCAGAAGAGAAGACCCGCTGTCCCCGGGGCAAGCTTCGTTTTGCGAAGCAAGCCCATAGGGAAATTCGTCTTGCGAGGCAACTCGAAAACGAAAAAACCTTTCGTTTTGCGAGTTTTTCGTCTCGCGGGGTACCACTGTATGTATAAGCTAAACAAGCTATAGGTTAGGGCCCCACACTCTTGGGGCCCCCCAAAAAAATTAAAGAAAAAAACCTGGATGTACTGTACATTTCCAAAATATAAGATAAAAAACAAATAAAATAAAACCTACATACAGCAACAGTGTTTTGTGTTGTGTAGGCTCCTCTGACGTAAGTCATGGGCCCCGCCTGCTAGCCTGCTCCCTAAAATATCACTGGTTTGCTTATTTCTATATATAGGGTGCCTGCATTCTGCATGGACTGGTTGCAGGGCAACTTGGGCAAATGGCTTTCGATACCTATTAGGTCCATAAATTACCATATAGCATATATTCAACACAAAAAACAGCAACTATTTGTTGTTGACAAAGGACAGCTGAACATATAAAGGGCCCTATTACCTTCAGTAGCTTAGGGCCTCATCAGACCTAAATCTGGCCCTGCTCTCAGTGCCCACCTGCTGCTAGATATTTAAACCCATATGCAAGTGCTTCACAGGTAGCAGCCCTGGAGGCTAACCCCTGGACCGTGGGGCCTTATCCCTCCCCACTTCCAGGAAAACTGCACAGAAAATACCCCCCACCCCCAATCTTATGGTTTCCATCCTCTGCACAGCGCCCTTGCCTGGACTCCTCCCCAACTTACGCAGGTTGTTTGTCTCCATCACCATCTCCGAGGAAGTGTTCAGGGCCCCGATGGTGCTGCGCAGGAGACGGGCCATCATGGTGTTCCCTCCGACTATGACTTCCAAGTGGTGGCTGCCTTCGGAGAGGGGCAGGAGAAGGGATTTAGCCAGTTAGCTATCACCCACTCTTTACCCCAGCCATCCCATTAAAACACAACGTTTTAAAAAAAGAAAGTTAAAACAACTTGCGACCACAAAAATAGTAAGTGTCAAACGCCGGGGTGAAAAGGGGCGTCCTCAACATTTGCCAGAAGCCGCATAATGAAGGCGCGAGACATGTGCCTGTATGGAGGGAGTTTTGGGGGCCACCAGAGAGCAAGCCCTCTTGCAGCCCACCACCACCCCAGGGCTCTGCGGGCAAAGGAACGACCAAGAGGGGCCCCTCTGTCTATCACAGCACCCGAGGGAAGAAGGCAGTCTTTCAAGGTATTTGAGGCGTGAGCCATATCGGGCTTTGAACACCAACATAAACACATTAAACCAGTGGACGACTGGACCTAATGAACAGGGGTCCCTTTACCTTTATGTGCTCAGGGCAATAGCTGAGCAAGACCCCCAAAAAAGCTAGAATGGTGTTTCTTTTAAAGCATAAAAGTAGGGAGTGTCCCACCAACACAGATCAAAGTAAGGAAAGGAAATCAGAGCCTGTTGTGTGTTGCAATGAACTTATGATACATTCTGTTATAAGCATTTGATTCGTTTCTTTCGTTATTGCATATGCATAAAAGCAGCATACGTTGTGCAATTTGCTGTTTTATTTCAGATAACTGAGATAAGAGGCGGGATGAAACGTAACCAATGCCATTTTATTTTATGGTTCAGCATAGAGGCGGCAGCAGCGAAGAATCCCCGTTCTCGGGTCACCGCAGGTTTGCCTTGCAGCACGAGAACGGTTCTCCCACCCTTGTACTAAAATAAAGGAAATTAATAAATATTTGCCCATTTGATGTTTTCTAAATATCCAGCTGATGTTTAAGGCAGGGCTGGAGAGGAGGGGAAAGGGGGAACCTCCCTTCCGGGGTCATATAACTTACTGCGGAAAGAATACTCCACAAAGGAGTGGTGTTTGATGGTGCTGAATATGGTATACAGCAGGAAGTCAAGGACGCAGGCAATGATCACGAAGAGCGATGCTGGCAAACAGCCCAGTAATTCTGACATCTGGAAAGAAGCAGGGTGTGTGCGCGGGAGGAATAAGTGTGGGTCAGTGACACATATGGGGCTGATCAGCCCCCGGATAGAGGACATCGCCCGTGTTTTACAGTAAACAGCATAAAACACCTACGCGGAAAACGTTCAGAGAAATCACGAGAGGAGGAGGCTACCCCCAGCAAAAGGAGTCAGGTTAAAGAACTTGTTGTCCAGCTTGGGCAACAATTAATAACAGCTAAATCTATTTACCATATTTTTAGATCTATAAGACGCACCAGACCATAAGACGCACCTAGTTTTCGGAGGAGGAAAACAAAAAACAAAAAATTCTGAATCCCAGAAGCCAGAACAGCAAGAGGGATCTCTGCACAGCAAAAGCAGCAATCCCTCTTGCTGTTCTGGCTTCTGGGATAGCTGCGCAGCCTGCATTCGCCCCATAAGACGCACAGACATTTCCCCTTACTTTTTAGGAGGGTAAAAGTGAATCTTATAGAGCAAAAAATACGGTACTTGTTTACATTTATATTCCACCTTTCCCCACCACCCCAGGAGCTCAAGGTGAGGTGCACATTTATTGTTGTTGTTGTTGTTGTTGTTGTTGTTGTTGTTGTTGTTGTTGTTGTTATTTATTCAACTTATACACCACCCTATACCTGGAGGACTCAAGGCGGTTCACAACAAGACCACAATGTATAAAACCAAACCAAAAGCAGTAACCTAATTAACCCCCCCCCACCAAAAAAGCCATATTCTAAAAGAGTGTTGGGTGTCAATAAGATCAACCAAAGGCCTGATTAAAAAGGAACGTTTTTGCCTTCCTCCCCAGTTCTCTTCCTCCCCATTTTATCTGCAAAACAACCCTGTGAGATAGGTTGGGCTGAGACGCAGTGACTGGCTGAAGGTCACACCCAGTGAGATTCATGGCGGAGTGGGGGATTTGAACCCTGGTCTTAGCCCGGAACTCTAACCACTATTCCACCGCTGCCTCTCCAAAGAAAGAGGGCACCACTGGACATATAGAGCTCACAGGGAAAGCTGCTGAACTTGGACAAGGTCATGTGGTCTCCCTCGAGATTTAAGATTCTGGATTTTTATGCCTGCTTTATATTGTACATCTCTGGGCACTGTAAGATTCGAGGGGTTTCAGGCCCAACATACACATCACCTGTGTTTCCCTTTGGAAAGGAGGCGCAGTGTAGACTGTGGCATCTCTATGATATATGGTTTATTTACACTTATATACAACCTGGTCCCAAGAGGGTCTTGTTTCCCCCACAGCTGCAGCCCTGGATTCCAACAGACATCAGACACAGTTCTGACCCTCTCTCTAGCTTGCCGCCTTTACCAAACTGAAACCTTTTTTTCTCCCAATCACATTCCAGCCTATGCTAAAACTCCAAACCCTGGTTTTCATTCTTCTAACGAGTTCTGAACTGAAGGAGGGGCCCCACTCACCTGCTTCTGGCACAGAGCCATCTTAATTGCTTTCTTAATGGCCCATTACTTTCCTTTTGTTTTCTTAATGGCTCATCTCCCAGGCGATTACCTCATCAGGAGACTGGCTGGGGTTATATTTTAACCCTTGCTGGATCCAGGGGTTCAGGAGGCTTGGTTAAATTCTAACATCTACTAGATCCAGGAATTTAGGGGAACCTGGTACCCAAAAACGCATAATGATATATTGTATAGGTCACGTTTTTGTTTTTGTTTTGTATAATTCCTATGAATATTTTTATGTCAGTATGATTCTGCTTGGCTACAACCATCACTGGTTGCCTTATTAATAAATCTGAAGTTGGCATAAAAACAGCAGTGTGGGTGTGGGGGTAGGCAAACTCATAGGGCCAACCCCAGGATGATAACTGTAGCTGTGTCAGGGGAATACAGGGGTCTCCTGGCAGTTATCAGCACCCTTGACAAACTACAGCTCCCAGAATGCTTTGGGGGAGAAGCCATGACTGTTCAAAGTGGTATCGTAGCACTTAAAAGGTATGCTGCAAATGTGACCTAAGAGAATTGAAATGGACAGATCCTGCGATCCCTACAAAGAATAGACCCACTGACATTAATGGACCTAAGTGAGTCATGTCATTGACTTCCATGCACCTACTCTGAGTAAGGCTGGCACTGGATACACAGCTCACAATTATTAAAGCATAGCAGGATCCCAATCCTTTGGTATCCTGCCTCAATGCCTCCCTCTAACTCCCACCACCCCCATCTCCGTAGGTCTCTGCCCCAAAGCCCATCCACTTACCATATTTTTGGTCTCGGGCGGCTGGAAAGCGAGGCGGAGGGGGTCGATGAGACTGCTTTGCTCGGCACGCCGCAAGGGCAGAAGTGTCCGCTTCTTCTGCAAGGGTCACAGGGCGGGAGGAGGCAGTAGGAGTGGGGAAGAGTTGTCATCACCCTGTTGCCTGTTGCCATCACCCAGCACATTACATCCAGAGGTAGACTGTCTCTGGATGTGGAGGTTCCACTTCAGCTCTTGTGACTAAACGTTTGCTGAGGGACGTATCCTTCATGGGTCTGAGAACCCCACAGGGGCTCTGCTTCCTCCCCCCGAATGCCCTTTGACCTCTGCCGCCTGCAACCACAACCCCCTCTGGCTGTGACTGCTAACCGTCACCACCTGGCCATCTAGCCAAGCAGCAAACTCCGGCCGCTCCTACCTGCTTCCGACGTCGGGCGTCTATCTGCCGGAAGTAGCGGGATATGTAAAGATTGTCGAAGCGAATGTCCTGCGTGTAGCTGTTTGTGTAGGAGAACGCCCTGAGGGAAAAGAGGATGGAGAAGGGGCTAGAAAAGAATGTGGCGAGAGGTGGGGACACTCCAACCTTGTCTGCCTAACCCACTGAACTGTCAGCATCGCCCTTGAGCCAGTGCCACCAACTAGACTCATCCACTTCAGCCCCGACTGGGCTAGGCAAGCTGGGTAGCACTTCCAGAGACCACCTTCTGCACAGGAACAGGTCAAAGTGCTATGGACTCACAGCTTAGAGTGAGTCCCGGATTCACTTCCACAATACAGTCGTCGCACAGCAGAGTACAGCAGAGTATAGCAGAGCATAAACGACTCGGAGAGCAGCTCTGTAGAATATCTTCTTTATTCTATCTACAACTATAATACACAACTATGTACAGAGCTAAATGAGGTCTAAACGAAAATGCTGAACTGCACTGTCTGCAGTTGCTCTTAGCAGCAACCTTATCTATACACACGACCTCTCTCTAACACTCAGTCTCTCTCTCTCTCTTTGATGTGAGGCTGGAGCGGAATATATAGAGAGCAGAAACCGCCCCCTCCTCTCTGGAGAATCAGCAGAGAACATCAGCAGATTCTTGGATATGGGAGGGGTGAAATCTCCTCATGAACTCCACTCCCAACCCATCACAGCCCACTGCAACAGCTCCTGCCAAGGCCTGGGATGCAGCCTTTTCGTTAAAAAAAACCAACCAATGACATAGCATGCAACTAGTCCTCAACATTCAGATCACAGCTGCCGAAGGCTGCAAAGCTCTGGGACTGGGCTGCTGCTGGTTGTCAGCTTTGGTGTCCAACCCACCACCGGTAGAAATTCAAAATCCACCCCCATCGCACACCTGCTTATTATAGTCCCACAGCCGATGTGGAACACCACAATCATTCCTCTTGCACAAGAGGGGAACTTGATGCCTTCTGGATGGTGTTGGGACTCCAACTCCCATCAGTCCTCCCTGCCAGCATGGCCAATGGTCAGGGGAGGATGATTCTAATCAAACAGCTTCTGGAGGGCCACAGGTTCTCCATCCCTGTCTTGGGCACACATCCCAACCAATCAGGGATCACGTTAAATGCTCTTGCGGAGGTGTGAAGCAGGGATGGGGCCCCTGCAGCCCTCCAGCTGTTTGTTGGTACTAGAACTCCCATCAGGGATGATGAGAACTATAGACCAGCAAAACCCAGAGATTCCCCTTCCTTGGCTTATTTTATTTTCACGCACAGAATAACAGCAGAACACGTTTTCATGCTGCAGTCAATGAAAAGCCAGGTGTCAAACGCTCGCCCAGAGACTTAGGAAGGTCGGTAGGCAGGGCAGAGGCATAGTTTCTGTAATTATTGGCTCTTGCTTCTACAACAGGGGTAAAGGCCCTCCCTGCAGCCCTCAAGATGTTTACAGGGACTCCGGCCCCCATCCGCTCCAGCCAGCATGGCCGATGGTCAGACATGCTGGCAATGTAGTCCAACAAAATCCATGAAGGTTGCCAACGTGCCGAAGGGTGCTCAAATCTAGGGCCTCAGGCACAACCCAAATAGGTTCCCTGGCCCCACCCAGGAGCCGCCGCGCCCCCAGCCCAACTCACGAGGCAAAGACGATGACGAACATGCAGGAGAGGAGGACCCGAAGCACAGACATGGAGGTGCTCAGGCGCTCACCCTGCTTGGCCACCTCTTCGTTGACTTCATCCACCAGGTGTCTGTGGGAGAGGTTGGCACCGACCAGCATGGTCTGGTGTTCTTCCTGGATGGAGGGAGGGTGGGGGAGAAGAAAGGAAAGGAATGTCCTAAACGCTGGTCCCAAAAGATCTACACTGGTTGCCAGTACATTTCTGAACACAATTCAAAGTGCTGGTGCTGACCTTTAAAGCCCTAAACAGCCCCAACCCAGTGTACCCGAAGGAGCGTCTCCGCTCCCGCCGTTCTACCTGGACACTGAGGTCCAGTGCCGAGGGGCTTCTGGCAGTTCCCTCCCTGCGAGAAGCCAAGTTACAGGGAACCAGCAGGGGGTTTTCTTGGTAGTGGTGCCCTCCCTGTAGAACGCCCTCCCGTCAGATGTCAAGGATATAAATTATTATATGACATTCAGAAGACAGCTGAAGGCTGTATAGGGAAATCTTTAAGGTTTGTCATTTTATTGTCTGTTGGATATTTTGTTAGGAGCTTCCCAGAGTGGCTGGGGCAACCTAGCCAGGTGGGTGGCGTATTATTATTATTATTATTATTATTATTATTATTATTATTATTATTAAATGTCTGGGGGTTGTTTTTTATTGTTTGTTTTTTAATTGATCTGTAAGCCTTGCTAGGGGGTCTGTTCAGCTGAACAACAGGGCAGAAGTGCTTTAAATAAATAAATAGACCCCTACCGCCCTTGCCATACGCACCTTGACCGCTAAACTGGCTGTGAAGTCCTGGTTTAAACTGTCCACGGAATCGTTAACCCGGTCGTAGGTTTGGCCAAAGTTCCCTTCCACAGGAATCTTGTCATGGCACCAAGTGTGCATAACTGCAGAGGAAGAGGAGGAGGAAGAGGTGGAAGAAAGCAGCTGGAGAGCGAAGCTGCATTTCAGAAGGAGAGTTAGGTGCTCAGCAAGGATGTGGCAGGGATGTACCACTCCAGATGGGCAGGTGGGGGAGGATGTACCACTGCTGGTGGCAGGTGGGGACTCACAGGATGGGATGCCCAGCCTCAGGGACCCTCTACTGGAAAGCATGTGGTTTGGATCAGGATTTGAGTCTGACACGCCAGTCTGGTTCACATGGTGTGCTAAGCCAAACCTTGGTTTAGGGAGGTCCTGCGTGGCTTCCCCTGCCCACCAAAGATCCCTGGGAACTGTAGTTCAGCCTAGGTAGCAGAGCTGTAATCAAGAGGCTTAAAAGCAGCCCGTCAGCCACACAACAAGCAGTCCCTACAAGCAATGGCCTCAAGCTCCATCTGGTACGCAGGCTGAGACCCTACCTGCCCGCAGACTGTCTCGCCAGAGTGGTGCATGCTCTGGTTATCTCCCGCTTGGACTACTGCAATGCGCTCTACGTGGGGCTACCTTTGAAGGTGACCCAGAAACTACAAGTAATCCAGAATGCGGCAGCTAGACTGGGGACTGGGGGCGGCCGCCGAGACCACATAACACCGGTCTTGAAAGACCTACATTGGCTCCCAGTACGTTTCCGAGCACAATTCAAAGTGTTAGTGTTGACCTTTAAAGCCCTAAACGGCCTCGACCCAGTATACCTGAAGGAACGTCTCCATCCCCATCCTTCTGTCCGGACGCTAAGGTCCAGCGCCGAGGGCCTTCAGGTGGTTCCCTCGCTGCGAGAAGCAAAGCTACAGGGAACCAGGCAGAGGGCCTTCTTGGTAGTGGCACCAGCCCTGTGGAATGCCCTCCCATCAGATGTCAAAGAGATAAACAACTACCTGACATTCAGAAGACATCTTAAGGCAGTCCTGTTCAGGGAAGTTTTTAACGTATGATATATTAGTGTATTTTTGGTCTTTGTGGAAGCCGCCCAGAGTGGCTGGGGAAACCCAGCCAGATGGCAGGGTACAAATAATAAATTGGTTATTATTATCATGGCAGCTTCTCTTCTCTTGTCCTTGGCTGGAACTCACTCTTGGCAAAGTGGCAGAGGAAGCTGAACTTCATAGGAATGCAAAGCAGGTGGTTGATGAATGGCACAGAAATTGTCCGCATGCAAGATGCATGCTTAACTGCAAACCAGTTCTGGCAGCGCTTGATGGCTTGGTCTATAATTTCTAGAAGGGGGAAAAGGAAAGCGTCGACAGTGTTGTTGTCGTTGTTACTATTTTATTTGCTAAACTTCTTTGAAAATGCAAACTGAAAATAAATCAAACGAAACAGATGCAAAGGGCAAGTCATTAATGTAACAGGCTTAAGACAGCTATTCACACTTAATGCTTCCTTTCTCCTTTATCGTTTCTGTAACAGGGTTTTGCTCGCTAGATTTTTCTTTACAGGTTCTGAGACGAAGAGATGACTTTAAAGGTCTGCAGTCTAGGAGGTCTTCAGCTGGTGAATCGGCACCCCCTCGTGGGTCACGGCCTGGTCCGACAGGAGCACTGCCTGGGCTGCGACAGGAGCACTGCCGCCATGCAAATATTTGGTGAAAGGTTCAGAAACGGGTCCACAAATGAATGTTTGGGTTAAAAGTGGGACCTGGACTGAAAAGTTTGAAGAGTAGAATCAGAGAGTTTGAAGGGACGCCAAGCGACATCTGGTCCAACCCCCTGCATTCAAAACTTTTCATGTTGGTGACACACTTTTAAACATGCATCATTTTGCAACACAAGTAATTCAGTTTTACTAGCAAACCAGAGGTTAAACTAACCCCTGTCCAGGCCTAGGAAGAGCGTAGGGAGTGTCCGCACACTGCAGCCGACACACTGACGCATCTCGACTCAGTTTGGAAAGCTCTGCTGTGCAGTCAATAAATGCTTTCCATATTTACTCAGATGGGGCCTTTATCCTTTGCCCCCTGGTTGCCCTAAATTTTTGCACAATGCCAAACTTTTCGATACCACTGTTCAATATTTATGTTCTGCAGCATCTTCCAGTTCACAAGTAGCCGAGAGTAAAAGACTCAACAGCGCCTGATGGTTAAAAATCTAGATTTCTGTTCAAGAACATGCTTAGAATCATAGAAACATAGAATTGCAGAGCTGGAAGAGACCCCGAGGGTCATTTATTCCAACCCCCTGCAATGCAGGGATCTCAGCTAAAGCACCCATGACAGATGTCCATGCAACCTCTGCTTAAAAAACTCCAAGGAAGGAGAGTCCTATTTAGTAGAACAAAAGTCAGAGATGGACATATCTGCCTATTGGTAATCTGAGTAATTTCACTCTCAGCTGAACCTACCTCACAGGGTAAAAGGACTAGGAGGAGAACTATGTAGGTCACCTTGAGCTCCTTGGGTACAATGTAATCAATCAATCAATCAATCAATCAATCAATCAATCCCACCCCATATGGGTGGATGTACCAACTATAATACACCCTCTCCAATATATAGGGGAAAGATTAGGATTTATCAGGAATAACTTCCTTGGTGTCCATTGCCATTTCTTATTTGATGTTGTCAACTTTTTAATGCTCTATATTTTTACATTTTCTGGGCAGCATCAACTAAGTTTTACTTACAGTAGCCCCACTGAAATGAATGAACAAAGATGGCTTGCAGCAGTTCTCAACCTGTGGGTCCCCAGATGTCGTTGGACTACAACTCCCATCATCCCTAGCTAGCAAGGATAGAGCTCAGTTGTATTCCAACAACATCTGGGGACCCACAGGTTGAGAACCACTGGTTAGAGAGACATTTGGGGAAAGCTATGACTGTTGAAGCGGATTAAGAGTGATTTAAATGGATGGTGTGAATGTGATATTAAATGCAGGTTTGAGTGCAGAGTCAAATGTGGGTTTAAGTGCATTAAAAAAATAAAATAAAGCTCTGACAAAGGTGGAAACGGGACAGAACTGATGGATGGTGAACAGAAGCAAAAGTGATGCTGAGCAGATATTTGAGCCTCATGCCCACCCTTCGAATAATCCGTGCTCACAATCCCACGTGTCCCTTTCCCATATGCTTACGGGTGCAGCGCATCCGGGTCTTGGCCTCGTAGATCTCCTGTGTGGAAGGGTTGGCTTTGTGCACCGCCGACCTCACCGAGCGACCCCCAAGGCCTGCCTCGCTGGCCACCTGCTCGTTCAGCTCTGAGAAGGAACGTGAGACGTCCCTGGTTTCGGACCTCAGGGTCTTGCCGCTCCTCTGGTGCAGAAAACAGGAGTGGGGAAGGATGTGGGCAGAGGGGAGTGGACTAGAGATGGCAGCCCCACAGATGGAAAAGATCGCTTTGTATATATTTTCCCCAAGCAGCAGGGACAGCTACCACAATGGGCAAATTCTAGGGCTCCCATTCCACTATTCTCACTTCGCATGACCACAGGAAGTGAACCCTGATGGATGGGACCAGTGGTCCATGTAATCTAGGGAAGAGGGGATCTGTGGCCCCCCAGGTGTTGCCAGACCACATATCCCATTATTCCTGGCTATTGGTCATGATGGCTGGGGCTGATAGTAGTTGGAAGTACAAGAACATTGTTGAACTACACCTCCCATCATCCCATGCTGGCTGGGGCTGATTGGAGTCCAGCAACACCCAATGGCCAGGCAGATGCTCCAAGAGAACTAGCAGTACCCCAGCTTGCAGAGCCAAGCCATTCCTGGAAAACTATCCCCTCTGTGTTGAGCTGCTTTCTTAAGCCTCTGCCTAGACTCCTTAAACAGCTTAAATGGCTCAAGACCACAATACCTCAAGGACCATCTCTCCCCATATAAACTGTCCCAGACCCTGAGATCATCCTTCTTTGTGTGCCTCCTTCCACGTGAGGTCTGGAGGGTGGAAACGCGAAAAGGGCCTTCTCCGCAGTGGCTCCCTGTTTGTGGAATTGCTCTCCCTGAGGGATGTTCGTCTGGCGCCTTCATTCTATTTCGCCAGCTGAAAAGCTTCCTCTACAACCAGGCCTTTGGCTGACTAACCTATTTCCTTTTAAATGTATTTGCGGAGGCGGGGGCTATAGTTTGGTTCTGTTCTTGTTTATATGGTGAGTTTTGCATTTTTAATTTGCATTTTTATGCAGTGGTACCTCGGGTTAAGTACTTAATTCGTTCTGGAGGTCCGTACTTAACCTGAAACTGTTCTTAACCTGAAGCACCACTTTAGCTAATGGGGCCTCCAGCTGCTGCCGCGCCGCCGGAGCACGATTTCTGTTCTTAACCTGAAGCAAAGTTCTTAACCTGAAGCACTATTTCTAGGTTAGCGGAGTGTGTAACGTGAAGCGTATGTAACCTGAAGCGTATGTAACCCGAGGTACCACTGTACTGTGAAACGCCCTGACATCTTCGGATGAAGGACGGTATACAAATTTATAATAACATATTATTAATCAATCACGCCAGGGTTTCTCCTTGCCAGACGCTCCCATGCTGAATGCCCAGGGACCTTTGGGGGCAGGAGCAGTACTGCCAACCCCCCCCCCCCGGCAACCTAGTAAACTGCTTCTCACCACCATGTCCTTGAGAATCTTGCGTAGAGGGGACAGCGAAATCTTCCAGGCACGCTTGGCATTGTCGATCTGCATCTCCACGGTGCAGCTGATGGAACGCACCACTTCGCCCAGGTTGTGACGGGTATTTGCCACCGGACCTGGTGGGGAGGGGGGAGACAAACATCATGCAAGAAAGAGGAGCAGCACCCTTTGTGCCAAACCATCCAGGAATGGGGAAGAGGCCTCTGCTGTGGCTTTCTTGGCAATGGCAGTATAGTTGGCACCAGAGGTTAGGCTGCTTACCACAGCCTCTGTGGGTAGCCCTCTTGTTCAGCCAGAAAGAAAAACTGGGGATGCTCAAACCTGCCCCTGTTAATAATATTTATTGGTCACATTCACCCCATACGTTCTCTTTTTTTGCATACTATCAGCGCCACACAAACTGCAGCATGACGACATCCTTACAATCTTATTATATAGTAAGTTGTATTATATACATGCAAGCGCACACACATTATCATGCTGGATAGAGGCGTATCAAAACATATTCAGTACAAAATGCACTGAAAACAACAATCAGTAGCAACTAAACACTACAGCCCAGCTACTGTAAAAACCCTCATAAATTTATACAGTGTTACATTACTCCTTTCCCGTTCTTTTATCCTGTACAAAACAGGGCCCTCAAAATCCAGTAAGATCACAGCATGCAAAAGCGCTCTTCTTTCACAGCCATGGCTGCTTCCCCTCAAAGAATCCCGGGAACTGTAGCTCCATGAGAGTTCAGCTCTCTGCACCCTTAAGAAACTATGGTTCCCAGGATACTTTGGGAGGAGCCATGATTCTTAAAAGTGGTGTAAGAGTGCTTTAAATGTATGACGTGAGCATGACTATTGTCTCACTATTTTTTCTGACAGCCCACATAGAGAGGACTGGAGGGCCACATTAGGCCCCTGGTGCCTGAGGTTTCCTAAACCTGAGCTAATAGAAACACCCCGTTAAAAATTTGCTGACGAAGGATCCAATGACAGACCAGGGCAGGAAGATGAGCGTTCCATGGTGGGAATAGGAAAAATGAGGTGGGAAGGGCAGTAAGACTCTAAGGAACATACGGAGACATTGACCTGACCTCGGTTTAAGAACAGTCCTGTTTATGAACGATTTGGTTTACGAACTCCACTAAACCGGAAGTAGTGTCCCGGTTTGCGAACTTTACCTCCATCTAAGAACGGAATCCGAATGGTGGAAGGGCACCGGTGACAGGAGGCTTCATTAGGGAAAGCGCGCCTCAGTTTAAGAACGGTTTTGGTTGAAGAACGGACTTCCGGAACGGATTAAGTTCATAAACTGACTGAGGTACCACTGTATTGTACACACTGTGTACCATTCTATATCCCTGAGTTTTATAGTATTACGAGAGAAGAAGAAAAATAATTCTCCATTCAATTTCTCCATATAGCAAGCTTAATTTTACACATTTCTCTCACGCAGTCATAGATATGAGTATTTATTGTACCATCAAAGACCCTTGCCAAGACATAGGTTAGGATGTAAATCCGTCCTTCTTTCCCCAGGAATTTGGGTACCACCAAGAGGCTGGCACAGCGGAAGTGTGGGGACGTGCCCCAGCCCAGGGCAGCCACGCCTAGGGGAGGGAGAAGGGGGAGACAGTCAGTTTTTATGCTGTGGGGCTGCCCCATGCTCTTATCAGCACTGGGGAGGAACTAGCTTGATTTAATTGCATACACATTGCACTTCTGAAGAAAGATGGGTTGTTTGAACCACTTTTGGAATTTCAACACCCCCCATGGCAGGTACACTTAGGATATTTATCTTAAATTTATCACCTGCCCTTTACCAGCAGATCCCAGGCGAGGTAAAGCAATTAAAAAACTAAAAGTTAGGAACAGTAAAAGCAGATTACAATAACGGGAACAGTGGGCCCTGAAAACATACACACACACCCCAGATATTCACATTTATTTGAAAACCATTGAAAGTACTCATAACTGAGGTTATGCCCCCTGGAGAAGCCTGTCCCCCCCAACCAAAGCCTGTCCCACGTAATATCCTCTTTTGGGGGTATATATTTACCCATGATTTCCCCCCAAAAGGCTCAATAACTTGGGGGGGTCTCCTTAAAAAAGCTCAATAACTTTGGCTGCCTCCCCTCTAACAAAAACCCTGGCAACATCCATGCCAAGCGCCCTGTGGCACCCATTTTGTGTCATGCTATATCCCTGTGGGAAACATTGTGTGTTAGTATCATTGCATTTATTACCTGCCCTTTACCAGCAGGTCCCACGGGCAGGGGTACAGCAACTCAAAATTCAAAACCAAAAACTGTTGGAAAAGATTACAACCGCAGGGACAGCGTAGGCCTTGCAAACATGCACCGCAGGCCTGGGTAAACAGGGTATATGCCACACACACTGTCTGTGGCAGCCCTTTTGTGCCATGCCATGGTCCCCACGGAAATTTCTAAAA
Organism: Podarcis bocagei; assembly: GCF_964188305.1. Lineage (NCBI taxonomy): Eukaryota > Metazoa > Chordata > Lepidosauria > Squamata > Lacertidae > Podarcis > Podarcis bocagei. The sequence continues at coordinate 34,821,339 of NC_138142.1, forward strand.
CCTCCAAATATGCCCACTGATTGCCACAACTTCCTGGCACTAGATAAGCCTCTTCCAGTGTAAGACCATTCATGGTTTTGGTTGTTTGCACGGAGGTTTTGGGTTACAGGGGTATTTGCAGAAAGCTAAAGGGAACTGGGCCCCGCTGCTAACACGTCTCCCAAGATGGCGGGCCCTTCGTTGCCCAAACCCTTTACAAATCCTTCCGCCGCCGTGGCACCTCCTCTTTCTCCCCTGTTAACGGAAAAATCCAAGGGCTCCCTTGGAGAAAAACAAAGACACCAACCAGGATAACTTGGAGCAAAACAGCAGCCTGTAGGCTTGGCCTTTATTGAACTGTTGCAACAGGGTGTTCCCCTCACTTGCAGGAGAGAGAAAAGACCCAGAAAGATGGTGTGCAAGACCTTATAAAAACTTTTGAAATTCCCATCCTCTAGGTCAAGCCCACCCCCAGAAACATCATGCATACATTACAGAAAGGAGGGGTTGAGGGAGGAGTTGTGGTGGTAACCTGAGTGTCCTGTCACCCAGCTGGTTCCTCCTTTCCCCCTCCCCATGAGTCACTTCCAGGAGACAAAGGGGAGTTGGCAGTTTCCTGCCCCCAGAGGGAAGATCTGACCATTGTCCTTTGTTTCAGTCCATGCTGAATCCACTCCCATATGCAAGTTCTTTGTGATCCTGATTGTCTTCTGTCTGGGATCATCAGGGTTGACATAGCAACTGGGCAGGGCTCCTGTGGATGTGCTGGGATGGTGAAGGGATTATGGCTGACCAGAACCAAGCCACCCCCCCTTTTGATAGTCCTTGTCACATGGAGTAAAATAAAATGGAACAGTGCAAATCCGATGTATGGTTGATTTTTCTATGAATTTATAACAGAAGTGTGGCATATGTAATGTGTGAGAGTGTGTGTGAAGTTTGTACAAACAGAATGATTGGGGTGGGGGGGTTCCTGCTACACCCCAGAGCCTCCGCCGTCCCTCCTCACCAGCCATGCCACACATCAGGTCGATCTTGTGCTCTTCGGAGATGGTCATGGGGAGAATCAGCATCCTGGAAAGGCCTGGAAATCAAGACAGGGGCCTCTCTTGCTTAGGGTTCCCCAAAGTGAAAATCCTGATTTTTTATTTTTTTTTAAAGCATTTTTGTAATACAGTGGTACCTTGGAGTACAGACGCTTCAGGTTACAGACTCTGCTAACCCAGAAATAGTACCTCGGGTTAAGAACTTTGTTTCAGGATGAGAATAGAAATCGGGCAGCGGCAGCAGGAGGCCCCATTAGCTAAAGTGGTACGTCAGATTAAGAACAGTTTCAGGTTAAGAACAGACCTCCAGAACGAATTAAGTTCTTAACCTGAGGTACCACTGTAATAATAATAAAAAACATTGCTCTACTTGACATACAGCCGGGTTTCCCCAGACATTTTGCCGATTCAGCAAAAATCTGCCCGGACGCCATTTTGACAGCCCAATTCCCATATGTGTCTAGGGAAATATATTGCAGCCCTACTCTTGCTTCTATCCCTTGAATGAATGGTGCATCATCTTTTCTGACCCTCCCCGCTTGGAAACCATCTTTACTTTTGTCCTACCATCCTCCACCACTGGCCACATTCACACCATGCATTTAAAGCGTTATGAGACCGCTTCCAACAGCCATGGCAGTTGCCATATTTCGAAAAGTGAAAATTCAGTTTTGCCCAAAGTTGTTGAGCTGAGTATCCCCACAGCTGACAATCTGCAAGGGTCTATCCCAGCCCCCCAGGCCCTATAAACTCCTAGCCTCAGAATACGCTTGTCTGATAGGAGACAGGCATCTTCCTCATACCAAGTCAGAGCACTGGTCCATCTACCTTAGGACTGTTGACACTTCATGCTATGCTACTGTGGTAAATCAAGTTAAAAGTCAAGTCCTCATTATTTTTTTTTTAATAAAGGAAGTGATTTTTAAAAGGAGCACAAGAGCTGCCCTATACCAAGTCAGACCAACTGTTCTATCTAGATCAGTCCTGTCTGTGCCAAGCAGGGTTTTAGACAAGTGCTCTGCCTCTGAGCTATGGCCTTGAATATAAAGATACCAGTCCTCATGGTTCTGGATAAAGGGGTGACTTAAATGGGAACATAGGTAAAGGTAAAGGGACCCCTGACCATTAGGTCCAGTCGTGGCCGACTCTGGGGTTGCGGCGCTCATCTCGCTTTATTGGCCGAGGGAGCCGGCGTACAGCTTCTGGGTCATGTGGCCAGCAGGACTAAGCCGCTTCTGGCGAACCAGAGCAGTGCATGGAAACGCCATTTACCTTCTCGCCAGAGTGGTACCTATTTATCTACTTGCACTTTGACGTGCTTTCGTACTGCTAGGTTGGCAGGAGATGGGACTGAGCAATGGGAACTCACCCCATCGCAGGGATTTGAACCACCGAGCTTCTTATCAGCAAGTCCTAGGCTCTGTGGCTTAACCCACAGCGCCACCCGCGTCCCTTAAATGGGAACATACAAAGCTACCATAGGAGTTACCAGTAGGTCCATGTAGGTCCATGTAGCTAAATAATGTCTGCCTTGTGTGGCAGCAGCTCTCCAGGGTTTGAAACAGGGAGTCTCCCTCAGCCCTATCTGGAGATGATGATTATTTACTGAATATATATACTGTACCGCCCTACACCCAGAGGTCTCAGATGATGTCAGAGATTGAACATGGGACCTTCTGCAAGCAAAGCAGATGCTCTGAGTTACTGCCCTTCTTTGCTTCTCTAGAATGCAACATTTGCCTCTTATGGACTACCCACCTGCTTCCAAACTGCTGTGAGCTCCTCCAGTTTCATGGGACCCTGATAGTTTGGGACCTGACGTTGGCCGAGACCAATTCAAAATGCATATATATATTTCTACCTCCGTCTGCATTCACGTTTCCAGCCCTTACTGGATCAAAGTGGACTCACCCAGAGCATACAAGCTCCCGATTCCAGCCCCCAGGAAAAACTTGGCAGCCCAGAATTCGTCCGGCTGGCTCCAAAGGAACGTGATGCAGAAGCGAGGCAGGAGGAAGCTGAGAGCACGTTTCAGAGCTGCAAGGGAAGTTTATAAAACTACGCTTGGTGCGGAGAGAGTGGCTAGAACGCTGGAACTCAAGGACGTACAACGAAGCTGAATGTTGGAAGATTCAGGACAGATAACAGAAAAGACTTATTCACACAGCGCAGAGTTAAAACTATGGAACTCACTTCTGCAGGAGGCCGGGATGGCCACCAATTTAGACAGGTTTAAAAGAAGATCGGACAAATTAATGGAGAAGTCTGCCAATGCCTGGGCATAGCTGTCAACTTGCAGATTTGAAAATAAGGGACCAGCAGCCTCGAAAATAAAGGATCAGCAGCCAAAATAAGGGGTTTTGCTATTGTAAAGAGTTACATACATTGGTAGGATTGACAGATGCTGTCAATCTGGCATGAGGCGGTTGCGACGCCGCGGCACCCGCTGAAGCGCCACCCTTCTGCGTCCCTCCCCATCCCCTCCTCTTCCTCCTCCCTCAGGCCGCCTCCTCAGCTGCCACCACCGTTGCCGCCTCCGGGCTCACGGGTGGCGTGGGTGGGAGTCTCTCTCCCTCCCTCCCCCCCTCTCTCTCGGGCGGGGAAGGGCCGATGGAACTCCTCGCACCAGGACGATGGCACCAGCGCGCTCTCTCTCTCACGGCAGAGGACCCCGAGCCACTGCTTCCCTCCTGAGCTGGGCGAGCATGAAACCCGGGAAATTTAAGGGACATCATCAATAAGGGACAGCAGCGGGACATGGCGCTGGGATAAGGGAGTTTCCCACCAAATAAGGGACGGTTGACAGCTATGTGCCTGGGGGAGAGGGAGCGTGGCCAGGGAGAGTCACTAAGGGCCAAACAGGGAGGCTTAGAGGACAAGGTTTTGACCCTTGGGTATGGATACCCCAGCTCTCCTCCAAGGCTTGAGTGGAGGGCAAGGGCTCAAAGGGGGAGACTCACTGGTGTTGGGGGGCTTTTGCCTCCGGCCCTTCTGCTTCTTCACTCTTTGGTACTTTCCTTTGTCGTCTGAGTGCCCCATAGCACCTGTATCCTGACGCAAAAAAGGAGCAGGACGTTGTATTTCTTAAAAAAACCAAGACCTCCAAAGCACGGATTGACCGGCGAGGAAAATCGGAATGGTTAGGGTGTTGTTGTTGCTTGTTAATTATATGCAAGAACCTTGTGCACAGTAATTAACTCCAACAGGCATCTCCATCCACTGTCATCTATCAACAGCTGTAGCTGCAGAAAGTCCCACTAGCCTAGCCTTCTTCCTGACAGGCTAGATTTCTAAGTGCAGGGATTCTTTTAACCTATTTGTGCAGATGAGCATTCCATTGAAGGGAAAACCCCTCCCTCAACACACACCAGCAAGTAACCTGAAGCGGAGCAGCTCTAAACACAGCCCGGCCCCTTCCGTGAGAATTGTGTCATCACAATCTGGGTTCTACGTTGCCGTGCAAAGTGTGTTTACAAGGGACAGGGAAGATGCACTGCCTTCTCTCTCAGAATTTCAGCTCTGCTGGGTGATCTATTGAGATCATTGGATGAATAGAAGCAATGTTGATTGAGTTGCAAGAGCAGAATTGATTTGAGTTGATTAAGCTGAGTTAATGCGGCAGCCAGACTGGTGACTGGGAGTGGCCGCTGATATTACACCACCCTTAAAAGACCTACATTGGCTCCCAGTACGTTTCCGAGCACAATTCAAAGTGTTGGTGCTGACCTTTAAAGCCCTAAACAGCCTCAGCCCAGGATAGCTGAAGGAGCGTCTCCACCCCTATCATCCAGCCCGGACACTGAGGTCCAGCTCCAAGGGCCTTCTGCCAATTCACTCACTGCAAGAAGCGAAGCTACAGGGAACCAGGCAGAGGGCCTTCTCAGTAGTGACACCCGCCCATCAGATGTCAAGGAAATAAACAACTATCTGACTTTTAGAAGACATCTGAAGGCAGCCCTGTATAGGGAAGTTTTTAACATTTTAAGTTTTATTCTGTTTTTAGTGTTCTGTTGGGAGCTGCCCAGAGCGGCTGGGGAAACCCAGCCAGATGGGCGGGGTATAAATATAACAACAACAACAACAACAACAATAATTTTAAGCTATGCCCTTTCGAAGGATATCCTCTGAAGTTCTAGAGCAATTCCTGGCTTGTCCCTCTGATTTAAGTTGCCAAACACTGATTTCACAAATTTCATATCCTCTGTGTAATGCTGGGGTTTGGGCTAGGGGGAGTCACCCAAAATTAGGGCAGGGCTTAAATAAATGGATAGGGACAGACTTGCAGTGGAATCTGAAGAGTTTTTAGCGAGTGATGGGAGGAGCCAGGGCAGAAAGTGGGTGGGGCTAGGGGCAAGGCTGGAACAGAATTTGGTAAGGAGGTTTGGGAGGAGCTAGTGTGGAATGTGGGTGGGGCTGAGGTGGAGTCAACAGAATGCAGCAAGTGGTGGGAGGAGCTAGTGTGGAATGTGGGCGTGGCTAGGGTGGAGTCAATGGAGGATCCAGCAGATGATGGGTGGAGCTAGTACATAATGTGGGCGTGGCTAGGGTGGAGTCAAGAGAGGATCCAGCAAGGGGTGGGAGGAGCTACTGTAGAATGTGGGTGGGGCTAGGGAACAGAATCTGACGTGATGTGTGGAGCCTAGCGGAAGCTCAAGTGTACTGGTTTTTCAGACCTCAAATAGGAACGTTGGTGTAGTTGTTGTTGGGACGATAACACACTGACTGGAGACTTTCTCCTTTCCTGGCTCCCCCATTCCAAATATCTTACCACCCCATAAGTTTTTGACACTGGTTTCTCTTGGTTTGTGATTTTACCTACACACTTCCAAACCCATTGCAGACACGGAGACCACGGAGCGCCCCCTGGTCCGGTCCATGCAGTACTCTGTTGGGTAGCCTCCTTGAAGCCAACACCGCCATGGGTCTCCTGTCTATTTTCTCACCGCGTGGGGGTCGAAACAGGAAGAGAAAGAAGCCACCGGTCCCACGGGTGGTTGAGGACACCCTGGGCCGGTCCGTGACCCGTAGTGTGGGTGGCTTTGCCTTGGGCATGGTCCTCGCCACAGCCTATGGGGCAATGGTCATTTTCGTGCAGGGGTACAACATCTGGTACTGCCTTCTGTCCACCATCACCCTGGCCCTTGGGCTTGGCCTTGGTATGGCCTTCTCATGCAAAGTTCGTGTCACCGTCCTCCTCATGCTGCCCCAGATCTTCTCAAGTAAGTGTGGAAAAACCCGACAAGTGAAAATAATGTGGTCCCCAGACAGCATTGGAGGCGGGCAGTAGGAAGTGGCGTCGTGAGCCAAACAGAATCCACTATTTTGGGGAACGACCCACAGCGAAAGCTGCTATTCTTTGGGGGCTATTCCTACCCCTAATACTGGCTACTTGAGAGAACAAGGGCTGTAGCTCACTGGGCATAGCTGGCAACCGTCCCTTATTTGGCGGGAAAGTCCCTTATCCCAGCACCGTCTCCCGCTGCTGTCCCTTATTGATGATGTCCCTTAAATTTCCTGGGTTTCAAAGGAAGCAGCTCCTCTCCCTCCCTCCCTGCCAGCCAGGGAGGAGGGAGGCTCCAGCTGTGTTGCTTGGCTGCGTTGCTCACCCAATAAGGAGTCTAAGAACAACTGGGGGGTGGAGCTTGCATGCCTTGTGCCGATCAAATCGGCCGCGTTGCCTGGGGAATCGCCTTTGCTCAGCGCTTCCCAGCGGAGAGGTGACCGTGGTTTCCCTTGCTGCATCCCCTTTGCCGGGTTGCTGCACTGTGGGAACCACCGCTTGAGGCTTCGTTTGGCTGCTGGCTGGGCTTTCTGCCTTTGGCTCGGAGGGGCTCAGAAGTTGAACATACCTGTGCTGGGGAAATCCCTTATTTTGGCTGCTGATCCCTTATTTTCGAGGCTGCTGGTCCCTTATTTTCAAATCTGTAAGTTAACAGCTATGTCGCTGGGAGAGCATCTGCCTTACACAAGGTCCCAGTTTCGATGCCTGGCATCTCCAAGTAGGCCTGAGAGGAGACAGCTGCAAACAGCCACACTCCGCACTGCAACATTTTGTTGAAGCGCCTCACTCAGTGCTGTTGGTAGGGCCTAAGAACTGGTTGGCAACATACAGCTGCAGTTCTGGGGCGGGAGGATAAAGGCTTCCCTGAGAGGGACCCCACTCAGCCCCTGACGCTTTTCTATTCCGTCTCCCATCTCTGTCGCCCCCTGCAGAAGAAGGCAAGAGCATGCTGTTGATCCTGGCATTCGGCTTGGCCATGGAGGGCCCCTTCGCCAACATCATCCGCAACTTCACCCGGTGTGCCGATGCCGTGTCGTGTGGCGCCGAGCTCGCCCTCAACCAGACGGCAGAAATGCTGCAGAGGGCCCGCGAGCCCCTGATCAGTGAGACAACGGGGATTTGTTGCTGCTCTGCTTGCACCAGCCTTGCACTTTTATCACTAGCTGGGTTGGAAGTGTCTTTTTTGAAAGGCAGGGGTTGGAAGACCTCTGTCCACAGGAGTTGAATGGGGCCCTATGGGCCTCTCTGTCTGGTACAATGGTACCTCAGGTTACATACGCTTCAGGTTACAGACTCCGCTAACCCAGAAATAGTACCTTGGGTTAAGAACTTTGCTTCAGGTTGAGAACAGAAATCTGGTGGCACAGTGGCAGTGGGAGGCCCCATTAGCTAAAGTGGTACTTCCGGTTAAGAACAGTTTCAGGTTAAGAACGGACCTCCAGAACGAATTAAGCACAGTGGTACCTTGGGTTAAGTACTTAATTCGTTCCGGAGGTCTGTTCTTAACCTGAAACTGTTCTTAGCCTGAAGCACCATTTTAGCTAATGGGGCCTCCTGCTGTTGCTGCACCGCCGGAGCATGATTTCTGTTCTCATCCTGAAGCAAAGTTCTTAACCTGAAGAACTATTTCTGGGTTAGTGGAGTCTGTAACCTGAAGCTTATGTAACCTGAAGCGTATGTAACCCGAGGTACCACTGTACTTAACCCAAGGTACCACTGTACTCTGAATTCTCCCTGGGCTACGCCTCCTCTCCCTAGGCCCTGCCCCCTCAGCAGCCCAGGCCACGCCTCCCCAGGCCACGCCCCTCAGCAGCCCAACTTCACACCCTCCTCAATTGTTTTTTCCTGACATGCTCCCTTGAGGAAGAAGAATGCCGCTTGCTTGCCTTGCACTCTGCAAAGGAAACCCCACCCACTTTATGTCTCGGACATTGGCCACCACTAGCATGTGATTCCGTGCAAGTTTCTGGGGGAAAGATCTTGCCATCTGCCCTGAGATCTTGTGATGAAGGGCAGTATAGAAATCCAATAAATAAACAAATAACAAAATATAAATGAATCGTAAGGTAAAGGACCCCCTGACCATTAGGTCCAGTTGTGACCGACTCTGGGGTTGCGGCGCTCATCTCGCTTTATTGGCCAAGGGGGCCGGTGTACAGCTTCCGGGTCATGTGGCCGCTTCTGGCGAACCAGAGCAGTGCACGGAAACGCCGTTTACCTTCCCACTGGAGCGGTACCTATTTATCTACTTGCACTTTGATGTGCTTTCGAATTGCTAAGTTGGCAGGAGCAGGGGCCAAGCAACAGGAGCTCACCCCGTCGCGGGGAATCGAACCACTGACCTTGTTTGATCAGCAAGTCCTAGGCTCTGTGGTTTAACCCACAGCGCCACCCGCGGCCCAAATGAATTGTAGAATCACATAATTGTACAGTTGGAAGACCCCTGAGGGGCATCTGGGTCAACCGACTTGCAGTGTAGGAATCCTGCTCACAGACATCCCTACATGGGCTCGAACCACCAACCTTCTGGTTAGCGGTCAGACACACAATCAAACTAACAACCCCCAGATGCATCCGGTAAAGCCCAAAGCAGGACAGAGTGCAGCACCACCAAACTGGTAATTCAGAGACACATGAATTCCTCTAATATTGGAGGCGGAACATCTCTACTGTGGCTGGTAGCAGTTGCTAGCCTCTGTGATTTTGCTGAATCCACTTTTAAAGCCATCTAAGTTGGTTGCCATCACTGCCTCGTTTGGAGCATATTCCTTAGTTTCTGCGCTTATCTGTCCCGAATTTCCAGGCATTCAGCTCCCTTGGGTGCCCAGCGGTGTTGATGAGGCAGCCTATCTACTTTCTCCACGCCAAACATCCCCATTAACCATCCTAACATGGGCTGATGTAGGCTTGCCATACATCAGGAAAATTCCTGACACGTCTTGGTTTTTGGGTGTAAAAATGGCGTCGGGGGGAATTTTGCTGAATTGGCAGAATGTCAGGGAAAACCTGGATATGTAGTAACATGATGGAAAAAGCAGCGGAAACAGCTCAAAAAGCTTAGAATCACTATTTTGGGGTTAGGTCGTCCCCCTCCAAAAAAAGCTCAGGAATTTTACTTTCTGAAATCTGGCCACCCTAGCTGATGGGAATTGGAGCCTAGCGACTTTAGAACGGCACCACCACTGCCTACTCCTTCAGCCCTGGCACTGTTCTTGGTTCTTAATAGACACCAACCATATTTAAGCTGGGCTCTCTCTCTCTGTCCCCCAACATCTTCTGCCTAGATGCACTACGAAAAATCAAGGACATCGCTCAGAAGGCAAAAGTGGTTGGTGACCGCGTCCGAAAGCTTTTCCGATCTGTCATGGACTCTGTACGGCATGTGGGTGAGTTTGAATGGGCGCAGAATGGGTTGGGATGGAGGAAGGATGCAAGAAGCCAAAGAGATGGACTAAAGGGGTTGCACCTATAATAATAATTTATTATTTATACCCTGCCCTTCTGGCTGGGTTTCCTATGGTGTCACCCGTGGGATCAAAGGAGAAGAGAGCTTTTGGCTAACTCCACCCTACCACAAGACAGGTAGTTTACCCACAGAGACTGTCTGTCATTATGACGATTATCATCCTCATCATCTTTGAATTACTAATCACCTTCCCAACCAATTTACAGGTAATAAAAACTAAATGTAATATGTGTTCGTTTGTTTATATACCAAAAGTTGCTTTGAGTTACCTTGGTAAAAAGAAGAAAAAGCAATCAATAAATTTAATAATAATAATGAATGCATCTATAACTCAAAGCAACCTATGGTATATAAACAAACAAACAAACAAACAAACAAACAAACAAACAAACATATCCATTAAAGCTGGCATAAAAGAAGAGAAAAACCTAAAGCACAATCCTCTTTTAAGAAGGCAGGAATAAAACATCCCACCCAGTCAAGGAGGTCACAGATCATAGCTGTCAACTTTTCCCTTTTCTTGCGAGGAATCCTATTCGGAATAAGGGAATTTCCCTTTAAAAAAAGGGGAACGTTGACAGCTATGCCACAGATTATTATTATTATTGTTATTTATTAATTACCCGCCCTTCACCCTAAGGTATGAGTTACGACATTAAAACACAATATGAAAAATAGTTTAAAACAGCCTACAAATTAAAAGATAAAGGCCTGGTGAAAGAAGATTGGTTTCCCCCAGGGCCTAAAATGGTGTCAGGCTGGTCTCTCGGGGAGAGCTTTCCGCAAGCGGAATTAAAAACAGACAAGCAAAGTGTACACTTGTGGTAAAGACCCATTTATCCAGCTGGAAAAACCTGCCAGGACAAAAATATATTCAATATCCAGGAAGTGCAGCTAGTGGGGGCCCCTGTCATATCTGGACAGGGATACTGTTCCACAGAACAGGTACAGCCCCCCTAAAAGCCCTGCTCCGAGAGAGTGGGTTTCTGAAATATTTGGGATTTGCAGGAGAGACCCTGCCGCAAACCGCAGTGATCTCCTGGATATATAAGGGATAAGGCCGTCTCTCAAGTAACCTGGTCCTGAGCTGGAGAAGGACATAATATACCTTGAACTTTGTTAATGGAGAAATCTGAGGGCTCCCTTGGACCACCAGCCAGGAATACCAGAGCAAAACAGCAGCCAGTAGGCTTGGTCTTTATTGAAGACTGTCGCGACAGGACTCCCACCTGCCACCAGGTGGAACAAGATGGAAGCCCTGAACAAAAGAAGACCCCAACTTTTATTAGCTACTAATCCCCCATGCTACACCCCTAAGACTACATCACAACTACATCATGACTACATCATTGACACATCACAAAGAGGAGGGGTTCAGGGAGGAGTTGTGGTGGTAACCTGAGTGTCTTGTCACCTGTCCGGTTCCTCCTTTCCCCCTCCCCATGATTACATTCCTGAGGACAAAGAGGAGTTCACTGTTTCCTGCCCCCAGAGGGAAGGGCTGGTCACTGTCCTTTGTTTCAGTCCATACTGAATCCACTTCCATATGCAGGTCCTTTGTGAGTGTAAAGATCTTCTGTCTAGGACCATCAGGGTTGGCATGCCAACTGGGTAGGGCACACTGCGGATGTGTTGGTACGCTTGGGGATTATGGCGGCCTTGTGTCAAGTCTCCCCCCTTTGATAGCCCTTCCTTCATGGTGTAAAATAAAAGTGGAACGGTACAGATCCGATGTATGGCTGATTTTATATGAATTTATAACAGAAGCGTCGCGTATGTCGTGTGTGAGTGTGTGTGTGTTGTGTTTGTACAAACAATGATGGGGGGGGCGTTCCTGCAATAGTTCCCCCACTGGCCCAGCGGAAGACTCGCCACGAGTTCAAATCCTGACCACAGGGTGTTATTGGCTGGCAGCCACAAGCAGCCTAGCTGCTGCGCTCTGCACGTGCTCCAGACAATCAAATTCACACTTTTCTCTTCTGCCCCTTCCTCCCGTGCAGCTCACTGCCTGCGCAACGTGTGGTACTTCCTCCTCAACTTGGGCGAGGTCTGCAATGAGGAGATGGGCACCCCCTACCGAAAGTGCGCCAGTCTCTTTGACAACGCCAAGGACACGTGCGAGCGGGCCATCCCCTTCCTCTACTTCCTCTGCTCCGTCGTCCTGCTCTTCAAGTACCTCTGCGGCCTGGCTAATAGTGAGCGTGAACTTTGACCCCTTGACCCTCCTGCCGCCCGTCCGATGGCTGCACTTGACCTCTGACACTAGGGCAGTGGTCAGTGGGATTCCCTTGTCTCCAGCCCTTCATCCTCAAACCTCTGACCCTTCGCTGGCTTAGTCACTGCTTAGCGTGACCCCCGATCTGGGCCCAGGGTTAACCCGAGTAACGCGGTCCAGGTCTGGTCCCAAATGCAAGGGTTCCGCAAGGAGTCAGTCCGACAGGGCCAAGGCAGGAAGCCAGGCAAGGTCAGACACAGGATCACAGGCAGGTTCTGGCAAACTGCAACCTTTGCATATTTTTTGTGTATTTTTGAAGGATAGCGTTTTGAGCTGAGTAGTATTTTTCTGAGAGAACTTCCTGGTAAGCACATGGTCTTTTGTTCTATTGTGCAGTGGGGATTAAGCAACCCCCCTCCCTCAGAGTTCACAGTGACCCAAGGCAGTGAAGATTTGTTTTGTATTTTGAGATTTTTGAGATTTTAGAATTTTGACAAATTTTAGAATTTTGAATATTTTTCAAATTTTAGAATTCTAAGATGGCTAGAGCAGCTTTGGATAGTGATGCAAAACTAGGAATGCCTGTGCTAAATGAATACAATTTTGTGCAATTGAAGCAAACCACTTTCTTGGGCATCTCTCTGGACTTTGTAAATTGCCTAGATGCATAACTACTGTCCTTGCTTCTAGCATTTCTTACTGGAGACTCAAATCTCCCTCTGCATTCCTCTCTTAAATGACTGGCTGCTCCTGCAATCTGGGGCTGGGTCCAGCAACCTTTTATCTCTGAGGGGGGGGGGGCAACAGTTGTCCTGATCCCCCGGCCACTCACTTCCCTGTCTTGCCCGAAGGTGAGCACTCCTCCTGCGAGTTCCCAGGTCTCTCCTTCTCTCAGACCTCAGTCTCTGCAACTCGAGAGACGTCGGTGGGTTACTAGACCCAGAGGCTGCCTCAGCCTCCCCTGACCCAACTGGTAGTGGAGCAGATGTAAGTGACAGCCCAGCTGGAGGCAACGAGGTCATCCCCGCCTCTGGAGCCAGGGCAGGCTCAGGCCCCTGACTCGGCCCAGCTGCTGTTTGTTGCAGGGGAACCTGTGCAGACTGGGACTCTTCAGGATCAGGCCCCAGACTAGGTTCAGCTGCCGCCTGAGGCAAAGGATCCGGTGCAGACTGAGACTCCCCTGGTTCCGAGTCCGAGCCCAAGTCTCAGGCCATCACAACTGCTTACTGTGACCTCTGACCTCTTGCTAAGCTAATCGCTGTTTAGCATGACCTATGGCCGCTCGTTAGCCTAGTCCTTGCCCAGTGTGACTCCTGACCTCTGACCCTTGGTTCACTTAGTTTCTGCTTAGCATGACCCCTGACCTATGACCTCTTCCGACTTTTCACTGCTTAGCATGACTCCACAAGCACAAACTATGCACAAACTATGCTTATTCAGGATAGACACACGGCATAGCTCCTCTAGCTCCTACAAGCCTGGTCACTATTTAGGATGACCCCTCATCGTTTCTGCCTACCGTGACCCCCGGCCTTAATCAAAGTCCATGAACCGGCCTCTGAGCCCCTCGTCCACCTGCTTAACGTTACCCTTGACCTCTCATGAGCCATGTCACTGCTTTGTGCAACCTCTGACCCCTTCGTCAGCCTAGTGTGAGCCTTGACCTCTGGTGTCTGTGGCAAATGGCTAGCGTGACTCGGGTGCTTCTTCACGTTCTCTGCATGGCCCCAGCCTCAAACACTGCCAGAGCTCAGCCCCGGAGTCTAACCAGGCCAGACAAAGGTGGAATCTAGACTTATTTTAAAAAATGCCGTGAAGATGCTTTTTTAAAAATAATAATATATATATAATAATTCGCCAATAGCTCACCATCGCCATCTAGTGTCACATTTGTATAATGCACTTAAGACACACTTAAAACATTATGTTTGCAGCTGTATAGCTGAATCCAGAGAGATTCGCAGAAATCAGCCATTTAATAATATATTGTTGGGAGCTATTGGGGCGGGGGAGACTGGTGTGTTATGGTTGTGTTATGTGCTGGCTAGATATATGGTAGCTGCAGTTAATTGGCTTTTCAGGCCCTGATTAACTGACAAAAGAAGGAATAGCAATACAAGCCTACCTTAGAGGGCTGTTGTATGTGGGTGAATGAGATAATAACATGCTTTGACCTCACTGAATTACTATATGAATGCTTAGGAGTAGCAATATTGCTGTGACTGAGGCCAGCCAATGAATGTGTGTGCAGCTGGGAGCTAGACCACCGTGCCTTGCCCTCCTAATGGTCTTGTCTTTTTCCCCACAGTCCTCCTGCTCTTCTGCATAATCCCGCAGTACATAGCACCGTTCCTGCGCCGCAAGGTTGTTGAGCGTGAGTGTGGAGAAAGGTTGGGGGATAAAACACCTGTCCAGTTCAGGTGGGCCTAAACCAGTGTCTGATCCAGCAGGGCTTCCCCTAAGTTTTTAAGTGGACACCTTTACTTATACATAGCATTTGGTACCCCAAAAGGCTTACAGAGCAGCCTACATACAAACAACCAAAGCAAGGAAATCCCTACTCCTAGGCTTGCATTCTTAAATTATTATTTTTTTAAAAGACACACAAGGTAAAAGGCACAGGGAGGGCAGAGGAAAACTAAAACCAAAACCCAGACACTGATTTCAAAACCAGGGTTCTCTAATGACCAAACGTGGGCACAGTTCAGGGGCAGGTGGTGCCTGGTGGAGCTGGACCTCCAACAAAGCTGATGGAATAAGTTTTCTGCTTTGTTTCTCTCAATGGGAGGGGAAGGGAGGCCAGATGAGGCTGTGCCACACAGCAGAGCCAATGGGGTGAATCCTGCTTTCCATCTCTCGTATTGAGACAGTTTTTTATTGCAGAGCTTAATATTGCGCGCCATGAAACAATTCGATGTGTAAAAACTGACTCCTTTTGGATTAAAAATTGCCCAGACCTATAAATATGATTTAAAGCTTTACTAACCATAACTCATTCAAAACAGGTACAAAAACGATCAACGATACACCCAGAAAGTAGTATAAAGCATATGCATATTCATGCAGAGGTTCTTCTTAAATATATAATATAATTACGGTCAGAGCAAAAAATCAAAGCTCTGTCTCTGCCATAGCTGCATCTAGCATAAGGTTATTTGCTGCTGGAGAAACATTACCACATCCTTTGCTCCCTGTGGCTTCCAGAGAAAGATTATCAGGCAACTCCTTTCAAGGTGGAGATTTGCAATCAAATACCGCTCGCATGATCTAAGGTTAAACACTCGCGATAAAGCTAGCAGAGAACACCAGCAGTTAATTATCAACCTGTTAGAGCTCAGGGTGCTTCAGTATGCTTCAGTGGAATATTCCAATGTTAAACCCTTAGTAATATACATACAGGCATTCTCAATTTCACCGTGCGATTAAACAATTATTCTTAACAGTCTTGTAGCTCTGTGAATCGCCAAAACGTGACCTTTTAACAAAGTGATTCATGCCCCCGCTAGAGTTGTAGTATAGACATAGCCACTCTTGTTCTCACACCCTACCCTCCCATCTCCCCCAATATGCACCACCAGCGATCGTGGCTGTGCTGAACCGCGTGCGACATGAGTTCGAGTTCAACATCACAGCTGTGCACCACTACGACGTGACCGTCAATGCCAGCAAGAGCCTGTCCCAAGTCGCCTTTGACATCATGGAGGACGTCTCCAAGCGCCTGCAGCCTGCAAAGGAGGCTGTAGGGCTTTTTGGCTATATGTCTACCTTGGTCATTCTGTACCTCTACATCAAGTGAGTCACAGCAAGGAGGCCAAGAGGAGCAAGGAGCTTCTTTGCCATTCCTAAGGCAGGGCTAAGGAACCAGGCGGTGGTAGACTACAACTCCCATCATCCCTCACCATTGGCCTTATTGGCTGGGGCTGATGGGAGATGGAGTCCAACAACCTCTGGACGTTCACCTCTATATGTTCCATTTGGCTAAACACCACTGTTAAGTTCAATTTGATATGTGATCCCTGATTGGTTGGGAGGACTGTAGCGTTTGCCCCCCTAGGTGTGTGACATCATACTGGGTTCATAAGGAAAGGGTTAACTAATTGTAAAATGACTAACCAATAGGAAATCCAAGGGGAGGAGTTAGAGTTAGAGTTGGTAAGAAGTCAGTCTGGTGTTAGAGAGGAAGAGGATAAGTCTGTGGGTTGGGCTAGTCTGATGTTTGAGAATCTGTTAAGAGGAGTCAGTCAAACAGTTGAGATAATCAGTCAGAAAGTATTAGGAAGGTATAGGCCAGTAAAGAAACTAAAGTTAAGAAACTGACAAGAATATTATCTGAGAAACCATAAACTTGTTAATACTTGTAAAATAAACTTGTTTATTTGGTTTAATTTTAACAACTGTCTGGACTCAGTGTGTACCTGAGAGTAACGGGTTGGTGGCAGCGGGGAAGCGGGCACAGTGGTGGCACAGGGATCAATAGACCGTTAAATGTCCGGGGACCCTGTGTGATCGCCACAAGGACATTTAGACCA
Source organism: Podarcis bocagei (assembly GCF_964188305.1). Lineage (NCBI taxonomy): Eukaryota > Metazoa > Chordata > Lepidosauria > Squamata > Lacertidae > Podarcis > Podarcis bocagei. The sequence goes on from NC_138142.1 coordinate 34,837,855, forward strand.
CATGCTGGAAACTACAGGAGAACAGAGTGTTTTTGTGCGCGGGTCCCACTGTGAGAGCAGGGTGTTAGGCTAGATGGGCCATTTTCGCCTGATCCAGCAGCGATCTTCTTATACTTGCTGAGCTAACCTATCGGCCTTTCTCATGTGAAAGCAACACCGAAATGTCTGCTGCTTGACTTCAACAGGGCTCTGCTGTACCGGAAGCATTATTTGCACGAGGACAGTTTTGACAACATCTTCATCACCAAGCCGTTCCTGGAGATGGACGCAATGCGTAGGAAGAACAAGAAGCCCACCGTTCTGCCATTGTCTGCAAAGGAGAGTACCAAGTACATCCGCCCAAGTAAGGCAGCAGCTCTAGAAAGACCCAGCCTGGATATTCTGGCCTCCGGAAATTATTCACTAAAATGAGAGGTGTTGGGTGGAAACATGTATATGTATGCTGCAGGGAACCAGGCAGAGGGCCTTCTCGGTAGTGGCGCCTTCCCTGTGGAACGCCTTCCCATCCAATAAATAGGAGAACTGCACAACTTTTAGAAGACGTCTGAAGGCCACCCTGTATCGGAATGTTTTTAATGTTTGACATTTCATTATGTTTTTATATGTGTTGGAAGCCACCCAGAGTGGCTGGGGCAACTGAACCAGATGGGCAGGGAATTATTATTATTATTATTATTACTATTACTACTACTATTAATGCATTACACACCAAGGGCCCGTCTGCACTGTACAATCATACCTCGGGTTGCGAACGTGATCCATGCAGGAGGCATGTTCGCAACCCGCAATGTTTGCAACCTGAAGCACCGTGTCTGCGCACGCGCATGACGCTATTCGCCGCTTCTGCGCATGCACGTGATGCAATCTTGTGTTTCTGTGCATGCGCGAGCGCCGAAACCCGGAAGTAACCCGTTCCGGTACTTCCGGGTTCAGTGTGGTCCGCAACCTGAAAACGCACAACCTGCGGCGTTCATAACCCAAGGTATGACTGTACATTTAAAGCAGTACCATACCACCTTAAACAGCATAGCTCCGCCCCCAAGAATCATGGGAAATGTAGTGTGTTAAGGTTGCTACACACAATGTCAATTTCCAAAGTTTAGTTCAGTGAGGGGAATAGGGAGGTCTCCTAATCATTCTCAGCACCTCGGACGGACTACATCTCCCAGAATTCCTTGTGGGGGAAGGATGGTGGTTTAAAGGGACAGCGTAGTGCTTTAAATGGTGTGAATGTGGCCCTGAGTCCACCCAGCCGCTATTGCTTCTTCCTCTGCAGCCTCGCTCATATTGCCCCGCAAAGAGCAACTCCGCTACACGCTGGCCATCGTCTCCCTCTTCCGCCAACTGACCCTTGCTGTCCTGCTGATCATTGCCGACTTTTCGGTCTTCTGGCTGTTGGACTTGGTGCGGTATCTGCTGCATGGAGAAATCGTTGCAAGAGGTAACCCAACTGGTGGGATGGTGGCCTATTGTGCCGCCCGCCAAGAGAGCACAAAGGTGGATCTGTTTTTGCACCAATTATGGGTGGAGTTTCGAATTCAGACATAAGGGCTACTGTTCAGGTCAGGGCCTGAGCCGCATCTCCCCGCAGCCCCCGTGACGATGAGCGTCAGTGTCAACGGGACGGGCTACACCGGCGAGATGTACCGCGACATGGTCTCGGCCTTCGAGGTCCTGCAGCGGGGCAACGTCAGCGTGCTGTCCCGGAAATGTCGCCTGCGCCCGGCGGAGCCTGATTACGACGGCTACATCACCATTGGTAACTGGGGGGACTGGGAAAGGCTTCCTCCCGGGTGGTGGCTGGTGCTGCCTTTGGGGACTGGTAGGGCTGGAGGTCCAACAGTAGTTGGAGCCAGAGCCACCCTCTCACTATATATAAGGGTCTGTTTCAGTGTATCTGAAGAAGTGTGCATGCACATGAAGGCTCATAGCAATAACTAACTTAGCTGGTCTCTAAGGTATGCGGGTGGCACTGTGGGTTAAACCACAGAGCCTAGGACTTGCCGATCAGAAGGTCAGTGGTTTGAATCCCTGTGATGGGCTGAGCTCCCGTTGCTCGGTCCCTGCTCCTGCCAACCTAGCAGTTCGAAAGCACGTCAAAGTGCAAGTAGATAAATAGGTACCGCTCCGGCGGGAAGGTAAACGGCGTTTCCGTGCGCTGCTCTGGTTCGCCAGAAGCGGCTTAGTCATGCTGACCACATGACCGTACACCGGCTGTACACCGGCTCCCTTGGCCAATAAAGCGAGATGAGCGCCGCAACCCCAGAGTTGTCCACGACTGGACCTAATGGTCAGGGGTCCCTTTACCTTTAAGGTGCTACTGGAAGGATTTATTTTTTATTTTTATTTTTTATTTTTTATTTTGTTTTGTTTTGACTACGGCAGACCAACACAGCTACCTACCTGTAACTAGTTTTGTCCCCATCTTCTTCCTGGAAGTGCCATCCCATTGGATGCTTCCAGGGAGCCTATCAGATGGGCAGGACAAGGCACGCCTCCTGCTTTCATTCCTCTGCCTCTGTCCTGTAGAGCCATGGTTTTCAGCCAGCGTGTCGTGGCACCGTGGGGTGCCTTGAATGATGGTCAAGGGTGCCGCGGGCAACACTGGCCTCCAGCCCTTTTTCTTTCCTTCCTTCCCTCCTCTGATGCCCTCTGCCTCCCCAAGGTTTGCACGGCTGTTAGTTGCAGCGGCCCTGGCTACAAGCTCCCCAGGCGAAGGTTGCCTCTGGGACTGACCAGCGAGTGCTTCCCAGGCCCCTAAGGGGCAGTGTGAGGAGGCACCTTTCTTTGGGGTGGGGAGGCAGCTCAGAGACCAGGGGCAGGGGCAGTGGCTGCCCAAGGGACTCCCAAGCAGAGGGGAGAGGAGGCTGAGGGAACACTTCACAAGGGAGGGTATTTGAAAAAGGGTAAGGGTGGCGCTGTGGGTTAAACCACAGAGCCTAGGGCTTGCCGATCAGAAGGTCGGCAGTTTGAATCCCCGCAACGGGCTGAGCTCCCGTTGCTCGGTCACTGCTCCTGCCAACCTAGCAGTTTGAAAGCACGTCAAAGTGCAAGTAGATAAATAGGTACCGCTCCGGCGGGAAGGTAAACGGTGTTTCCGTGCGCTGCTCTGGTTCGCCAGAAGCGGCTTAGTCATGCTGGCCACATGACCCAGAAGCTGTACGCAGGCTCCCTTGGCCAATAAAGCGAGATGAGCGCCGCAACCCCAGAGTCGGTCACGACTGGACCTAATGGTCAGGGGTCTCTTTACCTTTACTTTAAGAGTCTGCCAGCTCTGCAGGCAAGGGGCGCCACAACGGGGCTTTCCACAGGGGTGCCACAGAAAGAATGTAGTTGGTCAAGGGAGCTGTGGACCCCAGAAAGTTGAGAACCTCTGCTGTCGTGTGATTGCTGATGGGCGTTGAGAGGGCATGGTGAGGCTAGCACCAGAGACAGGCAGAGCCACTCCATGACTGGTTGTGGGAGGGGAAGCCTTAAGGTTGTGGGCTGGAGCCACCTTCACCACCTGACGCCCTCAAGATGTTTTGAACTACAACTCCCATCGGCCTCAGTCAGCCGGGCCATTGTGGACTACAACTTCCATCAGTCAACAGCCACGCTGCCCAGGGCTGATGGGGAGTTGTAGTCCAAAACATCTGGAGGGTGCCAGCCGGGTTAGTGAAAGGCGGACTTGAAAGGTCCCAATGGGATTTTGCCGCCACAAGTCCAGCTGCAAGACTCGGCCACCAGCGTCAGGGAAGAAACTAGATGGGGGATACAGATGTCTAAGCTGCATCGCTCAGAAGAAAGTGCGCCAGGAACTTCATAACAGTGAAGTTGGTGAAGACTTGACGTCATCCCCCCCCCCCCAAGTTTTTGATTTCAGGTCCTACTGAAATGAGGCTGCATTTTAATGTTGTGTTTTAATCTTTTTAGAGTTGTATTTCAATCAATTGCTTTTATAGCGGTGTTAGCTGCCCTGAGCCTGGTCTTGGCTGGGGAGAGAGAGGTATAAATAAAATTTAATAATAAGTGGAAAAGTGGAGGAGAGGGAGATTCCCTGAACTGCTGAACTGCCCATTAAAATCACAAAGCTCTGCCCCAGCCTCTTGTGGCTGTTTCTGGAATTGCACAGTGCAGGAAATGTTCCGCAAGGGTACCACAGTGCAACGGGGTGTTAGGGGAGAGGATAGTACCTCTGGCGGGGGACACATTGGGCTCCTTCTGGTCTAGTTTGTCCACCTTGGGTCTCCACCCTGCACCCAGCTTTCACCTGTGGCTCCTAGAAGCTGTCAGCATGAGAGGGTGGCCACACCCCAGGGAACAGCTTCAAATCCTCGGTGAGTTAGGGAATGCCCCTGCATGCGAAGACAGGCTCTGAAGGATTGAGTGGACAAGACCAGGAGTTGGCCTAGCGGTCAAGAAGGTGATTTCTGCGCCTGCTGTAGAGGGAGGTGAGGGGCAGGTATGGGTTCATCCACCTAGGAAGGGAGCTCATCTAGGAGAAGGAAAACTCTGATTGTCACGGTCCAGTTCACGGGCGAGCAAAGTTCCAGCTGGGGACGTCGGGACCGGGGGCAAGATGGTGGGGTGGGAGAAGTAGCGTAGCGTGGGGGGTGCAGGGGGGGCCGGCTGCACCGGGTGCAACATCTGGGGGTTAGGGTTAGGGGGCGCAAATCCATGGGTCAGGGGGGCGCAAATCCATGGGTTAGGGGGCGCAAATTACTTGCCTTGCCCCGGGTGCTGACAACCCACGCTACGCCACTGGGTGGGAGCAGGAACGGGAGTCCAGAAGCAGGAGTCAGGAAGCCAAGAGTCCGAGGGTCAGAGAGCCAGGAGTCAAGAAGCCAAGGGTCCGAGGGTCAGGAAGCAAGGAGTCACGAAGTCAGGGGTCCGAGGATCAAGAAGCAAGGAGTCACAAAGTCAGGGGTCCGAGGGTCAGGAAGCAAGGAGTCAAGGAACCAAACTCAGCAAGGCAGTGAACGTGTTGCTGTGGCAAAGAGCCAAAGGGAAATGCTGACCTTATATGCCTTCCCGGCTTTGGCCACCAGGTGCTGTGAGTTACCAATCGGCCTCACCTGTGCGGCCGCGCCTTGCCTCTCCAGAACACACTTAGGAAGGCCCTAGTCCTGCAAAGTCCTACTGGTCCCAGGGCCTGGCTCCTGCACATACTGCTCCCAAACCTTTGCTGCCTTGTGGGAAATCTTTGAGGGAGGAAAAGGCTGAGGAGCAAACCGGGCACAAATCTGGAGTGGAGTCCTGAGATGGTTGGATGGCGCCTTGTAAGCCTCCTTCCGGCAAGCTGGCTTAACAAACTACAGTTCCCAGGATTCTCCATGTGATATAAGAGTGTGGGGCAGTGGTTAGAGACCAGGGTTCAAATCCCTACTTGGCCATGAAGCTCACTGGGGGACCTTGGGGCAGTCGCTGCCTCTCAGCCTAACCCGCCTCGCAGGCTTGTTGTGGGGTTTAACTGAAGAGAACCATGCGCGCCACATCAATTTCCTGGGGGTGGGAGGAGGATGGATCTAAATGTGCCAAGTAGGTAGATAATTAAGTGGTGTTGCTTCTTCAAACCTCCCAACCACCCGTCTCCCAGGTCTCATGTACGGCGTCTGTTTCTTCATCGCCATCTTCGGCACCTACATACAGCGCCTGCGGCGGGTCGTGTGTGCTTGGTACTATCCCTCCCGTGAACAGGTGAGTGACTCTACACACACACAAGCCCTTGGATCGGGGAGGAATTTAGCTTCAGGTAGGCTAATAAGCAGGTGGTCTAAACCACAGAGCCTAGGACTTGCCGATCGGAAGGTCAGCGGTTCAAATCCCCGTGACGGGGTGAGCTCCCGTTGCTCGGTCCCTGCTCCTGCCCACCTAGCAGCTCGAAAGCACGTCAAAGTGCAAGTAGATAAAGAGGTACTGCTCCGTTGGGAAGGTAAATGGCGTTTCTGTACGCTGCTCTGGTTCGCCAGAAGCGGCTTAGTCCTGCTGGCCACATGTCCCGGAAGCTGTACACCGGCTCCCTCGGCCAATAAAGCGAGATGAGCGCTGCAACCCCAGAGTCGTCCACGACTAGACTTAACGGTCAGGGGTCCTTTACCTTTACCTTTAGTTGAAATTCCTGCATTGGAGGGGTTACACTAGATCAGAGGTGTCCAAACTTTTTTCAAAGAGGGCCAGGTTTGATGAAGTGAAGGGCCATGGGGGCTGACCAAAGTTGCTGTAGGATTTTACCCCAGGAAATAAACTGCCACAGGGGCCGGATTAAGCTGACCGGTGGGCCGGATTAGGCCCCCAAAATGGACTTTGAACATGCCTGCACTAGATGATGCTTGGGGGGTCCCTTGCAACGCTATGATTCTAACCACAACACTTCCCTGAGCCACCTGACCACCTCAACTCCAGTTTTTTCTGCATGAGGCCTTCACCCCAACTAATACCCTGGACGCCTGGTCTCCCGCTCAACCCAGTGATCTTATTTCCTCACAACAATCCTTTAGGAGCGCACCTGTTACCTCTACAACACCATCCTGACACGAAGGACGGGACTGGCCCAAGCCGTGCTAAAGGCCGTGAGGAATCGCTCCGCAGACGGGGGCCACACCAACATTTTGCTGGTCCTCGCAGCTAAGTAAGCCTCCAAACCTTTTCCCCACAATAGAAGGAAAGAGTTGTAGTCTATAATGGTCATGCTGGTAAGGGCTGATGGGAGTTGTAGTCAAAAACATTGGACAAACAGTTCTGTCGTTGTCGTCATCAGAAATGCTTTCCACCTGATATCCCTTTCCTTCTGACCAGAGCACAGGAAATACAACCGATCCATCATTCTGCGCTTGAGGAATTTATTTTCAGGACACACTCTAGTTGCGATTCTGATTTGTTTCACACTGATTATAATGCTTTATTTTCTACTGGTGTAACCTGCCCAGGGACCGTCTGGTGAAGGGCAGGTGGTAATAATAGGGTTGAGGAAGCTGTGGCCAGTAGCAGCTGGGATGTTTGAGTAAGGGTGGTATATGTATCAAAACGACGACATTTCACCTGCACGCAGATAAAAGCAGAGACTGACGGTGCTTTTGCAGAATCTTGACCTGCAGTGCGTTTTGTGTGTGTGTGTGTGTGTGTGTGTGTGTGTGTGTGTGTGTGTGTGAGAGAGAGAGAGAGAGAGAGAGAGAGAGAGAGAGAGAGAGAGAGAGAGAGACATCCCTCACGGGTCTCCTCCGCAGGTCTCGGCTGTGCTCGTGGCTGGTCAAGAAACTGGGCGTCCACGAGTCCTACTGCATGGGCTGCGGGAAGATCCGCAAGGACACAGACAGCGAGGACTTTGTCACCTGCAGTACGCAGGGATGCCGAGGTTGGAAGCCGGGGCGGGGCGAGGGAGGCTGTGGGGCAAAGGCGAGGCCCAGAAAGGCTGTAAAAGGAGGGTGGGGTAGATCATATTGTGCAGGATGCAGCTACTGGCGGCTGCCTCAGGCCCAGAGGGCTGATACAGGCCCCCAAGCCTCTGTATCTGGTGCGCTCCCCAGGGCACAGCCTTCGCCAGACTGTGTCCTTCAACTCTGATCCTGTTTCTCACTTGCTCAGACGGAGCCGGGCGGGGTGCGTGGCAGTGAGGGTAGGAACTAGCTTGCTGTAACAGGGGAAATTTATACCCTTTGCTCTGTCCACTTTTAGTTAAGTATTTTTTAAAATTGACTTGATTTTGGCGGTGGCCGGGGGGGACGGGACAGGACAACAGGCAGTGGGTTACACTCATGTCTTGAGCTGAAGAAGTTTCCATATGTACCCTTGGGATTCTCCCCCAGAAAATCTGTACGGCAGTGGTGGGAAAACACAGTCCATGAGGCCAAATGCGGCCCTCCAAGCCAGTCTGCCTGGCCCTCATGACTCTCCCTAGTCCACACCCCCATCCTTGGACACACCCCTTCTCTCCAGACCACACCCCTCACTGGCCTTGCCTTCACACCCTGATCTTGCCTGGAGAAGAGTACAGAGAGGGGTGTGTGGAAATTGAACCACCTTATATTGCTCCTCCCACTCTGCCATTGCTCCTCCTACCTTTGCCTCTGGCCCCACCCACTCAGAGGGTTGATAAAGGTATCTCAGCCTGGCTCCCCTTACGCCACATGACTCTCCTCATCCTGTCTCCGCAGGTATCTACTGTCCGGACTGCTACAAACTCCTGGACAACATGTGCTCCATTTGCATGGCGCCCTTAACCTACCAGGGAGACATGGACGAGGAGGTGTGAGTGAGAAACTTCGTGTTTCCATTAACTTTGCTTTGAGGGCACCCTAGTACATAATGCCAGCCTCTCTGGAAGCTAATTCTACAGCGCCTCTCCTGCAACGCCCATGCATGCAGGCAAAGAAGAGTGATGAAATAATTTAGAGCTTAGTTTGTTGGTGCTGAAACCAGGGCAAAGGAACTGTGGTGTAATGGTTAGAGCACTGGGGTAGGGCCTGGCAGTGTGTGGGCAGTGGGGCTGTTGCCCTGGGTGCAAAATTGGGGGGGGGGGCGGCAGCGGCAAGATTTCAAAAGGGAAAAAAACCCATATTGACTTTTTTAAAAAAAAATCAAGCAATGTAAAATTTTCATGACACTAATAATAACCATAAATGGCCTCTGCTGCTCCTGTCCCCTCCCCAGCTTCCTTCTCCCCGCTGGGAAGACCTTTCTTCACTGCTACTGTCTGGCCCTGACAGGAACCATTGGTTACGGGGCGCAATACTTGCCTTGCCCCAGGTACTGGCAACCATCGCTACACTACTGGGAGACCAGTAAATCCTCACTCTGCCAGGATGTTTCCTGGGTGACCCTGGGCCAGTCACTGCCTCTCAGCCTAACCTACATCATAGAATTGTAGAATCACAGAGTTGGGACCACGAGGGTCATCTAGATCAACGCCCTGCAATGCAGGAATCCTTCGCCCAACGTGGGGCTCAAACCCACAATTCTGAGGTTGTGAATCTCATGCTCTACCGACTGAGCTATTGAGGAGCGTATGCCGCCTTGAGCTCCCTCTCATTTTTACACGGATGTAAAAATAAGTGATAAATTAAAAAATTTTACCTGCCCATCACAGAAAGTCACCTCACACCAAGTGAGACCGCTGGTCTCTCTTGGCCAGTATTGGCTCTTGAGACTTTGAGGCAGGGTGCCTTCCCCAGAGATGCCGGGGGGCCAAACCTGAACCCCCCCCCTGCATGCAGAGCAGGTGCTCCACTCACTGAGCCACACAGCCCTTCGCTTTCATCCAGGGATTCCAGTGACGAAGAGGCCATGGCTCTGTGGACCAAGGCAGTGCAGGCGCTCAGCGGGTCGCCGGACAAGGAACACCAGAAGCAGCGGCGACTGCTGAGGGCGCGGATCGAGCGGGCCGTGAAAGGGCGCGGGGGCTGCCGCCGCTTACCCCCCGAACTGGCCAAGAAGATCCTGGAGCAGCTGAAGGAGCAGGAAGGGAGCAGCAGCAGCAGCAGCGAAGAAGATGACGACGACACATCTAGCAGCTCTGAGGAAGACGGCTCCTCAGGGTCGACATCAAGGTGAGGGCAAGGCATCGTGGGAAGGTACCTTATCCAGGAGTCACACCATTGGGGCCACCTAGTTCCATACTGTCTACACCATGGGTAGGCAAACTAAGGCCCAGAGGCCGGATCCGGCCCAATCGCCTTCTAAATCCGGCCCACGGATGGTCCAGGAATCAGCATGCTTTTACATGAGTAGAATGAGTCCTTTTATTTAAAATGCATCTCTGGGTTATTTGTGGGGCATATTAATTTGTTCATATTTTTTTTCAAAATATAGTCTGGCCCACCACATGGTCTGAGGGACAGTGGGCCAGCCCATGGCTGAAAAAGGTTGCTGACCCCTGGACTAGATCATGGGTAGGCAAACTAAGGCCCGGGGGCCGGATCCAGCCCAATCACCTTCTAAATCCGGCCTGTGGATGGTCCAGGAATCAGCATGTTTGTACATGAGTAGAATGTGTCCTTTTATTTAAAATGCACCTCTGGGTTATTTGTGGGGCCTGCCTGGTGTTTTTACATGAGTAGAATGTGTGCTTTTATTTAAAATGCATCTCTGAATTATTTGTGGGGCATAGGAATTCGTTCATTTCCTCCCCCCTTCAAAATACAGTCCGGCCCCCCACAAGGTCTGAGGGACAGTGGACTGGCCCCCTGCTGAAAAGTCTGCTGACTCCTGGTCTACACTGACTGGCAGCAGTTCTCTTGCAGCCCACTGGGGGGCTGCCACCTGGTAGCTCCCATGAGCTGGAGCTCTGAGGCCCTGTCCCTAGAAATAAAACGAAGATCCCAGTCCTCAGGGTTCGGGGCTGATCAAAACAGTAACACAGGAAGCTGCCTTCTGCAGAGCCAGACCGTTGCTTCATCTAGCTCGGGGTGCCCCGCACTGGCAAGCAGTGGCTTTTCAGGGGTTCAGATAGGGAGTCTATCCTAGCCTGGCTTGGAGGTGCCAGGGAATGAACTTGAGACCTTCTGCCCCCAAAGCAGAGCCACCTTTAAGAGCCGCCCTTGTTCATCCCAAACACTCTTTCATGCCCTTAGCAGTTGTGGGACAGGCAGGCAGTCAACCGGCGGCACTGTGGCCCAGCCACGGTGGTGTGCCGAGGCCGCAACTGCGTCTGTTGAATTCCTGCCTGCCGGACAGCTCGTAACAGCAGAGAATACCCCAGGGATGGGGAACTTTGTGTGCATAGTTGTAGCCACCTCTGACATCTGCACAACTGGGATGTTCCACCCAATGTGCCTCTGGCTCTGCCCCCCACATGCTCCCCCCCCCCAAGAAGGTGGTGTGGGAGGCAAACCTTGACCTTACAGAGTTAAAAAACAACAACTCCCCAAGCCTGTGCTTCTCTCTTGTCTTTTGTCTATTTCTTAAAATTATTCTGCCAAGATCGTCTCATTTTTAAGATGCCCCTTTTTGCGAGTAGCTTCCAGCACCTCAGGCGAGCGGGAAAAGTGAGGCTATGAAACCATTTAAAATTAAATGAGATCTCCTATATCACCCATCCCTTTCTCCCCGCCTTCCAGCAGCCTCGATTTCGGCTACCAGAAGGAAGTGGAGACCAGCAGCGGCGAGGAGCTGGAGGAGGTGAAAAGCGAAAAGAGGTCTGCCCCAAAAAAGTAGGGAGCGAGACAGAGAATGAGTCTCTGCCACCTCCCTTAAAGAGAGGAAGTATGTATGGCAATAAATTAGGCATCAGTGCCTTCTATTTTCAATATACAGCCAGGGCGTGTTGGTCCTTACGCAGCCAGAACTGCGCCACCCACCCGCAAGCAGGAGGGAAACGGTCCGGGGCTGCAGAGGGGAATCCTGAGATTTGCCAAAATGTCTCACACACACCCAAGAGGTATTTAGGAAAAATCTAAGGGACATGGGGGAATACCCTAAAATCAGTTCAGTGAGGACTGAGCATTCTCAGTGCAGGAATCGCGGCTAAAGAATCCGACAGATGGCTGTCCAAGCTCTGTTTGAAAACGTCCGACAGAGAGTCCACCACATTGGGAGGCAAACTAAGGCCCGGTGCCGGCCCAATCGCCTTTTGAATCCGGCCTGTGGGTGGTCCAGGAATCAGCGTGTTTTTACATGAGTAGAATGTGTCCTTTTCTTTAAAATGCATCTCTGTGTTATTGGTGGGGCATAGGAATTCGTTCATTTTTTCTCCAAAATATAGTCTAGCCCCCCACAAGGTCTGAGGGACAGTGGACTGGCCCCCACTGAAAAACTTTGCTGACCCCTGGGTCTACCAGCCTCCGAGGTGCTCCATCCCACTGTCAAAAAAGTTCTTCCTAAGATTTAGTCAGAATCTCATTTCTTGCCATTCAAATCTACTGCTTAGCATCCTCCCCTCTGGATCCTGCGAACCCTGCGGCGTTTTGCTGGAGGATATAATTATTACCCTCCCCACACCCCCATGTGGAAGCCACAGCCAAAAAACATGGTCACCCCTCAGTAGAGGAAGGAGGAGTTTTGCTCGCAGCATATTTTCCCGTCTAGTGAAGGAATTTGTGTAAGACGTGTGTATACACACAAACACACAGTGGGGGTTTTTTTCTGGGGGTATGTTGGGGTACGCATACGCCTAAACATTTTGTCCATTGTACTTTTGTCCATTTACTGTATTTATTTCCCCTGAACTGAACTATAAAATGGTGATTTACTTGAGTCAAAATGAGAGTACAGTGGTACCTCGGGTTAAGTACTTAATTCGTTCCGGAGGTCTGTTCTTAACCTGAAACTGTTCTTAACCTGAAGCACCACTTTAGCGAATGGGGCCTCCTGCTGCTGCCGTGCCGCCAGAGCACGATTTCTGTTCCTGATTCCTGAAGCAAAGTTCTTAACCTGAAGCACTATTTCTGGGTTAGCGGAGTCTGTAACCTGAAGCGAATGTAACCCAAAGCGTATGTAACCCGAGGTACCACTGTACCCCTAAACATTGTTTTTAAGAAAAAAACCACCACACACACAATGTGTCAGCCGGTCTAGTGGCACCTCCTGGCACAGGTAATGTAAACCCTCGTGTTGCGCGCAAGCCACCTCACTCCACCTTTTGTGGGACAATTTTTGTCCATGAAGGCACCAGACACCAACGCAAACCCAAAATTTCCCCTGCTTTCCTTTTTTATTGTCAAGCAGCCTCAACGGACACCGGGAATACCAGCACATTAATAATAATTAAAAAAACAACACCGCCAAATGAAATGGAGGGGAGGTGAACACCCCATCCGTCTTTCCCACATACCCGCCCCCACAGCCATCCAGGAAAATATCCACATTTTTGCTAGCGCTCCCAGAGAAAGGCAATGGGGAGGGTGGTATTTCCATTCATCTCCAGCTGTTCCCCACCCCACCCCATCACCAAATCGCTGCTGCAGGAAGAGTCTAAGGGGAGGGAGGGTCTTCAAGACAGGGGAGACAGGGTGAGGGGTAGCTGAGGTATTGCAGGGTAAGGTGGAACAAGCGGGGGGTTTTTTTGCACTTCAAGTAGCTAGAAATTCAAGTTTAAACATACAGGCACTTTTTAAAAAACAAAGTCAGGGAAGACAGGGGAGACCTGCCCTCCCTCTATTCACCCGAGGAGAGCTCCCCCAAAACACACCTGGGGGGAGGGTGGGGGGAATTGGGACAGGGTTGGGGGTGGAAGGGAAAGCAGAGTTTGGGGAGGGGGGAATAATATATTACATCATCTCTTAAATATAGATTAAACTCTGTGCTAATACTCTAGGGACGGACTTTTCCCTGCGCTCCCCAAACGCCGCCTCTCCCCAACCCAACCCACCGGCTGTTTTGCCCCCTCCAGAGAGGTGATGGGGGGGCACGGAAATCTAAGGAATGTGCAAATGGGGGTGAGGGGGAAACAAGTTAGACCTGACCCCTAACCACCATCGAGGAGTGTGCCAGTCCAAACCCTCCCCGCCCTCAAATCGCAGGCAAAAACCCTAGTGCAACGGTGGAGGAGGAAAATTAAAGTGGGGTGTCAACAGAACGGGGTCATTGCCTCTTTGTGCAAAAGTCCACCGGACACCTGTTGCTGTGGAATGAAACTTCTGTGGGGAGGGTTTTTATGGGGGGGGTAACCCCAAGTTGATGGTCCGTCCCCCGCCAAGTGCTAAAACCTATCTTCTTGCAAGGAGTTCCGGGTCTTGGTGTGGAAGAGCTATGGGAATGTGGGTCAGAAGACTCGTTTGGGGGGCATCTTCCTACCCCAAATGAACAAGCTGGGGACGACACCGACGGGTTGCTGCTGGGACCAGCCCACTACACTGTGCAAGGACGCCACCAGGAAGCCGCGAGGGCCGAGGGGGGCTCTCTGTGCAAAAAAGGAGGTGAAGTCAATATAGGGTGCAGGCACCGCCCCTGGGTGGTGTGGAAAAAAACGCCCCGTTTTCCCTTTCCCACCATGCAAAGGTTGTGGGTCTCCCACTCGCCCCCTCTCAAAAAGCAGCTGCCAGTCTCAGGGCCCGGAATAATATAAAGATCTTCTTTTCTCTCTTCCGCCCCCTCAGAAATAAAATTCTCTGGAAAGCTAGAGGCAGGGATCAAACCCAGGAAACCTGGCACACTCCTCAAAAGCTCCTCAACCTGACATCCTCGCCTTCAGAAAAATAAATAAATCTAGTCATCCCCTCCTAGCCTCCCTAACATGGGGGTCAAAGCACCCCCCAAAAGTGCAGGGTCTGGGGGCCACCAACCACTCCCCCCTTCCCAAAGTTATATAATTCTCTTGTTTTCTTAGGAAAAAAAAATCAGGATTCCCTCCCACGCCCCCCCCATAGCACTACCCCTATTTAATTGCTTATTTCATTGATCCTGAGCATATAAACCCTCTCCCTTGCTTTTCTGCCCTCCCACCACCCCAACCCCACCTGCTTTGGTTCATAACTGCCCCGTACCCCTTTGAGGGGTCGCTAAAGGCACCAAATCAGTGCGCCAGGGAGGGGCGGGTCATAGTGCATCTCGTCTCCGTTGCCGCGGCAACAGAAAGGGTGGGGGAATAGTGCATCTCGGCCTGGACCACGGCCTAGTCCCCAGAGTCGCCGTGGCAACGGCCAAAGCAAAGAAGGCCTGAGGCCTAGTCTCGGGGAGGGGGCCCCCTACGCCGTTTCTGCCTCCGCCGCCGGCCCGTCTTCCGTTGCCATTCCCTCCTCGCGGCCTTCCTCCTCCTCCTCGTCCTCGTCCTCCTCTTCTTTGATGTGAGGAGACAGGGCTTGCTGGGCGCGGGCCGGATCCCAGTAGCCGCGGGCGAGCGAGAGGCACTGCTCATCCGTCAGCCCGTTGGCCAAGTTGTGGTCGGCCAAGGGCGTCCCCGTGGCGGGCAAGGAGTTGGGCTCGGGATCGGGCCCGCGGCGCCGGCGCCTGGTGCGCACCTCCAGGCAGTTCTGGCCCTTGAGGTGGCGCTGCAGGTGGTCGTCTTTGGCGAAGGCCTTGTGGCATAGGCAGCACTCGTAGGGACGGGCGCCCGTGTGCAGGTGGAGGTGGTTCTTCAGGTCGTAGCTGTGCAGGAAGCGGGCCGTGCAGTGCGGACACGAGTAGGGGCGCTCTCCCGTGTGCTTCCGCATGTGGATCTTGAGCTTGTCGTTCCTGCGAGGGGGAAAGGGGGGGAGGCATGAGATTTGTGTCAGCAAGAGCTTAGGGAAACCTCTGCCCGTGGCCCCAGCAGCATCTTCCTTGCTTGTGGGCAACCTCAATTTCAAACAAGAGGGGAGCTAGTCCTTATGAAACGGAGAGGAACCCAGCGGCCCACACAGAATTAAGGCTGGGCAATTTATTGTCCGAAACTGGTTTGAGGTCCACATTGTGATACTGTTTCATAATTTTTGACCTGGCAATATATCAGACCCTATTTTTCAGGGACAGTCCTGGATTTACAAGAAGCCATCTTGGTTTCTGATTTGATTCCGGAACGTCCTGCTTTTCTTTAGGAAGTCCCTGTTTTCACTGGAGAAATGTTAAGAGGATATGGAGTTATCCAACCCTCAAGCCATCTAAAAGCAGACCTGTATAGTTTAAAAATGTTTAATGTTTTATTATGGTTTCATATATGTCGCCCAGAGTGGTTGGGGCATCATAGTCAGATGGGTGGGGTATAAATAGTAAGTAATAATAATAATACGTCCCTATTTTCATCAGAGATATGATATATTGCAAATCATGATTTGTGTGTCTGTGCACTATGCAAAAATCGCAATGCCTGAGCATTGGCCTTGCTAGCAGGGGCTGGTGGCAAATGGGGTACAAAAAAGCCCCCCCCCCCCCGCAGTAATTGCTCAGTTAGATAAATGCAGAATGGCCTCTAGAGGGAGCTCTAGGAAAGGAGAAGCCTCTTTGAAGCTTGGCTATAGGCAGGCTCCCTTGAGTGCTACGGGTGGAACAGTCCTCGCTGCCTTTCTCTTCACCTGTCTCTTCACTGCTGTCAGTTCTAGGAGAGGGAGCACCACTTTGTGCAGGATTAAAAGGTACTGTTTATTTTAAACTTCTTTCCCCCCTTCTGCACAGCTCGGGGGGGGGGGGACCAAGGAAGACATCTCGGTCGTGGGTTTGAGCCCCATGTTGTGCAAAATCATTCCAGCAGCGTAGGGAATTGGACCAGATATCCCTCGTGGCCCCTTCCAACTCTACAGATTCTATAATTCTAATAAAACCAAGCCAGCATGGCTTAAAAAAAACACTGGGCTGGATTCAGTAGAAGCCGTGGACCTGAGTCACTTAAGCCCAGCAATTTCAATGGGTCTTCTCGGAGGGTGACCAATGGCCCGTTTACAAACAAAAAAGGAAGGAAGCTGGGGCCAGCTTTTCAGCAGAAATGGGAGTGATAGAGTTTTGCCTAGGCCCCATCTGCACTAGCCATTTAAAGCACTATGATACCACTTTAAACAGCTGTGGCTTCCCCCAAAGAACCATGGGAAGTGTAGTTTGCTAGGAGTGCTGAGAGTTCTTAGAATCATAGAACTGCAGAGTTGGAAGGCACCATGAAGGTCGCATCTAGTCCAACCCCCCAAAATGCAGGAGTCTTTTGCCCAAAGTGAGATTAAGAGTCTCATGCTATACCAACGGAGCTGTTAGGAGACACACACCTGTTCCTCCCCCTGAGTGCTTTAACAACCAATCCCCTTTTCCCGGGAAATTTGGGATGTCTGGATGGAGAGACGCAGGTTGTGCGCATATTAAAAAACCCCTCAGATGTAGCCTCCCGAACAAAGATCCAGAGTCGCATCCATTAACTCCACCCGCTCAATGCCTCTCGCTGTATCTACCCCTGGGCATGCCAGCCCCCAGAAGGTTCCCTGCAAAGCAATGGGGCCTTCGGACAAAATAGCCCCCTTCCCCTCTGATCTAGAACCTTTTCCTCCTCCTTTGCAAGGAGCTGTGTTTTCAACAACACGGCCAACAGCAAAAGAAGGAAGTTGTGGTATTTTCACACACACCCCTACACTCCCATGTGGTACAGTCTGTTCTCTCGCAGCTGCCTCATCCTGCTGCTGGCATCAAGCCAGGACGCAGTGGGCAGAGCGAGCCAGTTTCGAAAGAAAGGGGGGAAAGGCTCACCGTGTGAAGCGGACCCCGCAGACCTCGCAGGCGAAGGGCTTCTCCCCGGTGTGGGTGCGCATGTGGCGAGGCAGCTTGCCTGCGCCGTGGATGACCTTGTGGCAGACGGGGCATTCCTGGGGCATCTGCGAGCGCCGCTTGCGCACCAGCTTGTCCGGGGGGTCCAGGCCCAGGGACGGCCCTTCCGGGTTGAGGGCCCGCATGTAGGACATGATGTCGTGTTCGGTGGGCTCTTCGTCTGAGCCCAGGTCTTCCGGCGAGAGGCCGGGGGCGTACGGGTACGGGAAGGCGCGAGAGGGCGCCAGCACCTCGTCCTCGTGGGGGTGCGCGAGGACTGGCGCCGGAGAGGCCTGACTGGGGGGGCTCGGCCGCTCCTGCGTCCCCGTCGACGAGGGGGACGGCGAGGGCGACAGCTCGCCGAGGTGGTTGTTGAGGCGGGAGCCCTTGGCCTGCAGGAATTTGCGGATCTTCTTGCTGCGGCGGGGGGCCGGGTAGACGGGCGGCTCGGGCAGGTCGCCCTCGGCGTTGGGAAGGGTGGCAAAGGCCTCCAGGTAGCGGTGGGCGCGCTCGCGGGCGGCGTCATCGGGGACGGGCGCTTCCAAGCCGTTTCCCTGCAGGATCTCGACGCAGGCCTTGATGACGCAGGGGATCTCTAGGAGCCGGGCGGCTCGCAGCACCTCTGCCAGGCTGCCCGTGCTGATGGTCAGGGTGGCAGTGTAGGCAAAGTCCAGCAGGGCGCCCAGCGCCTCGGCCCCCACGAAATCCAGCTCGCAGACACCCATGCCGGGCCCCGCGAAGAGCCGCCGGAAGTAGCGGCTGGAGGCTGCCAGCACGGCCCGGTGGGTCCGGTACTCCGATCCCTGGGCCCGCAAGGTCACGTCGCAGAGAACCCCCCTCCGGCGCTGCTCGTTGAGGCTGCCCAGCAGGTCGCTGCTGTGTTCTGGGAAAGGGATCCCAATCAAGTCGTCTTCAGGGCTTCCCATTGCCTCACCTGCAAGAACAGGGGGGAAAGAGCAGGGATGTTAGCACCAGCCAATAGGTTTTGTATTTAAAAGCCATTCAAAGCAAGGTGTTTGGGGACGGACAATCATTTATTTTGAGAAGTTTTGAGCAATTAATCCTTCAAGATGCAATCAATTCCTTAAACTCGCAATCATTTATTAAGGCTAACAGAGGGTTGCGTCAGTCCTGTTTATATGCTGCTCTGCTCCATCCCATTATTTCCCTTGTTAATTTCGGAAAGTTTATTCTAATAGCCCTTAGCAGATCTTTCTTTGCGTCCTCACATTGCCCACTGAACCAGCCTCGCTGATTTCCCTGTGTGCAGTTAGTGGCATTGGGCTTGGTTAAATAGGGTCTGAAGAGTGTGCTAATTTGTAGAAAATCCGAAACTGGGTCTGTTGAGGTGTTTATGAGGCGATGTCGCAGGTTCCTCATTAATTCACTCGCCAAGATCCTATGTATTTCGTCATTCAACATCAGAGACTATTTCACTCTTGATCTGCCCAAAGATTCACCAACTGCACACATTGTCTCTGTAGGAAACTGACAATCCAGGAAAGGAGCTAAAGAAACTAAAAGCGGGAAATGATCGCTTTCAGTTCTTACCATTTATACATTTCTTGCATTTAAACCCCACCATTTCCCCCAGGTGGTATACATGGTTCTCCTCCTCAAACTGATCCCCAATATAACCCAGTGAGATAGGTTAGGCTGAACAGCAGTGGCCGGGCTTAGGTCACCCACAGTGAGCTTTGTGGCCAAGAGGGAGGGCCGCGACAGCTGCACCTCCAAGATGGAGGCGAGGTTTGAAGAAAGGCCTTCTTAGTGCAGGACTCACCTTTCCCGCCTGCCTCCCCTCCAAGCCTAAATCAAAAAGGGGTTGTGTTTTGCTCGCTTTCCTCTTCCTTCCCCATGCCTTTTCCTTTTGTGCCATGTCTCTCAGAGCGCAAGCATTGCAGTTGTCGATTTCTTAACTGAAATTAAGTTAAGCTGCTCTTAGAACCTTTATCACAGAATCACGGAATAGCAGAAGGGATCTCCAGGGTCATCTAGACCAACCCCCTGCAATGCAGGAATTTTTTGGCCCGACACGGGACTCGAACCCACCACCCTAAGATTAAGAGTCTTACGTTCTCTACTGAATGGGGGAGGAGAGAGAAGACAACGTAGACGCTTCAATTAAATAAAACAATAAAACCCAGGCCTCCTTCAGGGAAGATGGCAGATGTACGTGAAGAAACTCAGAAAAGAACAGACACACACGGAAAGGAAGTGTGCAGACTCTGAGAGAGAACAGCACTGACTTCTTCTCAGAGCGGGAGGAAGTCCCTCGCCCCCAGACGGTGCAAAGGAGATCAGGGGCCTGATAGAGAGACAGGGTTAGAGGCAGATTCCTAGGAAAGATAGGACAGTTCCCTCCTGCCGCCCACGACCCATGGCATTTGAGAGCCTCAAACCCTCCACTCTCGGGGCGCCCGAAGAGAGAGAAGACCCAGAGCGAAAGCTGCAGGGGGAAGGAGGGGGAGAGGGCTCAGGCGGCCCTTAAGGCCTCTGTGTCTGGCCCCCGGAACTCTCTCCCTAGGCCACGCCCCTCACAGACCCTGTCTTCGCACCCTTGCTGGCTGGGATGCAACCTTGGACTCCCATCATGCCTCGGGCTGCCCTGGATTTAGGCAAGAGAGAGAGAGAGGAATGTGGTGGGTGGGAAGCAGCCCATACCCTCCAACAATCTGAAGGCAAAATCCAGGACGCCATCTTCCCAGACGTACTACCTTCCCGTTTTTTGACCTGGAAACTACAACTTAATCCAGAATGCGGCAGCTAGACTGGTGACCAGGAGCGGCCGCTGAGACCATATAACACCGGTCCTGAAAGACTTACACTTGCTCCCAGTACGTTTCCGAGCACAATTCAAAGTGTTGGTGCTGACCTTTCAAGCCCTAAACGGCCTCGATCCTGTATATCTGAAGGAGCGTCTCCATCCCAATTGTTCTGCCCGGACACTGAGGTCCAGCGCTGAGGGCCTTCTGGCGGTTCCCTCATTGCGAGAAGCAAAGCTACAGGGAACCAGGCAGAGGGCCTTCTTGGTAGTGGCACCCGCCCTGTGGAACGCCCTCCCACCAGATGTCAAAGAGAAAACTAACTACCAAACTTTTAGAAGACATCTGAAGGCAGCCCTCTTTAGGGAAGCTTTTAATAATAATAATAATAATAAATTTTATTTATATCCCGCCCTCCCCAGCCGAAGCCGGGCTCAGGGCGGCTAACAACAATCAAATAATCAGTCAAATAATCACACAATCTAAAATATTTCATTATAAAAATTAATTAAATCAAATTGATGGCAACCAATTAAGCAAAATTCTGTGCAGGTTGCCAGAGGAGGGAGTCAGGCTGCGCCCTGACCAAAAGCCTGGCGGAACAACAACTTTTAATGTTTAATAGGTTATTGTATTTTAGTGTTTTGTTGGAAGCCGCCCAGAGTAGCTGGGGAAACCCAGCCAGATGGGCGGGGTATAAATAATAAATTATTATTATTATTATTTATCGAGAGAGCATGGCCGTCATTTTGGTTGCTGTGCCCTCGCACAATTTCGTGCCACGCTTTCCCTCCACAAAACAGCACTTTTTCTCCAGGCAAATCTCATCTGTTGCTCTTTCCGGGTGTTTTACCTCTGGCCCCGCTCACCGCTGGCATGTGCCCCCCACCACAAAGGGAATGTGGCTCTCAGCATAGCCTCTTCAGCCAAGCCGTTCCCTAGACCGGCTTCCTGGCCTCCAGAGGTTGTGAATGACAGCTCCCAACCTCTGGAGGGCATTGGCTGCCCTAGATGTTCCTAACAAGGCTGCGTGGTGCTTCCCAGGTCGAAATTGCGATTGCATGTTGTACGTGCTTAGGAGCACTGCCATTTCTGTGCGCCAGAGTACAGATCAGGGGTAGGCCGTGCTGGAATCATTTCATATGGGATCCCTGATAGGTTGTGACACGGTCCAGGACAGGAGAGGGGGGCCTGTGGCTCTCCAGAAGTTGCTGGACTACAACTCCCATCATTCCCTGAACCTGTAGTCATGCTGACTGGGGCCTGACAGGAGTCTAGAAACTTGCAGTAGAACTATAAAGATCCTTAGTGCTGTAGGTGAGGTCCCAGGTGCAATTCCCCAGGAAAGGGGGAGCAGTTCACATTTTAAGGCAGTGGTACTGTGGGTTAAACCACAGAGCCTAGGACTTGCCGATCAGAAGGTCGGCGGTTCAAATCCCCGCGACGGGGTGAGCTCCCGTTGCTCGGTCCCTGCTCCTGCCAACCTAGCAGTTCGAAAGCACAAAGTGCAAGTAGATAAGTAGGTACCGCTCTGGCGGGAAGGTAAACGGCGTTTCCGTGCGCTACTCTGGTTTGCCAGAAGCGGCTTAGTCATGCTGGCCACATGACCCGGAAGCTGTACGCCGGCTCCCTCGGCCAATAAAGTGAGATGAGCGCCACAACCCCAGAGTCGGCCACGACTGGACCTAATGGTCAGGGGTGCCTTTACCTTTACCTAATTTTTGCACTTTCCGAAATGATGCGATAACTGAAATGCAGCCCGCCTTCGAAATTTGAACTCCTCTGAATTTTATGATGCAGTTTCTCCAGCATATTCTAGGCTATGGCCTTCTTCAGCTTTGGCTCCTCCTCAAGCTGATGTTGGACTACAACTCCCATTGTCCCCAGCCAGCTCAGGCAGATGATGGGAGTTGTAGTCCAACAACTTCTGGGGTATGGGAAAGGATGATGGTGCAAACACCGTTGAGGGTAAATTGTACTTTTACTGCATGTATTCGTGAAAACACCCTGCCCAAACATGCATTATATTAGGGGGAAGCGCTCTGCAAAGAAAATGTGCCTCTCTGGCAAACTGCGTATGAAAAATGGGTACAGTAGGAAAAATTCACACTGAACGAATTTTCATTTTGGGGGGAAAACAAAAAAATCAAACAGTGGTAGAAATGAGAAACTGAAATGGAAAGGGTTAGCTTGCCCCCTACCCAATACCAATTAAAAGAAGTTGGTTTTTAAGAGAGAGCCAGTAGTGGCGAGAGCGTCAGACTAGGACCTGGGAGGGACCCGGGTTCGAATTCCAACTTGTTGTGGGAAGGGGGGAGCAACGTATGCTACCTTAGGCTGCTTGGATAAAAACGTGCTATACAAAGGAAAGTAAAATAATCCTAAACTCCCTCCGGCACCCTCTAATAATGTCCCCCCTGCTGCATCCTGTTCTCCCACCCACCTTTCGCCCAGATAACCTGGGTGCCAGCTGGGCAAAGATGGTGGGGTATTGGGGGGGGAGAGCGAGAGAGACTCGTCGTGGTGCCTCGCCTTGTTCTCGGAAGTCGGAACGGGGCTGCCTTGTGGCCGCTCCCTGCCCGCCTTGGGTGCCAGCCAGCTGGGCTGTGTGTTTGCCTTCGACGGGGCAGGGGTGGGTGGGAAGGGGACGGGCTCCAAGCAGGGGCAGCCGCTCCCCTCTCTGCCAAGCAGGCTCAACCGGCCGGGCAAGGGGATGGGCAGGCGGGCAGGCTGGCTCTGCGGGGAGGAGGAGGAGGAGAGCGGCGGTGGGAAGGCTTGGAGGGTGGGGTGGGGGGGACGACGGATGGGGACCTGCCAGGCAGGCGTGGTTTTTCTTCCTGGAGGAGCACTCTGACCCAGGAGCTGGGCGCGGTCCGCGTCATGGCAACGCCCGGGGGGATGCCAGCTCAGCCAGAACTTTGCCAGCCCCTGCCTGGCATGGAGGAGCGAGGGGGGAGAGAGAGAAAGAAAGAAAGAAAGAAAGAAAGAAAGAGAAAGAGAGAGAGGCTGGCTTTGATTGCCTTCCCTCAGGGAGGGGCGCAATGGGGCAAAATGCCCAGGACAGGCCTTGCTCCGTCTCCTCTCCGCGGTCTCTCCAAGTCCCAGCTAGCAGCCGCCCTGGCCCTCCCAGCGCCCCACTCCTTTCCCACACTGCACGCCCGGCCCTCTCCCCGCCCCCCAGCCCAAGCCTCGTGCTCCCATTCCTCGTGTCTAAGCGCCACTGCCTTTGCCCCCTTCCCCGCAGGATGTCACGATGTCAGGCAGACATTGACGCGATCTTCCCTGCACAGTGAATATTGCGTGTGTGTGTGTGTGTGAGAGAGAGAGAGAGAGAGAGCCTTTCCTGTTGAATTTCTGCCTGACAGCTCTAAAGGGCAGCAGAAGCTGAGCAGTCGCAGGTCACCTGCTGCACGCTGTGTCTGTGTGGCACTTCACCTGACGAGTTTCTGCCTGGCTGCCCTGTGAAAGAGGGCAGAAATTGAGCAGCAGGGATCAGGCGAGAGCCGTGTTTTTCCTGTTGGATTTCTGCCTGGCTGCTGTGCAGGAAAACAAACCGAGCAGCTGCACGGCCCTTCCCACTGCAGAGAAAGGTGACCAAACAGCACTTTGCCTGTGGAATTTCTGCCCGGCTGCTGCTGCTGCAAAACAGCAGGGGAAACAAAACAAGGCAGCAAGCAAGAACACAGAAACCTCCGCTCTCGATTTCCCTCCCCTCCCAGGGCTGGGAATAGAACCCAGGAGTCCTGAGATTACCCACGAGGCCTTCTCCACCTGCCCCTGCGGGCACAGGTGGGAGGCAGAGGGACGGGCTGAGCTGCAATTAAGCCATCATGCCCCTCTGGGTTGACAAACCCTGACAAACGCCAATCAGATTAGGAGGGATTAGCAGGAGGAGCAATCGGCTGGGATTAGAGGTGGTGGTTGTGGCACAGGCAGAAGCCATCAGGGTTCGGAAGGGAGCTGAGGGGAGACTGGGCAGGGTCCAGACGCAATCAGCGTCTTTAGAGGGCTCTAAAAACTGCACAGCGGGCAGAAATTCAACTGGTGCAGCCATTTCTGGGAAAACTTCACCTGGTGTACTGCTGCCTGCTAGGCATTGAAAGCATGGAGCTTTTATCAGGAAAAGCAGAAGGAGGGCAGAACTCTGTATCCGCGGCAGAGCCAGCGCAAAGTCAAATCCTCTATTCACCCCCAAAGTGTGACATTGGGTTGGCTCCCCTTATTCTGCCTAACCTACCTCTCAGGGTTCTTGCAAAGACTGCCAGAGGGGATGACCCTTCCTGCTGAGCCCCTTGAGAGGACAAAAACAAGAAAGCATCAGAAATGAGTGGTAGCATTTGGGACTTTTTAGTTTAACTGCCGCGGTGTTAATCTACGGAACTCCCTGCC
Organism: Podarcis bocagei; assembly: GCF_964188305.1. Classification (NCBI taxonomy): domain Eukaryota; kingdom Metazoa; phylum Chordata; class Lepidosauria; order Squamata; family Lacertidae; genus Podarcis; species Podarcis bocagei. The sequence goes on from NC_138142.1 coordinate 34,862,115, forward strand.
ACAGGAGGCAGAGGTGGCCACCAAATTGGATGGCTTTAAAAGAGGATTAGACAAATTCATGGGGGGGGAGAGGGCTATTGCTGGCTTCTAGAGGGCGACAGGTTCCTCATACCGGTACGTAAATAAATGCATGTTCAGTACCCAGAATCCCCTCTACAAGTATTGTATAGTCAGGGTGAGCACAACCCACTTTTATCGCCTGCACATCCATACATGCTACGGAGAGTGCCTTTGAGCATGTCAAGAGCGTCACCACGCTGCAGAAACCATAGGCAACATGCCCGGTGTTGTTTGAGATAAGAAAACGGGGCAGCTTTGAGGTGCAACACTGGGGGTCCCCAAAGTTTTGAGGGGAAGGGACATAGAGAGAAGTGGGAGGAACTGCAAAACACCCATTTGAAAGGAACACCCCCTGAGCAAAAGTCAAAATGCCCATGCCCAGCCCAAAAGAAATAGAAAGCAGGCACACCTATACAACCCCCAACCAGTCAGTGTAGACAACGGCAAGGTATAAGTCAGTTCCCCTATGTTCCCAAGGAAGAATCATTCCCATAATACCATGAATGCCATAGCCCGAATGCACTACTAAACTGCATCATCTATGGCCCGAACTCACCATCTGCTTAATATTTCACGGAGAAAAAAACATGGGGACAATTGTGCAACACCCTGATTCTCCCATTACAGTGGTACCTCGGGTTAAGTACTTAATTCGTTCTGGAGGTCCGTTCTTAACCTGAAACTGTTCTTAACTGAAGCACCACTTTAGCTAATGGGGCCTCCCGCTGCCGCCGCGCCACCGGAGCACGATTTCTGTTCTCATCCTGAAGCAAAGTTCTTAACCCGAGGTAATATTTCTGGCTTAGCGGAGTCTGTAACCTGAAGCGTCTGTAACCTGAAGCGTCTGTAACCCGAGGTACCACTGTATTATATTTTGCCCCCATGTCCCCTTCACACTGTTCCAATAATGTGGTTCAGTGAGCTGCACATCTCCAATTCAATCCCCATCCTTTCCCAGAAGAGCTGTTCCCATAGATCAGGGCTCAGCAACCGTTTTCATCCGTGGGCCGGTCTACCATCCCTCAGACCATGTGGGGGGCCAGACTATATTTTTTTGGGGGAAACTGAACGAATTCCTATGCCCCACCAATAACCCAGAGATGCATTTTAAATAAAAGCACACATTCTACTCCTGTAAAAACACAGATTCCCAGACCGTCTGTGGGCTGGATTGAGAAGGCGATTGGGGCCGCATCCGGCCCCCGGGCCTTAGGTTGCCTACCCCTGCCATAGATTATCATGAGGACTAGAATTTTATGTGTTTCAGCGAACGCAAGAGCTCCTGGGAGGCGGGATTGATTCTTAAAGCACTCTGGGAACTGTAGTTCTGGGAGGAGAATGGGGGGGCACGGTCCACCTAACAGCACCCGTAACAAACTACAGCTCCCAGGATTCTTTGGGGGAAGCCATGACTGTTTAAAGTGGCGTCATAGTGCTTTTAACTTATGGTGTGACTGTGGCTTCAGTGGACAACAGATGCAGCTTCTGTAACAACGTTGAGGCGGAGTCTATTCTGCATGTCCTTCTCTATTATAGCTTTTATGAAGAGGTGAGGAAAGGTTTAATATATCCCATAATACAGTCCCTCCCTGGTCCCTCCTCCGAGCTGCAGGGTTCCTATAAGTCAACCATTGATCAGGAGGCAAAGTTTTTGGGCACAGCTATCCTTAATAGACTTCTTAGGATTGCCTGAAAATATTGCCTGAGTGTCTAGTATTTTAATTCTGATTTTCAGGTGCATTCAGTTGTTACAAAATGTTTTAATGGTCTGTTGACTGCTGATAAAGTAAACTTCACTTTCAATATGATTTCTGTTTGGCAAATTTGGCACCCCAAAATCTTCATCCAGATGTTCTGGACAATATCTCCCATCAATGTCAATGGTCAGGGATGATGGGAGTTGTAGCACATCTGCACCTAGAGGATGCAGGGTTTAGGAAATACTGCTCAGGAAATGCATTTGTGCCTTAAGAGGCAGTGTTGTATAGTGGTTAGAGAGCTAGAAGATCCGGGTTCGAATCCCCACTCAGCCACTAGGCTAACTGGTTGACCTTGAGCCAGTCAATGCCCTCTCTCAGCCTAGTAGTAGTAGTCCAGATTGGAAGGCTGTGGAACATGAGGAATCGAGAACTAGGCTTTCAAAGATGAAGGAACAAGCCAGTATCTAATAGGTGTAAAAACCAGAGGAATAAAGCTTGTCTCAGAAACAATCTTAAAATAATGGTCCAGGTTAGTCATCACAGCCACTCAGAGCACTGCTGATTCCATTTCACAGGTGGGGAAAACTGAGTCTGAACAAGTCCACTTATTCCTTGGGTAAGCAGGCATTCAGATCAGGCTCTGGTTATCCAAAATGAGAATTCTTACCACCACACATTCTGATATCTGTTTGCCTTGTTTTAAATGAGAAGTCCTTGGGCCAGCAAGGCATCGGTGCCAAGAGAAAGGCACTCTGTGCATGCTTGCTGGCATTCTAGCCTTACACATCCATCCCAAAAAGGGAGATGATCATGAACTAATCTAAAAGGCGGTGCGTCGTGCCGCCTTACCCCACTCCAAACAATAAACTCCAGCTACCTGCTGTGCTCGAATCATTTCCCCACCTATGGCAGAGAGTTTACACACCAAGATCTGATGCAGCAGCCATTTGGCTCAGGCTGGGGCGATGAAGCAATCTTGCCCTGAGCCCGGTCTCACCTGTGAGCTTGCAACTGCACCCTTTTGTAATGCAGGATGGAGGTGTATTGCAAGGAGCCCTGGGGGGCTGGGAAGCGCCCCAGCTCAGTGGGAGAGCACCTGCTTTGCATGCAGAAGGTCCCGGGTTCAATCCCCTGCATTTCCAGGTGGGGCTGGGAATGTCCCCTACCTGAAATCCGGGAGAGCCCCTGCCAGCCCGTGTCGACAGTCCTGAGCTAGATGGGGCAGCGGTCTAGACGACTCACTAAGGCAGCTTCCTGGGTTCCTATTCAAATCTATCTTCTAGAATCTTGAGGACCAGAACCTTAGCTTATTTCTAGGGAAAAGGCCATGACTCAGTGGTAGAAGGAGGCCCTACATTCATTCCTCAGCTCTTCAAGGAGGCCTGGGAATCTCCTACCTGATACCCTGGACCAGGCATAGGCAAACTCAGCCCTCCAGATGTTTTGGGACTACAACTCCCATCATCCCTGACCACTGGTCCTGTTAGGTAGGGATGATGGGAGCTGTAGTCCCAAAACATCTGGAGGGCCAAGTTTGCCTATGCCTGCCCTGGACAGTTGTTGCAAGTCCCTGTGGACAATCATTGAATCACAGAGCAGAGTCATTTAGTCCAAACTTCTAAAATGCATGGATTTTTTTGTCCAACGTGGGGCTCAAAGGCTGAGATAGATGGCAGTTTCCCCATCGCGAATGCCCTGGGTGTGATGAAGCTGTCGTTGTCGGCCGAAACGCTGTCTACAAGGGGAAGATTCGGCAACAAATCTAGCGACACTCAAACCAGATCTTTACGGAGCAACCCCCCCCCACCGTCCCCCCCACCCTGCACCTTTGACGTGGGAGCTCTGGGGTTTGACACCTTTTCCTGTTTTCAGCAAAAGATTTTTTTGCTGCGGCAGGCCAAGGGGGGGTCTGTGAGAATTGCGTGCCTCGCGGCTCATCACACCCACGGCCTCTCAACCACTCGAAAGCTGTCTCCTCTGTCACCCAGGAGGGAGATTTCGGAGCCCAGGCTTCAGAAAAGATACCCTCCAACATCTGATGGGGAACAAATTACAGGGTCGTTTTCGGGCCCCTCGGAGCATGGCCAAGCGGGCAAGGCGAATGCCTCCTCTGCGGGGTTCAGCGTCGCCATGCCCAGCCAAATACTCAGAACTTATCCGTCGGGTTTGGCTACTTCTTCAGACTGGCCATGAAAGGAACCAAAGGTTCCCAACTTCAAAGTCAAGCTGTCTAGGTGATCCACACAAAACAACCCCTTAGAGGCTCGATAAATAACCCCCTGGGGCAGACAATGGAGCCGAACCCGTAGCTGGCGGTGTTAGAAATTAGCCAGGCGCCAGGCGCGTTTTGCTACTGCCACAGGTCCAATTGCGACCACATGCAGATTTCTGGGTGCCAGGTTGGCTACCACAGTTTATTTTATTTTTTAATGTTTAAATTTTTATTGGAATTTTATTTACAACACAACATAAACCCCCCACCCCCAATACACAAATCCACCCTCATTGAACATGAACATAACATACATGAGCATAACATACAACAATACAAACAACCAAATAAAAGACTTCCTTTATCCTGTATGTGGACTCCTCATTTACTTCTTATAAACCGTTTCCTTTAAGAATAATTATTAAGATTTTTCTAATTATAACTTAAATATCCACAAAGTCTCCTGCAGACATTAATCGAAACGAGTCCAGTTATGTATTTTAGGGCACTGTTTTGTGAAGGATTCTCTGCATTTTCCCCACCTCTGCCTTAAAAAACCTCTGCCTTGCTCCATAGTTAATACCATTTCCATTTCGCCTGTGTGTGCGTCTCCTTCTTGGGGCAGGTGAATTGTTGTAAGGGCAAGCAATGTAGTTGAGATCATGGAATCGTAGCGTTGGAAGGGACCCCAGCGCTCATCTAGTCCAACCCCCCCAGTGGCAAATCGACATTCTGTTGCGGCTACCGCAACCTAGATTCAAGGTACCATTTTGCAATTAGCTTATATACAGTGGTACCTTGGGTTAAGAATTTAATTCGTTCCGGAGGTCCGTTCTTAACCTGAAACTGTACTTAACCTGAAGCACCACTTTAGCTAATGGGGCCTCCTGCTGCTGCTCCTGTTGGAGCACGATTTCTGTTCTCATCCTGAAGCAAAGTTCTTAACCCGAGGTACTATTTCTGGGTTAGCGGAGTCTGTAACCTGAAGCGTCTGTAACCTGAAGCGTCTGTAACCGAGGTACCACTGTACTTGAGTTTCTATCACTGGGAGCCAGCCACGGTCTAGGCTGCAAAGTTATACAGGCCCCCACTCCTCTTTCAAGGCCATCTAGGTTGGTGGTCTTCACTGACGGGGGCTCCCGGCTCCCACTGACCTCCCCACACATACAGCCTATGCTCAAGGATGATGGGAATCGTAGTCCCTCAATGCCTGGAGGGTGTCAGGATTGAGGGAAGGCCGGGGTGCAGAGAGTGGGGGGGGGGAGAGAATGTAGCTTCCAGGCAGTTGTTCGCCTCCGTTTTAAGAAGAATTTAAAAAGTGGGCGGCGGATGTTGCAGCAGGGCTGAGCTATCCCGGCAGTGACTGGAGGAGGGGTTTTTCCACCTCCGCTGCCGCTCTCGGGGGAGATGCTGAGAGATAAGGGCCAGGAGGCCAGGGCCAAAAGTGCACATCTATGGGTGCTGGGGCTTTGCGCATTTACGGGAAGCCCTGAATATGGAGGGTGACCAGATGCAAAAGGGGGGGGGGGGAGGATGAATGCAGCGAAGGGGGAATTTGGAAAGGGTCGTTTGCCACACAGGGGTTAGAGAAAAGCTGAATCAGCTAGAATTCCCCCGAAAGAGACACTAAGCCCTGCGGTTCCCCTTGCATTTGTGACGGCCGTCCTGGGCATCAGCCCCAGAACCAGCAGACCGCAGAAGTAACAGCTTGGGTGGGGAGGCAGGGCTTGGTGGGGTGAAGGCAGGGCCTAGGAGAATTTTCAGCTAGGACGGAATCCCAGGTGTGGTGGGGCGGAGCCTAGTGGGATTCGGTAGGTTATGGAGGATCAAGTCAGAGGCGGAGCCAGATGGGCCAAGGGGCGGGGTGAAGAGTTTTAAAATTTGCACATTTTTCAGTCCAGCTTGGAATTGCGTTGGGTTTTCGGTTTTTTGTTCCAGTTGCCTACCAGAACCTGGGATTTACTGGAGTTGCATTGGATATCGTATTTTTCGCTCTATAAGACGCACCAGACCACAAGACGCACCTAGTTTTTGGAGGAGGAAAACAAGAAAAAAAATATTCTGAATCTCAGAAGCCAGAACAGCAAGAGGGATCGCTGCGCAGTGAAAGCAGCAGTCCCTCTTGCTGTTCTGGCTTCTGGGATAGCTGTGCAGCCTGCATTCGCTCCGTAAGACGCACACACATTTCCCCTTACTTTTTAGGAGGGAAAAAGTGAGTCTTATAGAGCAAAAAATATGGTATTTAGCAAATCCGGCTGCTGCCCAGCCGGCGCCTTAGGCCGCTAGTCCTCAAGAGGCGATGGCAAGCACACACACCTGAGCCAAATTTTAACGCAAGGAAGAAGCTTAGAAAAACCAAAGCTTTTGTTGTCAAATGTTCACATTTAGCATTCTGCTTTGCAAGTATGGGAAAGTTAATTAAGGCAGAAGCAAAGCGCCGAGCGTGGAAGCGATCTCAAGTCTCGGGAACCTCGGGTGCGAGTCGGATAGTCTCAAGATTTGAATCTCACACCAGCCAACGCATGACTTGGCTCGGGGGCAAAGCTGCCCTGTTCTCAGTCTCCGCCGCCCCATAAAGGGGACAGCCGCGCCAGCCTACCTCACAGGGCTGCAGCCAAGATTGACCTGATAAGTTCAGGGAGAGCTTTGAACTCTCCAAAGCATCTTATAATTAATCGTCTTTATGTCGTAACGGAGGGCACACACACAGCCAAACTATTGAACAACTTGAAAAACAATTCCAATCCTAAAGCAGCACAAAAGGATCTGAGAGTCCTGAGACAACAAAGCCTTGTGAGGCCATAAAATCCCTGGTTCTCACACCCTGGGTTGTTTGTAAGGCATACGCCCTGCTGCCCGTTGTATACTTGTTGTACATCCACACAACTTCAGACTTGAGGGATCTACTTCGTTTTCTGTTTCAAATCCACTAACTGAAGCCAAGCATGTATTCTTAGAACTGAAATAATTCTGCGCTTGTCTGGATGTGGAACTCACAGTCCTTCCACACACAAAAATCCTGGTTTCCCTGCCCAATCCACCCATATTTCTTGATTTGATTTGTTTCAGCAATATAATAGAGAGGGGGAGAGATTTTACGATTGTCCACACAGACTCTTCAGGGTATCAGATGGAAGATTCCCAGGCCTCATTGGAGTTGCTGAGGATTGAAAAGTAGGGCTTTTTCCTACCAGTGGGAGTCAGATCACACCGCTGCTTTTAAAGTGTATGGCTTCCTGCAAAGGATTCTGGGAACTGTGGTTTGTTAAGGATTCTGGGAATTGTAGCTCTGCGGTGGGGGAAACTACAGATCCCAGGATTCTTTGGTGGGGTGGAAGCCATGATTGCCGAAGTGTGTTTTCGATGTATGTTGGGGGTGTGACCTCAGGCATCCTAGCCAATCGGCACGTCACAGACGTCGTCGACATGACGTGATCCAAAGATCTGCACCAACTTCTCCTACGATGGGACACGAAGTAAGATGGCCAAAAAGCAAGAGTCTCCTTTTTAACTTAAAACAAAACACCACCTAACAGAACCGATGGGGTTCAACTTATTACGGAAGAGACGTGTTTGCCAAACGTTCACCAACTTGGGCAGGCAGCTCCGGGTGCTGGATGTTAGGGAATTGAGATGCAAACATAGTACAAGTTTGGGATTTTAAAGCGTTTTTACTGGTGAGGGTTGGCTTGGCTGCTTAGACATGCTCAAGAACCTGACCGGCTTAAGAAACTCAAGAGACTTCGCTTCTGGCTCAAGGGATGGGGGCTGAAAGCTAAAGGATTGTAGTATTCATGGCAAAGGCATTAAAAAAAGAAAATCAGGATGCTATCTTGCCAAAGAAGAACATTCCTTAAGTCGATCGGGACGGTTAGACGCTTGCATTACATTCCTGTCTTAAGTTTCATCCAAAGGAGCCTGGGGAATGCCTATAGCCTTCCCTCCAAACAGCCCTGAAGGTAGGTGAGCCTGAGAGATACTGTTCAGCCCAAGGTCACCCAACACCGATACCTTTTATGGATTTGCAGCCAAGTTTCTGTGCTTTGCTAGGGACGCGGGTGGTGCTGTGGGTTAAACCACAGAGCCTAGGGCTTGCCGATCAGAAGGTCGGCGGTTCTAATCCCCGCAACGGGGTGAGCTCCTGTTGCTCGGTCCCTGCTCCTGCCAACCTAGCAGTTCGAAAGCACGTCAAAGTGCAAGTAGATAAATAGGTACCGCTCCAGCGGGAAGGTAAACGGCGTTTCTGTGCGCTGCTCTGGTTCGCCAGAAGCGGCTTAGTCATGCTGGCCACATGACCCGGAAGCTGTCTGCGGACAAATGCTGGCTCCCTCGGCCAATAAAGCGAGATGAGCGCCGCAACCCCAGAGTCGGTCACGAATGGACCTAATGGTCAGGGGTCCCTTTACCTTTACCTTCTGTGCTTCGAGTCTGACACTCTAGCCCAGGGGTAGGCAACCTAAGGCCCGTGGGCCAGATGCGGCCCAATCGCCTTTTCAATCCAGCCTGCAGATGGTCTGGGAATCAGCATGTTTTTACATGAGTAGAATGTGTGCTTTTATTTAAAATGCATCTCTGGGTTATTTGTGGGGCATAGGAATTCGTTCAATTTTTTTTTCCAAAATATAGTCCGGCTCACCACATGGTCTGAGGGCCGGTGGACCGGCCCACGGCTGAAAAAGGTTCCTGATCCCTGCTTTAGCCCACAGCTGGGGGGCCTAGCAGCCCTCTGGAGTCCCCACTCAGCCCCAACTCCTGGCCCTGCTGGCTGGGGTTGGGGGAGCTGGCAGTCTGGGCACAGGTTCCCCGTCTGTGGGCTACCCTGACTTGCAGTGGGTCTCCAGTACAGTGGTACCTCAGGTTAAGTACTTAATTCGTTCCGGAGGTCCGTACTTAACCTGAAACTGTTCTTAACCTGAAGCACAACTTTAGCTAATGGGGCCTCCTGCTGCTGCCGTGCCGCCCTTGTGTAATTTCTGTTCTTAACCTGAAGCACTATTTCTGGGTTAGCGGGGTCTGTAACCTGAAGCGTATGTAACCTGAGGTACCACTGTACAGTCATACCTTGGAAGTTGAGCAGCCTCGTTCTCAGACGTTTTGGCTCCTGAATGATCAAAAGCTGGAACTGACCCCGGGACCTTCTGCAGCCAAATGGGGAGCTTTGTGTCAGATGGCACACTGCCCCTCTTCCAAATGTCTCCCTCCCAAACCAAGGACCTAAGAACACCTTTGATTGCTGCCCCCAAGGGATCCCAGTGACATCTCAGGGAGCGTCTTAGAAACACCTGTGTTGCGAGAAGCCGTGGTGAAGCGCCAGGGGAAAGACTGGCCAGTGAAAGGCAACTCGGTAGCTCCTGCAATCCCCAAATATTAGCTGTGCGAGTTATTAGCTGTATGTGTCTATTACTCATTTCCAAATTTGTGTGTTGCAAAATTGCCTCCAGAAGCGACGCCTATGCATTGAGGAGGAGCGCAGGAAGCCGCCATCTGTGGTGTCAGCCTAGCGCAGGATTCCCTACACTGACTGGCAGCAGCTCTCTAGGATTTCAGTCAGAGAGTGTCTCGCAGCCCTACCGGGAGACGCAACTGGGGCTTGAACCTTCTGCCTGAAAAGATCTACCACTGAGCTACAGGAAGGGGAGGGGCCCTGTTGTGTCTCTGCATTAGTTTGCTGTTCCACCTTCTCCCTTCTGATCCTGCAATGCCTCAATGCCAGAGCCTGGCCTGCCTCTTAGAGGAGGCTGCCTGCTGCTGCTCTGCATGAGTTGCTGTTCTGCATCGCCCTCTTCCTCCCTGGTGCACCCGGCTGCCACAGACTCTGCCCAGCTGAGTCAGGCCAAAGCCCCATGCGGCCCAGGATGCCACAGTGCCCAACCAGATGGCCCTCTGGGAAACCCGCAAGCAGAGGGAACGAGATGGGAACAACCCTTTTCTGCCAGAGAGAGTTGCCGCCAAACAGGGGAACCAGCGCTGGGACTGATGAAACAAGAGTCAGAGTGGCATCAAGGCAGGAAGCTTAAGAAGCAGAGATGCAGGACCTGCGGGCCTTAGGTGTTGCTGGACTACAACTCCCATCATCCCTGGTCATTGGTGCGAGCTGGACTACAACTCCCATCATCCCTGGTCATTGGTGCGAGCTGGACTACAACTCCCATCATCCCTGGTCATTGGTGCGAGCTAATGGGAGTTGAGTCCGGCAATGTAAAAAGAGCCTGCTGGATCCAGCCCATCTAGCACACTTGGAGGAGTATAGCACAGGTAGCTCTCTCCTGGCTTGAACCACACCCCATCCCAAAAGCAGGGAGGGGGAAGGAAGACTCCAGCCAAATTAAGACCTATCGAAGCCCCTAAGCACTTAAAATATTTTGGTGCCCCCCATATATATCCAATTCAAACTATAAACAATAATAAACCATAGAACAAAATTTAATTTTTTGAAACGAAACGAAACAAAACCTACAGTAAGATGGAAAATAATGCTTGTTTTGAATACAGTGGTACCTCAGGTTACATACGCTTCAGGTTACAGACTCCGCTAACCCAGAAATAGTGCTTCAGGTTAAGAACTTTGCTCCAGGATAAGAACAGAAATCGTGCTACGGCGCGGCAGCAGCAGGAGGCCCCATTAGCTAAAGTGGTGCTTCTGGTTAAGAACGGACCTCCAGAACAAATTAAGTACTTAACGTGAGGAACCACTGTACTTCCAACTTTATTTACACTTGGAAAACCTTCCTCCTTTTTCTAATTGAAAAGTCTTGGATCAGATCCTTACGTAGCCCGCCTGCTTCAATACTTAGGAGAGATAAGGCACCCAAGCCCGCTTTGCCGCAAAGTTGTTCTGTTGCGATTTTTTCCATGTACTTCAACTGAGAAAACGAACGCTCAGGTGAGCAGTTTGTGACCATTAATTTGGTTAAAATGGAAAAATTTTGTGGTGCCTCCCTTCCCTTGATCCTTAGAAGCACAGGCTTAGAATCACAGAACTGGAGAGTTGGAAGGGACCCCATGTTTCATCCAGCCCAACCCCACTGCAGTGCAGGAATCTTCAGCTCTAAAGCATCCACGACAGAGGGCCACCCAACCTCTGCTTAAAAGGTCCAAGGAAGGAGGGTCCACAACCATCAAGTTTATTTTGCTTAATGGTTAATCCAGCCCTGCTTGAGCACAGGAAAAAATAAAAATAAAATTGAAAGAGGCATGGTTGTCAGGCTAACTCAACCATTTCCCAGTGGGGCATCTAGAGAACAGAAGGACCGATGAGTTGGGTCACTGGCCTGATTCGGATAACCAGGCTCCTCTTATCAGAAATTCCCAACTCGGGTGTGGCGCTGGGCTCCCGCCGTGGGCGTCGGGATACTCTCATCTGCCTAAGTCAAGGAAGCGGACTGCAGGGCAGGGAAGCCAAGGGTGGCAACACCTGAGCACTGACAGGCAGCCTCAGGAACTGGCTGTACTTTTTCCTGCCCAACGCCCATTAATCCCTCTGTTGCAAGCCGGCCCCAAAGGACGGAAGGAGGGGGGGCGGCCTTTGCGCCAGCTCCTGAGCGGTGCCAGGCAGGCGATGGGTGGGAAGGGGACGTGCCCAAACAGGTCCTGGGAACGGCCCCCGGTACACGCAGAGCCTCTCCCCTGGGTCAGGAGGACCCTGGCAAGGAAAGGAACCCGCCTGCCAGAGAGCTGGGAGCAAGCAGGAGAGAGCAAGGCTTTCGTACCATAAAACACACACACAACACAACGCAAAACCACACAGCCGCCCTGATGTGACTTTGCTGCTAGCGAGTTCCCAGGGGAAGGGAGTGGCTCAGATGGGTGGGAGGATTCCCAGCCCCTAAACAACGTGGTCTCTTTAAGAAAGGGGGGGGGGGGGAGAGAGACTGAAATAGTCATACGCTTCAGGAACATATTTTAAAAAATGTCCAGCAGCGCAGTTGTTGCAGCTTGCAGGAAAAGGAGCGTTGGCTTAGACTTGGACAGGGCCAAGAAAGAGAGAAAGAGAGAGCGTGTTTAGTTTGGCTAGTGGGTGGTGAATCAGGTCCGAAACAGATCAGGCGCTGAAAGTAGAAGAAAGCAAGCTTCTGTGTTGCAAGGCCACGGCGCATGAGGCTAGTCCTCAGCGTCTCAAGAACGCCAATGGCCTATCTTGTCCAGCCTCCTGTTTCCTCAAGTGGCCAACCAGTGGGGAGCCAGCAAGCAGGACCTGAGCCAGAGCTGTCAACGTTTCCCTTTTCTTGCGAGGAATCCTATTCGGAATAAGGGAATGTCCCTTAAAAAAGGGGAAATGTTGACAGCTATAACCTGAGCATAGGAGTGGCCGTCTCCTCTTGTGGTTTCCAGGTCAGTACAGTGGTACCTCGGGTTACAGACGCTTCAGGTTACAGACGCTTCAGGTTACAGACTCCGCTAACCCAGAAATATTACCTCGGGTTAAGAACTTTGCTTCAGGATGAGAACAGAAATCGTGCAGTGGCAGCGGGAGCCCCCATTAGCTAAAGTGGTGCTTCAGGTTAAGAACAGTTTCAGGTTAAGAATGGACCTCCAGAACGAATTAAGTACTTAACCCGAGGTACCACTGTACTCAGAAGCATTGCTGCGTCCTACTGTGGCAGCAGAGCACAACCACCATGGCTAATAGCCACGGGTAGCGTTCACATCCAGGAATTTGTCCAAACCTCTTTTAAAGCCATCCAAGATGGTGGCCATCACTGCCTCCTGTCTCAGGGAGTTCCACAGTTCAACCACGCCACACACTGCTGCCTCTAGCTGTGGAGGCGGAGCACAGCTAGTAGCCAATTGAGAGCCTTTATCCTCCATGAATTTGGGAGAACAAGAGAGAGAGAATAGGCTTCTGTTTCTCTCTCCTTCCACCTTCCCACTCTAACCCTCCTCCTGACTCCAATTCCTCACTTCCAGGATCTGTAGGACCCCACCTCTCACAGCCTGAGAAGAGGGAAGCTGTGACCCGCTAGATTTTTCTGAATTTCATCTCTCATCCCTCCTGACCATTGGCCAGGCTGACTGGGGTTGACAGGAGCTGTGGCCCAACAACATTTGAACATTCCCCCAGCTTCCCCAACCTTGCTTTAAAAAGGTAAAGGAACCCCTGACCATTAGGTCCGGTCGTGGCCGACTCTGGGGTTGCGGCGCTCGTCTCGCTTTACTGGCCGAGGGAGCTGGCGTACAGCTTCCGGGTCATGTGGCCAGCAGGACTAAGCCGCTTCTAGCGAACCAGAGCAGCACACGGAAACACTGTTTACCTTCCCGCTGGAGCGGTACCTATTTATCTACTTGCACTTTGACGTGCTTTCGAACTGCTAGGTGGGCAGGAGCAGGGGATTTGAACCACCGACCTTCTGATCAGCAAGTCCTAGGCTCTGTGGTTTAACCCACAGCGCTACCCACGTCCTTCAACCTTGCTTTACAGCTCTGTAAATGCCTTTAACACTGATTGGCTAGGCCATGTGATCCCTGATTGCCTGGGCCATGTGCCCAAGTCTGGGGTGGAGGACCTGTAGCTGTCTAGATTCCCCCAAACTTCATCCCCCCCTGACTATTGGTCCTGCTGGCTGGGGATGGATGGCAGCTGTGGTCCAACAAGGTCTGAAAGCATCCTGAATAAGGACGACAATTCTGTCTTTAGGAGACAGTCTCTGGGTTTTTGTTTTTATCAGAATAAAAAAAATAAAACCCCACGCTGACTATTTGGATTGTCTATTTTTAAAAGAAAGTCAGATAAAAGTTCCTTTCATTGCCATCGCTGCATTTGCTGATGCTTTGAAGTGCGACTTTCCGAGACAACGGAAGCCAATGGTGCTTCTGTTTCGGTCTCCAACTGAGACAGAGACCATTATTATTATTTTCTTTCCAGTCGCAACCTCAAAACACGCCAGCTGGCAAAATGCAAGCGTAGCTTTTACCCCCCCCCCCACAGGAGGCAGTGCGGTGTAGTGGCTAGAGGGTTGGACCAAGTCTGGCGGGGTTTAGGTTGAACACCTCCCCACCTGCCCACTTGGCCACAAATCTCATTAGGTGACCTTGGTCTGTTATCTCTGAAGCTCACCAACCTCGCAAGGTTGTTGTGAAGATGAAAATGTGTGGTGGGGGAGGACTATGTAAGCCACTTTGACCTGTTTGGAGGAAAGACTCTTCCCAAGGAGATGGAAGCGCGCAGAGACAGCACATGTTGCCAAATTCCAAAAACCCAGTAAGCCGAAAGTCCCAGTAGCTAAGGTGCACTGAATTTTGCCCATGCGAAGTTCAGTTCTTAAACGGTGAAAGAAACAAAATGGTCATCTGTCGAAGGAGCCCATGTCAGTGGGTCCTGGGCGCACCAGGGAGAAAGAGGGAGGCTGAGGACAGTAAGGGGCAGGCAAGGGTTAAGGTTAGGTCATAATACTCTTTAGGGCTGGTTGGTATCTGGTTTTCAACTTTGTGATCTATCACCAGCTAAACATCGCAATGGGACGCGGGTGGCGCTGTGGGTTAAACCACAGAGCCTAGGACTTGCTGATCAGAAGGTTGGCGGTTCGAATCTCTGCCACGGGTGAGCACCCGTTGCTCGGTCCCTGCTCCTGCCAACCTAGCAGTTCGAAAGCGCGTCAAAGTGCAAGTAGATAAATAGGTACCTCTCCGGTGGGAAGGTGAACAGTGTTTCCGTGCACTGCTCTGGCTCACCAGAAGCGGCTTAGTCATGCTGACCACATGACCCGGAAGCTGTACACTGGCTCCCTCGGCCAATAAAGCGAGATGAACGCCGCAACCCCAGAGTCGGTCACGACTGGACCTAATGGTCAGGGGTCCCTTTACCTTTACTAAACATCACAATATTCTGATATATCACAATGCCTGAAATAAGGACGGAGCTAGGCTTTGTGGTTTTTCCCACATTGTGGTTTTTCCAAAGCAAATGCACACGTCATGATTCACAATATATTGCAAGGTCAAAAACTATGATACTGATATCACAATATGGACTTCAAACTGGTTTTGAAGGATACAGTGGTACCTTGGTTGTTGAATGGCTTGGCTCCCGAACAAATCAGCTCCCGAATGCCGCAAACCCAGAAGTGAGTGTTCTGGTTTGCGAACATTTTTCAGAAGCCGAATGTCCGACGCGGCTTCCGATTGAGTGCAGGAAGCTCCTGCAGCCAATCAGAAGCTGCGCCTTGGTTTTCTAACGGTTTCGGGAGTCAAACGGACTCCCGGAACGGATGAAGTTCCAACCACCAAGGTATCACTGTATATCGATACATCGCCTGGTCCTAATGGGAGAGCTTGCAGAACCACGAACTCATGCAGAGACACAACAGGCCTCCCTCTTCTTCCTCCTTTGGGAGAAGTGCCATAGCTCAGAGCCTGCCTAGCTTTCAGAGAGAAGGTCCCAGGTACAGCTCCCAATTGTGTCTCCAGGTAGGGCTGCGAGAGATTCCCTGCCTGAGCTGCTACCAGTCAGTGCAGGGAATCCTACGCTAGATGGACTCACTCTATTGCAGCTTCCTGTATTCCTCCTCAATGCATGGGTGTCACTTCTTGAAGCAATTTTGCAACACACGAGTTTGGAAGGCCCACATAAGCTAATATTTGGGGACTAGAAGACCCATGGAGTTTCCTATCCCTGTCCAAACTTTCCCGGATGTTTCACCCCAGCTTCTCACACGGCGAACGACTCAGGTGTTTCCCTATTGCTACCTATGACAGCACCAAGATCTCATCAGGGGCACCAATCCATTGCAAATGGGTTCCTGGGTCTTTGGCAGGAATTTGGAAGAGGGGGAGCATGCCGTCTTACACAAGTCCATGTAGAGTAGGCCTATCCAAAGGCTCTGAGCTTGCTCCCACTGGAGGTAAGCAATAGCCACTAACTTTTGATGGCATTAAAAGGGGCATCAGGCAAATCCAGGGAGGCAAAGGCCACTGATGGCTGCAAGCCACAATGGCTGTGTTTCCTCTCCTCTGTTGGAGGCAGTGATGTACATCTGAATACCAGTTGCTCAGGTTTAGTGTTAGAAACTCGGGTATATAAGTTGGTGCCAAATGGCACCTTGAATCTAGGTCGCCACAACAGAATGCCCACTCGCAAAGTGGGTTGGGCTAGATGACCCACGGAGCCCCTCTTCCAACGCTACGACTCGGTGATCTCAATTACATCGCTTGGCTGTAGCTTGCTCTTACAGCAATTCGCTTGTCCCAATAAGCAAGGAGAAAGGAACAGGTGGAAATGGAAATGGTACTCAATATGGAGGTAAGGCAGAGGTTTTTAAACGGCGGTCGCCAAACCTGGTACCCAGAAACCTCCACGCAGAATCCGAGAATTGTAAGGGACCGTCTCATCCAACCCTCTGCAATGCTGGAATATGCAGCTGTCCCAGACAGGGATCAAACCTGCAACGGTGGCCACTGTTGTAGATGGCTTTAAAGGAGGACTGGACAAACTGGATAATTTTGTTGCTAGCTGCAGGTAAGGACAGGTGCACAGCTGCCCCGTCAGCAATCACAGTACTGAGCTTGACGGACCGAGGACCTGATTCTGTACAGGGCAGCTTCCTACACCCTGACAAAGCCTCTTTTGAGAAAATAAAAACCGACATCCTTTTGCAGCGTGGGTCGGGCGGCACAGCAGCGGAGGAAAGTGGTTATGTCTCTTCCTTCCCCCAAGCTTTGCTACATTGCACACTTCCAGGTGCGCAGGGTGGTAAAAACAGGATTGGTCCCCTGAGCACTACGAATGGGCTCCCAGCCTGCAAACCGCAGCACTGAGAGATGGGCAGCAGAATTTGTAGCTACCTGCCTGCATATTAAGCCCCTTCCCAACCACCTTTCCTGGGACAACAAGACCCAACTTCAACCTAGGATGGGTTTCGCATCATTTCCCAGCGACATCTCTGATGATTTGTAAAAAAACATCTTTGCACAGATGCGGAAATCAGCACTGACTGCCCGTTTAAGGCCCGATTTCAACTGCGACTGGAAAATTTCAGCTTCCGGGCCCGATTCAAGGTGCTAATAAATGCCAGCACCCAAAGACCTAGGTGACTTAGGCTCCAAATATCTGAGAGGCCTTGTCCTTCCCCACAGACCCTCCTTGGGGGGCACCTTGGTAATTCCACCTCCCTCAGATGTTTGCGGCGGCAGTGGCAAACGAGAGGGCCTTTTCCGTGGCAGCCCCTCAGTTGTGGGAGTTACGCCTGGCTTCTCCACTGCACAGCTTTCTGGGGATGCTGAAGGCACACATCTTTAGTTGAGATTCCTGCATTGCGGGGGGTTGGACTAGATGTCCCTTGGGGTTGCTTCCAATCCACAATTCTATGATTCGACTCTGGCCTACAACATCTCAGGTGTGTGCTTTCAGGGCCCACCCTGTTCCTGAGACTATAATCGGTTTAAACTATTTTTAATACCAGATTTGAAATGGTCGCAACATCCCCTGGGACCTGGCTGGCTGGCTGCTTTCTGGTGGTGGTTGGTAATAAATTTAATATAATGATTATAATAATAATACAAAAATTCTGAACTTGGACTCATCCACCCTAATAGCAATCTGGTTGCCCTTCGTAAGTTTTTGAGATAACTTTTTTGGTGGGCAAGGAGGGTTTGGGAGTGGGAAACTGGAGATGAACAGGACGAATTGAAACAGAAACATGGGAATTGTGCAAAATGGGTTTATGTTGAAGTAGCTTTGCTGATAGAATCTACGTATATTAAAAAATAATAATCTGCCAACTTGCCATTTAATAAAGAAAGAAGGAAACTGAACTAGAAAAAGCGGAGTTCCCCTCGCAAAACCTGACGATGGCGCCGGAAAAGCTTTTCACAGATCTCTGCAGTTTCTCCCCCGCAAACACACACACACACACACAGAGGACTAGAATCATGACTGAGGTGTCAAACTAAATCCAGAGGATTTCAAGGAAGCAAGCAAGCAAGCAAAACCTGTGCCACAACACCGGAGATATGAAAGTCCTGCCACAGCTCATTCTCCCTCCCCTCCCACCAACACCTCTCCAAGGGTGAATCAGTTTGTGCCAAATTTCAATTATGGAAGGAGACGGTGGATTCCAGTTACCGAAGGAATCCTCCGACAGCAGGAGATAGAGGAAGGGAAAGCACCCCACAGAAAGAGTGCAACACACACACACACACCCCACTCGATCTGGGGTGGGGGTGGGGAGAATTCCAAGGGGATGCGGCAATTGACACACTTTGGAAAACTACCCAGGCGGAAATCATATATTACAAAATGGGGAGGGAATGAAAACCACAGGGACCCAAAAGCATGCGGTGGGAACGTGTGGGGCTCGGTTGTGGATACGACGGGGCGGTTAAAGGATGCCAAAAACAGCCATTTGCCTAGGTTATGTTTGATATTGAAATACACACACACACACACACACACACACAAACACACATAATTTCATCATCTTCGGAACGTAAAAACAGAGCCAGTTTAAATGTTCCCCCTCCAAACTGCCAGGCCCCAGAGCTGGGGGGCAGAAACCCCTTGCCAAGCTGCCCCAAGAGAGTAGCAAGGGGCAGGGAGAGGGTCCCCCTTTGCCGTCACCCGAACCCAGCACCTATAGCTTCTGGAAAGGGCTAGAATTGCAGCCTCCGACACTTTTGCAGGGCCCTTTGACCAGCTCTGCTTGGTTCTGGAACCTCTCCGCAGAACCCTGCCAGACGGGCACACATTTCTGGCGGAGGGGCCGCCGGCGAACCCTCAAAAGCTGATCTCAGGAGGGCTGGCACCTGGAGCGCCCGTTCTCCAAGCCCCCGTTTGCCCAAACACATCCCTCAGCCACCCCTGGCAATTCATCCTCGCCACTTACCTCTCTCCCCCTCTCTCTCGAAGGAGCAAACAGTTCTGAGCCAGCCAGGCAGGCAGGATCCCACCTCAAACAGGAGGCAACGCCCACACCCCAGGTTGTGAGCACCCCACCCTCAAACCTTCTTAACCCTTTGCCACGCTCCCCAGCCTCGAACGGAGAGCCCGGCAGGGGGGTTCACCCTGCTTTCTCCCTGCTCCCCGGAAAGGCACCCACCTGGAAAAAACACACACACACACCAACCACCACCAGCCAGCCAAGTGCGGCGAAGGCTACAAGTCAGGAAATAGTCCCGGGTTCGAATCTCGCCATGCGCATCCCTCGGCGTTTCCCACTCGCCCTATGGGGGGGGGGAATAACGCCACGTGCCAGGGTCGTTGGGACGCAAGGCAAGAGATGTGGGGCCCACTCGGAACCCTCTGAAAATGTGCAATGGCGGCTCGTGACATTTATTGGGAAATCGCGCCGGTTTGGAGGCCTCGCCTCTAAACCCACTCACCCACCCAGGTGCGGGAGAAGCAGTTGTGGTGAGCACAGAAGCTACCTGAGGCTGATCAGCAAGCAGATAATTTAAGAGAAGCTTGTAAGAAAAGCGAGGCGGGGAGTCCTTTGGCATTCACATGCGCACACAAGCTCCTCGCAGACTCTGGGCTCCATCCGTATGAACACAAAGCAGGGTTGCCAACTGTCCTGGGAGGCATGGCTTGGGCAGCTCCTGTGCTTCAATCTGTGGAAATCAGCGTGTGAGAGACAAACCGCGTGGCGTCCTACGGTGCATGGATCAAAGCACACATGCCTGACTACAGATCATCCCGTTCCCAAAAAAAGGCACAGCTGCGGAGGCCGTTTCGGACGTTGGCCAGCCTAGGCCGCGGAGCCTTCCGAAAGGCATATGAAAGGAAAAGCCGCCCTCCTCCTCCGCCTTTCCTTCTGGCATGCGCTGAGCAGCTGGCACCTGGAGGTAGACTGCCCCTGAAGTGGGAGGTTCCATTAGTGGCGAGCCAACTCCAGAGCCAACTGCAGAAGCGGCGAGACATACAACTCACAAACAGACACCTGCATACAAAAGTCAGTGGAGGCCTCTTAGCTCTGGGGTGGGGAGCCCCGGGCTCAGGGGTTGAATGTGGCCCTTGAGATATCGCTATCTGGCCCTCAGGACTCTCCCCCCCCCCGCTGGCCCTTGGCTTCACACACTGCTTGAGTGTTTCTGCCTGGCTAGAATGTGCCTTTCAGCTCTGATCATAGAATTGGAAGGGGTCCTCAGGGTCATCTAGACCAACCCCCTGAAATGCAGGAATGTCAACTAAAGCATGCCTTATTTATGGTACTCGCCTGGAGAGAGAGAGAGAGAGAGAGAGAGAGAGAGAGAGAGAGAGAGAGAGAGAGAGGAGCAAGTGTAGAAATTAGCCCCATGCTCAAAGGCAAAATTTATATTTGCTGCCCCGCCCACTTTTGCCTCTGGCCCCGCCCACCGCTAGCACACACGGCCCTTGGCAGGCTGTCCAGAACAGAATGCGGCCCTCCGCTCCCCCCCACCCAACTTTGCAGAGTGACAAAAATAAAAGTTGCCATTTGCGTGACAGCCTCAAAGTAGAACCACCTGACCTTGAAGCCCTCCAGCTCTTCCCTATTGGGGCTGATGCAATGGTTAAGATGGATAAGGACGGGAAAGACCTGGGTTCGAATCCGTACTCGGCCATGACGCTCACTGGGGTCACCATGACCCAGTTACCATCTCCAGCCTAACCCACCTTGAAGGGTTAGTGTGGAGGGAGGGGGGGAACTCTGTACGTTGCTTTGAGCTCCTTGGAGGAGAAGGAAGGAGGATTAAATGTTATGAATATACAAGTAAAATCATTTTCTGTTGGTTTTTTTTGGGGGGGGGGTGTCCTGTTCAGATTTTGCTATGTGTGACTCCCTGCTTCAAGGCTGCAACTCTCTGCCAGGATCTCGAGGAGTTAACATCTTAGAAGCGGGCGGGCCTCGTCTCCAGGACACATGCGTGTTAAGACACACACAAGAACACCACCGCACAGCCAGTCACAACGCACAATGCCTGGGCTCGTTCTGGCAGCAGACAATTGCGGTTTCGGTTTGTTTCAAACCCTCAAGGAGGTAGCGGCAAAGACCCTCTTGGCTTTTTGAACAGGGTAGGACGGATAAATCTACGCAGCGGAGGCGCCTAGCAGGAGGACTCTGGTTCCTATCAGCCCCCAAGGATGCTGGGAGTTGTAGTTCGAGAATGTTCTCGGACTCCAGCTCCCATGAGCCCCCTAGCCAATATGGCCAATGGCCGGGGATGCTGGGAATTGTAGTTTGACCAATGTTCTTAGACTCCCATAAGCCCCCAGCCAGTCTGGCCAATAGTCAAGGACGATGGGATTTGTAGTCTAGCAAAACATCTGGTCAACAGCATACAGAAAGGGGAAGAGAGCCTTCAGCCACATGTTGCTGGCTGGGCATGCAGATGTTCTGAACAAGAAACTCAGGCAACAAGGATTTTACAACGTTGACACTATTTCCACCTTTGAAACACCAGGGTAGGCGAGGGGGGGGAAGGCAAGCGAGCAAGGATGACCCCTCCACACAGACACTTTTATCACGCACCAACCACACAGAGGCTAGCAAATGGGCGCTTTGCGGTGTGGAAAGTGCACTCTGCACATGCTCCAGAGTCCCCCCTCCTTCCACAAAGGTCGAGCCAAACCTTTGGAGAGAAGAAGAGGGAGGGAATCTCTCAATTATCCTGCGTCAAATCACAACCCTGGTGACCCTTTTTCTCTCCCTAATCTCCCTCGGGTGAGGAAAAATGGACTGCAAGGGGGGGGGAGCAAGAAAGAAGCAAGAACGAGAGGCGCTGCCTTTGAATATGGAGGTTCTGCTTAGAATTCCCCTCTGGAACTCCCTGCCACAAGGTGCAGAGATCGCCACCCACTTGGTGGCCAAATCCCGGGAGACGGACGGCTGCCAGCCACGGTGGCAACGCTCTCCCTCCGCTGCCAGGAGCGGCGACGTACCTCTGAATACCAGCCGCCGGGGTGGGGTGGGGGGTGGGAGAGACATAATTACGACACCTGCCCCAAGCGACCCAGAAAGGGTGTCCACCGCCAGCCTCGCTCCTCGCCCTACTTCCTTGCCTCCTGCCCCAATTCTCTGAGCCGCGTTGTGTCACCTGGCGGGGCTGAGCCAAGCCGGCGTGCCCCAACCTGCCCTGCCGAGCGGCCTGGCAAGGTGGGCGCTGCCCCTGCTGAGCCAAGCCGCGCCCCCACCCATGTCCCTCCCCGAAAGTGTTGGCTTGACTCAGCCTGCAGGGTAGCAATGGCGCCAGCAGAAAGGGCTTCTTCCCTCGCTGTGCCCTGAACAGATGGGGCAGGGCGGGCGCAGAACTGTGCCAGGGGAGATGGCAAGGAGAGGCAGGCCTGGCACCAGATATAGGACAGGGCTGCCTTATAAACAGGCAGACCACCGGTCCATAGAGCTCAGTGTTGCCTGCACGGACTGGCAGCAACTGTCTAAGATTTCGGGCAGGGGATGCCCTCAGCCCTACCTGGAGATGCCGGAATTTGAACTCAGGACCTCCTGCATGCAAGGCCACTGAGCTCTGGTTTCCCAGCAGGGCTCTTCCTGTGTCCTTATGTTCTTTCCAGCAACTCCCTCTGCCAAATTAGAAGTTCCTAGTCCTCATGGTTTTGCATAAAGGGATGATTTAAACTGGAACCTAGGAAGTTTGGACCATTAGTCAAAAGAACATAGGTGGTTGCCTTCTACTGAGTCAGGATCTGGTCCATCGACCTCAGGACTGTCATCAGTGACTGATAGCGACTCTCCAGGGGTAGTGGCAAGGGACATGTTCTGGAGAGGACGCTCCCTTGTCTGGTTTCGTCAAATCAAAATTTTGTTGGAAGACGTAAATAAAATAAAATAAAATCTCCCTTCCCTTGTCCTGGCAAGTACTAGGTGGGTAATTTCGTAAAGGTGCTCATGTTGAGAGCTTCCTGGGAGAAATGCCCTGACAGGCAGGATGTGGCATTTGAACTCTGAACATGCTCAGAAACACATCACTGGCATTGGAAGTGGGCTCCGATTAGGCCCCTCAAAGGAGGTGCTCTGGTCCTAGCCTTCTGCAGGTCTGGTTTGCGGAAGGTTGCAAGAAACTAAGAAGAGCCCCGCAGGATCAGGCCACGGGCCTGTCTAGTCCCAGCACCCTGTTCTCACAGAGGTCGAACAGGACCTTGAGCTCAATAGCAACGCTCCTCCCTTGCAACTGAGAATGAGGTAGACTGCTCCTGAAACAGGAGGCTCTAGACGGCTCTTCACCCATCAAAGTAATCTGAGCTGGTTTCTGCCCCTATCAGAACGTTAGGCGAGGCTTCTAGATCAGTATCCTGTTCTCACAATTGCCAACCAGATGCTCTTGAGTTCTGGTCTGTCACCAGATGCAGGTTGTGAGTGTGTGATATGGAAAAAGCAGCGGCTTTGTGTGTTTTCATTTCTATTCCACCTTTCCTCCTAGGAGCTTATTCCCACTCTTGTTTTATCTTCACAACAACCCTATGAGGTAGGTCAAGAGGCAGGAGTCAGCCCAAAGTCCCTCAACTGGGTAAGTGAGGATTTGAATCTGGGTCTCCCTTGTCCCAGTCCAACACTGTGTGTGTGTGTGTGTGTGTGTGTAAAACAACACACCCGTGACCAACTAAATCAGCTGCCTATGGGTAACTTTGCCCCGGACTCTGCCAACCCTCGAATCTGTTTTTTAAAAAACAGACAAACCAGAACCATAGCTGTCAAGCGTCCCTTATTTGGCGGGACAGTCCCTTATCCCAGCGCCATGTCCCGCTGCTGTCCCTTATTGATGATGTCCCTTAAATAAGCTATTGAAGGTAATGGAGCCCTTTCTATGTCCAGATGTGCTTTGTCAACAACAAATTGTTGCTGTTTTTTGGGTCGAATATATGTTATATGGTGATTTATGGACCTAATAGGTATCTAAAGCCGCTTGCACGCAACAAAATATGTATTTTATCAAAGTAATTGTTGATCCCTTATTTTCGAGGCTGCCGGTCCCTTATTTTCAAATCTGTAAGTTGACAGCTATGACCAGAACTCAGTCCGATAGAAAGCAAACTAACAAAGTTACACCCGCCGTCTGCACTACGCATTTAAAGCAGTTCCATACCACTTTAAATAGCCGTGGCTTCCCCTGGGAAACTGTAGTTTGCTATGAGTGCTGAGAGTTCTTAGGAGACCACCCATTCCCCTCACACAGCCACAGTTCCCAGAGTCCCCTAGGAAGAGGGACTGACTGTTCAAACCACTCTGGGAACTGTAGGACCTAACAGGCCTCAGCACCCTTTCGCAAACTACAGTTCCCAGGATTCCTTGGGCAAAGCCATGACCCTGCTTTAAATGTTCAGTGCAGACGGGCCCTTAGTCTCTAAGTCTGCGGGTGGGAGCGAGGAGGGAAGTCCCTTAATCTGCTCACCACCAAACAGGTGCCTCGGCCCGGACACCTGGGTTCCCCAGGCAGGCTTCCGATTCTTCTTTCGCCCACAGCTGCAGCGTGGGGAGCCAGACCGCTTCCCTCCCACCCCTCAACCCCGGTGAGGGGAAAAATGAACAAGCCAGCTGGACAAGAAGAGCCCACCCAGGTGGGGGAAGAAAACAGAGAACGAAAGAGAGAGCGAGGGAACGAGGAAATAAGATTGTCCGTTTACTACCCACTTAAGAAGGGCAGCTGATATGAAAGAGGAACTGCTGCGTGGCGGCTTGCAAAAGGGGGGTGGGATTGCTAACAGGGCTAGGATAGGCTGGAAGGGCATCGGACGACATGCGCCTCAGAAAATGAAAAACACGCTCCGTTGTGCAAGAGGCACGGGGTGGGCACAACTGCCTCCGGGCAGGATCCCAGGCACCAACACACACTGGGCCCATTTCACAGAATCATAGAACTGTCGAGTTGGAAGGGACACCAAGGGTCATCTAGCCCAACCCCCTTTTTGGCCCAACGCAGGACTGGAACCCACAGCCCTGAGATGAAGAATCTCATGCTCTACCAAGCTGAGGTATCCCAGGGATAGCGTTCATTTCCTGCCTTTTCCTCCAAGGAGGTGGCGTACGTGGCTCTCCCACCTCCTGGGTTTAATTCCCACAACAACCTTGCGAGGTGGGATAGGCAAGAGAGCGCGACTGACAACCCCCCCCCCACATGGCCAGGGTGGGATTTGAACCCTGGTCTCTTCCCAGGTCCTTGTCCAGATCTCTAACCACTACACCAATATGTCCCGAAAGCGGAGACTTGCAAGACTCCAGGCCCGATGGCTCCAAAATGGCGTCCTAATGTTCATAGCCAATGGTGGTCCTACTCAAGAGTCAGCACCCATTAAGGTGAATGCGCACGGCTAACTGAGGCCCGTTCCTTTCAATGGGTTTATTCCGAGGAAGGTTAGTGGAGATGGCAGCATGCCCAACGGGGGCACAGGGGCGAAAGCGAATTGCCATCTCCCACCCAACAGACTCGGGTCTCTCCCACCCTTCCCGTTCCAAGTGCGGCCTAGAGATAGCGCCAGTCCGCTCTGGAGGGCCGTTGTGTGGCCCACTGAGATAAGGGGCCCCAAACGGCTGAAAATAAGGTTAATTTAGAAGTGGGAGAGCTACTTTCAAAAAAAAGAAAGTGAAAGGTTCCTATACTATACCCGTAGGCTGGAAGGGAATGGCACTCGGCCTTTGGTGTGGCCTAGGCCAGGGCAAGGCTACTTCGCAAGGTTGTTGTGAAATGGGAGAACCATGCCTGCCACTTTGAGATCCTGGGAAGAAATACTGTATTTTTTGCTCTATAAGACTGACTTTTTCCCTCCTAAAAAGGGGAAATGTGTGTGCGTCTTACGGAGCGAATGCAGGCTGCGCAGCTATCCCAGAAGCCAGAACAGCAAGAGGGATTGCTGCTTTCACTGCGCAGCGATCCCTCTTGCTGTTCTGGCTTCTGAGATTCAGAATATTTTTTTTCTTGTTTTCCTCCTCCAAAAACTAGGTGCGTCTTGTGGTCTGGTGCGTCTTATAGAGCGAAAAATACGGGATATAATGGGGTATAAATGAAAGAATAAATAAGGAAGAGATGAACCTATTCCTCAAGCTAATGACAGGCTCTCTTCAAGTCTATTTCTCGAAGGAGATGTGATCAAGTTGAGGGACCATAGCGGGGGATTTAAAATACTAATAATTTTATTATTTATACCCCGCCCATCTGGCAGGGTTGCCCCAGCGACTCTGCACAGTATTTGCTTTGCTAATGTAGACAAATAATGAGCTTGATGCACGGCGGCCTGATCTGGAGTAAGGCAGCTTCCTGTTTAAATCAGCCCTTTATTCAGAAACTTGAGGACTAGAATCTTGCTTTATATGGAAAGCCCTGGCCTGACTCTCTCCATAAAAGGCAATTTCTCCCTCCCACCAGCACCCAAAGACCTCTCCCTATGCGCTTCAAATGCGCTCAAGCATCCGTCCCAGAGGAAGAGCCCAGGACACAAGGGTGTAGCCCCCAAAACAGGCACGGCGGTGGAAAGGGAAGAAGAGGCGGTTGCCCCCTTGCGCTGCAACTCCCTTGCGCAACGACGCCTAAGATGGCAACAGGATGGCTGAGGCCGTCTCAAGGACCGGCTAGCGGCGCATAGCCACAAACCGCGACAACCCACACCGCCCTGTCCCTCTGGTGCAACAATGAGGCTTGGGATCAGGGCCACCCAGCCCCGTTCCCGACAGAAGCCGGTCTCTGGTGTCTCTGGGATGGGGCAGAGAGAGGAGAGGCCTGTGTTTCTGTCCCTGCTGGTGTTCCAGGGTAGACTGCCCCCATCCATGGAGGCATCCATCTTTCAGAGGTTCTCTTCTGCAACACGGGCTTTGATCCAACATTTTGACCCAAAGCACAAAGGGCAACGACAGTCCCCCTCCTCTTTTATCCTCACCCACCTGCTATTCAGGGGGTATACTGCCCTGGCAACCAGAGGCTCCATATTTAGCAACGCTAGCCAACGGCTTGCTGCTTCATTCCCATCCACCTGCTACTTGGAGGTGGTATATACTATCCCTGCAATAATAATAATAATAATATTTTTTTTATTTTTACCCTGCCCTCTCCGGCCTCAGAGCAGCTAACATCATATAAATAATACAATATGCATAAAAACAAGCAGTCAATTGATTAAAATGCACCCCAAAATTAATTCAAATAAATTAAAGTTAAAGCTGGACAAATGATAATTCTCAGGTTAAAACTGAAAGCGGTTAATACTAGACAGGACCAACTGTTTTCCACTGATATTATAAGGACCTGTGAACAGGCTGGGAAACCTCCTTCGTGCTTGTTCTTATACAAAGAGAAAATGAGTCAGACTGAACCCTGACCAAAGGCCTGGCGGAACAGCTCTGTCTTGCAGGCCCTGCGGAAAGATGCCAAATCTCGCAGGGCCCTGGTCTCTTGTGAGAGCGCGTTCCACCAGGCTGGGGCCACAGTGGAAAAGGCCCTGGCTCTGGTCGAGGCCAGCCTAACCTCCCTGTGGCTCAGGATCTCCAATATGTTTTTATTTGAAGACCATAAGGTCCTCCGTGGGACATACCAGGAGAGGCGGTCCCGTAGGTACGAGGGTCCTAGGCCATATAGGGCTTTAAAGGTTAAAGCCAGCATCTTAAACCTGATCCTGTACTCCACCTGGAGCCAGTGCAGCTGGTATAGCACTGGGGGAATGTGATCCCGTGGCAAAGATCCCATAAAGAGTCTTGCCGCCGCATTCTGCTACATTCCTCTCTGCTAGCCAACAGCTTCCTGCTTTTTCCACAGCCACCTGCTATTCAAGGGGTACACTACTCTTGCAGCTGGAGGCCTTATTATTGTTGTTGTTATGATGATACAGTGGTGCCTCAGGTTACAGACGCTTCAGGTTACAGACTCCATTAACCCAGAAATAGTACCTCGGGCTAAGAACTTTGCTTCAGGATGAGAACAGAAATTGTGCTCTGGTGGCACAGTGGCAGCAGGAGGCCCCATTAGCTAAAGTGGTACCTCAGGTTAAGAACAGTTTCAGGTTAAGAACGGACCTCCAGAACGAATTAAGTTCTTAACCAGAGGTACCACTGTAATGATGATGATGAGCTAAACCACCCTTTCAGCTGAAGGTCACAGGGCGGTTTGCAACATAAAACTACAGGATGAGAACATAAAACACATAACAAAACTAATAACAACAACAAACCAACAATCCCTCTTCCCACAAACACATTTTAAAGGGCATTGGACATCAATCGACCCAAGGCCTGGTTGAAGAGGAACGTTTTTTGCCTGGCGCTAAACGGGGAGCCACTGCAAAAAAGGCCCCGTTCTCTCCTGTTGCCACATTCAGAACATCTCACGGAGGAGGCACACGGAGAAGGGCCTCGGAGGATGATCTCTAGGTCCCGGGTAGGTTCATACTGTGGAGTGACAGTCCTTGCAGTCCACAACCGCAGCCTCTCCTCCACCTCGGTGAAAATCTTTTAAAAGACGTTCTTAAAGCAGCCACGAAAGCCGGGCAGTACAACCACTCCCTGTCCTTTTGCCCAATGCGGCTCCCCCCTCCCTCCCCCAGCTGCCACCCCCCACTCTGGTCTCCGCAGTCACCAGCCAGGTCGTTGCACTTCCTCGAAATCCAGGTGAGGCAAGCAGGGAGATAAGGAGGGCGAAGCAGGCAAGGGAGAGGCCCAGGCACCTTGTGTGGCAAGGAGGGTTCAGGGTGGTACCATGGGGGGGGGGGAGACCTCCTGGAGAGGCCCGTGACTCAGCCTGGGTGGGAGCTGCTGTCGCAAGGGCTCTCTCTCTCTCTCTCTCTCTCTCTCGTTCTCTGTTGCAAACCAGAAGTGGTTATTAAGAGAAGAGACCCCACCCTGGCCTTAGACTCAGGCCTCATCCAGACACAGAGTCCGTTGCCTTCGCTTTCCTGGTTCTAAAGCCGCTGCTTCCGTCCCCATTTTATATTCTTACGCTGCAATACTTTGCTGTGTCATGGGGCTTTTTGATCAGAAATATCCCCGTGCCAGGGGGAATTTCAAATGGCCGGCCCACCCGGCGGAAGACTGGTGGTCTGCGCTGCTGCACTTGGAACAGCTTTTCTGGGTTTCAGGTGTGGGGGGGTCCGTTTTCCCACCTGGGGCTGGGACCTTGCGCACAGCAATGAGCTGCTGCCCTCCCCGTAAAAATAAAACAAGATTCTCATCCTCAAGGTTATGACTAAAGGGCTGACTTAAAGAAGAAGATGCCTTAGTTAGAATCAGCACAGAATTGTAGCTTCAGGTGGGACCACGAGGGCCGTCCAATCCAGTGCGTCGCAGAAATCTTTTGCCCAAAGCGGCACTTGAACTCGCAACCCTGAGATTAAGAGTCTCATGCTCTTCCGGCTGAGATAGTGACTGACTTCACTGTCCGTCAGGCTTATTGCTTGCATTGGCTGGCAGCGGCTCAAGCCAGCCGGGCAATCTATACACAGAGAGTTCTTTTTGCAGTCCCAGGTAAAATATAAGTGTTGTCAAGGAGGGGGTAGGGAGCCTCAGGCCCAGGGGGCATTGATGGCCCTCCAGGCCTTCTCTCTGGCCCTTAGGTCTCCCCCCATACACCTCCTTCCCCACACCATGCCCCCCCCCAGCCTTGCTTTGCAACCTCCTTGCTGGTTTTTGCTGTTCTTGAACTCTGACATATGCCTCTTCCTTGCTTGGAAATGGAGGACAGAGCAGGGCGTATAGGACTTTGTGTGCAAAGAATATAAGTCTATTTCACAAAGGTAAAATCTATGCTAGTCGCTCCACCCACTTTTTGCAACTGGCCCCACCCTCTCCCAGAGCTACAATTCCCAGAGTTCCCTGGGAAGAGGGATCGATTGCGGAACCACTTTGGGGATTGTAGTTCTGGGAGGGGAATAGGGGTGTCTCCTAACGACTCTCAGCACCTCTAATGAACTACAGCTCCCAGAATTCTCTGGGGGAAGACATGTGCGTTCAAAGAGGCATACTGATGTGGCCTTCATTACTCGCATCATGCCATCCTACAAGGCACCACCGTTGTATTTTATCTTGACTTAAAAAATCTAAACCGGGGGCTCCCAAACTATGCTTCATTCCAGGTGCTCCATGCCATCTCTTCAGCTATGTCGTGAAAGACAGGAGACAGCGTTTTTATCACATTAAATATCCATATTGTGTGTTTTTTATCGCTTCGTTTATTTCTTATATTTTGTAACGCCGTTAAATGCAATACGGAAGAAATAATGAAAATTCAAAATCATACAGCGTCTACAATTACTACAACGGGAACAAAATTCATAAAGTGGTCCAGTAAGACACACACCCTCCCCCAGCAATTTTCAAAGCGTTTGGTGGGAGGGGAAAATGGGAACCAATGATACACACGTCAAATATCCATCTTCTTTCCTTAAATAAATAGATGAATTATCTCTAAAACATCAATACCAAATATTTAAACGTTTGCTTGTAAAAACATGAAAATATGCTTAAATTCATTTCCTTCCAAAGGGCAAACATTCTGACCCTTTATCTCTTATTATCTGGGGTGTATCTATGTTTGTGTGTGTGTGTGTGTGTGTGTGTGTAGATAGATGATAGATAGATAGATAGATAGATAGATAGATAGATAGATAGATGATGGATAGATAGATAGACAGACGAACACACAGACACACATTTGTTGACTTCCATTTAATCATTTCCTCCCTTATAATTTTATTTGGACATGTCATCCCAGTTGTAATTTCCAGCTCTTCCCAAATCTTGCAATCACTTCTTGGAACCTGATGTCTGACCTACCTTACAGGGCTGGCGCAAGGAGCAAATGAGGACGGGAAATCCCACAGTTGCACCCCACACACATACCTGCACTTACTTCCCGTGGCACACCACTCCCAGCTCCTCTCCAAGCACTGTGGGATTATTCCTATTTTCACCACCTCGTTCTGCTACCAAGGCTGATCAGGCCCCCAGCCGACCTTACAACACCCTTGTAAGGTAGGACAGAATCAGAGCCTGTCCGAGCAAAAAGGCTTGCTTACTCCTCAAACCATGTCCCCACCTCACCCTTCCAGGTGCCCCTAAACTCTTTGCAGAGAATCGACTGCTTCCTGGGTTTGCGTGCCAAGGGCGGGCACTGCCAATCTTCAGGACAGCAGCAGCAAGATATTGGCACCATCTGAATAACTTAGGTTGTTTTTCAGAGAGATTTTAAAAAAGAGGCGGTTAGGAGAAGCAGAGATTTTCACGGACTGACCCAGATCATCACCTGAGGCCTTTCTCTGTGCCCCTTCCAGGAGGGTGGCAACACAAGAACGGGGCCTTTTTGGTGGTGGCCCCCTGCTTCTGTAACACTCTCCCCAGAGAGGCTCGGCTAGCACCATCTTATCTTTAGGCATAAGGCAAAAACTTTTATTTCCCGTCAAGCTTTTGGGCTTTCATTTAATCTCTGGCCTCCTTCAGCGGGTGGGACGTTTTAGTCCTGCCTTTTAAAAATATGAACAAATTTTTAGTTTTCTTCCATTTTAGATTTATGCTGGTTTAAACATGCACTGTTTGTTTATTGCCACTTTTGAGTTGTTTTTTGTAGTAAAAAGGGGGAGGGACCCAACCAATAAGTTAAAATAAATAATAATTTGAGGGTTTTGCAAGGGCATAGAAATCAGTGCAGCTTTAGCGATATGCGCCATGCTCTGCTATCACCCTCTCTGAGCCTTCTCCAAAAAGGAAAACACACAAGGAGAAAAACGGAAGGCATGGCTGGAGGAGAACAGAAAGGAAGGATCTGGTGAAACAGAACCCAAGTCTAGGAAACAGGAAGGACAAATTTGACCGGCCACAAGCCATCCCGTCCCCCCAGGGGGTGGAGAGAGAAAGAGAAAAAAAATGTATTTCCCCCTTTCTTCCTCTTGTGCACAAAGACCTTCAGTGTTGAATTCCTGAGGAGGCCAGAAAAATTATAGCTGTCGTGCTATGGCAGGCAGTTAGAATGAGCAGAAGACTCTCTGCACATGCTCAGAGGAACACTCCACTTCCCTGGTTTCTGGCTGAGGGACCAGCTAGCACCTTGAGGTCGTACCTGGCTAAGTCCCGCTTGAAGCAGACCCCGCTGAAATCTAGCCGCTGAAATCTAGACAGAATACGCCGAATTTAATTGTTTTATCAGAAAAAATAAAGAATAAATCAAAACAGGAATTTGTTTCAAAATGGGAGGTTTTCAAAGAATATCTGAAAAATAAATATAGTAGTTTAAATTCTGTTGCAGCATTCGAGGAACTTCAGTAATAGTTGCAAGGTAGATATAAGAAATTAGATATATTAAGAATAAGTTTAATTATGATAAAAGTGTGTATTAACAATAAGTAATATGAAATTGAAATATGGAATGGATGGGAGGTTGGGTCTTTAGTGTTAAGACCAATATATGTTTTATTGTTTGCTAAGAAAATTATGTGTCTAAGATTATTCTTGTGTGTAATTTGGTATTTGTGTTTTTCCCCTCTTTTTTCTTGCTGTATCAATAAAAATTTATTTAAAAAAAAGAAAAAGAAATCTAGCTATTCGTTTCAGTGGGGTCTACTCCGAGTAGGAAGCACGCTTGATGCAACCCCTTCAGCAGGTTGACTGGTTCGCCGCAAAGGTTCCCCCACCCGATCTGCAGGATCAGGGCACAGCTGGAGGGAGAGATTGCAAAGTGTTTCAGGAGTCAGGAGACTGCAGAGAGAAGGAGGGGAGCAGGAAGAAGGTGGAGTCATTCAGGGAACATTACAGGGTGGGACTTGGCCCCGAGGGACTCGGGAGAGGCGGCTGGGTGGGGTCCGCTGCCGAGTGGGTGTTGGGCCGGGTGCAGAAAGGGGCAGCCCGGAACAACACCCTGTGCCTCTGTTGTCGCGCGCATCTCTGCAGGACAAAGGTAGCCAGCCCTGCTGGACTCCAACTCCAAGCAGCCCCAGGGAATTATGGGAGCTGGAGTCCATCAACATCTGGAATAGTAAAGACAAGCGTATAAGGACTTAGAAGCAGTTGCAGGGGGGAGGGGGGAATATCCTCAGGTTCAGCAGCTCCCCCAAATCCCCCATCTCCACAGAGCAGCTGGAAACTACAAAAATTGCAGTTGCGATGAAAATTTGC
The DNA here is from genome assembly GCF_964188305.1 of Podarcis bocagei. Lineage (NCBI taxonomy): Eukaryota > Metazoa > Chordata > Lepidosauria > Squamata > Lacertidae > Podarcis > Podarcis bocagei. The sequence goes on from NC_138142.1 coordinate 34,895,069, forward strand.
ACGCCACCTCTGTACCCGTAGATTTCAGAGCTGTTCGCGACATAAAACTGCAATATAAAAAAGTCAGCTGGGATGACAGGCTCCTATAAAAAGACAAGGGAGGCAATGAAGAACTGGAATTGGATACCCATAACTATGTATATCAATTTGAATAAACAAATAAATAAATATCGGGGGGGGGGGTCAGAATGTTTGCTGCTATAAAGGAAAAGGATTCTCACTTCTTCGCAAGCAAATGTTTACATGTTTGATATGGAGATTTCAAACGTGACTCATTCATTCGTTTCTGAAAAATAGAGTGATGTTTCATACATACACACATTCCTCACAGACATTTGTGTGTCGGACCAAGGTTCAAATTCGCACGTGACCCTGAAGCTCCCTGGGTGTGACGCTGGAACTTCTCAGTCTAATCTGCCTCGCAAGGTGGTTGTGGGGATTAAATGAGGAGGCGGGGACCACTTTGAGCTCCTTGGAGAAGAATCTGGGATAGCGACATGGGCGTAGCCTGGCTTTATTTTAGTGGGCCGAGCAGGCTTCATTTGCGGGGGGGGGGGCACAGAACCGAGATACCTATGATGCAATTGGTCAGTTAGTTAAGTGTTTCTATTTATTTACTTGGTTTAGAGGGGGGCAGCTGCCACCCCTGCACCCCCTTGGCTACACCCAAGGATGGGCTAAATAAATAGATAAATATATAAATACATTCCTCTCTAACCTCATCCACCCAAACAGACCCCTGGAAAAAATTGCTGAGGGTTTTGGCCGACCACTCCATGATTTCCCCCGCCTGGTGTAGCAATTGTCATGCGCTGTTTTCCATTGTATTTTTTAATCCATGAGATCCACATTGTGAAACGAGAAAACACGATATAAGAAATAATAATAAAAGGAATCAAAATCAATTAAAAAAACAGCAAGAATTGTTAATGCAAACATCTGGATGAAGCTACTGAGCCAAGAATGGTCCACAGATCACAGTTTGAGAAACTGGCACCCCTGTTTTGCATTTCTTTTGGGGGGGGGAATAGTGGAAACCTACTTAAAAATAATATATATTTACCTACTGTGGTGTGTGGGGGGGAGAATGGTAGTGCCCCCAATTCTTCAAGGTTAGACTCATACCCTTGGGCATCGCTGGTGGGCAGTGCCTAGGCAAGACTGCCAACTCTTTTAGGGCTGAGCTCTTTGGGGCTCAGACGGTGGCATCTCAGGCAGACATTCCACAGGCGAAGCTATCCTTATCACCACACGTCCTTGCCTGGGATGGGGAAAGTTCACCTGTTGGATTTCTGCCCGTTACCCTGCTGTTAGAAAGCAATTCACCTCGTGCCAGGAAAAAAGGTGAGACTGACTCCCACCCAGGACACAGGAATAAGGTCAAAAGTGCCTCCCTATAAGATTCTCCCAATATAAATTCCTCCAAAGTCTGTAGGAACAGGAAGTCTTGAGCGGTTTCTTCCAGGTGGGGCAACTGTATATAGGACTTAATCTAGGCCGGGAAGGAACCCTTTTCTATGCCAGGTTTGCACTTCTCTCTGACACAAAAAAATAATAACAACCAAGAGTGCATCTGAGCATGTAAAGAGTTCCTTCTACACTGAGGAGTAACCACAGCCTGGGAATAGGAGACAGAGCTCTCAGTCAACCAAGCTGTGCTTTCAAAACAAGACTGAGGGGGGACCCCACCCCAGAGCCCCACATTTTTTGAAATCCAGCACCCAAAACATACAGGGGTTTGTTTTTTAAGGCTTCCCCCAAACCAGCACCCAAAACACCTTGACCACTTGGCACCCATGTTTTTCTCAACTTCTGGTGTGGAGCGGGAAGTAGACAGAGTCCTCGTCCCAACCTACAATGTCTCCCCAGCACCTCACAAAGTCACCCCCCAAACGGCCATGATTCTGCCCCCCCCGGCACTCTCTCACACACAAGAGCTAAAATCTGACCTGACCTCGCCACCACCCCTCTCTCCAATCCCAAATGGATGAGCCAGCCAGAGGGAAAATTGCAATGCTAATCCCACAGCCTACACCAACCCTGAGTCCCACCCACGGCCACAGCTTATGGCCACCCACAATTGCGCAGTGCGCACGCTCAGCCAGGCCCCGAGCAAAGCCTCCTTTTACCAGCAAGGGAGTCCCAGTCCTGACCCCACAACAAAGGCCACGCTCTCACTTTGTCCAGTTTAAACCACAATTACATCGCTTTAACCGCTGTAGCTTCCCTTAAAAGAATCCTAGGAACATTGTCATGTACAATCTAATGGCCAAAGAGCACCATCAACCTGGGTTGCGGTCGCCACAGCGGAAGACCTCGGCGCCATTTTCTTTTACAACAGGGTTTATTATTACTGTTGTCATTCATTTCATTTCTATCCCACTTTGCAGTTTCGGGAAGAAATCTCAAAGCGGATCACAATGCGTCAAATAAAACAATCCAGAATAAAACAAATGCAAGCTTCAAGAAAATTATTTCAGATAAGGGGCGTTTTGCTTTCTCCAGTCGCCAACCCGGCAACCAGAGATCTCCATGTGGTCGCAACTGGACATGCGCCTGGGGCCTGGTTGGTTGCTAACACAGCCTGGGAACTGTAGTTTTTTTAAGGGAATTCTTAGAAGCCCTCTATTCCCCTCACAGCACTACAGTTCTCAGAACTCCGATTGCTAAACCATTCGGGGAACTGTAGCTCTGAGAGGGGAAATATGGGTTTCCTAACAACTCTTGGCACCCTTCCCAAGATCCCAAGAATCTTGAGGGGAGGAAGCCATGACTGCTTCTTTGCCACCCAAAAGCCACAAAATGGAGGGTCACATGTCTCCTTTGTTTTATACACCCTTGCAGTGCGGTCCTAAGGGTGCCCACAGCCTAGAACCAGGGCACAGCGGGGCACCACAGGTGAATGCCAAAATATTGGTGTGTGGGGAGGGAGAGGCAATCACCCCACCCCCAAAAGCCACACATCCACGCTACACTGCCTTTGCACACATCCTCGAATACCAGGGAATTATAGCGCCCGCTCCCATCTGCCTCGCACGCAATCGCTGTGAACTGATATGTGTATATGTATGAATATTAATTTGGCAATTTAGGCTAAGCCGAAAGGAGCAGCGAGTTTCCTGGGAAGGAGAGGGAACCATGCAAGCTCTCTCCTTTCACATACACACCCTCTCTGCCCCACCCGTGCCCACAGCCGTGACCTGAAGAACAAGGCTATGGGGTGCAATAATCTGTAGCAGCGGGGGGGGGGGTTGGACCTGTGGCACCCGACATTTGAGGGCCACAGATTCCTGACCCCATCTTATATATCCCAGCCAATCAGGGAACCCATACCAAATGCATTTACAGAGGACGAGGAAGCAGGGATGAGGAACAAGCATGTTGGACTCCAACTCCCATCAGCCCCTGCCAGCACGGCCAATGGTGGAGGAACATGGGAGATGGAGTCCAGAAGCATCGGCAAGCCCTTTAGTTCCCCCGCCCTGGCACTCCAGCCATTGACACCTCTCATGCCAGGGATGACTCTGCACGCTAATGATAAGGAACAGCAACCCGGATCGGAGTTCGAATCCTCCCACTTGGTGTGTCAGAGGTGGAACGAGAAAAAACAACCCGGGGGAGATGGCAACTAGAGGTTCGTCTAAAAAGTGTAAAGGCTTAAAATTAAGACAGAGTGATCGTGGGAGCCCCTGGGGGGCAGTCCAAAGGCAGAAAGTCCTCCTTCCCCCCCAAAAAAAACCCCCCTGGGCTCTCCAGTTCTTACCCCATCCGGTGCCCATGTGGCTGGTGGAAGAGCAGCTGAAGAGTCAGGAGGGTTGTGGCAAGAGTGCCCGCCGAGCCCTGCCCGGCACAGCGGCAAGGCCTGACCCACTTCTGCTTCCGACTTGTCACCTGCTCTCTCCCCCCACCCCACCCCACCCGCCACCCCGGGGGAGGGGAACTTTGCCAAGTCATACCAACTGTTGCCGGGGAGGATACCCTCTTTCTTTGCGCACAGAGGCAAGCGCCCCCTCAAATATCAGCTAGCAAACGGGATTCTCCCCCTTGCCTTTCCATCGCCTCCTTCAGCCGGGCACCGGGCACCAGCGCAGTGGCACAAGCTGGCAACCGGTACTTTTTTCTTTGCCAAGTCGTCTTGGCACTGGTGCCAGGGGCAGGGCGGGGGGGCGGGTAGCACCAGCAGCACGCAAACTGTTTGGTGCTCCCAAGGAAGCCGCAGGAAAAATAAAAGGAAAGGTTGGTGGGCGAACCCTCCTGGCCCTCCCTCGGCTCGGCTGTGCCAACCGGTTGGCACCGCGCCCGGCTCGTCGCAGGTTTCCCCCTGCCAAGCCAGGCTCCTGTTACAGGCCTCGCCTGGGGTACGGCAGCCAGGCCGGGGATGTGTGCCACGCAGGGTTGCCATGGAGCGCGGAGGAGCTCAGGGGCAGCGTCGTCCCCCACCCTGGGGCGGCGAGGGAGGGGGGCACCTCCAGCAGAGAACAGGGCGCGGCACACGCAGGGAGATTTCTCCGTGGTTTCATCAGCCGCCCCCTGAGGAGGCTGGCTGCTGCGGCAGCCCAGGCTCCCACGGCAACCAGGCCACGTTTGGCGCAGCCGGCCCAACTAGGCCACGGCTCCGAAACCAAGAGCAGAAAGCAGCGCATGAGCCAGGCCGGAGAGCGGGCGGCCGTTGTGGCTGACCCTGTTGCATTGCTGACTGTCCCTCGGGCCTCCGAAACCCCGACCTCCTTGCCTGGCATTTGGGGTCACCAGCAACACCCCCCCACACTTTTAACAGATAGAAAAAGCAAAACTTTCAAAAATAACAGGCAATACATTCATCTCTACCGCTGAAATTCGGCCCAACAAAGATAATTTCAACCTTATCCAAATCTCTTTTGATATCCTTCCATAACTTTTCATAATTGCCTTTCTACAATTTCAGGTTTTTTTTGCAGTCATATTTACACCCAGATACTTCACCTTTTTCGAGAAAAAGCAAAACTTTCAGGAAGGACATGGGTTGGTGGGGAGAGGGAGGCTGCACCTGTTGAATTTCTGCCCAGGCTGCAGGAGCGAGAAGCAGGAAAGGAGTCCCCAAAGACTCAACCCACGAGACCACCCAGCCAAGTGAAAAGTAGGGCCAGAAATAGGCCAAAGTGTAACCCCCCCACCTCCCACAACCCAGAGCTTTTTCTTCTTAAAGTATTAGAAAAAAAATATTAAGTGAGTCTTAAGCAGTGATGCAGCTGCAAAACTCGGTTTCAACACAACTGTTTCAAAACCATGCTTAGTTGACACCCACTCTTTATCAGAGAATAAAGGAAGGGAACTCAGCGCATGCTCCGAGGTTCATTTTAAAATCTGCATTTCCATCAACGACTTAATGCAGGCAAATGAACTGAGGACTTTACAGCAAAATACCCTGCAAGTGAGCTGGTGGCAACAGAATATTCCCATATATTGGTGGCAATTTCATCTGCTTAGTTGTGTTTATAGGCGCACATCTTCACACACGAACAGGCTGGTGGCTGAGGCAAATAAGTATCTGATACTCCGCACATGCTCAGAGGAAAGGCTAACCAGCCAGCACAAAACACCATCATCACGAAAAAGCTAGTGACATTCAGTTACGTTTTTCTCACAAGCACCCACTGAAATTAATGAACCTTAATCACGCATATCACTTTTAACGGACAAAGCATAGCTGAATACCACCCAGCGTTCCGTCATTCTAATTTAATTTAATTTTTGTAATGTTTTAAAACATTGTTGTTAATCGGTCTTCTCAATCATTTAACTGCTTTTGTAAACCGTTTTGAGGCTTTTTCTTTTTTTAAAAACCATCGAGCGGTGCACAGATCTTACCAAACAAACAAACAAAACAAAACTGAGAAGGGAGAGTTAAAACCAAAGAGGTGCCGAGGGGGCTCAGTTTAATTTTGGGATACCTTAATCCGAGCATTTACCTTCTCAGTCGCCCTCACGTCCTTGCCTGCTATTTATTGCTCTTCCCCATACACACACACACACACACACACACCAACCGACAATCCACTTTGTTGCCTCACAAGCCCCCCCCTTCCCCCACCTCCAGCACATGAGGAGGACACCTGGGGACATGGCGCAGGTGTATTCTTAGCTGCCTCCCCACCTTGCTCACCCTTGCGCTGCCGGTTCAGAGCCCTCAGGGAGGTGGGTCGGCGCAAACAGGCGGGCGAGGCTGGCTCGCCTCGCAGGCTGCCTCCGGGAACCGTCACCTTTCCTCCTCTGGCACGCAGGTGGGCAAAGAACTGTGTGTCCACCTTTACACACGAGAAGAGCTTACGATCCATACTCCCGTGTCAGATGGGCGGGGTACAAATAATAAATAATAATTATTATTACTTCAGCAGCCATGGCTGCCTCCCCCAAAGAATCCTGGGAAACCGTACCTTGCTAAGGGGGCTGAAAGTCATTCAGTCACTGAGCTACATTTCCCAGAGTTCCCTGGGAAGGGAGATTGCTTGTTAATCCTGGGAACTGTAGTTTGCTTGGGGGGCAGAGAGTTGTTTGGCGACCCCTCTTCTTTGCCCTCACAGGTCTACAATTCTCAGAGCTCCCGGGGAAGCGGGATTGGCTGTCAATCCTAGAAACTGTGGTTCTCTCCTTCACAAAGCTACAATTCCCTTAACGGTTCCCAGGATCCTTTGGGGCAGGGGGGAAGAGGGGCATAAGAGTGCTTTAAATGTATGGTATGGACGTGACCCACATCCCGACTGGGGCAGTGAGTGTTGTGTGGGTGCGGAGGACAGAACACAGAGACGGAACGGCTGGTTATGGGGTTGCATCCAAGCTTAATCATACGCAGAGTAGGCACAGCAAAACGAATGGACATGATCAACATTGGGCCAGTGGGTCTACTTTGAGTATAACTTAGTTGGATACGATTCACCACTTGTTCTCTGGTTTTCTGGGCAGTGTCCAACTGAAACATTTAGAACAATTAAGAGCATCCTATTTGTGAAACAGAAATCACAATATATATACTTAGACAAGATAATATAAACATAGAAGTCAAAATCAGAGTGATAAAATAATCTAGCTTGGGGAGGGACCTCCCAGCCAGCATAAGAAGCAGAGACTTATAGGAACATAGCAAACGGCCTTTGGTACATCCAGTTCTGTACACCAGGGTTTCCCAAACTTGGATCTCCCGCTATTTTTTTAGACTACAATTCCCATCACCCCTGACCACTGGTCCTGCTAGCTGGGGGTGATGGGAGTTGTAGTCCAAAAACAGCTGGGGACCCAAGTTTGGAAAACACTGGTAGCAGTGGAGACGCCAAAGAACTGAACCCAATACCTTCTCTGTGCAAAGTAGACACACTACCACTGAGCTATCCATATTTCAATGATGTTTTAAAAAGTATTAAGATGTTGTGATAAGGGAGAAGAGAACGTCGGATCCACACACACACACACAACTGTCAAAGACCCCACAAAATTCTGATGCCACACAGGCAAGATCACACCCTGCGTTAAGTCTCCAGGAATAACCACCACTTCCAATTTCTGGATTCCCAGTTGCTAATCTGGGTCATTAACCTGACTCACCAGCCTAGGAGAGATTGCCAGTCAACAAAAAGGACATTTCTACATTGGAACATAAAAGCTTATATTCATCAGTCATATCAATCAGACCCGTTTGGCCATATGAACCGTCTATATTATTCTGTACGCTGAAATAAGACGGATGGAATAGTTTTATTGTCAAGGGGCAGAGGATGATGTCTCTTTCTTGTATTTGCAAGAAACCGAAGTGGGAAAGGGCTGTTTTCAAGGATCAACTCTGTCAGGCTCGGAAACCACCACAGCTATGACGGGAGATTCCTTAGTTTAAAATACGTAACTAAGGAATCTTCCATTGTCATCTCACGATCGATTTGAAAGTTTTACTGGGTGAGCCATTAAAAATATATATGTACTTGAAAATAAAATAAAATATTTATTTGATTCAAATTATCATGCTTGCCTTTCTTTTTCTCCCCGTCCTTGTAACTCTCACTCATCGACTTTGATGTTAAGCAGACTTCCTAAAAGTAAGAAGTATTTAACATGTGTGAAGCACTTTATTTGTAGTGCTACCAATAATATTGCTTTTTTTACTGTCTGGACCATAAGCTGCATTTCATTCCACTGAAAGTGGAGGAGGGAGGGAAGGAAGCTCCCCCTTTGTCCTAACTTTACAAACTTGTTTCGGGACACAGCGGAGGGTGGGGAGAGCTGAAAGGTCAGGCAAAATCCCAAGCAAAAGTCCCACCCCAAGAATCAAGGCTCCCAATAAGAACAGAAGAGGAAGCCGGCTGCTGGATCAGACATAATGGCCTATCAAGTCCATGATTCTGTTCTCACAGCGGCCAAACAGTTGCCTGTAGGAAACTCGCAGGCTACTGCCAGGCTTGCCAAGGTGAGCACACCTATAGACACAGCCCTGTAAGGGAGGGAAGGGTAATCAGTGGGGCTGGGTGTAACTTGGAGGGCAGAGTCCAACTAGTAAAGTTGGCCCAAAGGGAAAAGGGAAGAAAAAGAAATCACCCACTCAATTCTTACTAACATAGCACCCAAGCAAAACGGGCACCTTAAGAATCATACCCTTTGGATTCCAAAGGGCACTTTTGCATTTGAGACAAGGCCTGCTTTCAGTGCCCGTGTGCCAAGCGGGTAAAACAGCTTTCTGTTGACTTGCCATCCATTCCCTGCTTGCGGGTGGTACGAGAGTGGGAAGCGGGGATGCACATGGGACGAGATCCCAGTTGGGACCCTCCCTCCCTGGCAGCGCCGAAGCCACAGATGCCACCCCTGCTCCTTCTTGCACAAAAGAATGGCAGGGTCTTAGCTTCAGTGGGTAAGTTATTTGGGGTCTGCCCTACAGAAGCAAGGAATCCAGCAGCAGTAGCAAGGTAAGACACAAGCCTGACAGCAACTCCAGCTAACAAGGAAGCTCTCGTCCTAATAAAGTCCCTCCCCAGGTTACAGTCCAGCAACTGGGCACTAGTGGGGCACTGCCCGCTCTCCTCCAACCATGCCCACCTGCCCTTAGCACCATCCCCAGCTCATACGAGGACGACGGCAAGCCACGGTCATGTCTCACCCCTATTCAAACCTAACAGCTCCAACAATTAAAACCGGCTCCACCATTATTTGAATGACGCCTTTTTGGCGGGCACATGCTGCCCACCCCTGGCAAGGAGTCAATACCTGCCTGCCTGGACAAGAAGATTTTGTGGCAGGGGGTGCGGGTGGCATATGATGGGGGAAAATTACACACACAAACATGCCCACCGTTTATGCCAGGGCAGTGCCAACCCACGGCGCAGAGAGGGCAAAGGACAGTGGAGAGGATCCCTACCTCTCCGATGTCGCCAAGGTCCAGACCTGGCACCAGCCACGTTGCCAGGAAACCTTTGCGAACCAAGCACCCCCTAAGTCCATTCTTCAATGCGCTGAACGTCTACAAGCTTAGCAATTGGTAAAAATAGCCCCCCAAGCTGGGAATCTTCAAACTCAAGAAGGAAATGGGGGGGGGAGTAACCAGGGAACCTGTCAAAGGAGGGACAGAGTTCATCCACTCTCAGAAAACCCTGGAATGGTGGAGTAATCCCCCCCAAAAAGAGGGGAACACCCCCCTCCCCAGAAACATAACTCTCGATCCACAGAATCAAATACCCATACAAACAATTGGCTCCAATCATTGGTATGGAGCCAGGGACAGAATAAACGGGCGTGACTTCCAAAAGATTGCCCTCCCCCCCGGACAAAATCAGGTTTTAAAAAACTGGGATAGGGAAACGGCTCACGCCTTATCCCCAGATCTTATCCCCAACGTGCCTTTTTGCGTCCTAACATCACCTCTTATTGGGAAGGGGGGGAGGGGGGAGAGAAGGGAACTGGGGAAAGCAGGTGATGGGGGGGGTAGTGGGGAGGATTTGAGGGGGGGGGAGAGGAAAAAGAGCCATAAGGAATTTCCCACCCAGCCACCCCACGCAGCTTGCTATGTGGGGCTCGATTTCTGCTCTCGGGGTCCCCGCGTGTGCGTTTAAATCTCCGGGAAGCAGAGGGGAAGTTTCGAAGAAGAAATGGGGGGGGGGGTGAATTTCCAAATTCCTGGTGAGGGTCAGTTTTGGGACCCAGAACCCCCATCTACAGAGGATCGGCGCCCCGCCGCGGAGGATCGGACTCACCCCAATATTTCCCCTTCCCGGCCGGGACGCTCCGCGGACACTTTTCAATAGATACCGAGATCTCTCTTGCGCGCGTGCCTGCGCTGGCCGGTGTCGGCGGCGGAGTGTCGCGCACGATCCCCTCCGCCTCTCTGCGCCCCCTCCCGGCTCACCTGTCCTGGCCACGCCCCCGGCTCACCTGTCCTTCCTCCCCCGCCCCCCCTCCAGCTTAGCAACCCAGCTGCGCCAGGCGACCTTAGCCTCCCGCAACCCGGAAAAGGAGGCCAGTCCTCCCCGGCTCTCTCTCTCTCCAACCCCCACCCCCGACATTGCGCGCCCGTGTACCCCCCCACACCCCACCTGCGCCAAGCCCCGCCCCCACCTGCGCCAAGCCCCGCCCCCGAGCCTCCCGGCGCCCCGCCTTCTCCGCACCTGGCTCGCGCAGTTCCACTCGCCATCTCATCCTCTCGCGTCCTATTTTTTTTCCTCCTCTTCCCAAGGCAGCGGGGACGATCCCGCCTGCGCCGCCTCGCCATTGGACGGAGCGGGCGATCCCTCGCCTCCCACTGGCGGGACCCGCCGCCCTTCATCCCTCCGCACCCTCCTCCTAAGCGCCTGGGTGGGTTGGGTGAGGGGAGAGGGTTATTTCAGGTCGTAAAAGCTGGCGGCCATCAGATCCCTTTCTCTCCTCCCCCCCCCCTTTATCCGCCGGACGCCTGGGTTCTTTGCAAAGGCTTTCCACCCCCTCCTCCTCTCCCCTTTGCTGGGAATTTTTGCAAGGGTTAACGGGCTTCTTGCAAACTTGGGGTGAGGGGGGACTGGAGATCCGGCCTGGGTAGGGGGTTTTTTTGGGGGGGGGCGTCATTTCGGTCACTTGAGGAGAGTCCTAGGAACAGCTGAATCATCCGAGGCTGCGGAAGAGAAGTTTGCAAGCGGAAAGGATGATTTAATCCTCAGGCGTTGGGGCAGGGGAAAGTAGGGGGGGGGACACGGCTTCCCACTTGGGGGGGGAGGATTGGTCACCCCCTTCTTCTCCTCGCCCCCCCCCCCCTGCGCCACAGCGCTTAGCCTGGATGATGCAGCCCGCAGCGAAGCCATCTGGCTCTGGATCAGCCCCAAGCGCGCACACGCCCTAAGCACCATCTACAGGCCACGTGGAGGCCCACCGCTCCCTCCTCCTGTTGTATTTATGCAGCCGTTCCTTTGGAGCAATATCCTAGCCTGGCCTTCGGAAAGGCTCTCCAGAGCTGCTGCTTGCAAATCAATAATAATGAAATAACCCTGTGCGCAGCTTGCTGCTTTTTAGAAAGGCATGGCACGAAAGGAAAAAGGGAGGGGAAGGGCAGAGGTGAACAAGCGAGCTCGCAGGCCCTGGATTCCTCCTGCGAGAAAGTGAATAAGCGGCCTCTACGGAGCCCACTCAACCTGGCGAGATTAGGCGGTGCCAGCATTGGCATGCGTAGCCGGACCGTTGGAACTGGAGGGGATGGTTTTGCTTTCAAAGTCCAAAAGGCTACATTTCTGCTTCAAGGGACTTAGGCCCCGTCTGCACTACAAAGCACTCTGGTGCCGCTTTTGAAAGTGTGGCTTCCCCCCAAAGGATCCTGGGAACTGTAAAGGTTGCTGGGAATTTTGTGGAGACTTCTGTTCTCCTCGCAGGGCTGCAATTCCTGGAGATCTTGGGGAGAAGGAAAGAGGGGGTCTCCTAACAACTCTCAGCACCCCTAACTAACTACAGCTCCCTGGGTTCTTTGGGGGAAGCCGTGACTGTTTACAGTGGCGCTGTGGGTTAAACCACAGAGCCTAGAACTTGCCGATCAGAAGGTCAGCGGTTCGAATCCCCGCGATGGGGTGCGCTCCTGTTGCTCGGTCCCAGCTCCTGCCAACCTAGCAGTTCGAAAGCGCGTCAAAGTGCAAGTAGATAAATAGGTACCGCTCTGGCGGGAAGGTAAACGGCGTTTCCGTGCGCTGCTCTGGTTCGCCAGAAGCAGCTTAGTCCTGCTGGCCACATGACCCGGAAGCTGTACGCCGGCTCCCTCAGCCAGTAAAGCCAGATGAGCGCCGCAACCCCAGAGTCGGTGACGACTGGACCTAATGGTCAGGGGTCCCTTTACCTTTAACTGCGTCAAATGAATTATCGTGCAGATAGGGACTCTGTTGAGATATTTTGAAAATGCTATTTTGCTCAGAGTCTGATCTGGGTACCTGTTCTCAACCTGTGGGTCCCCAGATGATGTTGGACTACAACTCCCATCATCCCTGAGCTCTAGCCTTGCTAGCTAGGGGTGATGGGAGTTGTAGTTCAACAACATCTGGGAACTCACAGGTTGAGAAAGGCGATAATTACATGGTTAACAACTGGGCAGCAGAACTCCTGCCATTGGGCCTGTGAAGGGTTAAAGAAGGGTCAGGGGAAGCTGGTCAGGATCATCCAATTGGAATCTGGAGTCCTGCATGCGACACAGGAGTCTGAGAAGGGAGTGGGAACTTGTAAGCACCAAAGTGACCTCCCAGGAGTGGGCAGGGTGTATGGGGGTCCTGGGCTGCCCCGATGACAAGACCCCCTTCTTAGCATCGCTGATGTGGCCCAGAGGAAACAGAGCAAGACATTTGGCTCCAGCTTGGCTGCCAGAATTGCCGAAAGGAGACGTACCAGGCGCCACCCAACCGTCTTGGGGCTTCACTCTGGATTTGTGTAATGTTTCCTCTTCAACCTTTTCTTCTCCCAAAGATATCCCACAAGGTGGTTGACAATGGAGGGAGTGGGGCAAGGGGAGGATACAGTGGTACCTTGGGTTACATACGCTTCAGATTACATACACTTCAAGTTGCAGACTCCGCTAACCCAGAAACAGTACCTCGGGTTAAGAACTTTGCTTCAGGATGAGAACAGAAATCGTGCTCCGGCAGTGCGGCAGCAGCAGGAGACCCCATTAGCTAAAGTGGTGCTTCAGGTTAAGAACAGTTTCAGGTTAAGTACGGACCTCCGGAACTAATTAAGTACGTAACCAGAAGTACCATTGTATCTGGTGGACCCTTCCACTAGAAGCAAAATGAGATTGGGTTCCTTGTGTTTTGGGATCGAAGGGCCAGCAGAGAAGACTCCTGAGACACCAAAGCCTGGAAGATTGGCAGCAAATAGTTGAGAAGAGGATCTCTGGATTCTTACCTTTCTGTTGACCCTGAACACACTGCAAATGTGTTTTGAATTAACGGATCCAGAATGATTTTCAAGAAATTGCAGAACTGGGGGTGGGGGGTAAGAGAGAGAGACACATGGAAAGGTGGTCATATCCACAAACCACCTTCAAGATTTGCCTGCTGCAGTGGTACCTCGGGTTACAGACACTTCAGGTTACAGACGCTTCAGATTACAGACTACGCTGACCAAGAAATAGTACCTCAGGTTAAGAACTTTGCTTCTTGAAAATACTGAAGTGTTGGATTTAGAAGGTTTTAACAATGTATTCGGATGGCATGCATATTTGTGGTATGATAAGGTAAAAGCACATAAAGCATTTAAAAATCATATTGTTAGAAAAGCATTGTTTAATGTTTGGATAAGATATAAGGATTTGTTAGGGGGGGGGAAAACCCAAGATGGCTGTCACCAATGGAAGCGAAGGCACAGAAAAAACTCAATATGGAGGCCAAATGGCCGAAATATTGGGAAATTCTGGAACAAGATGGAGAGAGAATAAAATTGCAGAGCTTTGAAAAATTGAAAAACAAAGTGCGAGATTGGCTCCATCAAATAATGGAGGCATACAAATTGGACAAAAAAGTTGGTTTTCAGGTGGAAAAATCAAAATTGGAAACAGAATTGTTAGATCCAAAAACTAAGAATTTGTCAAGAATGTATAACTTGCTGTTGAAATGGAACACTCAGGAAGAAACGGTGAAATCAGCTATGATTAAATGGGCACAAGATGTTGGACATAACATAATGATGGCTGACTGGGAACGGTTATGGACCACAGGTATGAAATTTACGGCATGTAATGCCTTAAGAGAAAATTTAATGAAAATGATTTATAGGTGGTACATGACACCAGTTAAGCTTCAAAAAATCTACCATTTGCCCGATAATAAATGTTGGAAATGTAATGAGACTGAAGGTACATTATTTCACCTTTGGTGGACGTGCCCAAGGATTAAGGCATTCTGGGAGATGATTTATAATGAAATGAAAAAGGTATTTAAATATACCTTCCTTAAGAAACCAGAGGCCTTTCTCCTGGGCATGGTCGGCCAATTGGTGTTAAAGAAGGATAGAACTTTTTTTATGTATGCAACAACAGCAGCAAGAATACTCATCGCGAAATATTGGAAGACACAAGATTTACCCACCAGGGAAGAATGGCAGATGAAGTTGATGGACTACATGGAATTGGCGGAAATGACTGGCAGAATCCGAGACCAGGGAGAAGAGTCAGTGGAAGAAGACTGGAAAAAGTTTAAAGACTATTTACAGAAATATTGTAAAATTAATGAATGTTAGAAAGATGTTGGAATGAAGTTATATGGCTTTAGTAGAAATGTTATAAGGAATTAAGTATAAATAGATTATTAGAGCATTAAAGGGAAAAATAAGGTTAGAATGTGTTAAGACAATTATAGGATAGAAAACAGAGGAAGATGGAAAGGAATTGCTGAAATAATTAATAGAAGTGGAATACAAAAGGGGAGGTGTGAGGAAGTCGTGGAAATTAGTGAAAGAAAGATAAGATATTGAAATTGGACTGTGTTTTAAATGGTTTTTGTTTTGTTTTGTTAGGGTTGTATGTTAGTGTTTTGTAGTTGTTGTTTTTTTGTATTGTATTGTATTATTGTATGTTTTTTCTTTTTTGGTTTTTTGTAGTGTTGTGTTCAATTTGTTGGAAAACTAATAAATATTATTATAAAAAAAAGAACTTTGCTTCAGGATGAGAACAGAAATCGTGCTCTGGCGGCGCAGCAGCAGCAGGAGGCCCCATTAGCTACAGTTGTGCTTCAGGTTAAGAACAGTTTCAGGTTAAGAACGGACCTCCAGAATGAATTAAGTTCTTAACCCGAGGTACCACTGTATATGATTCTAGAGTGCAAGGCTATGGGATCCTGGGAACTGTAGTTTGTTAAAGGGTGCTGGGACCTGTTCTGTGAAGGGTGAACTACAGTTCCCAGATCCTTTCAGGGGAAGCCATGTGCATTAAATGTGCGTCGGCAGCCGTTTATATTATGCAATATGAAATAAGCCCAGGCTCCAGAGTGCAAGGCTTGCTTTGAATGAACCACGGACCCTGCCCCACCGCTGGTTGTGGGGTGCAGATGGGGGGGGCAGTTTGATCCAGCAATGTGCCCAGGCTCGGATCCATGCAAAGGAAACTCCATGCTGGGCAGGGTGGTGTAGACTCCCTTATCCCTGCTCAACGCCCCCCCCCCACTTGCAGGTAACTGGGTGGGGTCACTCACACAGGCCCAACCTGTTTGGCTGCCGCCTGACGGGCGGGAGAAGAGCTCACCGTGTTCCTCCTCGCTTCACACTCACCTGGCCTCACCTGAACAGACCCTCCCGCCCCACCCAGTGCGCAGCCAGGAGCTTTGTCCTCCCCCTATGGAAAAATTCCTGGCTTCCCAATCCTGTTCCCTTCCTTCTCAGCCTGAGTCAGAAACAGCCACACGCAGGAGAGCTTTTTGAGCTGAGCTGGGCGGAAAGCTTGGAGGAAGCTCACAGACCCCTTGCCAAGGCAAACAGGTCCCTTTGCACAGACATTATCTCACTGAAGCGGCTGAGCCCAAGGCCCATAGCAGTGGGGGAGAGCAGGGATGCAGGATCTGGGCCCAGTGAGGCTCGGGTGCGTGCCGAAGGATCGCCAAAGCCCAGCCCCGGCGGTTGCTTTCCCCCCCAAGCACACACACCTTTCAGGATTGCAGCCCAGGCCGTTTTGTTCTGTTGCTCCGGCATGGTGTAACCAAAGCAGCTCTCTGCCCCGAGGAGCTTACAATCTGTGTTGCGAACGGAGAGAAAGGGAGAGGAGCTTGCGATGGCTGTGCACTCTGCCTTCATAGAATCATCAGAGTCGGAAGAACGGATGCGTGCGTTTCCCTGCATACAATTCCCTTCCTGAAATTTGGCAGGGGCATAGTAAATTTCAGTGTAGAAATGGACACATGCAGAGGGTGCGTTTCAAAAGGGACAGATTAAAGTACTTACATAGCAGTAAGGAGCATGGGCATGCTTCTGAGCATGTTCAGAGTGCATTTCAGTACGGACAGGTTAAGGTGTCCCCTGAGCACATGCAGAGTGTTGTTCGGGTAAGGAGAGGTGCAAGTTCTCCTGAGCATGTACAGTGTGTTTCAGTGGGTGCAAGTCACGACCATATACCACCCTGAACCTTAAGATCCTCCTGGGAGGCTCCGATCTGAGTGCCCCCAGCTGGATGAAGTGAGGCTGGTGAGAACCAGAGAAGGGGGCCTTTTCAGGAGTGGCTCCCTGGTGCAGGGGAGGGGGGTTTTCTTCCCAGGGGCTTTTCTCCAGAACCATCTTTGTGATACTTTCAGATTTCTCTGTTTACCCAGCCCTTTCCATAAATGATGTCATCAGGATCTATCCCTGCACTTTAACTTTGGAGTCTGCCTGCACGCAGGAATCTTTTGCCTAACGTGGGGCTTGAACTCTGAGATCAAGAGTTTACTGACAGAGCTATCCATTGTGAGCCATCTCTAAGTTTGTTTTGTACTCTAGAACCTTTGACTCAATGGCTTTATGTCTTATTTTCCCTTTATTTGGTAAATATTTGAGGTTTTTTGTTCTGCTTTCTTTTTATTTTCTTTACTTATTTATTGTACGCCACCCAGCCCGAGCTCAAGAGAATGCACTCTGCACATGCCCAAAGCCATGTTTATTTATTTATTCACAACACGTTTATGCTTCCACTGACCTGGGAGAGAACAGGTTTCAAATGCCCACTCAGCCTTGAAGCTCTCTGTGTGTGACCTTGAGCCAGTTGCTCATTCTCAGTCAAACCTACCTCACAGGGTCGTTGTGGAGGGAAAAGAACTACCCGCATCTTGAGTTTATTGGAGGAAATATTTTATAATAGTAATAATTATTATAAGTATATACTACGTGGAGGTGATCACAGTATTCTGCCCCGACTCTCTGAGAATTACTGAGTCCTAGGCACACTAGATTCCAAGCTGATTTTACATATGAAAGTGTTTTTAATTGTTGGGTTGTTGTTTTTAAATTGTTATAATTGTTTTTAATATATGAAATGGCATAATTGTTTTGATGGCTGTTTTTATTGTGAGACCACTTGGAGATGTTTTACGGTAAGTGTGATTCACGAATGGAATGAATGAATGAATGAATATCTTGAGTTATTTGAATTTGCTGTCTGTATACGTTCTGCCTGTTGCCTTTGTCCATGGAGTTTTCTTGGCAGGGATACTGGAGTGGCTTGCCGGTTCCTGCTCCAGGTGGATCACGTTTGGTCAAAACTCTCCACTATGACCTGTCCATCTTGGGTGGCCCTGCACGGCATAGCTCATAGCTTCTCTGAGTTATTCAAGCCCCTTCGCCACGGCAAGGCAGTGATCCATGAAGGGATCTATGCTCGCTAGAAGGACAGATTGTGAAGCTGAGGCTCCAAGACTTTGGCCACCTCATGAGAAGAGAAGACTCCCTGGAAAAGACCCTGAGGTTGGGAAAGATGGAGGGCACAAGGAGAAGGGGACGACAGAGGACGAGATGGTTGGACAGTGTTCTCGAAGCTACCAGCATGAGTTTGACCAAACTGCGGGAGGCAGTGGAAGACAGGAGTGCCTGGCGTGCTCCGGTCCATGGGGTCACGAAGAGTCGGACACGACTAAACCACTAAACGACAACAACATATGTTCTGCCTGCACACCGTAAATTGAAAGGGGAAGAAGTGGTAGACCTGCCTTCCTTGGAGGTTTTTAGCAAAGGTTGAATAGCAACCTGTCATGGATGCTTTAGCTGAGATCCCTGCATTGCAGGGGGTTGGACTAGAGGACCCTCAGGGTCCCCTCCAACTCTTCCATGACCAATTCCATGATCCTATGGTTCGAACAGCCTTGGGGGATGAGAGCAAAAGCCCATCTTGTCCAGCCTCTTGTTCTGATCGTGGTCATTCAGATTCCTCCGGGGAGGTCCACAGCCAAGGCTCGAGGGCACTGTGACTCATAAGGAGACCCCAGCTGGATCAGCCAAAGGCATAGCTGTCAACCGTCCCTTATTTGGCGGGAAACTCCCTTATCCCAGCGCCGTGTGCCGCTGCTGTCCCTTATTGATGAGGTCCCTTAAATTTCCCGGGGTTCATGCTCGCACAGCTCGAGAGGGAAGCAGCGGCTCGAGGTCCTCCGCTGTGAGAGAGAGCGTGCACTGGTGCCGTCATCCTGGCGCGAGGAGTTCCATCGGTCCTTCCCCGCCCGAGAGAGAGGGGAGGAGGGAGAGAGACTCTCGCCCACGCCACCTGCGAGCCCGGAGGCAGCAGTGGTGGTGGCAGCTGGGGAGGAGGAAGAGGAGGGGATGGGGAGGGACACAGAAGGGCGGTGCTTCAGCGGCTGCCGCGGCGCCGCAACCGCCTCATGCCAGATTGACAGCATCTGTCAATCCTACCAATGTATGTAATTCTTTACAATAGCAAAATCCCTTATTTTGGCTGCTGATCCCTTATTTTCGAGGCTGCTGGTCCCTTATTTTCAAATCTGTAAATTGACAGCTATGGCCAAAGTCCCACCTAGTCCCGCACCCTCAATTGGCGGTGCCCAGCCGGATGCCCCCGGTGGGAAGCCCCCAAGCAGCCCCCAACTGCAGCAGCGCCTTCCTTTCCCCCCTTCTGATTCCCAGTTTGCTGCCTCCGATAGCGGAAGGAGGCCTTGAAGCCGCCGACTCCCCTTTATGGCGTGCACTGATTTGAAAAACCCCACACGGCAGGAGGCAAACTCTGTGGCTGAAGGGATTTAGCGGCACGGCGCTTGCTTTAGGGGGGCGTCCGTCTCGGGTGGAGGGGAAGCTTTCCTGTGTCAACCACTTCAGAGGGACTGAGGAAAGAACGGCGGGCTCAGGAGAGGCATGAAAGGCAAGCCACACTCGGAGGCGTACGTAAACCACCCTGCGCCCCCAGAAACCGACCCTGCCGCCTGATTTCTAATTTTAGGCCCTGTCGGAGAGGAACAGATCCTGCAAGGGGGAGATAGAGTGGGAGCCTCTGCGCTTTTCATACATTCGCCTCTTCCTCCACCGGCCCAGATTTTTGGTGGTGTTATAGAAAAAATTGGGGTTGGTTTTGACGGCCTTAACTCCCCATCAAGGGACTTTTCGGTCCCCTAAGTCCGTTGTCGGTCGGAGAAGAATGGATGGAGGCAGGATCCAGCAAAAGCAAGGGAGATCTTTATTTCCCTGTTGTAACAGAACCCCCTCTGCTCCTTGCAAGGAGGCAAGAGGCTCAGAACAAAGGTGTACAAGAACCTTTAAAGACTTCAGAAATTGCCAAACCCCTTAGCCGAAGACAGACAGAGGTGGTTTACAACAGAAATTTGAGAGTGTGGCTTCTCTCCTGTCTGCCAAGATACCTGATAAAGGCATTAGCTGGCCAGTCTAGGCCGTTCTTTTGAGATGGTAAATAACTTTAGTTCATGAATCCAGGTCACAGGCCTACAAAAAACACACCCTTAAGACAGGATTTGTAGGGCTTGTAAGTGAAAGAACTACTAGGGAAAGTATCTCCCATATTTTCCCCTCTATCAAGGAAATGTTTTAGAGTTAAGATGGCTTCAGGATTTGCTCTCCTGTACGGGTTAGACTGGGACGCGGGTGGCGCTGTGGGTAAAACCTCAGCGCCTAGGACTTGCCGATCGCATGGTCGGCGGTTCGAATCCCCGCGGCGGGGTGAGCTCCCGTCTTTCGGTCCCAGCTCCTGCCCACCTAGCAGTTCGAAAGCACCCCTAAGTGCAAGTAGATAAATAGGTACCGCTTTATAGCGGGAAGGTAAACGGCGTTTCCGTGTGCTGCGCTGGTGCTGGCTCGCCAGAGCAGCTTCGTCACGCTGGCCACCTGACCCGGAAGTGTCTCCGGACAGCGCTGGCCCCCGGCCTCTTAAGTGAGATGGGCGCACAACCCTAGAGTCGGACACGACTGGCCCGTACGGGCGGGGTACCTTTACCTTTACAGGTAAGACTAGGAGAGACCGCTGCCTGAACGTGCCGGAGAGATGCTGCCAGTCAGTGTAGACAATATTGTGGTGCTCAGGGCCTGCTTGTGGGCTTGCCGCAGGCATGTGGCCGGCTACTGTGAAAACAAGATGCTGGATTAACTAGATAGGTCACTGGCTTGATTCAGTATTATGCTTGTATCTCTCAGGGCCACACTTAACAGGGGTCCAAACCTGCCACAACACTCCCTTTACCCGACAGTAGAGCCAGCTACCTCTGGCGGGTGGTGGCGGGGAGACTCCTGCCATTGGAAGGAAACATAAAGGGGTAGCTCAGTCAGTGGAGCACGAGACTCTTTAATTTCAGGGTTGTGGGTTCGAGATTCCGCCATTGCAAGGGGTTGGGCTAGATGACCCTCTGCAGTTCCTCGAGTCTTTCTCAGGTGTAGGCAAACTGCAGCCCTCCAGATGTTTGGGACTACAACTCCCATCATCCCTAGCTAACAGGACCAGTGGTCAGGGGTGATGGGAATTGTAGTCCGAAACATCTGGAGGGCCGGAGTTTGTCCATGCCTGCTCTTTCTCATCTTCCCTCGGCTACCAGATGTCTGGGGATCCCAGCTTCTGCCCCGGGCCCCCCTCCAGCAATCAGATGACAACACAAAGAAGTTTATTCTGGCTCGCTCTCTTCCTCCTCCACCACCCCCACCCTCTGTTTTCCTTTAAATCTTTCGGTTTCTCTGAAGACTCGAGAATCACGCTGCGGGTTGTGGGTGGGCAAAGTGGGTGGGTGGGGGGAGGTTGGGAAGCGTCAGGGAGGAAGCCGTCACTTCCCCCGTCATGCGCAGCCGTCTAGGAACATGAAAGGCCACAGAATGGCTCATATCACAGCCACAGCCGCACAGCAGGGTAATTTTAGATTCCGGGCTTCGTGGTCTCCCAGGCGGGGAATGGGTTGCTCTTCAGATCAGGGAGGGGAATCTGTTTCAACCCCAAGGGCCACATTCCCCTCTGGGCAAGCTTCTGGGGGCCGCCTGGCTACGGGATCTGGCCTTTAAGCTTTGCATGAGAGCTGTAAGGAAGCGCAGCTGCTCCCATTGCAGATCTCTGGCCCTTCCCCTAAAGCGGAAGTAAGATTCTAGTCCTCATGGGCCCATATTAAAGATCTGGCTATAATAGGAAGCTGCCTTAGGAAGGCTGCACTTAGTATTTTTGTCTACAGTTCAGGGGACTAAAGGGCTAAGGGGTAAACCCTACAAAAGTGGAGTCCCTAAGACAGTTGGGTAGCAACTTCCAGCCAAGCTGGTACCAAACGTCTTGCTCTGCTTGGACCCCTGAGATCAGGGGCTGGTGGTCTTGTCATCTGGGCAGCCCAGCACCTCCATTCAAACTGCCCAGGATTGAGCCCCGGGGAGGTCACTTCCATAAAGCCATGAGCCATGGTGGAGCTTCCAACTCCAGGGGCAGTCTATCTCCAAATGCCAGACATTGAGGAACAATTGACAGGAGAGGGCTGTTGCCTTCTGGCCCTGCTTGGGAGCCACCTCCATTTTGCTCTGATTTTAACTCTTCGCTTGCACTCATGCCTGAGCATTGTTTTTTTTTAAGTGCTATTTTATTGTGAAGCGATAAACCAGGGCTTAGGAAACGTGTGCGCCACCCTCCCCTCCCAAAATAAAGTTGTCGTGGGAACTGTAGTTCACCCTTCACAGTGCTAAGATTCCCAGCACCATCAACAAACTATGGGTCCCAGGATTCTGCGTGAGCTTTAAATGTATGGGGTGCACCGAGCTGTATTGTTAAAAGCAGGTGTGGGGAAGCTTTGGCCCTCTGGATGGTGCTGGACTACAACTCCCATCAGCTCCGGCCAGCATTGGTCAGTGGTCAGGGATGATGGGATTTGGAGTCCAACAACACTTGAGGGTGGCGGTGCGGGTTCCCCATCCGTGTGTGTGTGTGTGTGTGTGTGTTTTAAGCTAACCTATGGGTGGTGCTGCGGGTTAAACCACAGAGCCTAGGGCTTGCCGATCAGAAGGTCGGCGGTTCGAATCCCCGCGATGGGGTGAGCTCCCGTTGCTCGGTCCATGCTCCTGCCAACCTAGCAGTTCGAAAGCATGAAGTGCAAGTAGATAAATAGGTACCGCTCCGGCGGGAAGGTAAACGGCGTTTCCGTGCGCTGCTCTGGTTCGCCAGAAGCGGCTTGGTCATGCTGGCCACATGACCCGGAAGCGGTACGCCGGCTCCCTCCGCCAATAAAGCGAGATGAGCGGCGCAACCCCAGAGTCGGTCACGACTGGACCTAATGGTCAGGGGTCCCTTTACCTTTACTCTGGCAAGCAGATGGCCCATTGCATCTCCTCTGGGTCAAAGCTAAACCTGTTCGGCTCGTACCTGCCTGGCAACTGTATGGGCATAGGAGCCAGGCCAGGAAAGAGGGACTGGCAACCATCTTTTGGGGGGAAGGTCTATAGCTCTGTGTGCGAAAGGTCCCAGGTTCAATCCCTAGCACCTCCAGGTAGGGCTGGTAGGTAGAACCCCTGGAGAGCTGCTGCCAGTCTGTGTAGACAATACTGAGCTATATGACTACAAAGACTCTGGATAAGGCAGCTTCCTGTGTTCCTATACAGTACACGGGCCCTGAAAAATATTTAGGAAACGTTTGATGCAGCTGGGGACACACTGCCCCCTGCTGGCAGTCACAGAGACGCCACTTTGAGTACACTGATTTCAAAGAATGGGAGAGAGGTTCCCTGCGAAGATGTGGGGGACTCAGCAGCCCATCTCCCTCTCCCTTGGCACGCAACCTTGCTGACTTTCTTCCTTCCTGTTTCCAGAGGGGCTGGATCCGAATGCATTTGCGGCATTGCAGCGGGGGGAGAATTCATTTTGCACATGCTCAGAGAAGCCCTCTCAAGCACATCTCTCCACAATCGCTGCAAAAGGTGCACTCTTCCTTCCTTCCTTTGTGCTGCTCTGCACGCACTCAGAAGTACTCTTGTCGCAAGCATCCATTCCCTGGGAAATGTATACCCTGCCTTCCAGCTTCGCTGAGGGAAGCAGCTGGGGGGGGGACATCTTGACAAAGGGACCCTTCAAAGGCCAGAAAGGTGTGGTCAACTTGGTAATAATGACCGTGAGCTCCTAGGCAGAGAATGTACTCAGGGTCACTTAACCTTATGTCTGCCCATCTGACCTCCTAATTTGCACCTGGATGCAATTGGTCAAATTCAGGCTTCCATTTTTATTTTTTTTGAGACATTGGGGGGGGGGGGGAGATGTGGGGGTCGGGTGGCCATGTTTCTATTTTGCTTAATGTATGTAGGGTTTGGTGTCAGCGTTGCTCGTGCTGTTCATTTGTGTTCCTTTGGTGGTGAGAGAGGTTGGGGTTGGCCTCGGGTGTGGTTTGTTTGTGATTGGCTGTGGTGATCTTTGTTTTCGTGGGTGGGTGTTTTGGATCAGGTTAGCCATATTGATTTGTATGCTGTTGGTGGATTATTGTCGTTGTCTTGTTGGGCTGTGTATGTGATAAAGGGGAGCCATACCGGGGTGAAGGCGTCTTCTTCTGTTTGTCCCCGTGTCAGTTTCAGTTTATTGGTTAATTTTTCTAGTAGGACTGTTTCCCATACTATTTGGTACCATTGGTCCATGCTTACTCCTGACAGGTCTCTCCAGTGTCTGGTTATGGTGTTTCTGGCTGCTGAAAGTAGGTGGGTTATGAGTTCTTTGGGCATCGTTGTCTTGGAAGATGTTTAGTAGGGCCAATTCTGGGGTGATGTCTAATACTTGCTTAGTTATTTTACATGTTTCTCGTATGGCTGTTGTCCAGAATAGTTGGATTTTGGGGCACTCCCACCACATGTGGAGGTATGTGCCTGTGGAGGTGCACCCTCTCATTCAGGGTTCCAGTTGAAGCTCTGTAGCTCAGTGGCAGAGCTTCTGCCTCACATGCAGAAGGTCCCAGGTTCGATCCCCAGCATCTCCAGAAATTGTGCCCTGAGCCTGCGAGAACCCCTGCCAGTCAGTGTAGACACTATGGAGCTAGATGGACCCTATGGTCTGGGCTTGGTATAAGTCAGCTTCCTATGGTCTCCTTTAAACTAGCTGTACATTTTGAATGATTGAGAACTAGAATCTTGCAAGCAGAGGTCCCTGGCATCTCCAGATAGGGCTTGGAGAGGCTTCTGCCCGTCTGTGTTGACAATACTGAGCTAGATGAACCCCATGACCTTGCTCAGTATTAGGCACCCTCCTATGTCCCTATAGAACACTCGTTCTGCACTGCTAAGAAATCAAAACTTGTATAGTGAGGATTCACTGGCACTTTGGAACTCCCTGCCGATTGACACCGATTGCACCTTCGCTGCACTCTTTCCGGCGCCTGCTAAAAACCTGCGGTTAGGAAAGCCCTCCTAGATTTGTAGAAGGTTAATCTGGTTTCATGGGACACGGGTGGCGCTGTGGGTTAAACCACAGAGCCTAGGACTTGCCGATCAGAAGGTCGGTGGTTCGAATCCCCGCGACGGGGTGAGCTCCCATTGCTCGGTCCCTGTTCCTGCCAACCTAGCAGTTCGAAAGCACACCAGTGCAAGTAAAGAAATAGGTACCGCTCTGGCGGGAAGGTAAACGGCGTTTCCGTGCGCTGCTCTGGTTTGCCAGAAGCGGCTTAGTCATGCTGGTCACATGACCCGGAAGCTGTACGCCGGCTCCCTCGGCCAATAAAGCGAGATGAGCGCCGCAACCCCAGAGTCGGCCACGACTGGACCTAATGGTCAGGGGTCCCTTTACCTTTACCTTTTAATCTGGTTTTCCGTTTATCGTTGGTTTTAATTATTTCTTTGAACGTTGTAAAGAGCTGCTGTTGGTAGATAGCTCCGTTGCTGAGAGCATGGTGCTGATGACGCCAAAGTTGCAGGTTTGATCCCTGTGTGGGATAGCTCCATTGCAGGGACTCCCCCCCCCAAAAAAAAAACAACAACAACTATGATTCTGAAACAGTCTGCATTGATCATGTTATTTGCTTTATTCTTGTTGTAAACCTCTTCCGAGGGTTGCTGGTTTCCTTTTACAATCGAGTGGTATAAAATTTTTATGAAATGGCAATGAAATAAATAAACTGGGTATAAAATTGCTCGGCCCGTAACACCTACAAAAGGTATTGTCAGGCTCCTACTTTTGTTATAGTACAACTTCCTCCAGTTCCCACAACCACCATCCATTCCCAGCCCCTTCTTCTGCCCCGGCAAACCTCCCATCTATTCATCTTCTCTCCTTAGACCCTCTCCTCAAGACCCACTTTCCCATCCTCACAAACACCCCTTCCTCCTCCTTTCTCATTTCAGGATCCCCACTGAACCCCCTCTCTCTGCTCAAACAGAGAAGAGGGTCACACCTGGTTCCCCCCTGCACAAATATCAAATTATGTGTTCTATGCAGCGCACTAGAAATAAATGTGGCGCACTAATAGCAAAAGAGAAAAGGAGGCAAAAATAAAGATATGTCTCAGCCGAAGCTGGGTGCTTACTTAAGAGATCAAAAAGGGTCGGGACATGAGCAAGATTTCCTTCGCTGTTTTTCCGCTTTCCAACTTGCTGTCCTCCCTGCTTCTTTCCACAACAACTCTTGATACGTCAGACCAAAGGGTTTTATCTCAGCCTGACATCCTCTCCTCAGAAGGGAGCCCACCAGAGGTTTACAACGGGTACAGCATCTCCCCTGCATGCAAAAGGTTCTGGGTTCAAATGCTGGCATTTTGAAATTGGCTGCAAATGACCGCCTGTCTGAAACCCTGGAGTGCTGCTGCCATTGGTATACTGATAATATTGAGCTAGACGGGTCAAGGGCTGGACTCACTTTAAGGCAGCTCCCGTTGTTCCTCTTTAATTCACCAGTTCATTCAGAATCTTGAGGACTGGAATCTTAGGGTTTTGTTTTGTTACATAAAGGACCTTAGCTCTGTGGTAGAGCATCTGCTTGCATTCAGACAGGTCCCAGGTTTGCTCCTGTTTATCTCCAGGTCGCAGGAGAATCCTGCCCGATACCCCAGAGAGGTGCTGCCAGTCAGTGTAGATACTACCAGGCTAGATGGACCAATGAACTGATTTGGTATAAATCGGCTACCCGTGTCCTACAAGCGAGGTGGGAAGCTGTGGGTTGTTTCCCTTGCTACCGATCCCCAGCATGTGATATTCAGAGGTAGGCTGCTTTTGGAACTGGAGGTTCCATTTACCCACCACATTTAAGAGACGTCGATGGGCCAATCCACCTCCAGGAATCTCTCCAGTTCCGTTTTCTAAGGCCGTCTAAGCCAGCGGAACGTTCCCTACAGTGGATGCTGTAAATGGACAGCAAAAAACACACCTTTGCTTTTCCAACCTGCACTTACTGCTGTTCAGCTTCACTGGGGGAAGCTTTTACAAACCTGAATGGTGTCATTTCCGCCCCAGCAGACTGCTTTGAGTGGCTGCCTTCCATCCCCAAAGCAGCAGCTGCGTTTACACGACAAATCCAGTTTGAAACCAGTTTCGCTTAAAAAAACAACCAAAAAACCCCTCCCTGAGAACTGTAGTTTTTTTTCATAGGGGAGACGGATGCTGAAACTTTAAAACTGCAGCCGCACTAGCAGAAGTGCTAAAATTCCCAGGGAGGAAGCTACTGAACTTGCTGAACTGGTTTGTGAACTACAAAAAAGAAAAATTCTGCTGTGAACCTGAGTTTGTTGGGTCCTGCTCTAATTCTGCCTTGCGACTACCTCTAAGTTGCTCGCCCTCAGGCTACCTTCCCGACTTATATATATGACACTACCTTCTCAACCCGTATATTTATAAGGAAACAGATAACTTACAAAAGCCACCCGACTCTCACAGAATCCTCTCTCTCCCCGCGCGAGGAAGCTGGGAAATAATACGTAGATCTTTCCCGGACTTCCCCAGGGCTCAGAGAGGGGGTTCCCCCCTCACCACCCGCAAAACCAGCCCCCTTTCCTGGCTCCTTGCCCCCCTCTTCATCTAGGTATACTCAGCAGAACTTCCAACCAACATGGGCAAGAGGTGATAAACCGCCGCGAGTAGCACTGGCCCCAGCCTTTGCCGAAGCTGATGCGGACGCTGTGGGCATCGTAGGGCCCGTCGTGGTGGCCCTGCCAGCAGGCCAGGTTGGCGGCGCGGTCGTAGTCAAACACCTTGAGGGAGAAGCCAGGAAGCAGCTTGTGAACAGCCGGCCCGGAGCCGCAGGGAGGACCCAGGGTTGGGGAGCAGACGAAGACGGGGTGGTCGCTGCGGTTGTAAGCCCAGACGCCGTTGCCTTCGCGGCTCAGGAGCAAGCCTTGCCCAATCTTGGCCCGGGCTCGCTGGACAGCTTGACTACGGTTCCTGGAGCCCAGCTGGCCCAGGCAGAAACCGCTGCCAGCCGGGAGGTCGGCGAAGATGTTGACGTGGTCGTCGTGGACGGAGAAGAGCCTCCCGACTCGAAGGCGGTATTCCCAGTAAGCCAGTTTGCACCAGTGGCCGTCTCTGAGGGAGCGCTGGGAGAGGCTGGTGTCTGCGGGGGGGGGGGGAGAGAGAAAGGCATTCCCTTCAGAACTTTTTAGTTTTATTATTAAATGATTTTATTGGTTTTCACAAAGCAAATCTCACATTTAACACGTTGAAATTTCGAAATCAATGAAGGCTCTTCCGAATCTTAGGACTCCCCTCCGTGGGTCCTTAGTAGTATATCTAAATCAGCTGCATATTATAATTCCTCCACATTAAAGTCCTCCAAGAACTTTAAAAAAAATTATCAGTTTGTTAACTAATGAAAAGCGCAAAGATAACAAAAAGAAGAACTTAGTGCAGATACCCCAGCTACATATTCAATTTGGGTTGCTGTATTTTTAAAAAATGGAAACTTGGACATAAAAGTTTTTGCAAAATCTCCAAAGAAGAAGAAGAATGCCAAAATTGACACTTTTGACATGGGTTGCCATACGTCCGGATTTTCCCGAACATTTAAGCAATTTCCGCCCAGACGCTGTTTACGAGGGCCGTATCCTAGCTACGTCTGGGGAATTCCGGATGTATGGCAGCCCAAACATATTCCTATATTGCAGGAGTTGGGCTAAATGTCTCTCAGAGTCCCTTCCCACTCTCTAAAAATAATAAAAAAAATAGTGGTGTAATTGACTTCTGACAAGCACACAGAGCGCGAACAAGTCTGAGTGTATGTGGGGGGGGGAATTGTTTAATTTCACTGCACACAGGTGGTGTAGTGACAATAAAGGTTTATTATTATTATTTATTTATGATTCTGTGACTCGTAAATTTAAATTATAAAGCGCCGCAGCCTGGAAGGACGAAAGTACAAAGATAAAGTGTGGCTGAAAAGGTATCACAAAGCATTAACTCACACGAATAACAAAGATTTATAAAAAATGAAAGTATTCTCTAACTGTGAGTTCCATCATTATTGAGAATCAAGGTTCCTGCAGAGGTTTAAATAAGCTAAACATCTGCATAGACTGATGGCACTGAGTGAGTGAGCGGGCGCCTCAATTGGCGTAGTGGTTTGAGTGGTTTGAGTGTTGGATTCGGACAGGGGTTGGCAAACTACGGCCCCCGGGCAGGATCAGGCCCACCTGGGTCCTAAATTTAGCCCGCGCCGCAAAGCCGAGACTTCGGGCAATAGCGATGGGAGGAAGAGACTGAACGGCGGTGGCTCTGCTAGCCAAACACTGCGCCTGGTTTACCTCAGTGACGTTTGATTGGCAGAGACGTCCCTGCGCCGCGCTGAGGTAAACCAGGCGCAGTGTTTGATTGGCAGAGCCGCTGCCGCTCAGCTCTTCCTCCTGCCCCTGCCACCACACTGGTGCTCCTGTGGGCCAGAATGCGCAGTGGTGGTGGTGGCGGCGGCAGCCCCTGGGAAGATAAAGACTACTTGCCCCCCTCGCAGTGTGCATGTTGTTGTTTAGTTGTTTAGTCGTGTCCGACTCTTCGTGACCCCCTGGACCAGAGCACGCCAGGCACTCCTGTCTTCCACTGCCTCCCGCAGTTTGGTCAAACTCATGCTGGTAGCTTCCAGAACACTGTCCAGCCATCTCGTCCTCTGTCGTCCCCTTCTCCTTGTGCCCTCCATCTTTCCCAACATCATGAGGTGGCCAAAGTCTTGGAGCCTCAGCTTCAGGATCTGTCCTTCCAGTGAGCACTCAGGGCAGATTTCCTTCAGAATGGATGCGTTTGATCTTCTTGCAGTCCATGGGACTCTCAAGAGTCTCCTCCCACACCAGAATTCAAAAGCATCAATTCTTCGGCGATCAGCCTTCTTTATGGTCCAGCTCTCACTTCCATACATCGCTACTGGGAAAACCATAGCTTGAAGTATACGGACCTTTGTTGGCAAGGTGATGTCTCTGCTTTTTAAGATGCTGTCTAGGTTTGTCATTGCTTTTCTCCGCAGTGTGCATAGGAATTCGTGTTGTTGTTTTTTCAATCCGGCCCTCTACAAGGTGTGAGGGACAGTGGACCGGCCCCCTGCGGAAAAAGTTTGCTGACCCCTGGGCTAGGACCTGGAAGTGCACGGTTCAAATCCCCACTCAGCCCTGAAGTTCCTCTTGGTTCAGTCACCATCTCTTAACCTAACCTACCTCACAGGGTCGTTGTGAGGAGCAGAACCCTATAGACCACTTTGAGCTCCTTGGAAGATAAAATCGGTATATAAATGCAATAAACAAATAAAAATATTTGCACAAGAAATAAGATCATGTATATGAATGAGTCATTCGAGCGCTGCCTTTTAGATACTTTTCGTTTAGGAGATAATCTTTTTTAAGGAAGGGCAATTTGCCAAACCCTTAAATACCAGCAATCCAGACAATTAAGATTAAAAGTCTTCCAGGATATTAGCCATGGAGCCCCTGGGCTGCTGTTAAGAGATGAGAAATAAGCTCTATCCTTTCCAAAATCCCGTTCCGTTCCCACATACAGCCTCAAAAAAAGCTAGGCGGAAACATGGAAAGATTTTGTTTGTTAACACAGAGAGCTCAGCAAAACGACTTATTGCAAAATTCATTTGAGAACTTTTAAGGAGAGCCCTGCAGGGTCAGACCACAAAGTTAAGGTGGGCATTTGTATGCCACAAAACAAAAAACAAAAAACACCAGGCAGAGATTTTCATGTGTACAGATATGTACAGATGCAAAGGTATAGATAATGATGCTGATTTAAAGTGAATTGTATTGTCCTGGAGGAGTCTTTGAAGGGGAAAAGGCTGTGTGGCTCAGCGGTAGAACATCCAGTTTACGAGTAGAAGGTCCTGGGTTCGAATCCCGGCATCTGCAGGTAGGGCTGCGAATGTCCCCTGCCCAAAACTCTTGGAGAAGTCATTGCTGGTCGGTGCAGACCAGTGATTCTCAAAGGGTGTAGCAGGAGAGGATGGCAAATAGGAAGGGAAGATTCAAGGACCACCAATATTATATTCTGGGAATGAGTCATGTTCTTACGTAGCTGCATTGTTTCATACTTTCCACATGCCCCGTGGTCATATTATAATGCAGTTGTGTTCTTTGTTATAAATCAAGCACCGCTAGGAGTTGTGTATTTTTGTTTTCCAACGTATTTCTTATCAATGAAAAAATCCGGTGTGATGCGAGCAATTTTTATTCTGAAAGTGCAGCCCAAAGGAAAAAAGCTTGAGAGCCACTGGTGTTGCCATAAAACTGAAAATCCAGACACAAAAGTTGTTGAGGGTTTTTTTTTAGTTTTGCCCAAAGTGGTTGAGCTTTCCCCCCCTCAAAAAAAGTTGTTGTTTTTGAGCTATTTTTAAGGAATTCGCCAAAATCTACACTTCCGAGAACCAGACAGAGGGCCTTCTCGGTAGTGGCGCCCACCCTGTGGAATGCCCTCCCACCAGATGTCAAAGAGATAAACAACTACCTGACATTCAGAAGACATCTTAAGGCAGCCCTGTTCAGGGAAGTTTTTAATGTGTGACATATTAGTGTATTTTTGGTCTCTGTGGAAGCCGCCCAGAGTGGCTGAGAAGACCCAGCCAGATGGGTGGGGAACAAATAAATTATTATTATTATTATTATTATTATTATTATTATTATTATTATTCCAAGATGGGTTGCCATACGTCCAGATTTTCACGGCATTTAAGCCATTTCCACCTGGGCGCTGTTTACAATGGCCGAATCCTGGCTATATCCAGGAAACCCTAGCAGACGGTACTGAGCTCGATGTGTAAGGCAGCTTCCTATTTAAATCGGCTATTTATCTGGATCCATGAGGACTAGAATCTTCTAAGATAAAGTAATAAGTAGAGCTAGTGACCTTCTGAATCCATAGCAGACATCCTACCACTGAGTTATGGCCCTTTGGCCCCATTGCGGCAAGGCACAGCTCCCAAAGGCAAAAAATAAGATTATTTTTTTAAAAAAAAAAAAAACTAGGGACTGATAGAATTAAACAAATAAGGAATGGACTGTTCCTCCTGGTCAAGGAGACTCCTGGGTTTCTGCTCAGACAAAGGCGCCCTGGGACAATGGGAGCGGGAAGTCCCACGGGGGCCGGCTGGGAGCGCTGAGAGGCAGCACGTAGGCCCCACGGTCTCTCGCTGGGGTCCCACATCTTTGGCTGGGAGAGAGGAAAAGTCAGCCCAGGCGCCAAGAGCTTGCTCAGACGTGGCGGCGTGGCCGGGCGCCAGATCCCAGGCTGCATTGTACGTCAGGGCACATTGTCTGTGTCTCTGCGGGCTGCAACTTCCTCCCGGCCGCCGGGAACCAGAAATAACAGGGGCAGCCGTCTGTCGGTGTCCGTCCCTCGCTTTTTGAAAAGTTTCTGCTCTGCAAAGCATCCAGGAAGGCCTCTGGGCCGGGCCGTTCCCTGCCTGCTTTTCAT
The DNA here is from genome assembly GCF_964188305.1 of Podarcis bocagei. Taxonomy (NCBI): domain Eukaryota; kingdom Metazoa; phylum Chordata; class Lepidosauria; order Squamata; family Lacertidae; genus Podarcis; species Podarcis bocagei. The sequence continues at coordinate 34,927,277 of NC_138142.1, forward strand.
TCTCCTCTCAAGAGAGCAGCATAATCGGCGTGTCCGGAATCAGGACCCCTAACTGCAGGAGGGTTTTCAAACAGGGTTGGGGGCCACTATTCAGGGTGGTGCTGAGAGAGGCAGGTTTCAGTCCGCACACGGCCAAAAATAAGAAGTGCACTGCTAAATCAGAGCAAAGTCCCGTCTAGCTCAGTCTCTCACAGATGGGGCATAAAGTCAAGGACCTAAATATATTAATTTTGAGTATTTGTACCCCACTCTTCATCCAAAAAGGATGGGGCGACTTACTTACAATCAAAGCAAGGCAGTCCCTAGCTGCAGGCTTGCAATCTTTAAAAACAAAAAAGGCACAACACACAAGGAAAGAGGGACAGGGAGGGCAGAGGAAAACCCAAGCTCAGGCACAGATTTCAAAACCGTTGCCCTATATTGACCAAACGTGGGCACAGTTCAGGGGCAGGTGGTGCCTGGTGGAGCTGGGCCTCCAGCAAAGCTGATAGAATAAACCTTCTGCTTCACAACTCTCCCTTCGGAGGCAGCCTGATGCCCCGAGGTGACAGGAGAACATACCCTCCAACTGTCCTGACGAAAACGGGACATTCTGATTTTTCTTGTGAGAGGCGGCCAAAATGGCCGCCACGATCTCGCGTTATTTGGGGCTGCAGTTTGGGGGGCACGGCAGCCCAAAGCGCGTGTTTAGAGGTGCTACGCAAGTTCGCTGCCCCCCCAAAAGCCCTTTTGGGGCGCTGTGTCCAAAAAAAGCCCTTTTGCAATCTTGCACGGGTCACGAGATTTGTGCAATAGTGCAGCCCCAGAAGACGATGTCCTGGTTTCGGGCCTCTTCATATTGGAAGAGATGGGTGCAGGGAGGCTGTATGGGGCTGGCTTGTCAGGGCAGAGCAGATGGGGGGGGGGAGCTCTGCTTCCCTGTTCCCCTGTTCTGGAATGGCCGCCCCCGGAAAAGATGCCTGGAATTGAAGCTGGAATCTACCAGATGCAAAGCAAATGTTCTATCCCTTCAGGGAGTCTCAGCAACCTGGGAGTAACCGGCCCACAAACCAGATCAGAAGCTGGTTCCAATCCCTGCTGGGAAAATTTATTCCCTTGCTGACAGCCTGGACACAGAGTCAGCCATGCGCAGGATCAGACCCTCTCTCACACCGAGGCTCCCGATTTCTCACCTTGCCATATTCTGCGGTTGTTGTTCAACGTGTTGGCGCACTTCAGAGGGGTTGCGAAAGGAGAGATCTTGCCGTAGGGGGGCAGGGGGGTCTCTATAAAAGAAAATAATAATAATAATAATAAGGGAAGGCATGAGCCGCTTTTAAATCCTTCGTCTCATATCTTGAGGATTAGGGGGCAGCGGGTGCTGCCACAAAATAAGTCCAGCATCTTATAAGCCCCAGCCAGATTGGATAACGGACAGGGATGGCGGGAATTGAATACAGAAGAGCATAAGAACATATTGAGAGCCAGTGTGGTGTAATGGTTAGAGGACCTGGGAGAGAAGGGTTCAAATCCCCACTTAGCCATGAAGCTCACTGGTTGTGACCCTGGCATAGCTGTCAACGTTTCCCTTTATTTAAAGGAAATCCCCTTATTCCGAATAGGATTCCTCGCAAGAAAAGGGACAAGTTGACAGCTATGGACCCTGGGCCATTCACCATCTTTTAGCCTCAAAGGGTTGTTGTGAGGATGAAATGGGGAAGAGGAGAAACTACGTCCAGCACCTTGAGATTGTTGGAAGATAAAGGTAGTAAATAATAATAATAATAATAATAATAATAATAATAATAATGGCAGCAGCAGCAGCCTGCTGCATCCGGCCGATGTCCCATCTAGTCCGGCATCGTGTTCTGACAGTAGCTGACCAGATGCATCATGGGAAACTCGCTAGCAGGGCCTGAATGCGACAGCAATTCTCCCCTCCTGTGATTCCTAGCAACAGTTATTCAGAAGCAATGACAGTGCCAGGAGAACGCAGACGTCCTGGGTATTAGCCATAGAGAGGCTTCACTTCCAGTCTGTCCAATCCTCTTTTAAAGCCACCCAAATCGGTGGCTGTCTCACTGCCTCCAGTGGGAGGGAGTTCCATAGGTGTTTTTTAAAAAATGTTTTTATTAACAATTTCAACATAACAGCATATCAACACATATCACATTCATTATTTTCTCCCCTTTTTCCCCACCCCCCTCAAACCCTCCCCTCCCCCGGAGACTTCCCTCAGCTCCTCTCTCTGATTTCTCAGCACGTATTATTCTCCGCATGTTATAAAATTATACGAATCCTTACATTATCTGTCTACCATGTTATCATTCAATCAATTTGTGTATGTTTATTCAAAACCTGCCAAGGAGTCCAACTCGTTTTGTTGGTTTTTTAAATTAATTTGTAAAGAGTTCCCATTCTTCTCTAAAGTCACAGTTGTCCTTCTCTCGCAGTTTGTATGTTCATTTAGCCAAGGGAGTTCCATAGTTTAACTATGCACTTTGTTCAATCTGCCCTGGATCTCCTAGCGCTCAGCTTCATTGGAGGTCCACGCAGAGCAAGTTCGGCCCCCGGGGAAAATAGATCGGGGAGCCTGTGGCCCTCATGAACTTTCTGGGCTCTCCCAACTCCTATCAGCTCCAGCCAGTTTGCCTGTTAGCCAAGAATGATGGGCGTTCTGGTCCACCAGATGCAGCCAGCATGGCTGGGGGCTGCTGGGAGTTGGAGTCCATCCCATTCCGTGGACCCCGGGCTCCCCATCCCTGCTTTCCACCTTTGCAGGTGAATTTGGTCTGTGATCCCTGATTGGTTGGGACGTGTGTCTACGAGAGGGATGGGGAAACCCGTGGCCCTTTGGCTGTTGCCCGACCACAACACCCATCGTCCCTGGCCATAGGCCAAGCTTACGAGGGCTGATGGGAGTTGTAGTCCGCCAACACCTGGAAGTGAGAGCTGGACCATAAAGAAGGCTGATCGCTGAAGAATTGATGCTTTTGAGTTCTGGTGCTGGAGGAGACTCTTGAGAGTCCCATGGGCTGCAAGAAGATCAAACCTATCCATTCTGAAGGAAATCAGCCCTGAGTGCTCACTGGAAGGACAGATTGTGAAGTTGAGGCTCCAATACTTTGGCCACCTCATGAGAAGAGAAGACTCCCTGGAAAAGACCCTGATGTTGGGAAAGATGGAGGGTGCAAGGAGAAGGGGACGACAGAGGACGAGGTGGTTGGACAGTGTTCTCGAAGCTACCAGCATGAGTTTGACCAAACTGCGGGAGGCAGTGGAAGACAGGAGTGCCTGGCGTGCTCTGGTCCAGGGGGTCACGAAGAGTCAGACACGACTAAACAACTAAACAACAACACCTGGAGGGTCAAAGGCTCCAAAACACCGCCTGATTTGCCTCCAGCGTTCCTCACCAGGTACAGCGAGCCGGCTGAAATGATGCGGGTTGCAACAGTGGACGCTGCCCTCTCCACCGGTGCTCTTGCAGAAGCTGAGGCGCTTGAGTTCGTGTGGGTGGCGCAGGTCGGGCCAGCGGAAGAGCCGGCACAGGAGGAGCGAGGCGGGGAGGCCCGGCTTGGAGCCTCGCGACTCCACCCAGACGCAGCCTGACTCGCCCGCCCCCCTGCTCTCCACCGCCCACAGCAGCAGCTCCAGCTCCTTCTCCTTCAGCTTCTTGAAGAGGGCCAGAGCCGCCGGCTTCAACGCCCCGTGGCTGTCGTCGGGGCCGGGCGTGATGCAGCGGTGCCTCCAAAGCCGTTGTACCAAGCTGGCTCGCCGAGACCGGAACATGAGGCTTTATAGAGACAGAACGACAAAACCAACATTATTATTTTTTTGTGAGCGCGTTCAAGGCATCTTCTCAATCGCATCCCTGTAAAGTAGCCTGTTGGAAGTGCAAGGATCATTCAGCTTGTAATTTAAGGGTTAATTCTGCAAGTGTGGCAGTCAGCTGACCAAGAGGTGGTGGAGGTGTTGCTTAGCAACCAGGCAGAGCATCATGACCTTTGCTGAGGTTTTTTTGGGGGGGAAGACGGGGGGGGGGGGACCAGACAGAGGGCCTCCTCGGTAGTGGCGCCCACCCTGTGAACGCCAATCAGATAAATAATTGCATAACGTTCTGAAAACATCTGAAGGCAGTGCTATATAGAGAAGCTTTTCATGTGTGATAGTCTATAGTGTTTCCATATACCAGGCTTCCTCAACCTCAGCCCTCCAGATGTTTTTGGCCTACAACTCCCATGATCCCTAACTAGCAGGACCAGAGGTCAGGGATGATGGGAACTGTAGTCTCAAAACAGCTGAAGGTCTGAGGTTGAGGAAGCCTGCCGTATACAGTGGTACCTTGGTTCTCAAACGCCTTGGTTCCCAAATGCCAAAAACCCGGATGTAAGTGTTCCGGTTTTCAAACGTTTTTCAGAAGCCAAACGTCCGATGCAGTTGGTGGCTATTGTTTCTGGGGCACCTGCACCAATCAGAAGCTGTGTCTTCGTTTTCGAACATTTCAGAAGTCAAAACGGACTTCTGGAATGGATTACATTTGGCGCTTTTGTTTTTGCTATTGATTTTGTGTTTTTGTTTTTGAGGCTCTTTCGGTTACAGTGGTACCTCGGGTTACATACGCTTCGGGTTACAGACTCCGCTAACCCAGAAATAGTGCTTCAGGTTAAGAACAGAAATTGTGCTGTGGCAGCACGGCGGCAGCAGGAGGCCCCATTAGCTAAAGTGGTGCTTCAGGTTAAGAACAGTTTCAGGTTAAGTACGGACCTCCGGAACAAATTAAGTACTTAACCCGAGGTACCACTGTAATTTGTTTTTGTGACTGTGTGGAACCCAGTTCAGCTACTGATTGATTTGACTGTGTGACTGCGGAAATGTATAAAAGCCCCCCAGCCAAACAATGACTATCACCTACAATACTGTCTTATTTATTTTTTAGTACAGTACATTGATTATTGCTTTCATTTTATGGTTTTGGAACGCTTTGGTTTTGGAACGGACTTCCAGAACGGATTCAGTTTGAGAACCAAGGTACCACTGAATAGGGAAGCTGTGTGATGGTTTGTTGTGTTTCTGCATATTCTGTTGGAAGCCGCCCAGAGTAGCTGGGGCAACCCGGTCAGATGGGTGGCATAATAATAATAATAATAATAATAATAATAATAATAATACTCAGTGACAGAGCATTTGCTGTGTGTGCAGAAGGTCCCAGGCTCAGTTAGAGCTGGGAGAGACTCTGCTGCCCGAAAGAGCTGCTGCCAGCCAGTGTAGCCAGTACTGAGCTACATGGGCCAATGGTCTGACTCAGTAGAAGGCAGAAATTCCTAATTATTCACAAACAGGCGAAAAGTCTGCCCCTTGAGAGATGAAGAGATCTCTAGAGGCTGGAAAGTCATCTGTCAGAGGAGCCGCAATGGTATTGAGCAGCGAGGTGGACTAGATGATTTCTGAGGCCTCCTCTGACTCTCAAATGCTCAAACGCTTCCTCACATCTGTTGGAGACAGCTAGGCAGCCCAGCTGAAAATCCCAGAGCCTGCTCTGCTGATTCCCTGCAAACAGCAGGCAGCCAGCGGTGCAACAGCACAAAGCAATTGGCATCCGTTGTGCATTACAGCCACATTCTAACCCACACGGACTTGTGCAAACAGAGGCACACAAATGGAAGAGAAACCCTATGTATGTAACAACCGTGGCAAGAATTCTTTAAGCCCCAAAATGGAAAAGAAACCCTAGTACCAACGAGAGAAGAGTGGCAGATAAAGATGATGGACTTTGCAGAACTGGAGAAGCCGACAGGAGAAATCTGAAACCATCACGATCAAGTATTCCAAAAGGACTGGAGTAAATTTATACAATATTTCAAATATTATTGTGAGCAATTAACATCGCTAGCAGGGCTGTCTGATGACTTGCACTGAGAAATTTTCTATCTTTCTATATTTATTTAAATTTTGAGACGTTCTGTAAACAGTCTAATTGGAACTGGAAAATGTATAAATTGCAATGATATAAAGGTTAATTTCGAAAGCCATGAGTCGTTGATAGGCTCTAAAGAGCCAGGGTGGTATTGTGGATAATGATGATGTGAATGTATAACTTTAAATGGAAAATAAATAAAAATTATATATAAAAAAATGGGGTGGGGACCAACCACACTGACCCAACCAGGGGCCACATTCACAACCTACATTTAAAGCACTGTGATAATACTGCTTTAAACAGCCATGGCTTCCCCCAAAGAATTCTGGGAGTTGTAGTTAGTTAAGGGTGCTTAGAGTGGTTAGGAGACTCCTGTTTCCCTCACAGAGAACTATAGTTCCCAGAGGTTCCAATGAAGAAAAGGGATTGACTGTTAAACCGCTCTGGGAATTGTGGTTCTCAGAGGGGACTGCTGGGGGTGGGGGTCTCCTAAAAACCCTCAGCACCCTCCACAAGCTACAGCTCCCAGTATTATTTTAGGGAAGCCATGACTGTTAAGAGTGCTGAGAGGAGAACCCTAGTTCCCAGCACCCACCAGCTACGATGTCCACAGCGGTTTAATTAACAATCCCTCTTCCCAGGGAATTCTGGGAATTGTAGCTCCAGGAGAGGAACAGGGGGTCTCCTATCAACTCCCAGCACCCTTAACAAACTACAGCTCCCAGGATTCTTTGGGGGGAGAATCCATGACTGTTTATAGAGGCATCACAGAGCTTTAAATCTCTGGTCAGCGGGGGCTCCTTCCCACACCACCCTCTGCCCTTGTCAGCACATTACCACCAGTGCCGGGTTTACCTATAAGCTAAACAAACACCTCTTGGAGGCCCCCCAAAAAATTAAAGGAAAAAACACCTGGATGTACATTTCCAAAATATAAGATAAAAAACAAATAAAACAAAACCTACAATTATTATTTCATGTTACAGCAAGTTTCTAGAGACTAGATTATGAGTCTTTGTAAACTGTTTCGAAAGGAACTTTCGTGATTGCCAAATGTCAATCAAAGTTCTTGCATTATTAAGTTTGTGATGAATAAAAAAATAATTTTGTTAGAGCTTAATAATTATTTCACTATTAACATACTTCTTCTTAATGGTATTTCACTATTAATAGACTTCTTCTTAACTGTGTTTCAGTTCAACATTTGATAAAATACATATTTTGTTATGTGCCAATGGCTCTAGATGCCTGTTAGGTTAATAAATTACCATGTAGCATATATTCAACACAAAAAAACCAGCGACAATTTGTTGTTGACAAAGGACAGCTGGACATATAAAGGGCCCCGTTACCTTCAGTAGCTCAGGGCCTCATCAGATCTAAATCTGGCCCTGGTTAGCACATTATCACCCGTGCGCCCCGCGCAAGCGACAGTGCACGCGCGGCGGGCATCTAACATGTTAATGCACCCGCCCCGGTACCCAGCAGCAGCAAGCAGGTTCCCTAACTGCCCGGCGAGTTAGAGACGCCTGTCCAAAAGCGAGATAGTGCGGATCACACTCACTGTGAAGGCAAAGAGCGGCTGGACACACCACTGGGTGCAGACCCCGCCAGGAGACCAGGACGGCTCAACCCACAGACTTCCTGGCAAGCTCTTTTCTTGCGGGCTGTTCCCTCCCCAGGCTTCCTCCGTCCAGCCTCTCTCTCTCTCTCTCTCTCTCTCTCTCTCTCTCTCTCTCTCTCTCTCTCTCTCTCTCTCTGCGTGGGAGGCAGCAAGCAGGGGGAGGAAACGGGGCGTCAGTGGGGGTGGGGGGAGAGCTTGGGGGAAAAAAACCTTGGTCTGGAGGGATCTCTGCCAGGACAAGTCATGCCAATGGCAGCAGGCAGCTGCCAGGGTTGACCTGAAAGTTTTCTTGGTGCCAGGGATGTCGGGGGGGGGGGGAAGGTTGTTCTTGTTTAGTCGTTTAGTCGTGTCTGACTCTTCATAACCCCCTGGACCAGAGCACGCCAGGCACTCCTGTCTTCCACTGCCTCCCGCAGTTTGGTCAAACTCATGCTGGTAGCTTCGAGAAGACTATTCAACCATCTCTGTCGTCCCCTTCTCCTTGTGCCCTCCATCTTTCCCAACATCAGGGTCTTTTCCAGGGAGTCTTCTCTTCTCATGAGGTGGCCAAAGTATTGGAGCCTCAGCTTCACGATCTGTCCTTCCAGTGAGCACTCAGGGCTGATTTCCTTCAGAATGGAGAGGTTTGATCTTCTTGCTTGATTTCCTTCAGAATGGAGAGGTTTGATCTTCTTGCTGTCCATGGGACTCTCAAGAGTCTCCTCCAGCACCAGAATTCAAAAGCATCCATTCTTCGGCGATCAGCCTTCTTGATGGTCCAGCTCTCACTTCCATACATCACTACAGGGGAAACCGTAGCTTTAACTATATGGACCTTTGTTGGCAAGGTGATTTCTCTGCTTTTTAAGATGAAAAAAAGGTATATCCTATTAAATTAACTTTTGGGGCACAAAGCACATTAAGCAATCCTGGCCAAGCGATGTTTATTCCAGCAGGGTGTACAGGAAAAGATTCTGCCTACACAATATTATTATTTAAAAAAAATCCTTCCAGTAGCACCTTAAAGACCAACTAAGTTAGTTCATGGTATGAGCTTTCGTGTGCATGCACACTTCTTCAGATACACACGAAAGCTCATACCAAGAACTAACTTAGTTGGTCTTTAAGGTGCTACTGGAAGGAATTTTTTTTTATTTTGACTATGGCAGACCAACACGGCTACCTATCTGTAACTGAATATTATTATTATTATTATTATTATTATTATTATTATTATTATTATTATTATTATTATTCCTCATACTTCTTTGGCCATCACTCGTAGCCAAGTAAGATTGTCTCCCATAAACATGGTTTTAAGAGCGAGTCCGTAAGTGACTGTGGAGGCCAGTTCTCGATCCCCACGTCCTTCCACAGTGGGGACATAGGTTTCCGGGTGGGAGTTGATCACGGTGTGGATTTGCCAAGCATGCCTTCCTCTTCAAAGCCCATGACACCTTTGGTAAAGGCTGTTCTCCAACTGGAGGGCTCGCAGGCCAGTGTTTCCCAGTTGTTGGTGTTTATACTACTTTTTTTTTTTTTTTAGATTTGCCTTGAGACAGTCTTTAAACCTCTTTTGTTGACTCATTGTTAAAACCGTGTTTATGGAAGACAATCTTACTCGGCTACAAGTGATCGCCAAAGAAGAAGCCTGCCACGTGGCAGTGCGGGCTGCAAAAAGGGCTCGGGCTATAGCTTGCATTGCATCACCATCACCATCGTAGTTATATTATTTATATTATTGCCCATATGACTGGGTTGCCCCAGCCACTCTGTGCGGCTTGCAACAAAATATTAAATACACAATAAAAATATCAAACATTAAAAACATCCCTATACCGGGCTGCTTTCAGATGACCTAAAAGTCTTTTAGTTACAGTGGTATCTGGGGTTACATACGCTTCAGGTTACAGACTCCAGAAATATTACCTCAGGTTAAGAACTTTGCTTCAGGATGAGAGCAGAAATCGTGCAGCGGTGGTGCAGCAGCAGCGGGAGGCCCCATTAGCTAAAGTGGTGCTTCAGGTTAAGAACAGTTTCAGGTTAATAACAGATCTCCAGAACCAATTAAGTTCTTAACGCGAGGTACCACTGTATTTATCTGTTGGGCATTTATCTGGACAATCCACAGGGCAGGCACTACTACTGAGAAGGCCCTCTGCCTGGTTCCCTGTTAACTCCACTTCTCGCAGGGAGGGAACCGCCAGAAGGCCCTCGGTGCTGGACCTCAGCGTCTGGGCAGAACGATGGGGGTGGAGATGCTCCTTCAGGTATACTGGGCCGAGGCCGTTTAGGGCTTTAAAGGTCAGCACCAACACATTGAATTTTGCACAGAAACATACTGGGAGCCAATGTAGGTCTTTCAGGACTGGTTTTATATGGTTCCAGCAGCTGCTCCCCGTCACCAGTTCAGTAATGGGGGGCAGCAGTGGAACACAGACCGAGAGTAAACTCCCATTGGTCTGGCACCTGCTATAGCAGCATAGTGGGGAAAGGAGAAAGAAAAAAAATCTGGCAATTGTTCAGCAGCGGAAAAAGGCTGCCCCTTTAAGGACAGAGGGCGTCCAAGTCTGATGGCTCAGAGCTGGCTATCTCTTACACTTCCTCCTTCAATTTTCCAGGGAGATAAGCGAGATTTGACTGGCGCCCGGGGCTGCCCCCATCCTCTTTGAGCAGGCAGCTCCAAAGATTTGGGGGATGGGTGGCGACAAACCCGTGAGTCCCCCCCCCCCGCTGTCCTCAAACCCTCCCCAAATGGTCAAAGGGGTGCCCTTGTCACAATTAAAATGCAACTTGCATTTTTTTAAACCTAGTTTTTAGCAAATTGGCCACCTTAATAAAGCTCTTGGGCTAACTTGTGTACTTGGCTACCTAGTAAATTACGGTAGCATTATTTGATGCTCTTTATGCATTCGCAGAGAATGCCGTTATCATTTTGCGTGTATCAAACCTCCTTATCCTTATACTTTAAAAAGTTGTGTGTTTTAACTTTGTACACACACCATACAGTTAAATCACATCCCGTCGCCCAAGAACCCTGGAAACTGTAGCTTACCCCTTCAGTTACAGCTCCCAGCACGCTACAGTTCCCAGAATTTGTTTTGCCTTGTGCGTGCGCTATAAATATATGTTGTGTACAGTGGTACTTCAGGTTAAGAACTTAATTCATTCCGGAGGTCCGTTCTTAACCTGAAACTGTTCTTAACCTGAGGTACCACTTTAGCTAATTGGGCCTCTCGCTGCCGCTGCGCCGCCGCGCGATTTCTGTTCTCATCCTGAAGCAAAGTTCTTAATCTGAGGTACTATTTCTGGGTTATCGGAGTCTGTAACCTGAAGCGTCTGTAACCTGAAGCGTCTCTAACCCAAGGTACCACTGTATGCAGTTTTAGTCTGGGAGGGCCCTCTGCCCCAAGCATGTGCCGTTCCTCAGAGAATCCTGGGAACTATAGTTTGCCAAGGGTGCTGGGGACTGTAGCTCTGTGAGGGTTAAAACTACAGTTCAACAGAGCAGGAGGATGTGCTTTGAACCTGCTTTTAAACGCATGGTGTTTATGGAATCCCACGTCTGCCGCAGGATTGCAGCAGAGGAAGGGAACAGCGCTTTGCAAGGCTGGCCCAGGCGGGCGCCGCCAAGTCATACCATCACAGAACAGACGGTTGGCACCGGTTGGCACCGCCGGACCCCGTGGAGGCAAAGAGATGTGGAGCCCCGGTTCCTACAGGGGAGTTCCCCGGAGGGGCCGGCTGCATTCTTCGCCAGATTTCAGGCCTGTCCAGGCTGTGACCTTTGCAGAGAGCTCCAGCCAGTCTGGGATTTTGCAGAGAGAGAGGATCTTATCAAGAGAAGCAGGAAACGGCCTGGAGCTGAGCTGGAGACAAGCAGGCAGGGCTAGCCGGTGTCAGGAATGGGGAAGTGGCGACCGAAAGGGGAAGAGGAGGAGGGGAGGAGGGAATAATGCAAGAACCCAGCAGCGAAGCTGAACGCTGGAGGGCTTGGGGCAGGGAAGCAGAGAATTGTAGCGTTGGAAGGAAGGGCGCCAAGGGTCATCTAGTCCAACCCCCTGCAATGCAGAAATCTCAGCATCCATAACACTCTTCAGAAACTGGGTTTTGCCCCTCAAGCCCTTCTAAGTCTGGGCTTGGGCCAAGCAAAAGCAACAGGCAAAGAATTATAGACACCAAGAGACAACAGGGCTGCTTAAGGTGCCCCGACTACAAAATTGTAGAAACCGATAGAGATATAGCTGCACCAGCAGCATATCTCTTTTTTACTAGTATCCAAAAATGCAAGAAGGGCTTTTACACTTGCCAGAAGCTCGGCTCTGCCCTCGCCGGTCTTGGAAGGATCCTTTACAAAAGTCGCATATGACCAGAGAATTTGCGCCTGTCCATTGGGGGATATGGGGACGCGGGTGGTGCTGTGGGTTAAACCACAGAGCCTCAGACTTGCCGATCAGAAGGTTGGTGGTTTGAATCCCCATGACGGGGTGAGCTCCTGCTCCTGCCAACCTAGCAGTTCGAAAGCATGTCAAAGTGCAAGTAGATAAATAGTTACTGCTCCGGCGGGAAGGTAAACAGCGTTTTTGTGCGCTGCTCTGGTTCGCCAGAAGCGGCTTAGTCATGCTGGCCACATGACCCGGAAGCTGTACGCCGGCTCCCTTGGCCAATAAAGCGAGATAAGCGCCGCAACCCCAGAGTCAGCCATGACTGGACCTAATGGTCAGGGGTTCTATGCCACACCCTCTTTGAGTGCCATGTGCTCTCCAAGACTCAGATTAAGTCTACTGGATCCACATTTCAACCAGATCACTTAGAAAAGCAAAAGTTTGAGTGCGCACACTTTTTTTGTCTTTTGGGGGAGGGCTGATCTGGGGAGGGAGAGAAGTGCCCGAAAGGGATTGTGCCCACGGCAACATGCTCAGAAATCGAAATCTGCTCATGGCTCTATAATGCTTGGTGACCCCAGTCTTGCAATGTCACGAATCACCACCCTGCAGTAATTATTCCATATGTATATCTCATTGTTTTATTAACATTAACTTGGCAGATCAGACCAATAATCCATCTATCCTAATATCCTGTTTCCAGCTGTGGCCAGGCAGATGCTGCTGGGAAGCTTACACAGGTTATGCAAATAATAATAATAATAATAATAATAATAATAATAATAATAATAATAATAATATACTTCCCCAACCACTCTAGGCAGCTTCCAACAAAATATTAAATGAATGAAACATCCAACATTAAAAGCTTCCCTAAATAGGACTGCCTTCAGATGTCTTCTAAAAGTCAGTTGTTTATTTCCTTGACATCTGATGGGAGGGCGTTCCACCGGGCGGGCGCCACTACCAAGAAGGCCCTCTGCCTGGTCCCCTGTAACTTCTCACAGTGAAGGAACTGCCAGAAGGCCCTCGCACTGGACCTTAGTGTTATGAAGATGATGGGCATTAACTGTTGTTTGTCCTTACCACCTGCTATTCAGAGATAGACTGCTTCCCAACATGGCAGTTCCATTTTGATCTCATTTTTTATCATCATCGATAGGCTTATCCTCCTCTGCTAACATACCTAACGCTTCTTTAAAAGCCATCTGAGGTAGTTTCCATCATTGCCACTTCTTGTGGCAGGGAGTTCTGCAAGTTCATTGTGTGAAGAAGTGCTGATGAAAATATAGCCAGTGTTCAAAGATAATTTATTAGCTTTTCAGGCTACATGAGCATTTCTTCGAGACAGAGGAAGGGCTGAACCAGGAAACTGGAGGGGTTGGCAGGCACTGCTTCCAAGGAATGGGGCAGGAGGCATATTCGAATTGCACCTTTCCCCTCTTGGGTGCTCTGGGAACTCGCTTGGGGAACATGGGAAAAGTCAGTCCAGGGCACCCCAACTCCATTCTGATTGCAAGAAGCCAACTTTGCAAAACTGTGTAGCCCCAGGAACCCATTGGTACAGAGAGGCAATACTGTGTATCTGGATCAGAAACAACACAACCCTCTCTAAAAATCAGATTCAGTCTATAATCACTGCAAACACAGACCACTTCAAAATGCCACTGTGCATGATGGTTTTATTGCAGGGGGAGGGGTCACATGAATCTCCCGTCCCATAAAAAATCAAAACAAAACCCCCTGCATGAAGAAAGCCAGCACCTCAGGGACAAGAGGTCTGATGACCCCTTTGCCTTGGCGCACTATGTTTCTACATGTATTTTGCTTTAATATGGTTCATGTGTGTGTGAGAAGCACTAAAACAGGCTGAAGTCATCGCGAGAACATGCAAGGTAGAATAAGGCTTCCCTGGTTCTTCAAAGCTGTGTTGAAGAGGACATTTCAGCTGCCTCCCTTCCAATCCTCACCATGCGAAACCACCAGCAGCAGTGGCTGAAATTCCCTCTGCCCCAGGAGCCCTGTTTTCCTAGGCATACTGATAGAGGACATCTCCAGAAGTTGTCAGACTCCAACTTCCAGCATGGCCAATGGCTCATGGAAGATGGGAGTTGTAGTCCAGTCACTTTCCCACCCTCTCCTAGACACATGTCCCAACCAATCAGGGAACACATCTCCAATGCACTTACTGGCATTGTGCTGGAAAGGAGGGGGAACTGGCTTTTTCCAGCTGGTGTTGGACTCCATCTCCCATCAGCCCCAACCCAGCAGAGCCTATGGTTCGGGAATGCTGGGAATTGTAGTCCAGCCGCATCTGGAGGGCTTTCTATCTGTGGCTTAAGGTCTCCCTAAGCTGCAGTGGTGGAATTCCAGGACAATGTACGTTGTTTTCCCCCCTTGAATGAGCCAGCCGGATACAGGCTGGGAGTCTGTATATCTTTGTTTGGAGTCTTCTATTTCTGTTGAGTCGTCCCCAGCCCGGCAGCTGACGGAAATCCAGCGCAGACACCGGCTTTTTTTGTCTCTCTCCTTTTCCCAGAGCCAAGCTGTCGTTTATCCTCATCGCTCTCGGAGAACTGGGTTATATCGGTGGTTGGGTGTTGCTGGTTTATTTCATTTTGGTCCTGTTTACATCTCAGGAGCCTGAAACGAAATAGAAGTTCAGTCGGGGGGGGGGACTATCCTGTCCTAAACTCCTGTTCCTCTGATCAGACAGTTCCTGGTGAGAATCTAGTGAGCAAAACCAGGCAGGGTTCACTGGTTGCCTATACTCTAGCCCAGGCATAGGCAAACTCCAGCCCTCCAGAAGTTTGGGACTACAATTCCCATCATCCCTAGCTAACAGGACCAGTGGTCAGGGATAGTGGGAATTGTAGTCCCAAACATCGGGAGGGCCGCAGTTTGCCTATGTCTGCTCTAGCCTGTCATTGGTTAGCCTACTTGGTTTATTATTTATTTGGGAAGCTGGCTTCTCCAGCAAAAACCTTCCTAGTCTCAAACTCCTGCCCTTCACACTCATATGTGTGTGTTTTATTGCTGTGCACACCCCTTTTCCTGGAGCAGACAGAAGTTTAGGGGGCAGCACTACAAAGTTTATTTTCTTTGGATGAGACAGTCAGGGAGCCTTAAAGGTCCCTGTGGCATTTGCTCTATTTACAAATATACAAGTAGAACACAGCCAGTATAGCTCATTCGGTACAGCTGAGAGCCAGTGTGGTGTAGTGGTTAAGAGTGGTAGTCTCGTAATCTGGGGAACCGGGTTCGCGTCTCCGCTCCTCCACATGCAGCTGCTGGGTGACCTTGGGCCAGTCACACTTCTCTGAAGTCTCTCAGCCCCACTCACCTCACAGAGTGTTTGTTGTGGGGGAGGAAGGGAAAGGAGAATGGTAGCCGCTTGGAGACTCCTGAAGGGGAGTGAAAGGCGGGATATCAAATCCAAACTCTTCTTCTCCTTCTTCTTCTACAGCGTGAGACTCTTAATCCCACGGTTGTGGGTTCGAGCCCCATGTGGGGCAAAAGATTTCTGCATTGCAGGCGTTTGGACTAGTGGTCCATTCCAACTCTACGATTCTATGATCTATATCAGGGATCAGCAAAGTTTTTCAGCAGGGGGCCGGTACACTGTCCCTCAGACCTTGTGGGGGGCCGGACTATATTTTGAAAAAAATAAATAAAAAATTAACGAATTCCTATGCCCCACAAGTAACCCAGAGATGCATTTTAAATAAAATGACACATTCTACTCATGTAAAAACATGCTGATTCCCAGACCGTCCGCAGGCCGGATTTAGAAGGTGATTGGGCCGGATCCAGCCCATAGACCTTAGTTTGCCTACCCATGATCTATATCATCATCATTTGATGCTGGTGACCCCAGTTTTACAAGGGTTTGAGTGCTAGACCAGGACCAGGAAGAGACCTGGGTTCAAATTCCCACTCAACCATGCGGCTGACCGGGTGACCTTGGGCCAGTCATTGCCTCTCAGCCTAGCCTAGCTCACCAGGTTGTTGTGGGGATTAAATGAGGAGAACCATCAACGGACTTTGAGCTCCTTAGAGGAAAAGGAGGGATATAAATGTAGGAAATTATTATTATCAGTAGTAATAAAACGATAAAGGACCCCTGACAGTTAAGTCCAGTCACGGACGACTCTGGGGCTGTGGCGCTCATCTCGCTTTACAGGCTGAGGGAGCCGCTGTTTGTCTGCAGTTTTTCCGGGTCATGTGGCCAGCATGACTAAGCCGCTTCTGGCGAAACCAGAGCAGCGCACAGAAATGGCATTTACCTTCCCGTGGGAGCGGTACCTATTTATCTACTTGCACTTTTTGGTGTGCTTTTGAACTGCTAGGTGGGCAGGAGCAGGGACCGAGCAACGGGAGCTCACCCCGTCACAGGGAATCGAACCGCTGACCTTCTGATCGGAAAGCCCCAGAGGCTCAGTAGGACCACAGCGCCACCCGCGTCCCAGATCAGTAGTAGTATTAAATCATAATTGTCTGTTTTTAAATAGTAGTAGTAGGGTTTTGATTTCCTACTCACCATTTACCTTAAGGTCCCAGGGCCTGTTACAGCCATTTAAAAGACCCCATTAAAAAGATGCTATTGGATCACAACTCCCATCATTCAGAACAATTGGTTAAGCTGGCAGGGAATGATGGGAGTTGTAGTCTCACATCATCTGGCGGGGGCATCAGGCTGAAGAAGAGCAAAGCGGTTGGTAAGTGGAAGGACCTCTGCCTGAGATGCTGAGGAGCTGCTGCCAGTCAGAGTGGACATCACTGGTGAGATGGATGCATAGCCAGACCTGGCAGAGAGCAGCTTTTTATATTACGCAAAAGCAGCCTTGTTAAACTAGATCTCTCCCCCCCCAAATGTGCATTACAGCATGGCAAAGTATTATCCACTTCTGCGGTCCCAGGCAGGCAGCAAAAAAGCCCAGCACGCTTATGATCACTCCATTCCCTAAACTGGTTCCCTCCGGATCATTTGGACTACAATTCCCAGCATGGCAAATGACAATGGATGATGGGAGTTGTAGTCTCGGTTGGTCAAAGCTGCATTAGGCGATTGAGAAGCGTAAAAAACAAAAACAAACTTACATGGTATGGTGGCTTACAATGTAGCAGCCAGGAGGAATCTTCAAGATCTGGAAAACCTGGGGCAAAGGCTCGCCCGGAAGGGTAAGGTGGCGCAGGAGCCTGGCATCTCAGCATGGCGCAGCCCACAAGGCCAGGCACCCATGGGAGACCGACACCCTTCAGTCCAGAATCTCCTTCAGACACCAGCAGCAGAGGAGGACGTACAGACATTCGCGGAGAGCTTGCAGGGCCCAGTAACCCAGACTGACCACATTCCCGCTTTTGTAGTAGGGGAGGGCAAGCGGTCGTGCGGCCCTTGGGCGGCTAAAGTAGGGGCCTGTGAGGGCCGCCAAGACCCACGGACGTGGGGCTGCAAACCTCTGCAAAGGAAGATGCATGTTCAACTCTGGGGAGGCTGGCTCAGAGCTGGCTTTAAGCAGGCGTGTGGTGCCGACGCTGTCCTTTCGTGCAAATCGCTGGAAACTTCTCAGTTATCCGAGAGGTCACAAGGCCGCTTTGAGTGCTGCTGAGGCCTGGCCCTCGCTAGCTAGCCTAATGCCAGAACAGTCCCCTCTCTGTCACATGTGGAGAGAAACCCCCCACCCGGAAACCCTTTCCAAACCACAAGGGAATCTCAGTGTCACAGAATCCTACATTATAGGCTGGAAAGCCCCATCACCGATTCTTTCAAATAGAGTTGTTTTTGCGGGTTTATTATGACAAGGCGCAATCTGTGCCTGTTAGAAAAGCGGCCTGAAATTCAATAGGTGACCTACGCTTCCTTCCCGTCATGAGAAAACCACTGGTTTGAGGTCTGTGGTCTTCCTCGTGCGCAGCGCAAGCTGTTAGCCACAATGCAGGTGTGATGCGGGGGACTGCACCACCAAAATGTTTTTTTTTTTTAACGTTATAGGCAGCTGAGGGGCTAGGCAGGGCAGTTTCGATCTATGCAGGGGCAAAAAAGGCCACTTTTAACTGCTTTCACAACCTACATTGTTCCACCCTACTGAAATCGATGCCAATCCCGACATGGGGGTGGGGGGCAGACCCCCTTATTGTGTTCATTCTCCCCACTCCCAAGGATATTAACAACAGTCGAGTCAACTTCTGGCAGCCTTGAGCTGCTGAGGTCCCAACGCCTGAGGTTCCCCCCATAAATTCATTTTTTAACTTTGACCCACCCTTTTAACTACCCATAGTCCTTGACGTGCTGTCACACTGGGGCACTATGGGTAATTAAAAGGGCTGCCCTGAACTAGGGCTGGGCAGAGTGGTCAGTTTCAGTGCCAGTTCTCTGCTTCTCAATTTTCTAGTATTCAATCCTCCACATCAGTCTGCAAATCTGTTTTTAAAAGTCCTCATAAAAATAAATCTATGCTCTAGTGCAAATTTCTCCCAGTATACACATCTTCCTGTGCAAAAGTTTCCCCTGACAGAATGCATTTTGGTATGTTATTTTCACTAATATATGCATTGCTATCCACATTTTAGCCAAATATTTAGCCAAATATTTTAGCCAAATATTTATGTAAGGTATGTCAAGGACCCCTGGACGGTTAAATCCAGTCAAAGGCGACTATGGGGTCAGGAATCTCTTACTCCCAGCAGGGTCACCCAAGGCGGTAAGGTCAAAGGGAAGGAGCTAGACAAAGAATGATCCAAGAAGTCCTCAATGGCAGAACAGGCGGATGATAACAAGTGGTATGTTACAACGGCTGTGAAGGCTGCAGCAGATAAGAATCTACCGTTCAGACCGAGGGAGCCAGCATTTGTCCACAGACAGCTTTCCAGGCCATGTGGCCAGCATGACTAAACCGCTTCTGGTGCACGGAGGACTGTGACGAGTGCCAGAGAACACGGAAACACTGTTTACCTTCCCGCTGCAGCGGTACCTATTTATCTACTCGCACTGGCGTGCTTTTGAACTGCTCGGTTGGCAGGAGCTGGGACAGAGCAACGGGAACTTGCTCCATCACAGGGAATCGAACCACCGACCTTCCGATCGGCAAGCCCAAGAAGCTCAGTGGTTTAGACCACAGCGCCACCTGCTCCCCTTTACCTTCCCTTCCCTTGCTCTTTCTATTGTTGGCCTGAGAACTGCAATGCAGAGAAGCGTGCGTTTCAGTTCCCTTATTGTTTCAGGAGGTGTGAAGCAGCCATATGAACCGAGTTGCATTTCTTCCCTGTCCCTAAGGCCCACTCGGCTCGCTTGACAGAGGAGGGGGCGAATCACAGGACCTTTTCCCCAGGGCACCCTCAAAACTGGACCCAGCTTTGTTGAATAGCTTCTAGAGTGAATTTTGATCAAATAGGTTTGAAAAACAGACTTGTGCCCCTTTCGTGCCAGACATTAAAAGCAGTATTGTATCACTTTAAACAGATAGCATTCTGGGAGCTGTAGTTTGTAGCCCCTCACAGAGCTCGGGTTAAACCACTCTAGAAACTGTTAGCTCTGGGAGGGGAATAGTGGGGTCTCCTTGTAACTCTCAACAAACTACAACCCCCAGGATGCTTTGCGGGAAGCCGTATAGTATAGTATAGATGGGGCCTTTGGTTCCAGCACTTAGCACAGGGATGGTGGCCCCTTCAGATGTTGCCAGACTCCCAAGTCCTATCAGCTCCAGCCGGCATGGCCACAGGTGATGGGAGCTGTGGTTCAGTAACCTAAGATGGCGCCAGGCTCCCTACCCCTGATATGGCAAATTTGGGGGTGTGGGAAGGTCAAAGAAAGGATTCGAGCGCTACTCTTTGGCACCATTGGACCCTGCAGAGCCCCTATCTCACTTCACCTTGCCCGCACCCCACTGTTAAAACACACAGCAGAACATAACCCAAAGAGGCAACTGAAGAACTAGTTTATTCCCAGGGTCTACTGTCCCCTCACATGATGGACGGAACGGTGCTTACAGCCAACTGTCACAAGGACAGGGCTGGCCGATCACATTGTTGGTGTGAGAGCAGCCCCTTGGTGGCCCAGCGGTAGTGGTGGCACCGACGCCATTTTGCCTCGGCCTGGACCAAGCCTTAACCAAGCTAGGCTTCGGGCCTTGTCAGCTCTCCTGCGCTAGCCAGCGGTTGCCGGGGCAACGAGCATCAGGCCTAGCCAGGCTTCAGTGGCGGGAGTTGCGCTCGTCCTCTTCGTTTTCCAGCTCATAGGCCGGCCGGTAGCATTCCTGCCCTGCGGCGTTCGTATAGCGCAGGGCCGGATTCTTCTGTGTGTTACTCATGCTCCCAAGCGAAGTGTAGCTGTCAAGAGGGATCGGCGTGGGGGAGAGAGACAGGACGGATGTAAGCCACAGCAAGCAGGGGTGCTTCGTCTCCAATGTGCCTTAGAACATTTACCGTATTTTTCGCTCTATAAGATGCACTTTTCCCCTCCTAAAAAGTAAGGGGAAATGTGTGTGTGTCTTATGGAGCAAATGCAGACGGGAGGCTCTGCTCAGAGCTCCCTTTAAAGCGCTCCCTTTAAAGAGCTGCGTGGAGCATGTGAGCGGCTCTTGGGGACCTTTCCTCATCAGGGAAAAGCCCTCAAGAGTCGCACACACACTCCGCATGCTCTTTAAAGGGAGCGCGGCTCTTGGGGGAGCCTTAGCCGCACACAGCCTCCACTGGGCAGGGAATGAAGGCTCCCCTTGCCTGGGAGAGTTTGCGCGCGGCCAAGCAAGAAGCCAGGACAGCCAGCCGGATTGTGCACGCGGGTATCCCATAAACCAGGACAGCAAGCAGGATCGTTGCACAGCGATCCCGCTTGCTATCCTGGCTTCTGGGATTCAGAATTTCCCCCCCTTGTTTTCCTCTTCCAAAAACCAGGTGCGTCTTATGGTCTGGTGCGCCTTATAGAGCGAAAAATACGGTGTTTATTTACATTTATTCCCTTGCACAAAATGGTAACAAACTGCTCGATTGTAAAAAACCAACAACCCATGAAATGGTTTGTGGAAAGAATGAAACAATGAGGTAAGAAGAGTGGAAAGCAACTACAGTGGTGCCCCGCAAGACGAATGCCTCGCAAGACGGAAAACTCGCTAGACGAAAGAGTTTTCCGTTTTGGAGGTGCTTCGCAAAACGAATTTCCTATGGGCTTGCTTCGCAAGACAACAATATCTTGCAAGTTCCTGCTGGGTTTTCATCCTTCCCCCCCTTTTTCTAAGCCGCTAAGCCGCTTATCAGCTGATCCGATCAGCAGATAAGCCGCTAATAGCGCTAATCCGCTAATCCTTCAATGGGCTTGCTTCGCAAGACGAAAAAACCGCTAGACGAAGAGAATCACAGAACAGATTCTTTTTGTCTTGCGAGGCACCACTGTATTTAAAATGTTCAAAAGTTAATTGAAATCAACAATTTGCAAAAAAAAACACCCAAAACCCCAGATTAAAACGCATGCCTACATGCCTGGGTAGGCTCGCTTAGGCAAAAATGCGCTGGAAAAGAGTCCAGCAAAGGTGCCTGCCTCAGGCAGGGGGTTCCGAAGTGTAGGTGCTGCCACACTAAAAGATCAATTTCTTACAAATGTGGAACGAGGATTATGTGACACCCCTAATGGTGCCGGTTCTGCAAATCGGAGCGGTTCGGGTGGGCATATATGAAGGTAAGATGATTTCACCAGTAAATCGGTCCCAAGCTGTTAAAAGCTTTATATGCTAATAGTAACACCTTGAATTTGTGGCAAGCAGGGAACCAGCAGAGGCGCTACGTGCTGAAAAGGTCCCGCTCCTGTCAGCAATTGTGCCGCAGCATTAATTAACCACTAATTGCTTTTTCTGGATTAAGCTGCATTCCTGGATCTTATCACACGCAGACCTTGGCTCCCAAATTACCCAGCTGGGGTAGAGTCAATATGTTGGTATTGCTATATTATTGTTATTATTAATTCTCCATCTGTTCTTACCCCTTATCATAAAGAATGCAGTACGGGATGTAGAGCATGCGAAGGAACTTCCATATATCCCGGTATGTCCAGTCCTGGGAAAAGGAGAGCAACGTAATCAGGAGGGATGACACTCCTTCAAATTCCTCTACTCTAGGAAGCCATCCAGCAAATGAAGGCAAGTTTAGACCTATATACCTTCCTAGGCACAGAGGATCAGAGGAGGGCCAGAGGCACGTAATGCGGTTTTTAAGAAAGGCAGGAAAAGGGTTTGCACTCAGAAGGAAAAGAGAAGTCTAACTCGGTTGATGTCTCCTCTAGTGAATAGAATGGATCAGATCAAGCCCCCCCCGCATCTGCGCAATACATTTAAAGTTGTATCATATCACTTTAAAATATCATGGCTTCCCCCAAAGACTCCTGGGTACTGTTGTTTGTTAAGGGTGCCATTAAAGGTAAAGGGACCCCTGACCATTAGGTCCAGTCGTGACTGACTCTGGGGTTGCGGCGCTCATCTCGCTTTATTGGCCGAGGGAGCCGGCGTACAGCTCATGTCATGTGGCCAACATGACTAAGCTGCTTCTAGCAAACCAGAGCAGCGCACAAAACGCCGTTTACCTTCTTGCCGGAGAGGTACCTATTTATCTACTTGCACTTTGACATGCTTTCGAACTGCTAGGTGGGCAAGAGCAGGGACCGAGCAACGGGAGCTCACCCCGTCGCGGGGATTTGAACCGCCGACCTTCTGATCGTCAAATCCTAGGCTCTGTGGTTTAACCCACAGCACCACCTGCATCCCTAAGGGTGCCATTAGGAGACACCTATTCACCTCACGATGGATTAATATCCTACAGCCTTTTAAATGTATTTATGGGATGAGGCAGTATCGTTTCATTTTTTCTGCTTTAACTATTTAGTTCTGTTCTTATATTGTATTTTTATCTTGTGAACAGCCCTGAAATCTTTTGACAAAGGCTGGTGCATTAAACAAACAAACAAACCAGTTACAATTTCCAGAATGGGTTAACGTTCAGTCCCTCTTCCCAGGGAACCCTGGGAATTGTAGTTCTATGAGGGGAGTCTCAGCACCTTTAAGAAACTCCAGTTCCCAGGATTCTTTTGGGGAAGCCATGCCTTTCTCGGGGTATATTTTTATTTACTTTCAATAATACTATGTAGGAACAGAAAAATTAAAAAAAGTATTCAGCATGTTTTGTCATTTTTGAGTCAGAGGCAGTTATCGCAAAGGTTGCAAATGCAATACAGCATATAACAACAGATCAAATAACTATTTATCCCCTACAAGGCAACTGACCCCCCCAATCCTTTTTTGTTAGCAATCCACACATACTGCATTCTCCAGGATAACACTTTAGCAAACCTCTGTTACACATGGGAGACAAGGGAGATAAATAAGGCCAGGAAAATGGTTTAGATGACAAGATACGAAAGGATAAAGGTCATCACCAGTAAGCTCAGTGAACAAGAGAAGAATACTAAAAAAGAAATATAGATGTTAAGAGTTCTGGATTTTTTACATAGCACGAAGGAGGCGAATTGTCTTCCTTATTAGCGCAACTAATAAAAGAGCAGCAAGCTGAAGTAAATTTTCTCTAGCCAGGCCTGCTTTAAGTGCATAGCGCAGATGACATCTGAGAAGCAAGATCTGAAGCCAATGTTTTATAGGGGCTGGAGGGCCGGGATTGGTCCATGGGGTGGGGGTGGGGGTAAACTGATAGGATTCTCCTGCGATGTTGGTACAGCAGCGTAGATGGTGCCCTTGAAGCCCAGAGCTCAATCTGTGGCTGATACCAGGGTGCTTGGTGGCAGTCCGGGGGAGCCACGCCATGAAGCCAGGCTCCCCCCCTTCCACACTCAGACCCTTAGCTGCAATCTCCACCTCCATCATTCAGCCCGGAAAATGAGGTCCAGTGCCGAGGGCCTTCTGGCGGTTCCCTCCCTGCGAGAAGCGAGGTTACAGGGAACCAGGCAGAGGGCCTTCTCGGTGGTGGCGCCCGCCCTGTGGAATGCCCTCCCACCAGATGTCAAAGAGAAGAACAACTACCAGACTTTTAGAAGACATCTGAAGACAGCCCTGTTTAAGGAAGTTTTTAATGTTTGATGTTTTAATGCTTTATTAATTATTATTATTATTATTAATACAGTCATACCTCGTGTTGTGTTTGCTTCAGGTTGTACGTTTTCACGTTATGTCCCACGACTACCAGAAAGGGTTACCTCCAGGTTTCACCGCTCGGGCATGCGCAGACGCGCAAAATGACGCCACGTGCATGCGCAGACGTGGTGAATCGCAACCCATGCAAACGCGGGTTGCATTCTGCTCATGTTGCAAACGGGACTCCGGAACAGATCCTGTTTGCAACCAGAGGTACCATTGTAATAATAATAATAATAATATTTTGTTGGGAGCTGCCCAGAGTGGCAGGTGAAACCCAGTCAGATGAGCGGGCTATAAATAATAAATTTATCATCATCATCTCTGCTTACTGGGCGAGATGCGTCTGAGGAACCCCGACAGACCCACCCAGCCCCTTTTGACATGCCACGGCGCCTTTGCTACATACCAGGAGAGGGTTGACCCGCATATATTGGGGCCAATCGGCATCCGTCATACAGAAGGGCGTCAAGGTGCATGAGTAAGGGTCTGTGCGGCGGGTGCCCATCAACACAGCCTCTAGCTGTGGTTGTTGCGCCTTCAGTTCGCCCAGCGCCTGTTTGATGTTCCCGTGGACATTACACATCTGAAGGTTGTACCTGCGGGAGGTAGAAGAGGGAGTCTCACCTGATGCCAACATTATTTTTTTTGGTGCCGAACAAAGAAGACCTTTTCGTTTGCAACAGATTTAATAACAATGATGGTGATCCCTGGGGACTGCTGCATTTTAGATCTGGGTGGAAACCATAGCTGTCAACTTACAGATTTGAAAATAAGGGACCAGCAGCCTCGAAAATAAGGGATCAGCAGCCAAAATAAGGGATTTTCCGGGCACAGGTATGTTCATCTTCTGAGCCCCTCCAAGCCAAAGGCAGAAAGCCCAGCCAGCAGCCAAACGAAGCCTCAAGCGGTGGTTCCCACAGCGCAGCAACCTGGCAAAGGGGATGCAGCAAGGAAAACCACCGTCACCTCTCCGCTGGGAAGCGCTGAGCAAAGGCGAGTCCCCAGGCAACGTGGCCGATTTGATCGGCACAAGGCATGCAAGCTCCACCCCCCAGTCGTTCTTAGACTCCTTACTGGGTGAGCAACGCAGCCAAGCAACACAGTTGGAGCCTCCCTCCTCCCTGGCCGGCAGGGAGGGAGGGAGGGAGGGAGAGGAGCTGCTTCCTTTGAAACCCGGGAAATTTAAGGGACATCATCAATAAGGGACAGCAGCGGGGCATGGAGCTGGGATAAGGGACTTTCCCGCCAAAGAAGGGACGGTTGACAGCTATGGTGGAAACAGCAAGGAGTCCTGCCGGGATGTTGGGGCCTAAACAAATCCTCCAGAATGCCCGCTTACAGTGCAGTACTCTAGGCGGTACTCAAAATGAAACAAACACAAAATACGGGGATACAACAAATGAAGGTGCCGATCGTTTTGTTTGTTGCCTGTTAAGGGACTTCACACCAGCCCCCCGGAATGAAAGTACAAGTTTCGTACCGCTGGGCTGTGTCTTCGATGAACTCCTCCATCTCGGGAAACGGGGACACGATCCGGATGTAAAGAGCCTGCAGCTTCTCCGACCTCTCCGGACACCGCCTGGGTGGGAAAGAGAGAACACAGGGACCCTTCATTTCAGTGGGAACCAGTTAAGCTGCCTTAAAAGGTAAAGGGACCCCAAACCATTAGGTCCAGTCGTGACCGACTCTGGGGTTGCGGCGCTCATCTTGCTTTATTGGCCGAGGGAGCCGGCATACAGCTTCCGGGTCATGTGGCCAGCATGACTGAGCCACTTCTGGCAAACCAGAGCAGCGCACGGAAATGCCGTTTACCTTCCTGCCGGAGCAGCACCTATTTATCTACTTGCACTTTGACGTGCTTTTGAACTGCTAGGTTGGCAGGAGCAAGGACCGAGCAACGGGAGCTCACCCCGTCACAGGGATTTGAACCGCCGAGCTTCTGATCGGCAAGTCCTAGGCTCTGTGGTTTAACCCACAGCGCCACCCGCGTCCCACACTAAGCTGCCTTATACCAGGTTATTTGTCCCTTTAGGCAAGAATTGCCTTCTCTGACTGGCAGTGCAGCTCTCCAGGGTTCTCAGGCAGAGAAGGGACTTCTTCCCTCTTAGCAGGTAACTGGTTTTATTTTTAACTGGCGATGCAGTGACTGAACCTGGGTCTTCTGCATTCCAAGCAGGTGTTGCGCCAATGAGCTATGTCTGCCCTGCCACCCCAAAGCACCCCATTCCTCATGGGGGCCAGCTTCTGGGAAGTCCACAGGCAAGGAAAGAAAAGGTGCTTTCTCCTTCCCCACTTGCAACTGGCAAACAGGGGTAGACTGCTTCGGAATAAGGAGGTTCTCTTTATGTATCCTTGTTCACAGCTGCTGCCTTTGCAGGCAGAAAAATTCGTGCTGGACAAGCCCTGATTCTGAGGTCCTCAAAATGCCACAAATGAGCACCTGCCCCTCCTGATTTGTATTTTTTGTATTTTATCGTTCTTCCAAGAAACAAATCTGAATTGGGGGAAAGAGGAAGGAAGAAGAAAAATGCAGATAAGCCACTGATGAGGACTAGAAACTTGTGCTGCCTTGTTGAAAAATTCCACAAGTTGGGAAACGACTAAGCTGTGTGATTTGTTATGCAATCAGGGCTAGAAAAGGCTTAAAAAACAACAACCCTTGCCTGGTCCCAATCTAGGTAAAGCTAAAGGGACCCCTGACCATTAGGTCCAGTCGTGACCGACTCTGGGGTTGCAGCGCTCATCTCGCTTTATTGGCCGAGGGAGCCGGCGTACAGCTTCCGGGTCATGTGGCCGGCATGACTAAGCCGCTTCTGGCGAACCAGAGCAGCGCACGGAAACGCCGTTTACCTTCCCACCGGAGAGGTACCTAGTCCTATTTATCTACCTGCGCTTTGAGGTGCTTTCGAACTGCTAGGTTGGCAGGAGCAGAGACCAAGCAACGGGAGCTCACCCCGTCGCGGGGATTCGAACCGCCGACCTTCTGATCAGCAAGTCCTAGGCTCTGTGGTTTAACCCACAGCGCCACCCGCGTCCCAATCTACGGAAGCCCTAATGAGAAATACTGGAAGAAGAGGGTGCAAGGTACCTCTGCACAGCAGCATGGAAGAGGTGAAGCAAGGCTGTGCAGTCCTTCCCCCCATTGAATCCGACACAAAGCTTTGACAGAATGTACTTATCCAAAGCTTCCTCAATGGTCCGAATTGCTGCTGCCACCTTCTGGCCAAGAGGGGAACCTACAGAGTGGTAAAAGCAACTAGGATGAAACAGGGTCTTTAAAATAATAATAAAAAAAAAAATTAAAAACATTATTACTTTTATATATTACATTTATATGCCACCTTTTCCTCCAAGGAGCTACCAAGGTGGTGTGCGTGATTCTGCCCTCCATATTTTATACAGTGGTACCTCGGGTTACATACGCTTTAGGTTACATACGCTTAAGGTTACAGACTCTGCTAACCCAGAAATAGTGCTTCAGGTTAAGAACTTTGCTTCAGGATGAGAACAGAAATCTTGCTCCGGCGGCGCGGCAGCAGCAGGAGGCCCCATTAGCTAAAGTGGTACCTCAGGTTAAGAACAGTTTCAGGTTAAGAACAGATCTCCAGAACAAATTAAGTACTTAACCCGAGGTACCATTGTACTCACAACAACCTTATACGGTACAGTGGTGCCCCGCAAGAAGAATGCCTCGCAAGACGGAAAACTCGATAGACGAAAGAGTTTTCCGTTTT
Organism: Podarcis bocagei; assembly: GCF_964188305.1. Lineage (NCBI taxonomy): Eukaryota > Metazoa > Chordata > Lepidosauria > Squamata > Lacertidae > Podarcis > Podarcis bocagei. The sequence continues at coordinate 34,955,020 of NC_138142.1, forward strand.
GGAGGTGCTTCGCAAAACGAATTTCCTATGATCCGATCAGCAGATAAGCCGCTAATAGCGCTAATACGCTAATCCTTCAATGGGCTTGCTTCTCAAGACGAAAAAACCGCTAGACGAAGAGAATCACAGAACGGATTCTTTTCGTCTTGCGAGGCACCACTGTAGTTTAAGTTGACAAGACTTGACCATTGGTGAACTTTGACATCATCATTATTATTATTAAATTTCTATACTGCCCTTCAACGGATCATCACAGGGCGCTTTACAATATAAAAACACAAAAATACCATAATAACAAACAGAAACAATACCCTGCCCCACTTTAAAAGGCCATGGGTTGTTTAATGAGCCAAAGGCCTGGGGGAAGAGAAACGTTTTTGCTTGGTGTCTAGAATCATAGAACTGCAGAGTTTGAAGGAATCACAAGGGTTATCGAGTCCAGACCCCTGCGATGCAGGAACCTTTCGCCCAGCGTGAAGCTCGGACCCACGACCCTGAGATTAAGAGTCTCATGTTCTATCAGCCAATTAATGAAGGTGTCAGGCAAGCCTCTCTGGGGAGAGCATTCCACAAATAGGGAGCCACTGCAGAAAAGGCCCCGTTCTCGTGTTGCCCCACCCTCTGGACCTCACATGGAGGAGTCACATGAAGAAGGGCCTCAGAGGATGAATGCAGAGTCCTGGAGTGTTTATATGGAGAGAGTTGCTCCTTGTGGTCCTGAGCCATTCAAGGCTTTATAGGTCAAAACCAGCACTTTGGATTGGGCCTGGAAACTACTTGGCAGCCACTGCAGTCGAGCCAAGATTGAGGTTAAATGCTCAAACCATCTTGCCCTGGTAAGCAACCTGGCCACCAAATTCTGCACCAGCTGAAGTTTCCAAACCGTCTTCAGAAACAGACTTACAGTGGTGCCCCGCAAGACGAATGCCTCGCAAGACGGAAAACTCGCTAGACGAAAGAGTTTTCCGTTTTGGATGTGCTTCGCAAAACGAATCTCCTATGGGCTTGCTTCGCAAGACGACAATGTCTTGCGAGTTCCTGCTGGTTTTTTCCCCTCCCCCCCTTTTTCTAAGCCGCTAAGCCGCTTATCAGCTGATCCGATCAGCAGATAAGCCGCTAAAAGCCGCTAATAGCGCTAGTCCGCTAATCCGTCAATGGGCTTGCTTCGCAAGACGAAAAAACCGCTAGACGAAGAGAATCACAGAATGGATTCTTTTCGTCTTGCGAGGCACCACTGTACGTACAATGCATTCCAGTAATCTAACCTAGAGGTTACCAGAATGTAGGCCACAGAAGTTAGGCTATCTCTATCCCAACAGGGGAGCAGTCGGGTCAGTAGCCGAAACAGATTCTAGGCAACACCCCTCACCACTAGCCATGCTGGCTGGGGGCTGATGGGAGCTGGAGTCTGAAAACATCGCTGAACTACAAATCCCATCATCCCTGACCACAGGCCATGTGGAGCTGATGGGAGTTGGAGTCCAACAACATCTACAGGGGACCACAGGTCCCCCTCACCCCTGCTCTGCCTACTACACCACGCTGCCTCTCCTTTCAGCCCCTGCACAGTCCTGCATTCTTAATCTCATGGTCCTCTATCCCCACAGATCCAGCTGTACGCCAGGCATTATAATGGTACCTCTGGTTGCGAACAGGATCCACTCCAGAGCCCCATTTGCAACATGAGCAGAATGCAACCTGCGTCTCCATGCCGCGATTTGCTGCTTCTGCGCATGCCGTCATTTTGAGCATCTGCGCATGCGCGAGCGGCAAAACCCGGAAGTAACCCTTTCCGGTACTTCCGGGTCGCCGCGGGATGCAACCTGAAAAGATTTAACCCGAAGCGTCTTTAACCCGAGGTATGACTGTGTTCCCCTACCGGATTCTGCTAAGGCATACACGTCCTGGGCTGCCTGTGAGACGGGATCGGCCACTAGGGGCACCACGATCCCCGGCGGCAGGTGCTTCATCAGGAAGGCGACCGCTTCCTCCAGGTCCTCTTCCGAATCGGAGTCCAGAGTGAGCTTGACCCGGAAGTAGTTGCTGGCCCAATCCGGGTAGGAGCCCAGACTCGTGCGACGTCTGAAGTTGGCGTTGGCCCGGTCAAGTATGGGCGCGATGAGGGTCTCTTCGGAGTTGACAAATATCTCCTGCGAGCAGAAGTGGGTCTTCTCGTTGCGGAAGAGGTGGCCGAGACCATCCAGCGCTCGCTTCATCAGCGACGGGATGCCTGGGAAAACGTAGACGTTCCGGACGCTGATGAGCGGGTAGGGGAAGCGGCGGCCCGTCTTCTCGTCCTCGCCGTAGTTGAGCAGCGACGAAGCGGGGATCCGGGCCAGCTTCATCTCGGGGCAGTCGGCCCCCGTCTTGCCAAAAAACCTCTTCACCAGCTCCACCATCTCTGGGTGGGCAACGACCTTCTCTCCGAAAGCCTGGGCGACCGCCTCGAAAGTCACGTCGTCATGTGTGGGGCCAATCCCACCCGAGGTCAGGACGTAGGTGAACTTGCTGGAGAACGACGAGACTTCGTCGGCGATGGCAGCCACGTCGTCAGGAACTACAGAAATCTTGGCCACCTTCACACCCAGCGAGCGAAGCCTCTTGCACATGAAGAAGGAATTTGTGTCTTGGGTGTAGCCCTGCCGAAACAAGAGCGCTGTCAGTGTGAAGAGGTCTGCTACAAATATTGCCAAATCCTGCATCCTATTACATATTTCACTTAATAATCCACACTGGATTACGGCAATCCAATCTGCGTGGGGCTGCCCTTGAGGATGACTCAGGAACTTCAACCGGTCCAAAATGCAGAGGCCGGATTATTAATTTATTTCATAATATTTGTATACCGCTTGATTGCAGAATACCTCACAGCGGTTTACAAAAAGAACAATAGGATACAGTTGAGTGATTGGATAAAACTATGGAATGAAGGTTTAAAATTTACTGCATGTAATGCATTAAAAGAAAATGTGATGAAAATGATGTATAGATGGTATATTACACCAGTGAAGTTAGCAAAAATGTATAAAGTTAGTAATAAATGTTGGAAATGTAAGGAAAAAGAGGGAATATTTTATCACATGTGGTGGGAATTTAAAAAGGTGAAATGCTTCTGGGAGATGATATATAACGAGTTGAAAAAAATGTTGAAATATACATTTATAAAGAAACCAGAAGCATTTCTCCTGGGTATTGTTGGAAATGATATAAATAGAAAGGAATATAAGCTTTTTCTATATGCAGTAATGGAAGCAAGAATATTATCGGCCCAAAAATGGAAGCAAGAAGAATTACCAATGAGGGAAGAATGGAGGATGAAATTAATGGACTATGCGGAACTTGACAAACTAACAGGAAGGATCCGAAACCGGTGGGACCAGAAATTTACCAAAAACTGGAGTAAATTTACGGATTATTTGAAAAGTATTTGTGACGATCAGACGACGTTTGTAGGTTTACAAGAAGTTCTGTGAGGAATAATATTAGAAATATTGTAAAAATGGAAAAGGAGAAATGCTATGTTAAGAATGTAAAAGCAATATTAAGTTAGGAAATGCATAAGAAGTGATTAAGATGGAGGATTATCAGAGGTGTTGAGGGAAGTCCAAATAAGACTGTATTTGTGATAAATTGTGTTGTATGTTTTATAATTTTGTATGACAAAAACCAATAAAAATATTTATATATAAAAAGGAAAGAACAATAGGATTATTGGTTAAAAACAAATAAACATGTAGTGGTGAGGGGGTATCTTGTAGCTTTTTTCCTGTTCCTTTTTTCTTCAGTTTCTTTCTTTTAGTTCCTGTAATTAGTTTGTTTTTTTATAGTATTGTGAAAACTTCATTAACCACCACCCCAAATAAAACATTAAAAAAATTAAAACCACCAAAATACCCCCCCAAATGCATCATAAAAATATCTAGGTAGGCTTGTCTAAACAAAAATGTTTTTAGCTGGTGCTGAAAAGGAGACAGTGAAGACGCCTGCCCGATGTCAATAGGCAGGGAGTTCTAATTTAGCTCTTGGTTTTGTTCCGCTTTGGTTTTTGTTATCTTCCTTAAGCCTCTGGGCTAGGGAGGAGTCTGCATGCAGATGAAGGAGAGGGTGGTTGATGAAGGACCCTGCGTGAGAGGCAGAGAAGGGAAGATCTCCCAGGTGAGAGCTGGAAAGGTCTCGCCTCTTTGTATGTGGGACAAGAGTTAAGATCTTCCTTTGAGAGAGGACTTTGCATTCTTCTTTTCCTTCCTTTTGTTTAGCTTCATTTTGTTTTTAATTGTATTATGAAAACTCTTAATGAAATCTCATAAAAACAAAAGATCGATTTAGATTACCGGCTAGGGTTCCATGTAGATCATATAGACCAGGGGTCAGCAAACTTACCGCACCTTGGGCCGGTGTTTCCAGCGTCAACTGCGCGGTGGGCCAGAGGGTGGGGGAGCGCGTGCCCATATGTGTGCGCACACGCTATTTCCGGCGCACTTCCAAGTCGGAGGAGCACCGGAAATAGCTTGTGCACATGTGCACGGGCCTACTCCGACCCGGATGGGCAATGGAAATAAGCTTGCGCATGCGCACATAACGCTTGCGCATAAGCTATTTCCAGTGCTCCTCCGACCCGGAAGTGGGCAGCCGTGCAGCGGAGCGCTAGTAAGAGGGGGCGGCAGGGGTTGCTGCAGGCCGGATAAACGAGTCCCTTGGGCCTTATCCAGCCCACGGACCTTAGTTTGGGGACCCCTGATATAGACTAAATTGCATTGGCTCTCGCAGGAAGGAGGATGGGGACAAACCTAGAATCCAGCTCCGCCTATTACAGTGGTGTCCCGCAAGACAAATGCCTCGCAAGACGGAAAACTCGCTAGACGAAAGAGTTTTCCGTTTTGGAGGTGCTTCGCAAAACGAATCTCCTATGGGCTTGCTTCGCAAGACGAAAATGTCTTGCGAGTTCCTGCGGGTTTTTTTCCCTCCCCCCCTTTTTCTAAGCCGCTAAGCCGCTTATCAGCTGATCCGATAAGCCGCTAAAAGCCGCTAATAGCGCTAATCCGCTAATCCGTCAATGGGCTTGCTTCGCAAGACGAGAAAACCGCTAGACGAAGAGAATCACAGAACGGATTCTTTTCGTCTTGCGAGGCACCACTGTACTGCCTCTGGCTCTGCCTACTGTTGCCCTCTCTGCCTCCAGCCCCCAATGGGCATCACCAACTGCCACTGCGTCTAAGACAAGGGCCATTGCCACACCTTCCCACAGCTCACGCACCTTTAGAATCTCGTCCCCGATAACTATGATCCCAGCTGTCACAGTGCCATCCGAGGTTCCCTCACTGGTTCCGGGAGCGGCGGTGCTGCTCTGTGCTGCCATGGCTCGGAGATACCCGCTCTGCCGTCCTGTGTGCAGAATGCCCTGGCACAGCCGGAGGTTCCAGCGCATCACTGCCAGGGCTCAGCAGGGTGCAGGGGGGCCCACATGGCAAAGCTGGGAGGCTGGCACGAACTAAAAGTTGGAAACAAGCAAGATCACAAAGTAGGATTCCCTGTTTACCTCTCCTTGCGATGGAACACGCCTTGTAAGGCCTCGTATGTTTGAAGCCACCCAGACAGAAGAGGGGAGACTTGGGCCAGCTCGCTTGGTCACCTGCGTGGGGTTCCTTCTCGCCTACGGTGACCAAACTACGGCTAAATGCAAAGCTGCCACCAGATTCTATGAAACAGCACTGAGTTAGAATTAATAAACAGTGAGAATGAGCACTGAAATGTCCACAGGTTATGGCTCTGTACACATTAAGGCACATTCAAAGTACATTCTGTCCCTTAAATAATTCTGGGTACCGTTTCCCTGCCCCAGCAACCCTTAACAAACTACAGTGCCCAGAATTCTTTGCGAGAGGGGTATGTGCTTTGAATGTGTTTTAAAAGTATAGTCCCCTGGTGTAGGGGTCCCCAACCTTTTCTTTTGGGGGGAGTTCCACAGGCACATTTGGAAACCTGAGAGACTGCAACAGGCCCCACAAAATACCCATTTCACAGAAGAGACACTGACGATGCTCAGAAAGGTCCTCTCCAAAACAGGCAAAACATCCTCCATGCCCCCAAACAAACAAGACACATGGATAAAAGGCAGGTAACATCCCTTCCCAAAATGAGGGAAGCTCCCCTCCGTGGTGCTGGCTGCAGCTGATAGGAGTGCGGTCCTAAACACCTGGAAGCTTTCAGGTTGGTGAAGTCAGAGCTACACTTGCCCTTCCCTCTCAAGGGATTCAGGAATCCAAGCTGCCCAGCCAAGCTACATAGCAGAGGCACCTGCTCCTTCCTCCCTGCTTTGGGCCTAGAATCCAGGGGTCTTGAGGATGGGTGCCAACTGGTCAGAAAAGGAAGGAAAACACCCTAACCTCAACCACTTGAGCAACATTAGCGAAGTTTTGATGCACATATTATTACTATTATCAAATTTACTAGTCGCTTGTTCCTACAAGGTCTTCAAGCGACTTGCATTTAAAAAAATAAGCAAAAATGCATCAAGCCATTAAAAAGTCGCATAAAACATTAACATCCTCATAAAACACCTACACGCACACACAAATGAAAGACCCCTGCTACCCCTATTGATTGCAATATGTTAAAATCAATATATATGTGTGTAAATAAATGAAAACAAGTATTACATTATCTACAATGGTACTTCCCAAACTTACAATAATTGGGTTTGAAAATTTAGTTTTACTGGCATGCCCCTTCTTGGAAGATAATTTGGGGGGAGTTTTAATAATACTATTATATATATATATATATATATATATATATATATATATATATATATGTCATATACCATTTGAAACCCTTTCCTGTACCCCCTGGGGTATGCGTACCACACTTTGGGAAACGCTGGTCTACAATATTCTTTGAGAGGGAAGGGCAAGATAATAATAAGAATGACCTGTATTTATATGAGTAACCACTGAAAATATCCATAAAAAAGCAACTGTACCAAAAAAATTGTTGTGAAAATAAGAAATATTTGGGGGTGGGGGTGCCAAATTTTGTCCTCGCTCAGGGCGCCCATCTTACCAAACTCTGCCCCAATATATATTGGTAGATCAGTGAAAATAAGCATTGTGTTGTAAAGAATATTGCCGTATTATTATTATTATTATTATTGATAACCCACTCTGGGACTTCATTGTGAAAGGCAGGTAAGAAATCTAAATAAAAATTAAAATTAATAAAACTACATAATAAAATCAACAATAATAGGTGAAGACGTGGCTGTCACGGGAGATAAACAAAACCCTTTGCTGCGGGTCCAGCTGCTCTTAAAAGGCACAGCTTCAGGGGCCAGTGCGGAAGTTGGCAACCTTCAGTCCATTCCAATGTTACTTGATTTCTGCTCTGACCCTGTTTTGGGTCCCCTGGGAGGAAAAGCACTCTGCACGTGGCCAGAGTTACTCTCCTTCGCATCCTTCAGGACACAGAGGGGGAGGGGATGGCCCTGAAAACACCTCGTGGGACGGAGCCTCGCGAAGCCCCCCCCCAACTCATATTCAAAGCAGCCTCCCCTCCCTCGCTCTTCCTACTCACCTCCCGTCTCAGATCAAAGCTCACCGAATCTCCCCGCCCGCCTCTTATCCATTGGCCGCTCCGTCGACGTCGCCCCGCCTCCTCCCCTCCCATTGGACAGCAGGAAAAGGGGCGGGGGAAAAGAACGGCCTGTGGAAAGACACCGATTGGCCAGAAGCTTCGTCTCGTAGCAAGCCTACTAGAAGGAAGATGGAGAATGAGCAAGAGACCCTTGGGGAGGGAGGGGGGACTACGATTCCCATCGTGCTTTGCGGCATTCACCTACGTTCGAGGGTGTCTTTGAAAGGCAGGAGGGAGGTTGGGGCTCTTAGGGCGAGAGATAGCTAAAAGTAAGGAGATGAAATGAAGGATGATAATGAAAATAATATTAATACACTACAGATCATCATCAATCTAGGAAGGTGTATCAGCAGACAAGGTTGGCAGATGTATGGAAAATATTTGGGAAGGGGAGTCAGAAAAGGGGGAGGAGGGAGAGACTAAATCTCTCAATGTTGAACTCAAGTTCAATAAGGCTTGAGTATGCTCAGTGGTTAGGGACACGGGTGGCAATGTGGGTTAAACCACAGAGCCTAGGGTGGTTCGATTCCCCGTGAAGGAGTGAGCTCCCATTGCTCTGTCCCTGCTCCTGCCAACCTAGCAGTTCGAAAGCACGCCAGTGCAAGTAGATAAATAGGTACCGCTCTGGCGGGAAGGTAAACGGCGTTTTCGTGCGCTGCTCTGGTTCGCTAGAAGTGCCTTAGTCATGCTGGCCACATGACCCGGAAGCTGTACGCCGGCTCCCTCGGCCAATAACGTGAGATGAGCGCCGCAACCTCAGAGTCATCTGCGACTGGACCTAGTGGTCAGGGGTCCCTTTACCTATGTTCAGTGGCTACAGAATTGTAGAGCTGGAATGGACCATGACAGTCATCTAGTCCAACCCCCTGCAATGCAGGAATCGTCTTTGCCTAACGTGGGGCTCGAACCCACAACGCTGAGATTAAAAGTAACATGCTCTTACCAACTGAGCTATCCACAAAATTTGGTGGAGATGGAATGCAGTGACTGAGCACACTGTACAGAATCACTTCATGCTGCCATCTTAAATATATATATATATATAAATCCTCCATAGCAGCAGTTTTCAAATTCTGTTGGGAAGAAAGGCTATCTTACAGATTGCTTGGGACTACCAGTTTTCCCTTGCAAGGTGCGAGGTGTGTTTCTAGGGCACAGTTGCAGTCAGCGTAGGCCAGTGATGAATCCCAACCAGTTTATCCAGTAAAATGAGTTTGTACCCTGCTCCCAGAATCCACTGCATGTGATCAGCACTTCCTCAGCAGATGTTGACTTGGAAAATATTTCCTCAAAGGAGGAGAAAGTTGTGAAACATCAGCTTGTCACTATGCACACACACACACACACACACACACATTAGAAAAGTACTACAGTGAGAGTTTTCAGATGTCCCTTTCATGACTCATGATGTGAATTCACCCTGGCAGACTTCTTTTGTGTGTGTGTGTGTGGACTCTCGTCATGGTACAAAATGTTTTTGAGTGCTTGTGTTTCTTCTTAGTAATGATGCCCAAGCCAGGACCTGTCAGTCAGTTCAGCTGCTATAGTGCATGTTAAAAATTAGACTATGCTTCGAAACCGTTAAAGTTCTGCTTGTGCGATAGCCTACTTTGAGATCTGGGTGGACCAGGGTTTTTATATCTCAAAGAAATCCTGCTCATAAAAATTCTCCAAAACGCTGCAGCACTGCTTGTGTTTGCACACAAAGCTACGCCAAGGTTTGCTTTAACCATGGTTTACTCAGCAAGCCATTACTCATATTGCAGAGAACCCACGGTTTGTTTCTCCAAAGCTTTGTTTGTTTTCCAGCTTCTGTTGCTTCTGTAGGTCAGCAAACATGTGGTGGGGTGGCAAAAGAAGCCATGGTCAAGCAAGCATGTTAGGATTGGCCCTAACAACACACCATGGCGAAAACAAACTGTTTCCTAAGCCAAGGAGATCATGACATCACATCAGTTTGCTGCCAGTAAACAAACCATTGTTAGTTTGTTGGGCCCAGACGACCTATGCTTTGGTTGAGCAAATCATCACTTTGAATTGGGTGTAAACCAGACAACTATCTTCCTGCCTCTTAATTCTCACTACAACCTCTTGAGTCAAGTTGGTGGAGCCTCCAGATGCCGTTGAGCTATAGTTTTCATTGCCCGAAGCCATTGCCCATGATTGCTAGGGCTGATGGGAGTTGTATTTCAGCAACACCCAGAGGCTAACGCTTGCCCACTCTTATATTAAAGGCTGTTGCAATGGTTCTTCTGTCAATTAGGGTGCTTGCTGCCCAATTCTAAGCTTACAAAAAAAATAATAAAAAAAATCCAGGTGGACTTTAGGACATTTTGCATTTGAGCTGGAATAAAAATAATTCCATTTTTCTCTCCTGAATGCTCTCGCCTGTTCTGATGCCCTTGGGACACAAGATAGGTTCAAATTTTAAAAAGCTGTAGGTGAGGCAACTAATTCACTGTTTCACCAGTATATCTGAAGGAGCGTCTCCACCCACATTGTTCTACCCGGACACTGAGGTCCAGCACCGAGGGCCTTCTGGTGGTTCCCTCACTGCGAGAGGCCAAGTTACAGGGAACCAGGCAGAGAGCCTTCTCGGTAGTGGCGCCCTCCCTGTGGAACACCCTCCCACCAGATGTCAAAGAGAACAACAACTACCAGACTTTTAGAAGACATCTGAAGGCAGCCCTGTTCAGGGAAGTTTTTAATGTTTGATGTTTTATCGTGTTATAATATTCTGTTGGGAGCCGCCCAGAGTGGCTGGGGAAGCCCAGCCAGATGGGCGGGGTATAAATAATAAATTATTATTATTATTATTATTATTATTATTATTATTATTATTATTATTATTATTATTATAGCTGTTAGGTTGAAAAAGCTACCCTACCCTTGTACTAAAGGCAACTTTCAGGGGGCCAGTGGTGGGTGTGGCCAGAGGCAAAAATGGGCGGAGCAACAGGCATGACACTTACCTTTGTATGGTTGAGTATGTTCCAGCCACACTGACGACAGAGGTTTCAACACATACAGAGCTTTGTGTCCACACATCCAGGCAAGGAACAGGCATTAGCAGAGGATACATTCCAGCCAGGCAAAAAGCACTCAAGGAGAGCACAGGGTAGGGTCAGTAAGGCGTGTGGATAGTGGAAGTCTTGAGGGACAGGCAGAAAGGACTGGAGGGCTGCAATCCACCCCCAGGCAGGAGGTTCCCCTAACCTTAACCCATTCCTTCGTTTGTTTATGCTAGCAGCTTTGCCAAGTCTTTCCCCAGAGGTGGAAGTTGCTTCTTTAAGAGGGGAAAAATACTGTGCAACTGAATGCACATGAGCCAGCCCCCACTTGTTCCTATGCCCACTTAAGTATTAAGGAGAGGCAATGGGATGCCTAGAGAGGCAGCTAGGTCCTTTCTTGATGCGTAAAGTTTGTTTGTTTTAAGAGACAGTTGCATTTCTGCAGAAAGGCCTCAGAAAGAGAAGCTGTAACACACATTGCAAAGATGTCTGCAAACGTGACATCAGCCCTGCTATGTGGAAATTCCTTGCAGATGACCACGGTGCCTGGAGACAGACAGTCACGCCATTTTTGCATAGCAGTGATCAGAGGAGGAATGACTGCTGGGAGGAGCGCAAAGAGTAGAAACGCCGTGATGCATGTGCAGCAGCACAACCAGATGCCTTCATCTGCCCCACCTGCAGCAAAACATGTCTCTCCCATATCGGCCTCTACAGCCACAGCAGGTGCTGCAACTTTCCAACAGTTTGACATCACTTCCAAAGGCATACTCCTCCACTATCTCCCGAGACAGATGGATACCAACAACATGCACAAGCTCATCTGCAGCTTATTTTTAAAATACTTCTAGCTCAGCTTTGTAAATAAATCCATAAAGGTTACCGTATTTTTCGCCCTATAAGACGCACTTTTCCCCCTCCAAAAATGAAGGGGAAATCTGGGTGCGTCCTATGGGGCGAATGCAGGCTTTCGCTGAAGCCTGGAGAGCGAGAGGGGTCCGTGCGCACCGACCCCTCTCGCTCTCCAGGCTTCAGAAAGCTATCCCAAGTCTTGCAACCCCGGGGGGATGTCCCGCGGGCTCGCAAGGCTTCCGGGCAGCAGCCTGCACCCAAAAGCTGGGGACAGCGGGGAGGCGCAGAGCCGCCACCCCGCTATTCCCCGACCTGAACTGGAGGCTGGCGGGGGGAGAAGCAAGCCTGCTTCTCCCCCCGCCAGCCCCACAAGCTTGGGGGATAGGGGGATGGCGGAGCGCCGCCATCCCGCTATTCCCCGACCTGATCTGGAGGCTGGGGGGGGGGGAGAGAAGCAAGCCTGCTTCTCCCCCCCGCCAGCCCCACAAGCTCGGGGGATAGGGGGATGGCGAAGCGCCGCCATCCCGCTATTCCCCGACCTGATCTGGAGGCTGGGGGGGGGGGAGAAGCAAGCCTGCTTCTCCCCCCCCCTGCCAGCCCCACAAGCTCGGGGGATAGGGGGATGGCGGAGCGCCGCCATCCCGCTATTCCCTGACCTGATCTGGAGGCTGGCGGGGGGAGAAGCAAGCCTGCTTCTCCCCCCGCCAGCCCCACAAGCTCGCGGGATAGCGAGCCAAGCTGTCCCTGAAGGCAGAAGAGGGAGACGGAGCACTCCATCTCCCTCTTCTAGCTTGGGATGGTTGCGCAAAGCCTCTGCAGGGCAGCACAGTGCGCTGCCCCACAGAGGCTTGGGAGGCTGTCCCTGAAGGCAGAAGAGGGAGACGAAGTGCTCTGTCTCCCTCTTCTAGCTTGGGGATGGCTGTGCAAACCTGGGGGGAAATCAATTTTTTTCCTTTGATTCCCCCCCCCCCCACCAAAAATAGGTGCGTCCTATGGGCCGGTGCGTCTTATAGGGCGAAAAATACGGTACTTACCAGCAGAAATAAAATAATTTAGTAGCCTGCTAAGAGGTTTGTTGTTAGCATTGTTATGGTGACCATGGAGGAGGTGCTGCCCCTGGAGGCATAGAAATAACCACTGATTGGATAAAATATAGATATCTACCTAGCACACTGGCAGATCTTCCCCTTCTCTGCCTGTCCATTCACTTGTCTGCATGCAATTCCATGCACTGTTTGCACATCAGCTGTTAATACAAAGCTGTTCAAGCCACATTTGAGAGTACAGCAACCAGAAGGTTTGAGGGAGTCTATGAAATAAGCAAAAAGGATGTGTAAAACCTTGGTGCTTTATTGACAGACCCTGAAGAACAGTCATATCAAGCGTAACTTTTAAAAGTTCCAAAGGTTTAACATGAAATACAAGGTTTTAAAAAAAGATTTAAAAAACATAGATTAGAAATATCCAACCAGGGAAACACACTGCATTCTCCTGGGTTTAAAAACAAAACCAGCCCTGCTGCGTGGGATAAAGCAGGAGCAAGGCTTCAGCCAGTGTAAAAAAAATCAATGTTTCAGCAGCTAAAACCAATCCTTTTCAGCAGACAGTCTTTCTGCAGCAAGCAAAGCTTTTCTTGTCCGGCATTAACTGTTGCATTGAGTGGCCTTTTCTTGACAGACATAGTGAAAACATTTGTCAAACTTTTCCAAAAAACACAGTTGCTGGGTTTTTTGTTTAAAGGTGCTTATAGCTAAAACATGGGGAAAGGCCCAAGCACATCATTTTTCTGGCTTCTTTGGCAACGGCCGTCGGAAAAGCAGGATGTGGGGCTCTGCAGGGAGAGAGGAAATGGCATGTTAAAAAAAGATCTAGAAAATAATATTGAAAGGCCAGGTGACTCAAGCCTAACATGGGTGTTTCTAAGCATATGTTAAAAATCAGATGTCACAAACATGACCTCCAAAACAGCACCCGCTGCATCCACCAGCTTCCTCCAAATCCAGGTTTTGATTTGAAGCTGCTAATCGACACTGCAGCAACAATAAGCTTAAAGCTACAACCATGTAAGAGCAGCGGTAGAACAGCTGCTTTGCATGCAGAAGGTCCCCAGATTCAATCTCTGGCATCTCCATGTGTGGCTGAGAGAAACCCCTGCTTGAAACACTGGAGAGCCACTGCTGGTCAGTGCAGACAACACAGAGAGATAGACCAGTGGTCCTCTCAGTATAAGACAGCTTCCTATGTTAAAAAATCTGCAGGCAGAAGGGATTGGGAGAAGCAGAATCTTACGCTTTTCACAGGTCCCTCTCCCTCTTCAAAAATTGTGACTGCAAAACATTGTAAGCTGTTTTTGGTAGTTAAAATATTTCAAATATTTCATTTTTTTCTACTTAATCACGTTATTTTTTATTGATTCATCATAAGCATATGTATAAGCCAACATATAACCATACAAACAATAACAAAACTATATACGGAGCATATTCAGTATAAAAACAAATTACAGAGCCAAGTTTTTAAGATGAGTCTATATAGCACAATTACAGCAAGGCGTGAGTTATAGGAATAGTTCTTAAATGATTCTTTCTATTTATACAATAAAAAATGGCTGCATCAAAACTCTAATTTGGCTTTACTGCAGGGCACTTTCTCTTCTTGATATCCCTGGCCAGCTCCCTGATCAGTTCAGAGCTTCTGTCACCCACTGAGTGACAGGCCAACCCTGACTGTGATCTGGACAAGGGGAAGACGAAAGTAACTTCCTGCTTTAGTGGAGGTAATGGACGCTCCCGACTATGGCTGGTGCTCTGCCAAACTGAGAGGCAAGATATGCAGTATATGCCAGGAGTCTTTTCATCTTGTCATATTCAATCACATACCAAGGGTGGTGAACATTATGAACACCAGTAAACTGGACCATAAGGAGTACTTTATTAATACATAAACTCTGCTCCTAGGGGAGGCAGAGGCATTCGCTTAAATAGAAAGCAGTGAGGAACTAGCAACTTTAAATTAAAACTGAGATTTGCAAGAAGCCGACAGAAGCACTGGATGCTGTTTTTGAAGCCACATCTGTGTGCTTTGAAAATCACAGGCTTTATAGGGCAGTGGCTCTCTGCAAAGGCCTAAATATTTTTATGTCTGAATAGATATACAGTCTATACAGTTACTGAGATTGTAACTATAATTTGTAACAGTAATCTGCACCCCTCACTGCCTCCCTTTGAATGGGATAGCTCTCCGAAGAACATAAGGAGAGCCTGCAAGATTCCTCCAGGAAGTCCACAGGCAGGGCATAAAGACAAAAGCCCTTCTTCACTGCTATCCATAAAAACACAAGGAGACCCCTCTGGATCAGGCCAATGGGCCACCTAGCCCAGCCCAGTAGGCAACCAGATGCCTGTGGGAAACCTGCAAGCAGGATCTGAGAACAAGAGAACTCTTCCCTCCTGTAGTTTCATCAACTGGTACAGTGGTGGCCTGCAAGACGAATGCCTCGAAAGACGAAAAACTTGCTAGACAAAAGGGTTTTTCGGTTTTGCGTTGCTTCGCTAGACAAATTTCCCTATGGGCTTGCTTCGCAAGACGAAAAGTCTTGCGCTTTTTTCTTAAAGCCGCTTGAAGAGGCGCAGTTGCGACGGACCGTGCTTCGCAAGACGAAGAACATCGCAAGACGAAAAGACTCGTGGAACGAATTATTTTCGTCTTGCGAGGCACCACTGTACTTGGAAGCATTACTGCCTCCAGCTCTGGAGGCAGAGCATAGTCACCATGGCTAACAGGCACTGATGACCTTTTACTGCATGAATTTGTCTAATCCTCTTTTAAAATCACCCGAGTCGCTGACCATCAGTGCCTGCCTCTTGTGGGAACGACTTCCTTGTTTTAAGTATGTGCAGTGTGGAACTAGAGGAGCTGTTTATATCAGGTCACACTAGCTGTGTGTCCAGGGCAGGGACAGGGAACTTGTGGCTCTCCACGCACTGCTGGACTCCAAATCCCAGCAGTCCCAGGACTCTCATTGGTCAGCCATGATGGAATTTGCGGTCCAACATCTGGAGGGCAGAGGTCCGCCATGCATGCCCTAGATACATGTCCCAATCAATCAGGGATCACATATCCTCCACCCCTGCTCTAGACGTAAGCAAGCCAGCTGCCTATAATTCTGGCAGGGCACAATTCAACTTGGTGTTTAAAGCAGCTATTGTAGCACAGCTCTTTTTGGTCATCAAGAAGAAGAAATGTGTGCACGTGCAACAGAGAGATAGCAGGTCTCACATCCTACCCAATCTATTTCCTGCTACCCTGATATCAGAAAGCAATTTTGTCATCCCTTCCCCTCAAGCAAGGTCTCTTAGCATTTGCTCCAGGCCTCCTGTGCCACTGTGCAACCTACCCGGCTCGTGGATCATGTAGTGAACCCAGCCCTGGCTTTGCTGGACCCCCAGGTTCCGCCACTCTGACTCGGACATGAGGTGGGTCTTCGGGACCAGCTTGGCAATGTCCTTTGGAAGCATCACGTGCCTGCAGTGTTAGGATCAAGAGAAGAGAATGTTAAAAGAAGCACAGGAAGGATCGCTGTAAAATAGTTTGTGACCATTAAGTCAATCGTCAGAAAGTAAAGAGACCCAACAAATTGGACCCATGGCCCATCTGGTCCAGCAATTATGTTCAATTCATCCAATATACGGAGAGGCCAGTCACCACCTAATGAACTTCATGGCTGAGTGGAGGGATTTGAACCCAGGGCTTAGTCTTCACCTTCTAACCACTACACCACACTGCCCACCTCTCTTTTATGGAAGGCTCTCCCCCCCCCGTTAGCCACGAGGAGCCCCGCCCACTCCTTTAGGGCCCCGCCCCTCAACGTAGCCATAGCAACCCCAAGCCACGCCCCTCCTCTCCCTCTCAGGGCAAACCCCGCCGCTTCCCCGCCTCAGGCCTCGCCCTTTCTCACCGGTACTCGAACTCCTCGTCGTCGTACTTGTCCGAATAGTAGATCTGATTGTGAGCCATGAGAGGGAAACAACAACAACGACGATAATTAATAGGAGAATCCCGTCACAGAAGTATCCCGGCAGCCTCTGCAGCAGCAGCCAACGAGCGAGCGGCGGCGCGCGCTCAGGCCTCTCTCACTGGCGCCCGTTGGAAGAGGAGGCGGGACGAGGGAGGAGCCCGGCGCGAGACCTCGTTTCGGCGCGTGCGCGAGGGCGCCTGCTGTCCTTTCCCTTCCTCCCCCGCGCTTCAGACACGCAGACACACACACCCCTTCCTCAACCGCCGCTTTTCAAACGCCGCCGCCGATGGCGCTGATTGGGCGGAGGAGGCGCCGGGCGGGCGACGTTTCTTGACGTAGAGAGGGCTGATTGGCTGGCATTGCATTGCCTTGGGTTTTCCCCTCCCCTTCACTTCGCTCGCTTTTTTAAAAAAATTAATAATTTATCGCTCCCCGTCCTCTGCGCGGAAGTGGAAGGGAGGCAGGGATAGTTAGGACCGTGTGGGAAAACATATATTATTGCATTATTGCATATATTATTGCATGCAATTTAAATATCATTTAAGATTTAATAAATATATATCTTTAAAGCTTTAATATTTTATTTTATTCGTAAATTGCTGTCTCACCTTTCGGCCCTAATATAACTTATATGTACAAATGTAAACGATGCAGTCAAATATTAAGCATATTTGGGACGCGGGTGGCGCTGTGGGTTAAACCACAGAGCCTAGGACTTGCCGATCAGAAGGTCAGCAGTTCAAATCCCCACGATGGGGTGAGCTCCCGTTGCTCAGTGCCTGCTCCTGCCAACCTAGCAATTCGAAAGCACGTCAAAGTGCAAGTAGATAAATAGGTACTGCTCCGGCGGGAAGGTAAACGCTGTTTCCGTGCGCTGCTCTGGTTCGCCAGAAGCGGCTTAGTCATGCTGGCCACATGACCCGGAAGCTGTACGCTGGCTCCCACGGCCAATAAAGCGAGATGAGTGCCACAACCCCTGAGTCAGTCACGACTGGACCTAATGGTCAGGGGTCCCTTTACCCTTTACCTTTATAATAGCTTTTGTTGTTGTTTAGTTGTGTCCGACTCTTCGTGACCCCATGGACCAGAGCACACCAAGCACTCCTGTCTTCCACTGCCTCCCGCAGTTTGGTCAAACTCATGCTGGTAGCTTTGAGAACACTGTCCAACTATCTCATCCTCTGTCGTCCCCTTCTCCTTGTGCCCTCCGTCTTTCCCAACATCAGGGTCTTTTCCAGGGAGTCTTCTCTTCTCATGAGGTGGCCAAAGTATTGGAGCCTCAGCTTCAGGATCTGTCCTTCCAGTGAGCACTCAGGGCTGATTTCCTTCAGAATGGAGAGGTTTGATCTTCTTGCAGTCCATGGGACTCTCAAGAGTCTCCTCCAGCACCATAATTCAAAAGCATCAATTCTTTGGCGATCAGCCTTCTTTATGGTCCAGCTCTCACTTCCATACATCACTACTGGGAAAACCATAGCTTTAACAATATGGACCTTTGTCAGCAAGGTGATGTCTCTGCTTTTTAAGATGCTGTCTAGGTTTGTTGTTGCTTTTCTCCCAAGAAACAGGCGTCTTTTAATTTTGTGACTTCTGTCACCATCTGCAGTGATCATGGAACCCAAGACAGTAAAATCTCTCACTGCCTCCATCTCTTCCCTTTCTATTTGCCAGGTGGTGATGGGACCAGTGGACATGATCTTAGTTTTTTTGATGTTTAGCTTCAGACCATATTTTGCGCTCTCCTCTTTCACCTTCATTAAAAGGTTCTTTAATTCCTCCTCACTTTCTGCCATCAAGGTTGTGTCATCTGCATATCTGAAGTTGTTGATATTTCTTCCAGCAATCTTAATTCCAGTTTGGGATTCATCCAGTCCAGCCTTTCGCTTAGAGTTGATTATATCAGTTAAGCGTGTTCTAATACATATACCTCGTAATATTTTTATATTGACCCTAATATAAATTACAGGTAATTTGCTACATATTAATAATATATATTGCTATAAAAACAATGAATTTATTAAAACATTTTTAGGTCACTCTTTAGCCTTAATATAAATTATTAGAACCTACAACCTTTTCTGGCCCAGGACCCGCTTCATTTGGGGGTCTTAATTGACATCCCAACCTTTAAAAGCTTTCACAGCAGGTAGAATTCTGACCCGTGCAGCTTTCCCTATCTTTGCATCTCTATCCTGATAGAGATTCCGTATGCCACACCCATCTTTCGTATTGCGGGTGGTCCCTACTTCCTGGTAAATCATAGAGTTAGAAGGGACCTCAAGGGTCATCTAGTCCAACCCCCTGCGACGCAGGCAGGAATTTAAGCTAAAGCGTCCATGACAGATGGCCAACCAACCTCTGCTTAAAAACCTCCAAGGAGGGGGAGAGCCCACCACCTCCCGAGGGAATCTGTTCCATTGTCTAACAGCTCATTCTATGGGAGGAAGAAATGAAAACAACCCCATTAGGAACTTTAAATAAGTTTGTTGTTGTTGTTTTTAAGAGCCTTGCGACTTTCAGGCTGCGCGTGTCACTCTACCCTGATTCCTATCTCTAGCGGGGTTAGCGAAGGGTTGGTTAAAAAGAAAAAGAAAAAGATGGGCGGGGCGTGCGAACCAGAGTGGGGCTCGAGCCATAGAGGAGGAACCGGAAGTAAGCCCTTGAAGCCCGGAAGTGAGGTTCTGGGGCGGCCGCAACCGGAAGTGGTTGACGGGGAGGAGGAGTGGGGCCCGGGGCCCAGCTGAAGTTTGCCGAGGAGCTGCTGCGCGACGGAAGGAGGCCGCCTCTGCCTTCCGCTGAGGACCCCCATGGTGCCGCCGCCCCGGTAAGAAGCGCGGGCACGCCCCTCCCTCGTAGCCCCGCCCCCTCCCTCGTGATTGACTCCGGGCGATTCCTCCCCCCCCCACGGCGCTCTAGACTCGCCTCCCCCCGGACTTGGGTCTTCTTCTTCCTTTCTTCGTCTTTCGTTTTGCGAATCGTATGTGTGTAGCAAAGGAGGGGGCCGCCATCCTCGGCACAGCCCTATAAGGTAGGCCAGGCAGGGAGGGAATGGGTTAAAAAACTCAGCCTTGCGGCGGATTCGAACCTGCGCCTCTCCCCTCCAGCACGAGATCTCTGCATATGAGTGGTTCTCTCCCATGACTGGCGGGGGCTTGGGAGTCATCCGACCCGGCAGCAGATTCAGGGTAGCCTAGGTGGTGCGTGTCTGTGTGTGTTTAAGCCCCATTGAATTCAACAGGATTTGCCACTGAGCAGACACGGTGAAGATTGTGCTGGTAGCTTCCTTTAAAAGGAGATCGGGCAGATTCATGCAAGAGGTGGAGGTGGAGAAGTCTGAAACTGAAACAGAACTTCCAGGTTCAGAGGCAATTTACCTCTGAATACTAGTTGCTAGAGGACAAACCAGGGAAGGCCAGGTCGTCTCAGCCCAAGTTGTAGGTTTCCCAGAGGAATCTGGTTGGCTGCCGTGTGGGAAACAGAATGGTGGAGTAGAGGCAGCCTGTGTGTCTAATCTACTTGGTCCGTTATTGTACAGTATTCAAAAGGGGGGAGGTTGTGGGCTCTTGGCACAGGGCGACTGCTATGGAAAGGAATCTTAAACTGAAATCGAGAAGCACAGCATTTAATCTGTGGTGGGGGATCATTATTTCCAATGATGATTGCGCATCTTAAAAGTCTTGAAATCACCACACCAAGGTATCTTGGGGTTCTTCACAAGATGCAGTGATGGCCAGCGACATGTGTCCTCTTTTTCCAGGGGCAAAATTTGAGACAGATTGCATTTATTTGCTTTGAATTGCCGTCATTGCGTCCTCTGTTTCCTCTTCAAAATATGGCAAGTTCGTGGTGGATATAAGTGGCCACAATGGCTATGTTCTCCCTTCACTGTCGGAGGAGGCAGTATGCTTCTGAATCCCAGCTGCTGTTGATCACATGTGGGGAAGGTTACTGTCGCCCTCAGGTCCTATCACATGGTCTAGTCCTTCCCCTGCCCACCCCCCTAATATTCTTAAGAGGGTCTCTTCTCCGGTCTTCAGAGAGTAGCTGGAAGTGGAGGAGGCAGAAAAAAGTTCCTCCTTTCCTTCCACTCTGCAGTTTTAATCTGAAATCTTAGGCGCAGTACTGCGCCCAGAGCTCAGAGACTGCTCAAGCTAATGACATTCTATGTCGCAAAATGTGCCTAAAACAATAGGAGTTTTGAACACTGCTGGAAGGGGTAAAGGTTCTCCACTCTTGCTCTCAGTTAATGAGTTTGTTGCAGAGGCCAGGTCTGCTACGGCTCAGCCTCTTAATAATAATAATAATAATAATAATAATAATAATAATAATAATTTATTTATACCCTGCTCATCTGGCGGGGTTTCCCTTTGTTACTTTGGCCCAATAGCTCTCTTATGGGAGAGTGAGTCCTTGTAGCAGACCTAGAGAGCGAGGAGACACAATGGCTTAGGTCATAGATGTGGAGGAGAGGGGACCTCTGGCTGTTTACGCGGCTCCTGTGTTGGGTATCCCTGCAGTGCTGTTGGTACGGCGTGGAGCAAGGATAGGGGGAATCCTCTGCAATCCAAGGGCCGCATTCCCTTATGAGCAGCCTTCTGAGGGCCACATGTGAAAATGTGCAGAGCAATAAGTGTAAATTTGTGCAGTACACACATTCACACACCATCAAAGCAAGCAAGAGGTGTGATCAGTGTTTAAGGACACATTCCAGCCAGGCAAAAACACTCAAGGAGGGTGCAGAGCAGAGTCACTGAGGGGTGTGGCCTGGGGAGAGTTCTGAGGGCCAGATAGAGAGACCCGGAGGGCCACATTTGGTGCCTGAGGTTCCTCACTCCTGTCAGAGAGGAGTACGATCTCTCTTTCCCCCTTATATCCTCCTTTTGGCAGTTGCTGTGCCATTTTCTCCTATAGTCCTTCACTAGGTGAGTCTGAGTTTTGTCTCTTTCCCATCAGCCTGCCTGGTTTGAGCTGGAACTGGGGTTGAGCAGGTGGTGGTGGAGGGATGCAGTTCTGGCTGGGTACATGAATCCCACCCAATTGCGAAATGCTTAGCTTTGGGGGGGGTGTTATTTTTAAAGGACGTGAGTAAGCAATGAGTAATATCCCATGATTACAAAATAGCAGATGTATAGCTTTTCTCTTCCAGGCAGGGTCCTCCCTTGGGGGCAGAGAAGGCAAATGCTGTATTCAAATCCCGAGCTTTGGCAACCAAATCTGTGGGGTTTTCCAGCCTTGCATGTGGCTTTCCCTCCCTTGCAGCAGCTTCTCCTTGCGCCCTGGGCCAGTGGTGTTTCCCAAGCATTTGATAGTTGCAGCAAGCTTTGGTCTGGATTTAAATTAGCTGGTGTTCTTGGGGTCTCCCCCCGCCTGGTTTATTTTAATAATGTTTTCTTCTTTCGGATGAGCCGCCTCCTTTCTGTGTGTGTGAATTGCTGTTTGAAGGAACGCGTGAGGCTGCTTCATACAGATCATCCATTCCACCCAGTATTCTCTACTGGAAAAGATGGGGAACCTGTGGCCCTCCATAGGTTGCTGGACTCCAGCTCCCATCAGCCCCAGCCAGCATGGTATGGGATGATGGGAACATCTAGCAACATCTGGAGGGCCCCATGTTCCCCATTCTTGTCCCCAGCCAGGTACATATCCCATCCAATCAGGGATCACGTATTGATTGGAGCCAAGCCTGCAAATCCTTGGCTATAGGTATCTGGTTGATGATAATCCTGTTGGCTGCCTGCCTGACTTGTATCACAGCTCAGTCTGCTGCGTGCTAAGTGTGCCAATAGCCATGGAGTTGATCCTGGAAGCACCCGTGAATCTTCTCTTGAACCCTGTGGCCCCTTTCCTCCCACACAGTTGTGCTACTTCAGTGGAGATCTGACAAAACACTGAGTCAGGTTGCAGCTGAGGTTCAGGAAATGCTTGTTAAATTGGGAAAAGGAAGCCTCCTCCGTTGTTAAGGCTTTGGGGGCATCTTGATGCCTGACAGAACAACCACAGCCCAGTACCTGCTTTGCATGCAGAAGGTCTCAGCTACAATCCATGGCATCTCCAGGAAGGACTTGGCATGTTCCCTGCCTGAAACCCTGTAGAGCCACTGTCGGTCAGTGTAAACCAGGGTTTCCCAAACTTGGGTCTCCAGCTGTGGTTGTACTACAGCTCCCATCATCCCTGACCACGGGTCCTGTTAGCAAGGGATGATGGGAGTTGTACTCAAACCACAGCTGGAGACCCAAGGTTAGGAAACCTTGGAGTAGACCATACTGAGCTAGATGGACTGTTGGTGTGACGGATTAAGTCAGCTTTCCACGTTCCTATTCATGGGAATCCTATCCTTTGTCTAAGATCATGAGGGCTGGAATTTTACTTTCTTTCCAAGGGAAGGACCATGATTCAGTGGCAGAGCATCGAATCTGCATGTGGAACTTCTCAGGTTCAATCCGCAGTATCTCCAGCTAGGGGTGGGAATGCCCTTGCCTGAAACCCTGGATTGCTGCTGCTAGTCAGTGTAGACATTACTGAGCTAAATGGTCCAGTGATCTGACTGAGTACAAGGCAGCTTCCTTCGTTGATCTGCAGTTACAAGGATCTTTTAAATCAGTGCTAGAAACTCAGATGTTTAAGCTAGGCGCCAAATGGCTCCTTAAACCAAGGTTGCAGTCACCAAAACGGAATGACTAGTTGCCATGTTGGGGCAAGACTTATTTTTCAGATGACTGACTGACTGTGATTGATTCTCAGTTAAACATCTGGCTAGTTCAGGTGACAACCTTGAGCTCGGTTAAGAGCTTTGAGAAAAGTCCCTTGATCCAGAAACAGTCCACATACCATATTTTTTGCTCTATAAGACACACATTTTCCCCTCCAAAAATTAAGGGGAAATGTGTGCGCGTCTTATGGAGCAAATGCAGGCTCCTTGGCTTCAGCGAAAGCAAAGTGAAGCCTCCGAAGCACAGTGGGAGCGCTCCCACCGCGCTCCGGAAGCTTCGTGTTGCTTTCGCTGAAGCCTGGAGAGCGCGCCGACCCCTCTCACTCTCCAGGCTTCAAAGATAGCCGCCTGAAGCCTCTGGGGTGCAGCGGGAGCTCCCACTGCACTCCGGAGGCTTCAGGTTGCCTTCTACTGAAGGGTAGGTGCCCCTTCAGCTAAGGCGCAGCGCCTCTTCAGCTAAGCAGGAGGAGAAATGGAAGGGGCTCCGTTTCTCCTGCCGCTTCGCTGAAGGGGCGCTGCACAGAGAGGGGGAGAATATTTTCTCTCTTGTTCTTCCCCTCTAAAACAAGGTGCATCCTATGGTCGGGTACGTCCTATAGAGTGAAAAATACGGTATATATTGTCCTATTTTGAACTCTCTTTCTTAATGGTGACTGCGCCTGCTCAGGCTGCTCGGAAAAAGGACTTTGGTTCCAGAAATTCATTCCGATTGTGCTGATAAAATATAACTGATGGAATTCTACAGGTTGGGATGTTAGTGTGTGAAAACAGTCCAGATCTAAGGATCTCCGAGTGGTTCATTTTGCACCTGGCACCTAGCTAATTCCGAACGCTGTCTCAAACAGCCGGGCTGGAAAAGGGAGACTGTAAGAAAAACCCTAAGAGACCAGGGATATGGGGCAGGAAATTTTCTGGGAAACTTTCCAGCCTTCTCTGGGGGAATTCTTTCTGTTTCATAAGTCCATTGATAACGATAGATGCCAACTGCAGATTCTGTGTTAGGCGAGGCTGGCAGTTTCAGTGGAGGTAACTGCTTTGTACAGAGACAGACCATCTATCGTTTCAGGCAGAGGGATATTCCCAGCCCTACCTGGAGATGCCTGGGATTGAACCCGAGGCCTCCTGTATGCAAAGCAGGAGCTTTGCCTCTGAGTTACAGGCCTTCCTCACGACGTTTAGCATTGTTTTAAAAATAAAAGTAAAAGGAACGTACTCTTTAGGGCAGGGCTGGGGAACTGGATCCAGCCGGCAAATCAGATCTTTACCTCTGCACATACCTGCAGAGCCACCCTCCTGTCAATCACCTGAGAACAACAACCTTCATAATCCATGGCCACTGGTCACGCTTGCTGGGGCTGATGGGAGTTGTAGTTCCACAACATCCACAGGGCCAAAGTTTCCCCATACCTGCTCTAGCTGGCATCAGAAAATGTTTTGATGCAAACTGAAAGAACTCTCTGAATCGAATTTTCCTAATATGTGCATGGCAAACTTTTCCAGTTCAGAATTTTTTGAAAAAAGCCACATTGTTTGTAAAAGATCCACTGCCTGGCAGGGCTGGACAACACAGGGGAAGACGAGGCAAAATACTCCAGTGACTCCACCCTTGGCAGGGATGGGTAGTGGGCCTACCACTTCTAGGGGTGATGCGATTTGGAGTTCAGCGACATCTGGAGCACCAAGGCTGCAGGATCCATCCCTGTCTGGGACAGCTGCATATTCCTGCATTTCAGGGGGTTTTGCTAGATAATCCTCAGGGTCCCTTCCAACTCTGCGATTCTATAATCTGAACTCCTAAGGGAACAGGACATGGAGAAGCCTACCTTATCCCAAGTCAAGACCCCTTGGTGTTTCTAGCTAGGTACAGTGGTACCTCGGGTTAAGTACTTAATTTGTTCCAGAGGTCCGTTCTTAACCTGAAACTGTTCTTAACCTGAAGCACCACTTTAGCTAATGGGGCCTCCTGCCGCCGCCACGCAATTTCTGTTCTCATCCTGAAGCAAAGTTCTTAACCCAAGGTACTATTTCTGGGTTAGCAGAGTCTGTAACCTGAAGCGTATGTAACCTGAAGCGTATGTAACCCAAGGTACCACTGTATTCTATACACTGACCAGCAGCTCTCCAGGTTTTCAGACAGGTGTTATTTCTCCACCTTGCATGCCAGGGACTGAACCTGGGGATTTCCATGTGTGTATCAGATCTGCCACCGAGCTATGGTTTTTCTCCTTGAAATAGCGCAGGGTCCTAGTCCTCATGGTTCTGAATGAGCAGCTGGTTTATAGGGAGCATACTATTGGTCCGTCTGGTTTATAGGAAGCATACTATTGGTCCGTCTAGCTCAGCGTTGTTTACCCTGACTGGTAGCAGCTCTCCAGAGTTTGACAAATGTCTTTCCTCCCCCTTTGTAAAGATTCTGGAGCTTGGACCTGAGACCTTCTCTGTGCAAAGCAAGCTCTTTACCGCTGTGCTTCTATCCACGACACCCTTTTCTCTGGTCCTTTAACTGCCTTCCACCGAACTTTGCAAAAAAAGAAAGAAAGACCAATCCTTCTACCAGGTACATCAAGGCCAGTGGGAGTTCCTTCCACGGTCTGGTTGGGTTGGTCACCTGGGGGATGTCTGAGAACAAAGGAATGTCTGAACTGCAACTGGGTTATGGGGCTTGTCTTGTTCCTGCCCAGAGAGGGCTGGCTGATATCTCAGATTTCAGGGCTTGTAAAATCAGGATGGCCTGCAAAGGAGGCGGGGGGGGGGGGAGAGAAATGAAGAACCAGAAGCAGTTTTAAGTTAGGGAAACCTCCTTTTCTCTCTTCTAGGAAGAGGAGGAGCGATTCCTGAAGGGGTGAGGCTGTAGTTTCTTCTCTCGTGTTTGCTCTTGCCTTCTGAGACGGGGGTTAGAAAAGTGTGTGTGTCCAGGCCAGCTTTTCAGCAGGGCAATTTGCTCTCTCCGTTCCCAATCCGTCTGTGCGAGGGATCGCCACCCTTTCGTAAGTCAGCCGCCCGGGAGGAAGAACTCCTTCCTGGCTTTGCCGGAAGGGAGAAAGAGAGCGCCATGTCTCCCTGCGCCGGCCTCCGTTCGGAAGGGAGTGTGCTTGGCCTCTGCAGAAGCCACAGCCCGCAATGGCACTCTCAGGCCGGGGTGTGGGGTTGCTGTTTCCCACATCCTTATTTCTGCAAAAGGTTGACACCTCTGCAGCTGAGTTGGAGAGCCGAAGTTTACATATGCCGCTAAACCAGAAAGTAAGCTTTGGAATGCCCCGAGTCTTACATGTCTGGGGTTATGCCATAGGAACACAGGAAGTTGCCTTGTACAGAGTTAGACCACTGTGTAGGGTTTGGGGGCAGTGTCTGCTATCAGCCCTGCTTGGAGATGGCGAGGATTGAATCCAGGCCTTCTGCATGCAATGCTGGAGCTCAGCCACTGAGCCACGGCCCTTCCCTTCGTTGCTCTGAGTGCAGCGATCAACACCGAGACTTGAACCCGTGGCAGCAGAACTTCCCTACCGACTTCTTATTTATTGCGTTTTCTATCCGGCCTTCTTCTCCAGGTGTGCCAGACATGGTTCTCCCCATCCTCGGTCAAAGAAAAATAGAATTGTAGAGTTGGAAAGGGCCCTGAGGGTCATTCCCACACAACAGCCCTGTGAGGTAGGCTAGGCTGAGAGGCAGTGACTGGCCAGGGCCACACCCCATGAGGATTCGAACCCTGGTCTCTCCCAGGTCCTAGTCCGACACTCTAACCGCTACACCACTCTGCTTGCCTGGGCAAATTGTTCATGCAGGTTTTTCCCCTCCTTTTAATGCCGCAAGTCCATTTGGTCAAGCGTTTTGCTTTCATGAAAATCCCCCAGTCATGTGATGGGGCGAGCATCTCTCACCCCTGTTTGTCCCCCTGCAACTGGCATTCTGGGGTGGACTTCCTTTGAACATGTGGGCTCCACAAATCCATGGAACCCACCCTCCCTTCTCAAAAGCTTTATAAGCTATTGGGAGCCGGGCACCCGGCTCTGCCTTCCCCCCTGCTTTCAGGCCTCCCTGGCTTGCTCCCCCCACTAGACAGCTCATTAATCACAGCCTGTTTACTGCTGACTTTCTCTAGCCTGCTGCGTTTTCCTGCTCCTCCTCTGAGCTCCCCTTATCTGGTAGCCTCCCGCCCTAATCTCTCCCATCAGCCAGGCTCCATGCCTGGGGCGAGGTTAGGGCCCCAGATAGAAAGGCTTGCTTGCTTCCAGCAGCAACACCAGGAAATTCAAATCCTGTTTGTTTGCCTCCCGCACAAGCATATCTTGGACTCTGGATTCTTTCCTTGGAGGTTACTGGGGAGGGGACTTTGCCACCATATCAGCCCAAGGCAGTGGGAATGTCTATGATGTGTGTGTGTGTTTCACGCAAACACACACATACACTCACTTTATTCATTTTGAAAAGCCAGAAAATGTACAACACTGTACGCTAGGAACTTCCCAAAATGCTTAGTTTATCAAATACAATAGTCACATTTATCAGATTATAATTGCAGCCTTTATAACCGTAATCATAATAATTTATTAGTTATATGCTAACTAATCTGACTCGGTTGCCCCAGCCACTCTGGGCAGCTCCCAACAAAAACAGTAAAGCACGACACAACATCACGCACCAAAAACTTCCCTGAACAGGGCTGCCTTCAGGTAGCCTCTTCTCTGAAAGACTCTTCTCTGGTTGACACACTGGCTGACAAGAGAACAGTAGACGCAACCCGCAGCGCCGCATCTGCACAGGTGCGGGTCACGATTTGGTGCTTCTGGGTTCGGTATTTCCGGGTTCGGCGCTGTGCGCAACCCGAAATCGCACAACCTGAAGCGTCTGTAACCCGAGGTATGACTGCACTCAGTTCTGGGCTGCATGGATAAACAGCATCTTGTGTGGGAAGGCTGCTGTCCGCACGATACATTTAAAGCAGTATCCTACCCCTTTAAAAAGTCGTGGCTTTCCTGCAAAGCATCCTGGGAACTGCAGTTAGGAGACCCCTGTTCCCCTCGCAGAACCACCGTTCCCAAAGTGGTTCAGCCCTCCTCCCCTGGGAAGTATGGGAGCTGCAGCTCTGGGATGCAAGGGAGTAGGGGTCTCAGCACCCTTGAACTACAGCTCCCAGGATTCTTTGGGGGAAATGGTGACTGTTCAAAGGCATATGACACTGCTTTAAAGGTATAGCGCGGATGGGGCCTCAGTCCAGCTGTTCAAGCTCCTCTCTAGCACCTGAAATTTCAGCAGGTGGCCATGAGGACTAGGCACTTGAGGAAGGGATGGGGTAAGGTGGGGGGTTAGAAGTTGAGATTTCCTGAGAAGCTGAATCTGCCACCTGTACAGTATTCTGTTCTCCCACGACCTCTCCTGATATACACCCCCTTAAAAAAGCTTTCCAAGGCAGCTTTGAGCAGGGTTGGGAGCAGAGTCGTCTCCCTGATGACATCTGCTCTGCAATACAGTGGTACCTCGGGTTACATACGCTTCAGGTTACATAGGCTTCAGGTTACAGACTCTGTTAACCCAGAAATAGTACCTCCGATTAAGAACTTTGCTTCAGGATGAGAACAGAAATCATGCTCCGGTGGCGCGGCAGCAGCAGGAGGCCCCATTAGCTAAAGTGGTGCTTCAGTTTAAGAACAGTTTCAGGTTAAGAACGGACCTCTGGAACGAATTAAGTACTTAACCTGAGGTACCACTGTACTGTCCCATGGACACCCCCAAACCTCCTGAGCCTGCACAGAGCGGTTTCCTGCTTCTTTCATGTGAGCGTTTCCCAGCGTTCCCTGATTCCCAGACCCCACCCCACCCTGCTTTCCAGCATACGCCATGGCTCAGACTGTCCTGGCTAATTCCCTCTTTGTCACTGAACCGCAGGTCTCATTCCCAAGAAGAGGGGTCCTCCGGCATCTGCCTGTGATGGAGTACACGGTAAGGCCGGCTGCCTCTCCCTTTCCTGGGTGTGGTGGAGGGCTGGCTGGCTGGCTGCAACGGTGGCAGGTCAGCCCTCTGTGTCCCCTCCAGTCCCTCTCTTCCCGGTGGCGTTGATCGTGGTCTCTCTTCATTCATTCATTTTATTTGCTTTTCCACACACGGGGGGGGGGGGGAGAATCACACTCGAAAAGGCTTGCAGCAGAAAGCAGGGGTGCATTTCAAAATCAACCCTGGAAAAACAATTTCATACCAACATAATAAAGCAACAACTCAACAGCAAATATCACAGCCCGCAAAACAATAGCAGCATTTCAATACTATACAGTGGTACCTCTGGATACGAACGGGATCCTTTCCGGAGCCCTGTTCGCATCCTGAAGTAAACATAACACGCGACTGCACATGCATGGGTCGTGTTTCACTGCTTCCGCACATGCGCGTGACATCATTTTGAGCGTCAGCGCATGCGCGAGTGGCGAAACCTGGAAGTAACGCACTCCATTACTTCCAGGTTGTCAGGGAGCGCAACCCGAAAATACTTAACTTGAAGCTACTTTAACCCAAGGTATGACTGTAGTTATAACCAAGTTACATTAACAGCATTCAGAAATAGCAAGGGAGCTTGACAGTCTCACCTTGGTCCTAGGAACACCTCACCTGTGAAGTCGCTCGCTGTCAGTCCCCTGCAGCAACTTGCAAACAGTGTTAGAAACTCAGATATACAAGCTAGGTGCCAAATGGCTCCTTAAACCAAGGTTGCATGGAATGTCTAGTTGCCATCTTGGGGCAAGACGGGTCTAAAGTCTTATTTTTCAGATGACTGACTAACTGTGATTGATTCTCAGTTAAATATCTGGCTAGTTGAGATGACAACCTTGAGCTTTGAGAACTTAGAAGCCCCTTGATCCAGGGACAGTGCACATATATATTGGCCTATTCTGGGGTGGTTGTTTTTTTAAATTAATCTTTATTGGTTTAAAATCAACACATACACACAAAGAACATTTAGGAAAAAAAGCAAAGAAGAAAACAAAAAGCAGACAAAGAAATAGCAAAATTATACAAAATAAAAAATATACAATATATATTGACCCATTCTGAACTCTTTTTCTTTATGGTGGCACGGACCATTCATAACGTAGGGATATTCTTCACAACTGGGAGCAGGGCAGAGGGGTGGGGTGAGTGAAGCCAAGCTACAATAATTAATTACGTTTGTCATTGCTTGTGCTCAGGCTGCACAGAAAAAGCATTTTGGTTCTCAATATTCTTTCCGATTGTGCAGATAAAATATAACTGATAGAATTCTACAGGATGAGGTATCAGTGTGTGAAAAAAGTCCTGATCCGAAGATCTCCAGGCTTGCACCTCCAGATGGTGGAGACACCAGCCGCCATCCTGGCACCCAGGCATCTTCCCTTGATCGCAAGTGGTCAATAGCCAGGTGCAAAATGTGCATGGCGCATTTCAAACACGGCTTCCAAAGCTGGAAACAGCCCCCCCCCCCATTTTTCTGCTCTTCCTCTGATCAGGGGATATGGCAGCATACAAGCTTTCCTAGGCCGGTGGGAGTTGTAGTTCAGCAGCACCCGGAGGGCCAAAGGCCAAAGGTTCCCTGCGCCTGGCGCATGTTATCAAGGGAGACGGCAAGGCATGAATCTAGGGAGGTGGGAGCCTGTGACCTTTCTGATGCTCCGTGCATGTTATCCTGACCTAATAGCACAGAAATTTATAACTGGGGCAGAAACGAAATGGAAATTTATACCAGTAATTGGGGCCAAGTCCCTAACCCAGTCACAAACTGAAAGTGGGTTGCAAAGTTTGTGCAAACGGGTTGCAGGCTTTGCAAGCAAACCCCAAATTATTACTGCATGTGATCTTTAAGGGGCACGGTGAGCACCCCTTACAACTCTTTGTTTTGTTGGTGAATTGTAGTGCTGTTGTTGACTGCCTTTATTGTGGCCAGTACCACCAGAAAAAAACAACGCTCCCTTGATTCTTTGCTGGCTTCCAATGCTCTGCGCTGCAGCGACCCCACCTTGTGGCTAAATGAGAACATCGCTGCTCAGCCCTAAACACTTAACAAAGGAAAACATGTATGGGTGCGAATTTCACAGGGAATTTCACATCCTGCTGCCTGAGATTTGGCAGGTGGTTTCCAGAATGAATATGTGAGCCCCATATGTGAGTTGTCCTCTCTCCCAGTTCTCCCTCTTCTTCAAGGCCTTCTTCCTCCTCTCCAAGACATCTCTGCTTTCTGCCCCCTGTGACCTCCTCTGTCCTTCCCACCCACCTTGCATTTTTTAACCCGCCGGCTAACATTTCTGTCGGCACTCTGATCAGACCGCGGGTCGACCAGTCGGACCACGCTGGCTGTTCAGTCTCACTCATTATTGCCTACACTGGGTTTCAAACGGCAAGTTTCCCACCTGGAGATCTTGTGGGTGGATCCCAGGACCTTTTGCGCCCAAAGTGGGCGCTCTGCCAACGAGCTGTGGTCCATCTCCTAGTAACAGAAGTTCCTAGCCATCATGGTTTGGAAAAAGCAGAAGTCCCGGGCTCTAAGGAAGTCAGATTATCCTCCACCAGGGCCAGGGCCTTCTCAGTGATGGCTCCGACCTGGTGGAATGCTCTGTCCCATGAGACCAGGGCCCTTCAGGATTTAACTTCCTTCCGCAGGGCCTGTAAGACAGAGCTATTCCACCTGGCTTTCTATCTGAATTTAGCCTGATCTTTTATTCCCCCCCCTCCCCTTTTTATGAAGATTACCCGCTCTGGGATCCCACAGCTAATTCTCCCCTGGTCTCCTCGCTGGCCCAAATAGGACTAATTTAGCCAGCTAGCCCTGGTGACCATCTAATGTTTATTGGATGGATTCCCCCCCTAAATTGATTTTTGATTGTTATTCACATTTTATACCGTCTTTTATGCTGTTTTTGTTGCATCAATTCAGTGTTTTAAATTTGTTGTTAGCCGCCCTGAGCCCGGTTTTCTGAACCGGGAAGGGCAGGGTATGAATAAAAATTTATTTATTTATGATTTAAACAGTAGCAACTTTCTGGGGTTCTGGGCAGAGACACCCTGAAGAATTGAACCTGCGACTTTCTGCACCCAGAGCTGGTGCTCTTAACCACTGAGTGCTTGCCCCTTCCCCCTTAGCCTTATGGTAGGAGAAGCCCCTCTCCAGGAAAACTTTATCCCCGGACAAGAAACCACCTAGAAGGGCCAGGCTGCTGCGGAAATGGCTGCTCTTTCCGCCCCCTCCCAAAGCCCCTATAGGAACAAGGCCCAGAGGGGCCTCCCGCACAGGGTGTGCCTTCCTGCCTCCTACTGGCCCCCAGGGTCCTTGAACTGGGGCCGAGAGGCCAAAGGCACATCCGCTAGCCTTGTTTGGGGAGGGAGAGCATTATTTAACCTTCCCTCCTCCTCCCGCTTCTTCCCTCTTTCAGGTCTTTGGGGGTCTCATGATCCTGCCTCCCTCTTTCTTTCGGAGGAAGGAGCCCACGGGTGAAACTCTGCCTCCTTCCTCCCCCTGAAAGCTTCCTTTTTTATTTATTTAAAGGAACTGGTTCCAGTTCACAGTCCAATGTGTTTAAAAGAAAAGGAACTTCCACCCCCACCCCCACCCCCAGTTCATGTTTGTCCCTTTGCAGGACGAACCGGATCAGTTCGTGTTCCGTTCGGGGGGGGGGGGAGGCCAACCAAAATGATCGGGGGGGGGGGGAGAGGAATAATGTTAGTCAGAGATGAGGAGACAGAAGGTGATTAAATTTATGCATGCCACGGAGAAAGTGGATTGAGCAAAAGTTTTTCCTCCCTCTCTTATAACGCTCAAACTCTCAGGGATGCCCAATGAAGCTGAAAGTTGGATGGTTCAGCACAGATGAAGTACTTCTTCGTGCAGCGTACAGAATTCCTTCCCATAAGAGGCAGAGATGGCCACCAGCTTGAACCCTGGCCTCTCCCTGATCAGAGGCTTAAAAAATTTAAAACACACACACACACACACACACACACACACACACACACTGTGTGTTTAATGGTTTAATTTCTTTTTCCTGATAATTTTGAACTTTCATCTTAAAGGCCCAAATCATATATATACAGTGGTACCTCTGGATGCGAATGGGATCCATTCCGGAGCCCTGTTCGCATCCTGAAGCGAACGCAACCCGTGTCTGCGCGTGTGTGGGTCGCAATTTGCCCCTTCCGCGCATGTGTGTGACGTCATTTTGAGCACCTGCGCATGCGCGAGTGGCGAAACCTGGAAGTAACGTGCTCCATTTCTTCCGGGTCGCCGTGGAGCACAACCCGAAAAGGCTTAATCTGAAGCGACTTCAACCCGAGCTAAGACTGTGTGTGTGTGTGTGTGTGTACACATACACATACACGTACACACACAAATACAAATACACACACAGAGTAAGAGATGAACTAGAAATTGTTCCAAGCTTTGCCCCCAAATGGACTTAATCAGTTCCCCCAGCGATTTGGTGAACTTCACCCAAGCGTTGCCTCCTCTTCCACCTGGGCTTTTGACCCCTTACGAAATACCAGCACCTAGCGTGTATGTCTGTCTTTCTAACACTGTGACCGGCCTGATCCCGCAGCCAGGCTCGTCATCTTAGAGGACTACTGCAATGCGCTTTACGTGGGGCTACCTTTGAAGGTGACCCGGGAACTACATCTAACCCAGAACACAACAGCTAGACTGGTGACTGGGAGTGGTCGCCGAGACCACATAACACCGGTCTTGAAAGACCTACATTGGCTCCCAGTACGTTTCCGAGCACAATTCAAAGTGCTGGTGTTGACCTTTAAAGCCCTAAACGGCCTCGGCCCAGTATACCTGAAGGAGCGTCTCCACCCCCATCGTTCTGCCCAGACACCGAGGTCCAGCGCCGAGGGCCTTCTGGCGGTTCCCTCATTGCGAGAAGCAAAGCTACAGGGAACCAGGCAGAGGGCCTTTTCGGTGGTGGCGCCCGCCCTGTGGAACGCCTTCCCATCAGATGTCAAAACGATAAACAGCTACCTGACATTCAGAAGACATCTTAAGGCAGACCTGTTCAGGGAAGTTTTTAATGTATGAAATTTTAGTGTTTTTTGGTTTCTATGGAAGCCGCCCAGAGTGGCTGGGGAAACCCAGCCAGATGGGCGGGGTACAAATAATAAATTATTATTATTATTATTATTCCCATGAGTGGCAGGGAGGGAAGGAGGGCTCTTGCCTGTGGACTTCCTGGAGGAATCTGATTAGCCCCTGTCAGAACAGAATGCTGGGTTCCAGCGGGCCTTTGACCTGATACCAGGAGCCGGGCTCTTCTGATGTTCTTGCACACATAGCAGTACAGTGGTACCTCAGGTTACATACGCTTCAGGTTACAGACTCCGCTAACCCAGAAATAGTACCTCGGGTTAAGAACTTTGCTGATGAGAACAGAAATCGTGCTCCGGCGGCACAGCGTCAGCAGAAGGCCACCTTAGCTAAAGTGATGCTCCAGGTTAAGAACAGTTTCAGGTTAAGAACGGACCTCTGGAACGAATTAAGTACTTAACGCGAGGTACCACTGTATTGTTGATCATAGGCCATGCTGGCTGATGGGAGTTGTAGTCTTAACATCTGAATGGCACAAACTCAGAGAATCCTAGAATTGTAAAGTTGCAAGGGACCCAAAGGATCATCCACTCCAACTTCACCCTGCAAAACAACAGCAGCAACTTGGCGAAGGCTGGTTTATACCTTCCTCCTGGAGTGAGGGAATTCGGTGCTTAATTATAGGATTAAAAACTGGGATTTTAAAAATGCAGGTTAGCATGCATTTGCCGGCGGAGTGGGTGGGTTTTGTGAGTAGTGCAGCTTGACTCTGTGGGCTTCAATGCCTAGGAGCTCGCAAACCTTTGTCTAACAGCTAATCTTGTTATTGGATCCTGCCCCCCATTTTTATTGTGGGGATTTATAGTGGTGATTTCGAGAATTGCTTTGTGTGTCTGGAATCGTTGTGACGAAAGGAACGCTCTAGCGCTAAGAGACCGAGGCTACAAGCGGAACCCACCTTTATCTGGGGGGAAGCCCCCTTGGATTCGGCGAGACTTGCTTCTGAGTAGGCCTAGGTGGGGCGGCAGCCTGAGTTGTGTGTGAAGCTTGACTGTCCTTTCGAATCTTGCTTCTTGCAGATTACCTGGACAAAGCCCTCCGTTGCCCCCCTCTCTCTCTCTCTCTCTCTCTCTTTCTCTGTCCAGGTGCAAGGAAATTAACAGTGGCCTACCTTGCGGGGTGTTATGTCAACTTTTATATCCTAAAGCATTAACTAAGAAAGAGGGAGGGTGGGTTCCCCTATGCCATAAAGAACTCCATGTAAAACCAGAGGTGTTTTGTCAAGTCAGGAGTGTGGATTCAGATGAGGAGTGGCCCATATTAGATGAGGACCCACCTTGCTCTGCAACCGGTCCCCATTCTCTCCTCTTCACCCCCTGCTCTTCCTTCCTGTGCCCTGCCTCCCCCCTCTCCCCCTGTGCTCTTCCCACCCCACCCCTCCTCCAGCCTAGCTGCCGGAAAAACCTCCCTTCGCTTCCCTGTGCAACCACTGACCTTGATTTTCACAAGTGTTTGTGTGCTACCGCTCCAGCTCTCTTCCCCCACAAGGCCCCACCTCCCTCCCTCCGCATTTTATTATACAGATGCCTTGTCTTCCTTTCCGCACATGGGGGGGGGGCAGAAGCCAAGCTCTTGTGAGTCAGCACTGCCCTACCATTGGCAGTGGGGGCTTGGCCTCTCTCTCTCTCTCTCTCTCTCTCTCATTCCACCGCGCACCCCCCCCACCCGCCCGCACCCGCGCCCGCCTCTTCCCCAGAACGGGAGCCGCAGTCACTTAGAGCCCAGCAGAGATTGCGAGCAGGATGCGGTAGCAATTAGTGTCTCTCTGCTCTGGAAGCAGCAACAGCAGCAGCAGCGACTGCAGCCGGGAAGAGGGGAGGAGGAGGTGTGGGGAGAAGAGCCCAGATCGGGGCTACTTGCTGGTTCCCGAAAGCAAGGGGGACTCGGATTCCGCCTTCGCCCCTTTGACCAGCCGGGTGCAGGGGGGGCCACCACCCGTTTCCCCCTCCTCTTCGGCTCCCAGCGTGTTCCCAGACCTCCATCTCTCCGAGAGAGGCAGGCCGGTGTCTGCCCACTGATTGACACGTGGGCTTCCGTGACTTCACAGAGGAGCCTTGTTCGGTTCCTGGCAGACCCTGCGGCCGCGCCACCTCTCCGGTCCCTGCCAAGCTGGGCCCAGCTGGAAGGCGCTCCAGGGCCTCCCTGCTCTTGGATAATAATTTTTCTCCTTTTCAATACATCTATATACATTGCGCATCCGTTCAGCGGAGCGGCAGGCGAGCTCGAGACCAGAGCATCCGCCGTTCTGGACGTCGTCGACCGCTTTCTGCATCTCAGTTGTCTTTTTTTCCTCTCTCTCTCTCCTGGGCTGTGTGAGACCTGGTGGCGGGGCGTGAGGTGCCTGTGGCCAAGAGGACGTGACAGGACCTTTGGCAGGCAGCCCCGGGGCAGGGCGGCCGTTCCACAGGTGGCGTGACGGCTCTCCAGGGCGTGTGCCAGCCACTCCTCCCTCCCGGCCATCGCTCCGGCTTCAGGGACTAGCCGGCGGCCTCTCCCTCTTCCTCTGGAGCGCAGCAAAGCTGTCCAAGGGTCGCTGGTCATCTGGCGGCGTTGTCAGGGGGCGGGGGGCACGGAGCAACATCTGCGCCCTGTGACGACGACGGTCTTTCACCTGTGGCACAGTGTCCCTGCTTCCGCTGCCCTTCTTGTGCCAGCACCTCTCTTCTCCGCAGCCATGCCTACAGGGGGCCGGACAGGAGTCGTCTCGCTCGGATCCGTTCTGACTTTCGTGGGCTCCTGAGTTTGGTGCCAGGCCCGCACACCCTCGCCATCTCCTGCTTCTCAACCCCCCCCCCGGCGCCTTGCTTTCGTCCCGTCTCCTCCGCCGGTTTGGGGCATGGATCTGCTGCAAAAGAGCAAATACAACCACTTGCGCAATGACTCCCTTTCCTCCCTGGAGGAGGGCTCTGTGGTGGCCGATGGGGACTCTCCCATGGACCCCCTGGTGGCAGCCCCCTCCCTGCCCAGCTCGCTGTCCTCCTCCTCGCTCAGCCCCATTCTCCCCCTGGGCGAGCTGTCGTCCGAGTCGGAAGACAGCCCCACCACCCTGTGCTCCTTCTTCCCCAAGATGGCCAACCTGAAGCTCGCCAACCCGGCCACTCTGCTCAGCCTCCGTGCCTTCTCCAAGGAGGCGGGCAGCTCTGGGGAGCATCCGCCGCCAGCGGCACCACCACCACCTCCTCCTCCCCCCCTCGCTCCTGTCGCTGCCTCGACTCCCTTCCCGGACTCAGCGGGGACTGTCGGTCTCTATTCCCAGGATATGAACAAGTTGGGCTGCGCCAAGAGGATGCGGGTGGAAGGCGGCCAGCTGGGGGGAGACGAGTGGACACGGCACGGCAGCTTCGTCAACAAGCCCAGCCGGGGCTGGCTGCACCCTGACGACAAGGTGATGGGCCCCGGAGTCTCCTACCTCGTCCGGGTAAGTGAGCGGCGATCGCGGGGGGCGGTAGGTAGTTCAAGGCATTTGTGGGTGCAGCGGTCTGGCAGCAAGTCCCAATCGCTGGGAACCCTGATTGGTTGGGACGCGTATCTCGGCCAGGGATGGGGAACCTAGTGGTCTTCTAGATGTTGCTGGACTCCAACTCCCATTTGGCTGTGCTGGCCAGGATCAAAAGGGGTCAGAGTCCAGTGGCACGTGGAGGGGCCAGCCCGCCATGGAGTCGCTGGTTGGCAACTAGCAGGGTCAGTATGGGAAAGTGGGTGAAGAGCTTTTCTCCCCTTCCTAGTTCAGCATGTTACTTGGGGTGCACTGATTGGCCGTAGCTGCCTTTTCCCTCTTTCACATACCCCTCTGTTGCTGTGGGGTGGGGGGATAGTTGATCCCACTGAGAGAGGGGCTTGGATTTGATCTTGGGGGTCTTCAGCTGCCAAGACCTAATGTGCAGGGGACATACTTTGCTGAAGTACGTCTGTGTGTTTGTGTGTGTGTTGGCAGTGCCTCTTGAGCTAAGAAAACAGCGCCTCTCCAGAGCATACAGAAAGCCTCTTTTCCATAGCTGGGAACAGGGTAGGTGCTTCCACGTGGAGAGAGGGTGTGCATGACCTACATAAGTTGGGAGAGGGCTGTCGCTCCGCAGCAGAGCATTGACTCTGCGTGGAGAAAGAAGGCATCTCTGGGTAGGGCTGGGGGGGGGACTGTCCCTTCTGAAGCCCTAGAGAGCAGCTGCTGCCATTCAGCACAGACAGTAATGACCTAGATGATCTAATGGTGTGATTCTATATGAGGCAGCTTTTGAATTCGGCTTCGCATCTTTCTTGGTTCCTAGGAGGACAGTGGCTTGAAGGTGGAACCACTGCTTTGCATGCAGAAAGTTCCAGATTCAATCCCCAAGGGTTGTCTCCTGGAATGTCCGTTGCCAAAAACCCCGGAGAGCCGCTGCCAGTTGGTATCGATACTGCAGAGCTAGGTTGACTGACTCTGTATAAGGCAGCTTCCTATATCTATACAACGCAGGTCAGGGCATCAATGCTATGAGGAAAGCAACCTGCTGCATCAATCCCCAGCATCTCCAGGTAGAATCATGAGGACTAGAATCTTCCTGTCCCTTTTCAGAGGCAGGGCTATAACTTGACTGAGGGAGCACATGCAGCGTTAGAAACTCAGACATACAAGCTAGACAACAAATGGCTCCTTAAACCAAGGTTGCAGGCGCCAAAACGTAACGTCTAGTTGCCATTTTGGGGCAAGACGGGTCTAAAGTCTTGTTTTTCAGATGATTGACTGACTGTGATTGATTCTCAGCTAAGCATCTGGCTAGTTCAAATGTCAACCCTGAGCTAGGTTAAGAGCTTTGAGAACTAAAAGAAGAAAAGTCGCTTGACCCAGGGACAGTCCACATATATATTGGCCTCTTTTTCTTAATGGTGACTGCTGCTCCTGCTGCTCAGGCTGCACAAAAAAAGCATTTTGGTTCCAGAAATTCATTCCGATTGTACAGATAAAATATAAAGGATAGAATTCTACAGGATGGGGTGCTAGTGTGTGAAAACAGTCCAGATCCAAGGATTTACAGATGGCGGAGATGTCAGGCACCATCCAGGCATCTTCACTTGGTCACAAGTGGTTGAAAGCCAGGTGCAAAATGCGCCTGGATAATTTCGAACACGGAGCACGTGCCTCACACACGGATGGTCTCCGTTACCAGCATCTCCAGGTAGAGCAGGGAATATCCCCTGCCTGAAACCCCAGAGAACTGCTGCCAGCCAGTGTAGACAGCATTGAGCCAGATGGACCAGTGATCTGAGTCTCTGTCTGAGGCAGCTTCCTATCTTAACTTGTCATTTCGAGTCGGGAGCTGTTGAAAAGGCCACCGAGGAGAGTTCCTGCTGTTCTCTTCAGCCCTCCTCCCCGTCTCCCAAGGCAGGCAGCGCTGCAGAGAATCCTGAGCAGGGGCCACATCTTACTCTGGCCTCTTTGTGCAGAGATTGGGGGGGGGGGACACACACAGCCCCTTTCGCCCTTTTCTCCCCGCAGAGGCTGCCAGCCATGGCTGCGATGGTGTGGCCTCCCTGGCAGGCATCTGTCCCGGGTCTTCTGCTCTGCCACATGATTGCTTCTGACAAGTGTGCGCCCGAGCGTCCATCCCCCGGGCCACAGCGCACATGCGCCAGGCGCATCGAGTCGGCCGGCATTCCTCTTCCACTTCCCCCGCCCCCCTTCCAAGCCTCTGGCTGTGATAACCGCCAGCCCCAGATCTCTGCTTTGGGAGGCTGGGGCATCCCTCTGTGGTTTGGCGGAGTCCAGGGATTGGTCAGCCCATTGCTGCTGGTCCAGGTGTGCGCCGGAGGAGACCTCTGAATCTTCATGCTGCTTGCAAGCTGCTCGGAAGCTGAGATTATCTGGCAGGAAGGTCGTTCCACCCACCCACCTGCCCCAGGTAAATGGTAGGTCTTGGTGATGTCTTGATCCATCGCCCAGGACTGGTTTGAGGGCCTGAGCATGATGGCACTTTCACCCACGATGTACCACCAGGTGAAGGTTCCAGTGCGCTCTGGCCCTCAAACTGAGGGAGGAATAAGCTGCAAGGCACCGTGGCTGATGGAGCCCCTTTTTCCCTCAGCGCGCTGGGTGCTAGTGGTGGAAGGACTTCTGCCAGCGCCTTGCATGTGGAGGAACCAGCCCCGCAAGGCTGATATTGTCACTGCTCCCGCCGAGGAAGTTGAGGCGGTTTCACCTTGGTGCCTCGTGGGGCCGGGCCCAACGCAGCTTGTTCCTCCCACCGCTTTGCAACGCTGCAGTGTATCACTGTATCGCGATGTCTGGCTTGTGTTTGGCCCAGCTCTAGTGAACGGAACAGGCTGCCTTGCATGTAAAGCGCAACCAGAAATGCTAAATAAACATTCCCCTGATGGCGTGCAGAGTGCATACCTTGCTGTTCCCCCATTGCGTGGTCTGAAGTTGAGTCCGAACTGTCGAGTCAGACCATTGCTCCACCAAGCTTAGTATTGTCACACTGGCTAGCAGCAGCTCCAAGGTTTCAGGCAGGGGTATTTTCCCCAGTCCTACTCGGAGGTGCCGTTGGGGATTGAACTTGAGAAATTCTACAAGTGAAGCAGATGCTTTACGACTGAGCTGTCCCCCTT
Source organism: Podarcis bocagei (assembly GCF_964188305.1). Lineage (NCBI taxonomy): Eukaryota > Metazoa > Chordata > Lepidosauria > Squamata > Lacertidae > Podarcis > Podarcis bocagei. Next base: position 34,995,915 of record NC_138142.1, read on the forward strand.
TCCCTGAAAATAAACCAAGATTCTAGTCCTCATGTTTCTGATTCAATAGGAACATAGGAAGCAGCCTTATAGCAAGTTCGTCCATCTCACTCTGGATTGTCTACACTGACCGGCAGCAGCTCTCCGGGGTATTTCCCCAGCCCTACCTGGAAATGCTGAGGATTGAACCCGATACACCTTCTGCATACAGAGCAGATGCCCTACTGCTACCCAGACTCCTTTTAACGCCACACTGCACCTTTCCCCCAACCCTGGACTTGAGCCTCACTGAAACCTTTGTCTGGTGAGGGGCACACAGCCGTGGCACTGGGGGTGTCTTTGCCCTCGGTGCCCCAGTGCCGACTCTGTACAGAGAACGATTGGTTGTACCCTTAACGGGAGAAGGTAAGCAGTAGGATCCGGATCTCCAGTCCATGTTTTCTCGACCACCATTGCTGGTACAAGACAGGAAGGGGCCGGTTTTCCAACCCCCCCCCCTTTTCCTCCCCCTGCCCTTATTTCCTTTCGGATTTATGCGGAAACAAATTCACACGCAAACCCCTGCAACCCACCCAGGGGAACGCCTCCTTTCATGCTCCTTGCCTGCGTCCTGCTGTGATCTCCAGGGTCCGTTTCAAGACTGATGTCTTGGAGGCAGCTGTGGCTTGGTGGCAGGACACATGCTTGGCTTGCATAATGTCCCATGTTTAATTCTTGCCATCTCCACATCGGGCTGGCAGAGGTGCCCTGCCTGAAACCATGGAGAGCTGCTGTCAGTCAGTGTTGACAGTGCTGAGCTCGATGGACCAATGTGTTCCTGTCGATTCAGCATCGTGAGGACTGGAATCTTACATTTATTTTTAAGGAAGGCCATAGCCCAGGGGCAGAGCATCTGCTTTGCTTGCGGAACGCTTGATCCCCGGCATCTCCAGGTAGGGCTGGCTATGTCCTCCTCTGCCTGAAACCCTGGAGAGCTGCTGCCAGTCAGGGTAGACAGTATTGAGCTGGATGAACATCTGATCTGACTCGGCGCAAGGCAGCTTCCTGATTTCCGAATCGCCGCTCCGCTACAGAGACCGAGCCTTAAGCGTCCTTGTCTTAACCTACTCCGTAGGGTGGAGACTCGGCAAGAGGACAAGTTTGCTGCCTCTGAGTGCCGGGGAGGGTGGCAGAGGATTGGAAGACGAACAGTGCCCTGAGAGCGTTCAGAGACAGGGTCTGGCGAGCAACACTTGCGTTGCCACTTCCCCTTCTCTGACTCATACTGGTAGCCTCGCCTCGCCTTGCTGGCGTCGCTGAAGTCTTTGTGTCTTCCCACCGCACACAGCCGGCCTGGCAGGTGCCCAGTGGCACATCCTGTGCCAGCTGCTTGCCCCTTCCGCCCTCTTTGCTGTCGGTTCTTCAGCCCAGCTGGCGATTGTGCCAACGGATCTCTCCTGTTCCCTGTTCCACGAGCAGCAACAGAAAGGCTGCGGCTCGGTCGGCCTTGCATCCAGAAGGTCCCAGGTAGGGCTGGGAGAGACTCCTTTTCTGAAACCCCGGACTGCTGCTGCCGGACAGTGCAAACAATACTAGATGGATGGACCCAATGGTCCGAGGCAGCTTCCTGTGTTGCTAACCAGCTGGAAACGCCACTTTGTGATCAGGACCAGGAGAGGCTCTTTCTCACAGGCTCTGCTGTGTGTGTGTGTGTGTGTGTGTGTGTGTGTGTGTGTTTCTCTGGGTGTAGAAACTAGCTCACTGCACAGAGGTACAATTCCTCCACCCACTTCTGAGATGAGTCGGGTTGGTGAGGAGTCACGGGTCTCTCCCCGTCCCACTGCGACAAGCTCCCATCCCGCCTGGTCTCCCAGAACCAGAAGAGGCATGAAAAGGGCAGAGTGGTGGCAGGCTGCATGCAGGCACAGTTTCTGATTGCTTGGGGAAATCCCTGAAGAGAAGGGGGCTTAGGCAGCTGGGGGGAGACAGGGACTTTCAGTCTGGGCAATTAATAATAATAATAAGTTTTATTTATACCCCGCCCTCCCCAGCCAAGACCGGGCTTAGGGCGGCTAACACCAGGTATAAAAACCAATTGATTAAAATACAACTTAAAAACAATTTTAAAATACAACATTAAAATGCAGCCTCATTTCAGTAGAAACTCAAATCAAAAACTTTTTGGGGATGAAAACATCAAATCTTCACCAAGGCCAACTATCCAGCCTGGTCCTACGTGGGCTAGAAAAAAGCCAGGGAAGTCCCCAAATAGGAGGAGAAAAGATTCATGGGGGGAAGACCGACCAGGGATAAGCTGCTGTGCTCACTAGGCCTGACTGTCAGCCAGTAAATACTGTGGTTTTACTAATAGAGTGAGCTCCAATTTCGGTGTGATTTACTGCTGGCTCGCTGTACGATAGGAGGTGGCCTGGAATTGGGCCTTCTCTGTGGCAGCCCCCTAAGTTCTAGAATTCCCTCCCTGCAAAGGAGCGAGCCTCTGGCATTCCCACTATACAGCCTTTGACCCCTGAGATGGTTGTTTCCGGGGCCCATCGCCCTATTCCTATGGCTGCATTTGGCATTAAATCGTCGTCGCCCTCCCTGGGACCTGCTGGCGGAGGATAGAAAATAAATTCAGTGATGGTGGTGATGACTAATAACACTGCAGCTTGGAAGTCTTCCAGGGCCCCTACCTGTCCTCTTGTTCCCTTAGGAAAAAAAGGGGAGGTGAGCAGGGTGGAGGTGGAAGAATTGATCCATAATACGTGGATGATGGGGATGAGGGTGAATGAGAACAGAGGGGACTTTGGGACCTAACAGGCTCTCCCATTCTTCCTTCTCCCATCAGTACATGGGCTGCGTGGAAGTTCTCCAATCCATGCGGGCTCTCGACTTCAACACAAGAACTCAAGTCACAAGGTGAGCTGCGCAGTCATCCGGAGGCCGGGGATGGTGTGGGGGACAGGGGAGGTCGGACAGGATAGTTATGTTGTGCCGCCGCACAGGCTGCAATCCATCACTCAGGGTCACTGACTTTTTGGCTCCAGAGGAATGCAAGGAATCCGCTGGAAAACCACCAAAGGAGGAAGGCTCAGAGCCCTGGGATTGGTGGTGAGGCGACGATGCAAGTGGTCAGAGGGAGAAGACCAGAAAGAGGAGGTGTCGGAAGAGGAAAAGGTCACAGGGTTTAGTGAGCTGGAAGAGTCGGTGGCAGAAAGGAGTCCAGAATCGGAGGCAGGAGAGTGGGATGAGGGAGGCCAAGAGGTGGAGATAAGTCAGGCTGGTGAAGAGTCACAGGTGTCTCTCCCACCCGCTGTGACAAGCTCCCTTCCCCACTTGTCTCCCAGAACCAGAAGAGGCATGAAAAGAGCGGAGGAGAGGTTGGCTGCACACAGGCTCTCAGTCTCCGATTGCTTGGAAAAAAACCCTGGGGAGGAGGGGGCTTAGGCAGCTGTGAGAAGGCGGGAACCTACAACTGCTTCATGGGGGCAAGATGAATTGCTGTTCTCATTAAGTCCGACACTCCTATTCAGACTCTGTTTTTTGCTAATAAAGAGTTAACTCCAACTCACTTGGGTGATTGACTGCTGCCTCGCTCCTGTCACTCACTAACTCTTAAAGCAGAAACGCTGTAAGCTTTGAGAGGATGTGTCCCATTGTGTCTCTGCGTGAGTTGCCACTCTGGGCTTACTTCCTTTCCATATCTGCCTGTGTGTGTGTGTGCACAGAATTCTGCTGTACCTCTGCACCGTACTGGGTATGGCTGCATAGGGAGCATTGAGACGATCAAGACACATGTCTCTGCATGAGGCTTGTCTCATGTGTCTCTGCATGAGTTGCTGCTTTGTGTTTGTCTCCTTCCAATCTGCATTTTCTCGGTGGAGGTCATTTAGCTTGACGGTGTGATCCGATAGTCTTTCCGGCCCTCAGAGGAGGCTGCCTGTTGTATCTCTGGATGAGTTCCTGCCCCGGGTTTCCTCCTGCCATCCGGCACCTGTTGGGGAGCTGATTTTGTGGTGCCTCTGCATCGGCTGTGTCTTGGCTCAGCCAGTCACTCCCAATGCAGAAACACTGTGGAATTACCCACTGTCCGGGGAGGCTGCCTGTTGTGCCTCTGCATGGGACACTGTCCTTCCAACCAGGCTTTGCTGGGGGCCAAATAATTCTGTGATGCCTTTTCATCGGCTCAACCTCTTGTCCCAGTGCAGAAACGATGTAGAGTCACCCACCATTAAAGGAGGTTACCTGTTGTGTCTCTGGGCGAGGTGCTGCCAAGTCATTCTGTGTTGCATCTGCATCGGATGCAAACTGGGCCCTTGGTGGAGCAAGATAATCTGCGTCTCCCCCACCCCTGTTAATTAAATCCCAAGAACCAAGCCTGTAATACCCGAGACTCAGTAATAATATTAATAATAATTTTATTATTTGTACTCCACCCATCTGATTGGCTTGCCCCAGCCACTCTGGCCTTGGGAAGGCAAAACCGGTTGCAGAGGCCAGCAGAGAGGCAGGCTGCTCCAGCTCATATCCTTAGCAGCAGCAGGAAATAGTTAAAGCTGAGTTGGAGGGGGAGCAGAGAGGTGTGTGTGTGTGTGTGTGTGTGTGTGTGCGCGCGCGCGCACTGTAAGCCTGTCCATTACCGGGCAGACGCAGGGTCTGGAAAAAGGTGACCGGAGGGAGCAGCCAGCAGGAGATGGAAAGGCTTCAGCAGCCAGGCCTCAAGCCTGCCATCAGCGGCCGGCGTTGTTTTTTTTTAATAAAAAAAAATTTAATCCGCTAAAGACAGGAAGCGTTTATACAGCATCATCAAATATTAACAGCTCTCGCTCGATTTCTTCCCCCACGTCCTCTTCCATCCTTGCTCTGCTACCAAGGAGCCGGGAGACACACAAACAAAACACAAACAAAACACAAACACACTGTGTGTGTTTGTGTGTGCATGGGCTGTCTGCAGGGGCCACATGTGGCTCTTTAGCCGGCCCTCGGGACCACACACCCCTCGCCAGGCCACACCCCCCCAATCCGCCTTGCTTTGCATCCTCTTTGGGTGTTCTTTCCTGCCCGGAAGGCGTCCTTGAGCTCTCGCTTGCGTGGAAGGGTGACCGACGGATGTGTGATGTGCGTGTGTGTTTAGAAACTTCTCGACTCTGGGGTGGCTGGCAACGTAGCCTGCTGGGCGAAGGAAGCAGAGCAGTGACAGGGCAGTGTCTCGTCCAGAGGTGCCCTCCCTTGAAGGTGAAGGGACCCCTGACCATTAGGTCCAGTCGTGGCCGGCTCTGGGGTTGCGGCGCTCATCTCGCTTTATTGGCCGAGGGAGCCGGCGTACAGCTTCCGGGTCATGTGGCCAGCAGGACTAAGCCGCTTCTGGCGAACCAGAGCAATGCACAGAAATGCCGTTTACCTTCCCGCCGGAGCGGTACCTATTTATCTACTTGCACTTTGACGTGCTTTCGAACTGCTAGGTTGGCAGGAGCAGGGACCGAGCAACGGGAGCTCACCCCGTTGCGGGGATTCGAACCGCCGACCTCCTGATCGGCCAGCCCTAGGCTCTGTGGTTTAACCCACAGCGCCACCTGTGTCCCATGTGCCCTCACTTAACGGCGGGCAATTCCACAGTGCTTCTGCACCGGGAGCGATCGGTTGAGCCGATGCACACCTGACATAACAATACAACGACAGGTAGAGAGTCCTAAGAACCTGGGAAGAGCCCTTGTGGGCGAATCCAGCAGCCCGTCTGGTCCAACACCCTCTTATTTATTTAATTTATATACCGCCCTTCATCCAAAGAAGTCAGGGTGGTTGGCCCATGCTGGGAAAACAGGCTGCTCGACATGATGACAGGTCTTTGTCCTGTTCCGGAAGGGCAGTTCAATGAAAGAAAATGGGTGAGGGTTCAGGTGAGCTCGTCTGCCACTTTTTACCAGTATATACTGGAGATTTCAGGGGGATGGATAAGCCTCCGGGTCCCTTCCAGCTCCACAATTCTAAGATTCTATACACCCATCCCTCATTTCTCTCCTCTTCCTCCAGGGAGGCTATCGGCCTTGTCTGTGAAGCTGTGCCTGGAGCCAAGGGAGCCGTTCGCAGGAGAAAGGTGAGGTGGACAGAGAATACTTCATTGTTTTTCTCTTTGGCTGTCTGTGGTCAAAATTCGCCCCGTACATCTCAAGAGCTGCGACGCCACTTTGAAACTATCATGGCTTTTCCCCAAAATACGGTGGTACCTCGGTTTACTAACTTAAACCGTTCCGGAAGTCCATTCTTAAACCGAAACCGTTCTTAAACCGAAGGCGCGCTTTCCCTAATGAGGCCTCCAGCCACTGGTGCCCTTTCACCCTTCGGCTTCCGTTCTTAGACCGAGGTAAAGTTCACAAACCAGGGCGCTACTTCCGGTTTTGCGGAGTTCGTAAAGCAAATCGTTCGTAAGCAGGACTGTTCTTAAACCGAGGTGCCACTGTATTCTGGGAGCTGCCGCTCATTGCGGGTGCTGAGAATTGTTAGGAAGCTTCCCTCTTCCTCTCCCAGAGCTACAATTCCCAGAGGTCCCTAGGAAACGGGATTGATTGTTAAACCACTCTGGGAATTGCCAGGTAAGGGAAAATAAAAGGAAAAGGAAAGTTCCCAGGTGAGAGCTGGGACGGTCCACCACTTTCTGTGTGAGACAAGGGTTGAGAGCTACTTTTGAGAGAGAACGCTGCGTTTTCTCTTTCTCTGCTTTTTAAATTTTTATTTGGATTAATTTCCTTTATCTTAACCGTATCACGAAAAAGCTTTAATAAAATCTTGCCAGACTGTATGTTGCCTTGTGTGCAGCTACAAATTGGATTCCTCACGCAAGACAGCCTTCCACGGTAATCCAGTGGTAATCCACTCTCCTTTCAGTGCAGTTCGTGGATATAGTATACTGCGGCAGAGAGAATGAGTTACAACTGCTCCAGTCTATTAGGGTATGATTCTGGGACCACCCTACAATATTTCACATATTCAAGGGTGTAACTTGTAAAAATGTCTGTTCTTTTAACCTATCACTATTTTCCTGAAATGGGGGAAACCCCCCACTGGGAATTGTTATCTCTGGGAGGGCAACAGGAGTGGACTGGGTCTCCTAACGATCCACAGCGCCCTTAAAAATGACAGATACCTTTGGGGAAGCCGTGGCTGTTTATATTGGCATTGCGGTGGTTTAAATCTGTAGTTTGAACAAGGCCTAGTAGTCTGTGCAAAGATCCCCAAGCAAGCAAGGCAGAACCAACCACAGAGGGCAGAATAACTCTTAAGGGTTTGTTTGGATAAAAGGAGCTGGTGTGAGGATGCGTTCAGCACACCCCAGCTGGAACAGCAACACTCCTAGAGTGTGAGATGCGTGAGAGCCGCGCGTGCTTTTCAGGAAAGCTTGCACATGTGTCTGTGCATGATTTGATTTGAGGTCTCCAGCCTCGGCCCCCCCTTTCCCCCTCAGGCTGGGAAATGGGGACCGAGTTGCTGCAATAAAGGCCCGGCGCAGGCGAGGCTGATCAATAGATAACCATAACAGCCCGTCTAATGGACGCGGAGGAAAGTGGAGGGGCATGCGCAGGGTGGGGAGGTGAGGGGGCTGTTTGGTCATCAGCCCATCTCCCTTTTGTTCCTTCTGCCCTTCCCAGACTCGCTCTTGCCTCTTCCCACTGTGCACCCTTCTCCCTGATCTCTTAGGAACATATTAGGAGCTGATTGATTGATTGATTGATTGATTGATTGCCAGCTTAGTTATGTCTGCGTTGGCTGGCAGCAGCTCTCCAGGGGTTCAAGCAGGGTTCTCTGCCCAGCCCTGTCACCTGCCTTCCTGCCTTAGTTAACAGCCAATCCCAGGGGTCCTTGGCCCTGGCTCCGCCTACTGTGGGCCTCCCACCCCCCAGTCCCAATGGCTACCAGTCACCCTTCCCGAATAGGCTTGGGTCTTAGGAACACAGGGAGCTGCCTGATACACAGAAATAAAGATCCTAGTCCTCATGGTTTTGAACAAGCAGCTGCTTTTAAATAGAGCCTGCCCTATTCTGAGCCATACCATTGGTCCACCTAGCTTAGTATTGTCCGCACTGGCTGGCAGCAGATCTCTAGGATTTCAGATTTCAGTCGAGGGCTGGATGGAGACCTTTAGAGGCCCTAAGCACTTAAAGGGTTTTGGTGCCCCCATAGATCTAATTCAAAACAGAACCAATAATAAACCGTAAAATAATTTTGTGATTTTTCGAAATGAAATGAAACCTACGGCAAGATGGAAAACGATGTGTGTTTTTGTATACTTCCACTTGGTTTATATTTGAAAAGTCTTCTTCTGCTTTTTCTAATTGCGAAGCCTTTGATCAGATCCTTACGTAACACATCTGCTTCTATACTTAGTAGAGGTAAGGCATCCAGCCTGCTTTGTTGCACAGTAGTTCTGTTGGGATTTTTAATATGCTTCAACTGAGAAAATGGAACACGCAGCCGAGCAATTTGTGACCGTTAATGTTAGAAATCTGGCAGTGGAAAATTTCTGTGGTGCTCCCCACTTTCTCTTGATGCCCTAAGCACATGCTAATTTTGCTGATTGGTTAACCCAGACCTGTTTCAGGCCCCATAGCTCAGTGCCCTGTAGAAGTGCCCGGGTTCAATCCCTGGGAATCCTGGGGTGCTTTACGGAGAAGGGCCATCACTCCGTGATGGAGCATGTGGCTTGCACACAGAATGTCCCAGGTTCAGTCCTAGGCTTCTCCGGCCGGCGCTGCTGCTAACGTCCTTGGGGTGCGTCTCCCTCCCTCTCGACAGCCCTGCGGCCGCTCACTGAACTCCATCCTCGGCAAGAGCAACCTGAAGTTTGCCGGCATGCCAATCACGCTCACCATCTCCACCAGCAGCCTCAACCTCATGGCGTCTGACTGTAAACAGGTGAGGAGATATCTTCCCTCCCAACCTCCTCCTCTGGGACACACTGTTTAGGGTGGATACTTGACGGACGGGTGTTGAGGATCGTGGGCTTAGACAGCCTTCCTCCTTGCCGTTTGTGACCCTCCAGATGTTGCTGGTCTACAGTTCCCTTTGTCCCTTGACCATTGGCCATGTTAGTCCAGCAACATCTCTGTATCCCTGCTTCACATGCATTTAATGCGTGATCCCTGATTGGCTGGGACATGCATCTAAGGCAAGGCTGAGGAACCTGCCAGGCATTGCTGGGCTCCAACTCTCATTGTTCCTGACCACTGGCTGGGGCTGATGGGAGTTGGAGTCCAGCAACATCTGGAGGGTCAGACGTTCCCTATCCCTGAACTGGACCACTGTTTGCCTTCTCTAAGCTCTGATCACATTCCTGTCTTCTTCCAATGTGGGGAAGGGGAACTTGCATCCCTTCCAGCTACTGCTAGGCCACATCGGCCATCAACCATTGGCCATGCTAACTGCGTATGGGGTGCTTCCCAGACATGGAATGCACACAGCAAAGAGTTAACTCTGCCCGGACGCTGAGGTCCAGTGCCGAGGGCCTTTTGGCAGTTCTCTCAATGTGAGAAGCAAAGCTACAGGGAACCAGGCAGAGGGCCTTCTCGGTAGTGGCGCCCGCCCTGAGGAACGCCCTCCCATCAGATGTCAAAGAGATAAACAACTACCTGACATTCAGAAGATAATCTGAAGGCAGCCCTGTTCAGGGAAGTTTTTAATGTGTGACATTTTGATGTATTTTTAATCTTTGTTGGAAGCCGCCCATAGTGGCTGGGGAAACCCAGCCAGATGGGCAGAGTACAAATAATAAATTATTATTATTAACTCTTTATTGTCTAAGATAACACTTACAGTTGCTTCTACGGCTCTGGATACCTGCAATCTAGCATCTAGGCAGCTATTCCCGGGTCATCGCTCTAGGGGGCGTTGGCAGCAACTGGGGACGACTCCCCCTCCACCAGTTTATATACCTTCCCCTAATGGGCTGTGCGCACGTAGGCAGAGATTGCGCTTGTGTGGATGCTGTTTCTGCTCTTCCTGATTCAGCTCTCTCCTGGTTTTGAGCGACAGTGCTGCAGGAAAAGGTGGAGAAGCGCCCAGCCCTTCTCCTGCCTCCGATTCTTGCCTCCTGGCTGGTACAGGCCCCCACAGACCACTGCCCCCCTTCCCCTGGTGCTCACTTGCCAGCGTCCTCCCAGTCCTTGCCAGGGCATCAAGGTGGAGAAGTCTGCCTTGGGGAGCTAAAATCTGGCACCCCCATAATCCAGGAGAGCTTGACTTTACTGTAAGAATTTCAGGAGGTTGGGAAGCGGCGGGGAGGAAGTTCATTTTGTGTTTTTTTGCTGTGCTTTGCGTCTCATTTTTCCTTCTTCCTTCCCTTCCATTGTTTAGATCATCGCCAACCATCATATGCAATCAATTTCTTTTGCTTCCGGAGGGGATCCGGTGAGTGCCAAGAGGGTTTTGTGGATGGGTTGTTTTCAACACAGGGCTAAGGATTTCTCCTTCCTTGGCAGAATGTTCTCCCCACTACTTGGTTTGCCCTCTAACCTTGTTCTGGGGTTTCTGGAGACAGTGTGGGATGTGCATGGGGAAAAACCTCCTGCATTAACGCTAATCCGTGCACAGAAAATTAGTTGAGTATCATCCTCTCCCAGGGACGCGGGTGGCGCTGTGGTCTAAACCACTGAGCCTAGGGCTTGCTGATCAGAAGGTCAGCGGTTCGAATCCCCTCGACAGGGTGAGCTCCCGTTGCTCAGTCCCTGCTCCTGCCCACCTAGCAGTTCGAAAGCACGTCAACGTGCAAGTAGATAAAAAGGTACCGCTCCGGCGGGAAAGTAAATGGTGTTTCTGTACGCTGATCTGGTTTGCCAGAAGCGGCTTAGTCATGCTGGCCACATGACCCGGAAGCTGTACGCCGGCTCCCTTGGCCAATAAAGTGAGATGAGCGCCGCAACCCCAGGGTCATCCGCGACTGGACCTAACGGTCAGGGGTCCCTTAACCCCTTTACCTTTACCATCCTCTCTGCATGTGAGCCACGTGTAGACTCTCCCTGTGGCTAGCAGAACCTGTATAAATTATGCAGATTAATGCCGTTTGCATAATTTATGCAGTTTGCAGAATTCCAGTGATGCGTGCTGTGGAATTTTTAGGGTCTTCAGACACAGACTCCATGCAGCCCTGACTATATTCATTCCACCTCACCCCAGTTGCTAGATCCTTTGACTAGCCCAGGCATAGACAAACTCCAGCCCTCCAGATGTTTGGGACTACAATTCCCATCATCCCTGACCACTGGTCCTGTTAGCTAGGGATGGTGGGAATTGTAGTCCCAAACATCGGGACGGCCGGAGTTTGCCTATGCCTGGACTAGGCATTCTCCCTTCCAGCAGGATTCAGATAACTTATTACCCTCCTTCATGTCAGGGAAACTGAGAGCTGGTGTGGTGTAGCATTAATAATAATAATAATAATAATAATAAATTTTTATTTATATCCCGCCCTCCCCAGCCGAAGCCGGGCTCAGAGCGGCTAACAACAGTAAAAATAGCACAATTTACATAAAATCACAGTCAGTTAATTAAAATATATTCTAAAATCAATTCAGAATCAAATTAATGGCAACCACTGGGCTAGAGTTCTTTGAGGATTACAGAAGGATGGGGTCAGACTGTGCCTTGGCCAAAGGCCTGGTGGAACAGCTCTGTCTTGCAGGCCCTGTGGAAAGATGTCAAGTCCCGCAGGGCCCTAGTCTCTTGTGACAGAGCGTTCCACCATATTGGGGCCACAGCCGAAAAAGCCCTGGCTCTGGTTGAGGCCAGCCTAACCTCCCTGTGGCCCAGGACCTCCAAGATGTTTTTGTTTGAAGATCGTAAGTTCCTCTGTGGGACATACCAGGAGAGGCGGTCCTGTAGGTACGAGGGTCCTAGGCCGTATAGGGCTTTAAAGGTTAAAACCAGCACCTTGAAGTCTGGTGGAGAGCCAGGTTCAAATTCCTACTTGTTCCCAAAGCAAACTTTGTGACTTTTGGCCACACACACAATCCTACCTTGCAGGGTTGTTAGGATAAACCAGATAGGAACAATTTACACGATCTTGAGCTTCTGGAGGGAGAAAGGTGGGAGATAGATATAGCAAATAAAGCAGCGCCGGTGAAGGGTAGTTGTGGGGTGCTTTCTCTTCTTCCCTCTCTCCCCTTTTTAATCTGGCATTTATCAAGTCTCCCATCTTCCCAGGACACGGCCGAGTATGTTGCCTACGTTGCCAAAGACCCTGTCAACCACAGAGGTAAGACGTTCTGCACCAATCAGAAACTTCCTGGGGCCAGGTCAGCTTCGACTGGGTTTAACAGATTTGCATCCTGCTTTCAGCTCATTCACAATAATGCCAGCAGCATTAAAAAAAAAAAGAGTGAGCACTTTAATCAGAATAATCAAGGTTTTTGTTTTTTTAAAAAAGAGTCTTGGTGCCGGACAGGCATGCCAGAGATGGGTGGGGACCAAATTGGGAGGCCTAGTGGGCTTGATTGGCCTGTGGGCCAATGGTTCCCTACCTCCGGTGTAAATGTTCCCAAGCTGGATGAACCCAACGATCAGGCTTGGTAGAAGGCAGCTTCTAGTGCAGGGGTCAGCAACCCGCGGCTCCGGAGCCGCATGTGGCTCTTTTACACCTTTGCCGCGGCTCCGGGGCGGATACTAGCGAGGGGAGGAGGCGCATTGTGCGCCCCGACACTCCCCACTGTGGCGGGCGCTGTACTGGCTGTGACGTCGCATGGGGGCAGTGCATGCGTTAGTCACGCACTGTCCCGACGTCACCTTCCCGCCCGCTACATTATAAGGGGCATGTACGCTGGTCACTGCATTGAAAGGGGGCATGTACGCTAGTCACTGTTTTGAAGGGGAGTGAAGAACACACACAAAAAAAGGTAACTTGTAAATTTAATGTTTATTTCTATGAGGAGAAGTAATTCTGAGGGGTCAAACAAAGAAATAATAAAAAAGTGACAAAAAACTTATTTTTATAGTGACGAGTTTTGCGGCTCCCAGGTTTTTTTTCTTTGGAAATGGGTCGAAGTGGCTCTTTTTGTCTTAAAGGTTGCAGACCCCTGTTCTAGTGTGTCAGGGAACTGACATCGGAGCGAGAGGCGAAGGGGAGGCTCCCAGATGATGCTGGCGAAGGACCCAGCAGCAGGGGGAGAAACAGCTCAGTAGAGGGGGAAGCCAATCAGCGCAACACCGGGGATAAAGGGGGGCAGACGGGGGAATTGGAGAGAGGGCTCATGGACTCTTCACTGGACATCAGTGAGGAGAGCCCAGGTCCTCCGCTACCCACGCCTTCCCTGCGCAGAAGACTCCCGCGCAGTGAGAGGAGGAGGAGACTGGGTGTCAAACAACTTTTATGTTGGAAGAGGTTCAAGAAACGCCCACTGACGGATTCTGCCAGTGACTGAGGCAGCCACGATGAGAAGGGGCTGTGCAGTCAGAAAGGTTTAACAAGGCAAATTAACCGAGAAAGGCACCAGTTTACGCACGAGTAACTCATACCTATTACATAGTGCTTCTACAAGAAGCTGGAGAAATGATCAGTGATGGCGCTCGACAACATTTCATGAGCTACATGTCTTCTGGTTGTTGATATTCTGTTAGCATGCACTGTTTGCTTTGTTTTTTTTTTGCTTTGGATATTGTCAGATGGCAGTGGTGGTTGCTCGTGAGTAACCAGGCAGGACTCAGACCTGTCTTTTACAGGGTTTATTTTGGGTGCAAACTATTTACAGTGCAGAGCCACAAGTTCATGTCTGCCTCAATCGCTAGCGGAATCCGGGAGTGCTTGTTTCCTGGATCTCCCCCAAGATAAAAGTCTCATTACTCCCAGCCTTTTCCTTCCCTCTTTGCGCTTTAGACCTCTGCGCAGGGTGGGCGACGGAAGGGGTGTGCTTCCATCCTGGCTGGCTTGGCCAGGAGCGGTGCTGAGGCTCCCACCAGCATCCTCAGGTCCTTTTACCTCTTCCCCACTGGAGGTGGGGCTTTCCTCATAACTGGAAGAGGAACTGCTGATTTTCGGAGGCTCCCTGTAACACGACTGCCCCTCTGTTTCCCGCCCCTGTTCTGATGGCAGTTCCCTGACAGATATGAATAGATAAATAGATGGGGGTTAGAGAGAGAGAGTGATGTATGGAAGTGAGAGCTGGACCATAAAGAAGGCTGATTGCCAAAGAATGGATGCTTTTGAATTATGGTGCTGGAGGAGACTCCGGAGAGTCCCATGGACTGTAAGAAGATCAAACCTATCCATTCTGAAGGAAATCAGCCCTGAGTGCTCACTGGAAGGACAGATCCTGAAGCTGAGGTTCCAATACTTTGGCCACCTCATGAGAAGAGAAGACTCCCTGGAAAAGACCCTGATGTTGGGAAAGATGGAGGGCACAAGGAGAAGGGGATGACAGAGGACAAGATGGTTGGACAGTGTTCTCAAAGCTACCAGCATGAATTTGACCAAACTGCGGGAGGCAGTGGAAGACAGGAGTGCCTGGCGTGCTCTGGTCCAGGGGGTCACGAAGAGTCGGACACGACTAAACGACTAAACAACAACGAGAGAGAGAGAAAGATTCTAATTGCTATTAGATTCCATTAAATTTATAAATATAGGTATAGTGTGTGTGTTCAAAATATGTATTTACGTCGGTTTGTAACTGATTTTTTTCATCTCAATCTTTTCATCACGCTTTCAGTTTCTTGGGTTTATTTCATTGTGGGTTGGTTTTTTTGCACTGCTTCTACTCTTGAGCACCCGAAACAGCATCTGATACGACCTGTTACCTTATTCTGCTTCTCCCTGCCCCCCAACAGCCTGCCACATCCTGGAGTGCCCCGAGGGGCTGGCGCAGGACGTGATCAGCACCATTGGCCAGGCGTTTGAGCTGCGCTTCAAACAGTACCTCAAGAACCCTCCCAAGCTCGTCACCCCTCATGACAGGTAAGGCCAAGCTCGTTTTATCAAGCAACACCTGGAGGACCCCCCACTTTCCTAGACCAGTCATGCCTCAACCAATCAGGGATCACATATTAAATGCGTGTACAGTGTTGGAGAATATAGCGCTTACAGAGGAAAATCACACACCGTCTGAAATTCAGACGAGGAACAGAATTTCCAGCGCCCTGTTTATATGCTGTGGCATCTCTTTGTTTTTTATAGCAGACTCCCTCTGCTTTTCAAATACTTTTTTTTGAACAATTGTAGGCAAGAACAGCAATGAAAGAAAAAATGTCTTTATTTTAAAGAAAGGTTAGTTGTCACAATTGTCAATAAAAATAAATAAAGGATGCAGCTACGTGATTTACTGAATCGATAAGAAAACATAACCAAGAAGAGAAGGGCATGTGTTCTGTGATTACAGAGGATTCCATGGTTTAAATTAAAATCATTGTCATTTTTTAACTTTTCAATTCTATGTAACCTTGGACTGTACTAAATCTGGACGCTTGCTTAGAGCTGTGGGTACCAAGCCCTCCTGAGCTGCTGTTTGTATATAAAATAAAATTATACCTAATGGCAAAGAAGCCATTAGATCCTTGGACACTCAAGCGAGATTTCCGCCCCAGATTTTCCCAAGAAAAAAAAATCGGGCAAGATTTTTCAAGGACAATTTGCACTTCCTTCTTTCCTGTGGCTGTCTTGTATCTTGTTATCTGCCTATTAAAAACAAAATAAAACTTGTTTGCAGAGTAGTAATAGCAGGGACGCGGGTGGCGCTGTGGGTTAAACCACAGAGCCTAGGACTTGCTGATCAGAAGGTCGGCGGTTCGAATCCCTGCGATGGGGTGAGCTCCCGTTGCTCGGTCCCTGCTCCTGCCAACCTAGCAGTTCGAAAGCACATCAAAGTGCAAGTAGATAAATAGGTACCGCTCCAGTGGGAAGGTAAACGGTGTTTCCGTGCGCTGCTCTGGTTCGCCAGAAGCGGCTTAGTCATACTGGCCACATGACCCGAAAGCTGTATGCTGGCTCCCTTGGCCAATAAAGTGAGATGAGCGCCACAACCCCAGAGTCGGCCACGACTGGACCAAATGGTCAGGCGTCCCTTTACCTTTAATAGCAGGAGAGGGCTATAGCCTCTGTGCCCTGCTGTCTGCCCTCCCTAAGGCATCCGATTGGATCGTGTGGGGATGCTGAGCATGATGGGAGCTTCCCTGGCCTGATCCAGTAGGGCTTCTCTTGCATTCAGCGCCTGCCCTCTTTCCTCAGGATGGCTGGATTTGATGGCTCCGCTTGGGACGAAGAGGAGGAACCGCTGCCAGACCACCAGTACTACAACGACTTCCCGGGGAAGGAGCCCCCGCTGGGAGGCGTGGTAGATATGCGCTTGAGAGAAGGAGCTGCGGCGGCCCTGATGCCCAACCACTTAGGAGCCACCCTGGTTAGTGCGCCGGCGTTCCTCTGCCAGCTCGCTTGCTCACCTGCATGCAGTTCCTACTCGCCATAGGCAACCAGGCTGGTTCTTAAATAGGTACAGTGTGGAGGAAGTGGACAGGGGGCCAGTTTTCTCTCTCGATCTCATGACACTAGAAGCCAGCAGGATTATCTGGGGCAGCTGAAGGTTGGGTTTCCTGTATTGCAAGGGGGTTGAACAAAATGGCCTTTTGTGTAACGTTCCCAAAGCAAGGAAGGATTGGACTCTGATTAATAAAATACACACAAGGCTTGACCAGCAAGACTCTGGGAGGCGTGCGAATAATAATAATAATCCGTCCACCCCTTGGCCCAGGTCGTTTTATTCACAAAAGAACTTTTTACATAGTGTTCGTAAGAACCAATCAGATTTCCTCTGACCATTTCAAAAAACCCCACGTGGGGACAAAGTTAATGTTAAAACTACAAAGAGCTAATTTAAGCATGCATACATTCTGGGGTAAATAAAACAGGATTAAAAGGAGGAATGCATTCAGCAAACCCAGAGGTCATAAACAAGCGGTAAACAGGAGAGGGAGGATGGCAAGGAAAGATTAGGCATCTTTGTCACCTCCATGTGAAACTATTTCCTGGCCCTAAGATTAAAAAAACCAAGGAAAGGTACGTCAAAGCTAACTATCATCTTTATGACCCAGGATGCCAGATGAAACAGCTGGCCTGTGTATTTAGAATGCTTATACGTGCCTGTCAGGCATAGAGGAAGCAAATGGCAGAGGTGCAGAGGCTTGTGGGATTCGATCAGAATCTATTGTCAGTGAATCAAACCCAGTCAACGCAAGGCTTTCATTGCTGACACAGTGGCTTGCTCCATATTTCAGAATTCCTCATAGCGATCCCACCTGAGCCCCCACACTCTGGATATTTGCACCCCTACAACTTTGGGTCCCTACAGTTCTGTGACAATACTTCTTCCCACAGTTAAGCCCTGGAACTCACTGCCACAAGAAGCAGCGACGGCCACCACCTTGGATGGTTCTAAAAGAGAATTAATGGAAAAGGCTGTCAATGGCCACAACAGCTATGCTCTAGCATCCCGTTGGAGGCCGTGATTTGCCTCTAAGCATCGGTTGCTGGGAATCGTGGGTGGAGAGGGTCGCTGTGGGGCTCAGCGTCTGCTTGTGGGCTTCCCATTGAGGCATCTGGTTGAATAATGGGAGAGCAGGGCGCTGTAACAGATGGGCTACTGACCTGATCAGCCAGGGCTATTCTTGTATTCTGAAGCCCAGAGCAGCACTCTGCTCCATCCTAACTGCAGAGTCATCTGATGCTGTTGGGGACTACAACTCCCATCACTGCACCATTGGCCAGGCTGGTCAAGGCTGATGGGAGCTGGAGTCCATAAACAGGTGAAGGGACATTGGCTTCCCCATCCCCGATCTACAAGTATAATAAGAATGTTATTATTTGGCTGGGGTTCCCCAGCCACTCTGTGTGGCTTACAGCACATTAAAAAATTGTAAAACGTTAGACATTACAGTGGTACCTTGATCCGTTCCAGGGGTCCGCTCGACTCCCGAAACTGTTCGAAAACCAAGGCCCGGCTTCTGATTGGCTGCAGGAGCTTCCTGCACTAAAGCAGAAACCATGTCGGACGTTCGGTTTCCAAAAAATATTTGCAAACCAGAAAACTTACTTCCGGGTTTGCGGCGTTCGGGAGCCGATTTGTTCAGGAGCCAAGCCAAGGTTTGACTATAATGTCAAGCGCATCTTTAAGCATTTGAGCTCCTGTTTCTTAAGTACAGAAGCAGGAAGCTGGCTTCCTGAGGGCCCCTCTCCCCTTGCCGAATCCAGTCTATGCTTAGATGCCTCACTCACTGCCTTTCTTCCTTCAGCCTGTCTCCCAGATGTCCGCTGGGGACTACGAATCCAAGAAACCGCACCTCGCAGCACAAGGTGAGCTTCCAGGCCACTGCTTTGCCTTGAGCGGGAAAAGGGAACCCTTGGCAGCCGGTGATGCTGTAGGGCTTTGGCTCAGTGCTAGGGCATGCAGAAGGTCCCCGGTTCAGTTCCCTGGTACCTCCAGGAAGGGCTGGGGATATTCCCTGACCGAAACCCCAGCGAGCCGCCGCCAGTCAATGCAGTCACCCCTGGCTAGGTAGATCAATGGACTGGCTCAGGATAAGGAAGCTTCCTATTTAAAATTGCCTTTAGGTAAAGGGTAAAGGGACCCCTGGCCATTAGGTCCAGTCGTGACCGACTCTGGGGTTGCGGCACTCATCTCACTTTACTGGCCGAGGGAGCCGGCATACAGCTTCCGGGTCATGTGGCCAGCATGACTAAGCCGCTTCTGGCGAGCCAGAGCAGCACACGGAAACGCCGTTTACCTTCCCACCAGAGTGGTACCTATTTATCTACTCGCACTTTGACGTGCTTTCGAACTGCTAGGTTGGCGGGAGCAGGGACTGAGCAACGGGAGCTCACCCAGTCGCGGGGATTCAAACTGCCGACCTTCTGATCGGCAAGTCCTAGGCTCTGGGGTTTAACCCACAGTGCCACCCACCAGTTCATGCTTTAATTTCAGAAGAAGGGCCATAATTCAGTGGCAGAGCAGCTTCTTTGAGTACAGAAGGTCCCGGGCTCAATTATTGGCAACTCCTGATAGGGCTGGGGAAAAGACCCTTGTCTGAAACCCTGGAAAGACTCTGCCAGCCCATATAGATGGACTGGAGGGTGTGAATTAGTTTAAGCTGCTTCCAATGTTCCTGCGTTCCCTGCCAAAAGTGGTAGACCCAGGCTTTTCCTGGTGGGCTGCCTCTGGGCATGGAGGCTCCTCTTCGCTGCCCTTGACCTCCTGAGCTCCCCATCCTGTTTGCTGCCATGTGGGGCTTCTATTTGTTACAGTCTTCCTGCGGGTTTCCTAATGCTCTGTTCTGTCCCCTCTCGCAGGAAGGGAGAGGGGCCCAACCGGCCGCACGGATCTCTTTGACGACCCCTCCTATGTTAATGTGCAAAACCTGGAGAAGGCGCGGCAGGGGGCTCCGGGGGCCACTGCCAACGGCAGCGCCCAGCGAGATCTCTTTGACATGAGTGAGTGTCAAAGGCATGTTTGTGTATGTGTATGTGCAAGAGACTTGTGGGCACAGGGGCAGCAACCTTGCAATTAAGCACTTGCCTGGTAGCCACAGGCGGGTAAAAAGGCTGGTGGAAGCACCTAGTGGGAAAATGTTGTGTGGATGCCTTTTGAAAGGGGTAAGGCGAACTCTTCGTCCCTCCTCTTCCAACAGGCTAGTACAATTATTATTAGTAACCTGCAAGCTAGCTTTGGCTTGTGAAATGTGCACTTCTCGCCAAAGTCCCAAAGTGTTTTGCATCCTAAGTAAAAAAAAGAGGGGGAAAAACAATAATCAGATCTCATCATGTCTTTAAAAGGTAAAGGGACCCCTGACCATTAGGTCCAGTCGTGGCCGACTCTGGGGTTGCGGTGCTCATTTCGCTTTATTGGCCAAGGGAGCCGGCGTACATGTGGCCAGCATGACTAAGCCGCTTATGGCGAACCAGAGCAGCGCATGGAAACACCGTTTACCTTCCCGCCAGAGCGGTACCTATTTATCTACTTGCACTTTGACGTGCTTTCGAACTGCTAGGTTGGCAGGAGCAGGGACCGAGCAACGGGAGCTCACCCTGTCGCAGGGATTCAAACCGCCGACCTTCTGATCGGCAAGTCCTAGGCTTTAACCCACAGCGCCACCCGCGTCCCTTCATCATGTATTTGCCTCGTGCCAAATATTGGTCCTGGCAGGCCTCTGTGGGGAGAGTTGTCATATCAAGTGTTTGTACCCCATTCTTCAGCCAAAAAGACTCCCAGGGAGCCACCGTACGGTCAATTAAATCAAGACCGCAAGCCTGCAGGCAGGTGCTATCTTAAAAATGAAAAAGACACACAAGGAGTAGGGGGAAGGGAGGGAAATCGAACTCGTCACTAATTCATAGAATCTAGAGTTGAACGGAACCACAAGGATCATCTAGTCCAACCCCCTTGCAGTGCAGGAGCATTTTGCCCAATGTGGGGGTCAAACCCACAACTCTGGAGTCTCACGCTCTACCAACTGAGCTATCAAAATATTTAGTATTATGGTCAATGAGCAGCATTAAGAAACCGGGATAGAATCATAGAATCATAGAGTTGGAAGAGACCACAAGGGCCATCGAGTCCAACCCCCTGCCAAGCAGGAAACACCATCAGAGCACTCCTGACATATGGTTGTCAAGCCTCTGCTTAAAGACCTCCAAAGTAGGAGACTCCACCACACTCCTTGGCAGCAAATTCCACTGTCAAACAGCTCTTACTCTCAGGAAGTTCTTCCTAATGTTTAGGTGGAATCTTCTTTCTTGTAGTTTGGATCCATTGCTCCGTGTCCGCTTCTCTGGAGCAGCAGAAAACAACCTTTCTCCCTCCTCTATATGACATCCTTTTATATATTTGAACATGGCTATCATATCACCCCTTAACCTCCTCTTCTCCAGGCTAAACATGCCCAGCTCCCTTAGACGTTCCTCATAAGGCATCGTTTCCAGGCCTTTGGCCATTTTGGTTGTCCTCCTCTGGACACGTTCCAGTTTGTCAGTGTCCTTCTTGAACTGTGGTGCCCAGAACTGGACACAGTACTCCAGGTACTGTGAGCACATCTTCTTAACTGTGTTATGAGGGAAAGGAAGAAAGGGTGGAATAAAATTAAACGAATGAAAATAACACAAAATAAGGTAAAACGGGCCCCAGCATGATCACCAGAGTGCCTGAGGTCACACGACACATGAAGGAGAAGCGACAGGGAGGGAAGAGGGGGAAATCAAACTCAGGCACGTTCTTCAACCATTGGGCGGCTGGCGCAGGATCTGGGCCTCCAGCAGAACTGAGGAAATGAGCCTTCTGCTCCCGATCTCCCCTGCTGAGGCAGCCTGATGGAATGGCTGCCCTCAAGCAATAGTAGAGGGGAGAGGAGGCCGGGCGGAGAGCCTTCCATGAAGTGTGGCTTGAGGTTGGGAGGCTGCTAGTAATGTTTGGTGACCTTATTTAAAAGGCTTATTTACAATTGTGTTTCGGGCTGGAGGATATTTGTTTGTTTGTTTGTTTGTTTGGTTTATCTACCGCACTTTGTCACAAGATCTCAATAATCGGGTATTAATAATCTAGTAGTGTTAATTTAACTGCTCTTGCATATCAAGATACACACCTGTTCCTGCATAAGTGCATATCCCATTCAAAAGAGAGGATTAAGAAATACAGTGGTACCTCGGGTCAAGTACTTCATTTGTTCCAGAGGTCCGTACTTAACCTGAAACTGTTCTTAAGAGAGCCAGTGTGGTGTAGTGGTTAAGAGCGGTAGTCTCGTAATCTGGGGAACCGGGTTCGCGTCTCCACTCCTCCACATGCAGCTGCTGGGTGACCTTGGGCCAGTTACACTTCTTTGAAGTCTCTCAGCCCCACTCACCACACAGAGTGTTTGTTGTGGGGAAGGAAGGGAAAGGAGAATGTTAGCCGCTTTGAGACTTCTGAAGGGGAGTGAAAGGCGGGATATCAAATCCAAACTCTTCTTCTTAACCTGAAGCACCACTTTAGCTAATGGGGCCTCCTGCTGCTGCTGTGCCGCCGGAGCACGATTTCTGTTCTCATCCTGAAACAAAGTTCTTAACCTGAAGCACTATTTCTGGGTTAGTGGAGTCTGTAACCTGAAGCTTATGTAACCTGAAGCATATGTAACCCAAGGTACCACTGTAGTGTCAACATGTTTCTGACCTGAAACCATTCCATTTAAACTGTTGTGGTATTGGTGGGGTGCCCCGTGATGTGGGGTTTTGATGGAAATTTTTGAAATGGGAGTAGTGGGAAAGTTCCTAATGCTCGAAATCAGGCTTCACCAATGTGGTGGGTTGGGCTCCCGCTCCCACCATAAATCCCTAATAATTAATAAATGAATAAAACGATGAGGGAGCTTTCTGCCCTACTCTCATTTTTCCTTTGTGGGCTTCTGCTAGCGTCTTGTAGTCCCCAGCCAATTATACCTCGCTGGCACTGAAAGGGGTTGTCAAGCTGCTAGTCCTCACTTGGCTGTTGTGCACCTCTCACTGCTTGCCTCTCTCCCCAGAGCCATTTGAGGATGCCTTGCGGGGGCCGCCGCCTGCGTCCCCAGCCCAGCTGGTGGCCTCCATGGAGGAGCAGCTCCGACGGGAGCCCTGGTACCACGGCCGGATGAGTCGCAAAGATGCCGAGAAGCTGCTGCAGGCGAATGGGGACTTCCTGGTGCGCGAGAGCACCACCACGCCGGGGCAGTATGTGCTGACCGGGCTGCAGGGGGGGCAGCCCAAGCACCTGCTCCTCGTGGACCCCGAAGGAGTGGTGAGGCTTCCTTCTTCTGCTTCAGGGTGTGGGGCGAGAGGGGCCAGGTGCAACCTACAAAACAGCCCCTCCTGTCACAAATCCCCACTTTGCTGGCTGCCCCCTGTTGAGACTAGTAGGGTGGTAGGTCGGGAGATCCAATGGTAGGCAGAGCCAGAGCCACCAAGAGGAGGAGCCAGAGGCAGAAGGACAGGAGGAGGGAGACCCAAAGGTGGGTGGAGCCAGAGCCAACAAGAGGCGGAGCCAGAGGCAGGAGGCAGGGAGACCCAGAGGTGGGCGGAGCCAGAGCCAACAAGAGGTGGAGCCAGAGGCAGAAGGACAGGAGGCGGGAAGACCCAAAGGTGGGCGGAGCCAGAGCCCAACAAGAGGTGGAGGCAGAAGGACAGGAGGAGGGAGAGAAAAAGGTGGGCGGAGCCAGAGCCCAACAAGAGGTGGAGCCAGAGGCAGAAGGACAGGAGGCGGGGAGACCCAAAGGTGGGCAGAGCCAGAGCCCACTCATTCTTGTTTTGCCCCTCTCCTCTCATGGGCTCTTCTGGGGGTTTTCCCAACACCAACTCCCAGGCCAGTTTTGTGGGGTGAGAGGCAGGAATGGGAGGAGCCCCATTGCGCAAGCAGTGCATTTAGGGCTTACTAAAAAATAATTTTTAAAAAGCCTTACAGTCAGAGTCTCCTTCCCCCACCTGCAGGTCCGGACGAAGGATCACCGCTTTGAGAGCGTCAGCCACCTCATTAGCTACCACATGGACAATCGGCTGCCAATCATTTCGGCGGGCAGTGAGCTCTGCCTGCAGCAACCAGTAGAGCGGAGATCGTGAGCAGCGAGGGGCCGGGGTGTCATCCTAATCCCCACCCCGCAAATCCTTCAGTGGAAAAAAATAATTGCCGCCTTGCCCCTTCCAGCAGCTTCACCTCAGCTTCTCCTGTCTTTTACGGGTGTTCTGTTCCTCACACACGTGTCACCTGTACACTAGGCATCAATGGTTCCCTCCACCACAGGCCAGAGCGGTGCCATCTCTGCCAAAGCGTCTCCCTTTTATTGCGAGCTGGACACCTGCCTCACTCCACAAATCCCTCCTTGGTAGAAGATGCTCTCTGATTATCAACAAACTCTCCTGTCGCTTATCGTCACCCACCTTTCATTTCTCACAAGGAGGCCCTGGGCCAGCACTGCCTCACCTTTGCAAAGCCTGCGCAAGGCGCTAGTCCTCAGCGAGGGCGCGAGGGTCTCGGTTTCTCGTGGCCCTTGCTGGATTCCGTGCCTGCACAGCTTCCCTTGGGGCAGAAGAGCCCCAAACTTCGCCTGCCTATTTGCCCCCCCACCCCCAGTTCAGGTAACCTCACCCTTCTTCTATTGACTTTTTAAAGCGGCTGGGCGGAAGTCTGTTTCCGTCTCCCGTTTGTAGCAGCGCCTGATTGAATCTTTGCCCAATGGATTCAGCTAATGCCAAAGTTGCTGGTCGTATTTTGTTGTTTTGTGGGGGAGAGGGTGGAGGGAGGGAAACAATAGCCTCTCCCCCCCCCCACCAGCCGCCTTTTTTGTAAAGCACAAAAAGAGAGGGCGCAATTCTCCCCCTGGACCCAGATGTGTAACACATACACCCCCCCACAAAAAACACTCACTTTACATATTAATTAACTCTGCGTGCCTTGACCCTTTTACAGGTCTGAGATTTTATGCAAAATCCCTCTTGCTGTGGTGGCCTGCTTTGGAGGGCGGTGGGGTTGGGGTGGGAGAGCAGAAGGCTGTTGTTCTCTCCCCCCCCCCCAATCTCTAGGACCTGCACAGCCATCACTGTGCCCCGGCGGGCACTCCTACACGTATTGGGCATCCCTGCTGGCAAAAGTGCCCTGCGGGGAAGGTGGAGGAGGGGGCGGGATTACTCTGAGCTACGCCCTACACTACAGCCCGTCTCCTCGCCTGCATTGCAGGGGGTTGGACTAGATGGCCCTTAGGGGTCCCTCCCACCTCTGTGATTCTATGAAAGCACAGCCTTAGCAGCGCAGGGACCCCTCGGGACTTGTGGGACACTCGTCCTTGAACTCGAGGGCCTTCCGCAAGAAGGCAATATTGGGGTGGGGAGCACAAAGCTTTCCATAGCACGAAAAGGACCCAGGGAGAGAGTGGGGGGGGGGTTAGAAGAAAGCCACGTTTCCTTGCAGTGCTCAGGCTGCAGCCACACCTCCCTCCCCTCCCCAGGTCTGTAAATAGGTTTGATAACTTTAGTGTTGCATGTACATTGTTATACTCCAGAAGCCAAAGTGTAGCCCCCCTTCCTCCCTCACACACACATGATCACTGTGCCTGTCCCCCCACCCTGGGGGACTTCAATTCCACCTCACGTGTCCCCCCCCAATCCTATACACACACTTTTTATCGGTTTGATTTTATCTTGATTATACCAAAGGAACCCAATGATGATTATTATTATTATAATTATTATTATTATTAAAAGTTGGTATTTCTTTAAAGCTGTGGCTGCCGGAACCTCCTTTTTCGTTTGTTTGCTTGTTTCGCTGCAGGTGGGGTGGAGTTGGGGGAACCCAGCAAAGAGTCTTACTTGGGTCTTACTTTTTTTGAGAGCCAGTGTGGTGTAGTGGTTAAGAGCGGTAGTCTCGTAATCTGGTGAACCGGGTTCGCTTCCCCGCTCCTCCACATGCAGCTGCTGGGTGACCTTGGGCCAGTCACACTTCTCTGAAGTCTCTCAGCCCCACTCACCTCACAGAGTGTTTGTTGTGGGGGAGGAAGGGAAAGGAGAATGTTAGCCGCTTTGAGACTCCTTAAAGGGAGTGAAAGGCGGGGTATCAAATCCAAACTCCTCCTCCTCCTCCTCTTCTTCTTCTTCTTCATTTTTTTAGATTTTTATTGATACAGCAAGAAAAAAGAAAAAAACACAAATACCAAATTGCACACAGGAATAACCATGGACACATAATTTTCTTAGCAAACAATAAAACATATATTGGTCTTAACACTAAAGACCCAACCTCCCGCCTATTCCATATTTCGATTTCATATTACTTGTTGCCAATACACACTTTTATCATAATTAAACTTTTTCTTAATATAGCTAATTACTTCTAATATAGAAGTTCTTAACTGTTCCAGAGCAGATCCCAAAGCTCCTGCTCCTCCCCACGTCGCCTGTATAGCGCACTTGCTTGTCTCTATGGAATTCCAGCTGCTTTCCCAAACCATAGCTGTCAACGTTTCCCTTTTCTTGCGAGGAATCCTATTCGGAATAAGGGAATTTCCCTTTAAAAAAGGGAAACGTTGACGGCTATGCCCCAAACTCTCCGCTGGCGGCGCTCGCTCCCACCGCCTCTGCAGTAGGGAATCGCTTGTTCATATTCGCTCCTACAATTCCCATGATTCCTTAAGGCAGAACCTAAGCTCCATTGGCTAGGAGCGTTTTATTCCTTGCCGCTGATTGGCCAACGGCCGTGCCTGTCAGGATTAAGCCTGTCCTTCGCCTGCCGTTTAGGAATATTCCACAGGGGTAGGTACGGAAAGGATGTGTGTCATGTCATCCGTTCTTTGAAAAAAAGTGGTCTTAACCTTCCGGCCGTGCCTTGATTTCATTCCGCCTGAGGAACTTTACTCAGGGTCAGGATCTATTGTGTCTGTTAAAAATTTTCTCCATTCCCTCCCCCCGCTGACGAAATGGTACATCCCAATCCCCCTTCACTCGCCTCATGTCTAAGCTCTCTTCTTATTGGCTAGGTTCCCTGAGCCATAGAGAGGGGGAAATAGAGTGTCCCTCCTTTCACTATTGAGCGAGGCTCGCCTTTTTTCTGTCGCCATAGAGCTGCTTAGTTCCTAGAGCGGCACAGCGGCGCGCGTTCTCCTTCCAAAGCCGGTGGAAGACGGAAGCTGTGCTCTGTCCTCTCAACTCTATGGTCTTTGGCTTCCGCTTCCTGTTCTCGTCGCGATGGCGCGCGCAGGGCCCCTCCAGCGCTCGTAGCTGCTCTTCCCCTCCCCCCCATTCTCCCTCCCCCCTCCCCCCTTTTCCCTCTTATGGCGGCCCCGCACCCCGACAAGCTGGAGGGGGGAGTCGGCCCAGCTCCGCCTGCTCCGGGTCCTCCGCCTCCTCCGCCAGGGAACATCTCCACAGGACCAGGCCGCAAGCAGGGCAAGGCCGGTAAGGGCCCGGGAGGCGGGCGAGGGTGGTTGCCATGGAGACGGAGGCCTTGAGTGACAGGGGAGGGCGCACGATGATGATGATGATGATGGGGGGGTGTCTTGTCTATGGGTGGAACCCCCTTTTCCCTCTGGAATTTAAATATTTCTTTTCTTTTAAAACGTGCACGTTGGGTTCGGACTTAGCTGTTCTGAGATCAGATCCATTGAAATCAATGGGACTCGGAAGTTAGTCTTATGGAGTCGGCACGTTTCGAGTGGCATCTCCCTCCGCCCTTGAAATCGATGGGACTTACAGGGGCTCGAGCAGCCTTGTGTTTAAGCCCTCGCCTGGTAGCTCTGGATCCTTTTGAGTCTGTTGTTCAGTGTGATAGCGTGAACCCTGGTGAGTTAGAAGGCACAGGGCAGTCGGGAGAAGGGCTGCAAGCTCAGAGGCAGGGAGCATCTCTTCCGCACGCAGAAGGTCCCAGGTTGGCTCCCCAATGCTGGGAATGTCCTTTTCGAAATCCCGAAAAGCTACTGCCAGCCAGGGTAGGCGGTGCAGAGCTAGAAGGACTAATGACCTCACTCTGGATTAGGCAGCTTCCTGCTCTCCTTTTTAAATTGGCCCTTTGTTTACTACCATGAGAGCCAGTGTGGTGTAATGGTTACAGTGTTGGAATACCTGGGAGACCAGGGTTCAAATCCCTGCTCAGCTATGAAGCTCATTGGGTGACCTTGGGCCAGTCACCATCTTTTAGACTAACCTACCGCACAGGTTGTGAGATGGTGAGAACCATGTACACCACCTTGAGATCCTTGGAAGGAAAAAGGTGGTATGTTAATGTAGTAAGTGAAAAAGAAATGAATCTTTATTTTAATGTTAGAGGAAGGGATGTACTTTGCATGCAGAAGGTGCAAGGTTGAACCCCCCAGCAGCTCCACGTAGGGTTTGGAAGGTCCTATGTACATCCCTGGAGTGCTGCTGCCAGTCAGTGTAGTCAATACACTGGATGAGCCAGTGGTCTGACTCAGAATAAAGCAGCTTCCCATGTCCCTTTGTTATAGAGAAGAGCGGTAGCTCAGTGGCGGAGCATCTGTTTCACATATAGAAGGTCCCAAGTTCAATCCTTGTCTTCTCCAGGTGATTTTTATTTTAGCTTTAGTGACAACATGTTGTTGTTGTTTAGTCGTGTCCGACTCTTCGTGACCCCCTGGACCAGAGCACGCCAGGCACTCCTGTCTTCCACTGCCTCCCGCAGTTTGGTCAAACTCATGCTGGTAGCTTCAAAAACACTGTCCAACCATCTCGCCCTCTGTCGTCCCCTTCTCCTTGTGCCCTCCATCTTTCCCAACATCAGGGTCTTTTCCAGGGAGTCTTCTCTTCTCATGAGGTGGCCAAAGTCTTGGAGCCTCAGCTTCACGATCTGTCCTTCCAATGAGCACTCAGGGCTGATTTCCCTAAGAATGGATAGGTTTGATCTTCTTGTAGTCCATGGGACTCTCAAGAGTCTCCTTCAGCACCATAATTCAAAAGCATCAATTACAACTACCAATGGACAATTGTGCCATGAATTCATCTAGTCCCTTAGAACAGGAATGGAGAACCTGTGGTTCTCCCAGGTGTTCATAGAATTGTCAAGTTGGAAGGAAATCCAAGGGTCATCTGGTGCAAACCCTCAATGCATCTATGACAGATGGTCATGCAACCTCCGCTTGAAAACTTCTAGGGAAGGAGAGTCCATCACCTCCCTAGGGAGTCTGTTCCACTGTCGAATAGCTCTTGCTGTCAGAAATATCTTCCTGATGTTTAGTCGAAATCCTCTTTCTAGCAACTTGAATCCATTGGTTATGGCCCTAGCTTCTGGAGCAGAAGAAAATAAGCTTGCTCCTTCTTCCATGGACAGCCCTTCAGATGTATCTCCTCTCAGTCTCCTTTTTACCTGGCTAAACATCCCCAACTCTCAACTGTTCCTCCTAAGGTTTGGTTTCATCTTGGTTGCCCTCTGCACTTGTTCCAGCTTGTCAATATCCACCTTAAATTGTGCTGCACAGAACTGGACACAATAAGCCCCAGCAAGCATTGCCATTGATAGGAGTTGTAGTCCAACAACACCTGGAGGGCCACAGTTTATCCACGCATGCTGTAGAGGAATCGAAGAACTGTTTTGTTTAATATGAGCATGGACACATTATAATAATTAGTAGTAGTAGTAGTAGCAACTCAATTTATATGCTGCCCTTCATCTCAAGATCACAGGGTGGTTTTTACCCACCACCCAGTTTTCCACAGTGCCCAGGCAAATATTTCAGCAGGGCCTGAAGGCAATTTCCCCTCTCATACTGTTTGTTCTCCTCCAGCACTGCCCCAAAGCAAAATCTGTTCAGGAGGGAAGAACTTTGCTTTTCCAGAACTTTGCTTTTCCAGAAGACAGATGTTTGAAAAATGCATTGATTGAATTAAATGCCACAAGATGTTGCGAAAGCCACCACCTTTAATATGCTTACAGACACAAGGAGGTGGGCTGGGCTATCACTAAGCATATTAAAGGTGGTGGCTTTTGTAACATCCAGTGGCACTTAATTCAATCAATGCATTTTTCAAATGTCTCTTTTAAAGTTCTGGAAAAGCAAGGTTCTTCCCTCCTCCCAAGCAACTAGGCAGGGAATGATCTTGATGCAGTAGATTTTGGTTTTGAAACACAAATTTCTAGCATACTTATCTGTAGACAGGCAAACAGGGTGTTGTTGGGTTTTGTGGTCTAGTGACGTGGGCAGGCTTAGTTGCAAGGCGGTGCACCGGGATGTTCAGGTTGTGACTGACCACCCAGACTTTGGATTAGCTTGCCACTGCCGCATCTACATTTCATTTTCTCCTCCCTTTTCTCCTCCTAATTAGGCCTTCAAATGAAGAGTCCCGAGAAGAAGCGCCGCAAGTCCAATACACAGGTAACGGGACTGGGATGTGTGCCTGTTTGGACCGTATATGAATCAGCGTTAATAAATCTCTACAGAGCAGCCTCTGATAATTACTGTCTGCTTCCCTTCTCCCTTGCATGCACCTTAATTTCCTTCCAAGTAAGATTTCTGGATCTGGGCTTTTCCTTACTTCTTCCTGCTCCACACAGATTCTACCGCTTTGCTGCGTCCATTTTCTAATGCTTCAGTCATTTGGAAAGTGAATTTCTTGCCTGATCAAAAAGCAGATTTGAAACTGTCTTAAAGCTAAAGTAGTAGCTGCGAAAGAATTACTGTATTTACTAAAAATCTAAAGCTCATCTTTTTTGGCCAAATCACGTTGCAAAAATGAAGGTGTGCATTAGATTCAATGGCACATTTACATTCGCCAGGAAATACTTTTTTTGTTTTGTTTCAAAGTTCTGAAAATTGTGCATTAGATTCGATGGCACATTAGACTCGAGTAAATATGGTCATTATTTGAGATACCTAATATCACTAGTCAAACAAATCATTCAGCCTGTTGAATATATCTCTGGTTCAGAATGCAGATATCTCATTTAAATCTCTTATTAGTTAACTGTTGTTAGCAGTTAGACTTGCTATAGCCCATATGTTTTAGAAAGACATGGAAGGGGCATCCTTATTGAAATAATTTAACATAATTTGGTGACTAGTCCTCATAGAGAAATTGACCAACAAAATACGGCTGGCAGAGATGCAAAGAGTCATTTACAACTGACTGACACTCTTTTATCGATTACATGAATAAGACAAACAGTCCTGAACTTTCACAGACATCCAGAGCTGTTTTATTATTATTATTGTTGTTGTTGTTGTTATTATTATTATTATTATTATTATTATTATTATTATTATTATTATTAGTGTACCACCCTGTACCCGTAGCTCTCAGGGTGGTTCACAACACAATATTACAATAAAAAACCACAAAATACATAATGAAAAATAAGACCAGAGATGACCCAGTTAATCCCCCTTCGCACCTCACATTTAAAAGGGCATCAGATGTCAGTCAGCCAAAGGCCTGGTTGAAGAGAAACCTTTTCGTCTGGCGTCTAGAGATATGTAAACAAATGTGCCAAGTGACAACATTCCACAAATAGGGAGCCACTGCAGAAAAGGCCCCGTTCTTAGGCTGCCACCCTCCGAACCTCTCTTTGGTTGCTCTGGGTTAAATTACATTCTTGTGCCGTGTCTTCACTGTATACCTCAATATTTTTTTGTTGAGAGGAGGGTGTCATTTTCCAAAAAAGATCAATTGAGTTATTGGGGGGGGGGGAACATTAAGAATTAACCTGGTTAAATCAAATGGCCATCCTGGATGGCGAGGCTGGTCGAGAAATACGACCATTTTCATCCCCATGGTGGAGCAGCCCAGAATTCCCTGGGCATAATGTACAGATTGGTTTAATCCGTGCAGCGGAGGTTCCCCCCTGTTAACTGTGGCGCATCTTTCCCTTCCAGGGCCCTGCCTACTCCCACCTCTCGGAATTTGCTCCCCCGCCCACGCCCATGGTGGACCACCTGGTGGCGTCGAACCCCTTTGAGGATGACTTCGGGGCCCCCAAAGTCGGCTCTGCCTCCGCGCCATTCCTCGGCAGCCCCGGACCCTTTGGGAACTTCCGCATGCAGGGGGCGATGGGGCCGCAGGTGCCGCCCGGCTACGGCGGGGGCCCGCAGCCCATGCGGAGGCAGCCGCCCCCTTTTGGACCAAGCCAGATGGGTCCCGCCTTCAACATGCCTCCCCAGAACCCCGGGTATGTGCAGTCCGGAGGGATGGGCTTTGGCGGCCAGCCCTTTGGCCAGCCCCTGGGACAGAACTTCAGCCCCCCCGGGGGGCAGCTGATGCAGGGCCCCATGGGCGGCTTCGGCCCCATGATCTCCCCAACCATGGGGCAGCCCCCGCGCGGAGGCGACATGGGCCCAGGGCCCGCCCTAAACCCCCCAGGGGGGCCCCCAGTGGCCCAGCGCTTCAACCAGCCGGGCAACCTGTTCGGACAGTCCGCCATGCAGCGCCCGAACCTCCCCAACCTGCCCCCCAACCCCAGCTCCTTCCCCGGGCCCGACCCCA
The DNA here is from genome assembly GCF_964188305.1 of Podarcis bocagei. Taxonomy (NCBI): domain Eukaryota; kingdom Metazoa; phylum Chordata; class Lepidosauria; order Squamata; family Lacertidae; genus Podarcis; species Podarcis bocagei. Next base: position 35,027,797 of record NC_138142.1, read on the forward strand.
GCTTCCCCCCTGGCGGCGGCGAAGACAACAGCGGGGGGAAGCCGCTCAACCCGCCCCCCAGCACCTTCAGCCAGGAGCAGCACAGCGGTTCGCCGGCAGCCATCAACGGCACCCAGCCCCCTTTTGCGCCCAACAGCACGGGGCACGGCGGGGGCGGCACGCCCGAAGCCAACAGCCTCCCGCCCTCCAGCAAGGCTTCCGGGAACTCGGGCCACCAGCCCCCGCCCGGCCTGGTGTACCCCTGCGGGGCGTGCCGCAGCGAGGTCAACGACGACCAGGATGCCATCCTGTGCGAGGCCTCGTGCCAGAAGTGGTTCCACCGGGAGTGCACGGGGATGACCGAGAACGCCTACGGGCTGCTGACCACCGAGGCCTCGGCCGTCTGGGCCTGCGACTTCTGCCTGAAGACCAAGGAGATCCAGTCGGTCTACATACGAGAGGGCATGGGGCAGCTGGTGGCCGCCAACGACGGCTGAGCCTTCGCCGCCGCAGCCGCTTCCCTCTGCCTGGGCGTCGGAGGTGGTGGCATCCCTGCTCTGCGCCACTAGACACTCTTCGGCTTCGTCCGTGGATTCTGCAGCCTGTCCAAGGAACACGGGTAGCAGATGTTCAAAGCCTCCCAGTTATTGAAAGGATTTGGTGGGAGGGGAGGACAGAGTTTTCGACCTCCTGTGACCTCCGGAACCTGGAGCTATTCTTCCCAAGCCTTCGAGCATTCCATCTCCTCCTCCTCCTGGGCTTTCTTTGCAGCCGCTCCTGCGGTTCGAAGCCACAGAACAGCCAGTCTTGGGCAGCAGATACCCAGCGGACGGCAATTTAGCATAAACTGGAGAGCGGTTCCTTCACTGGAGGTGTCTCTGCTCTCTCTTCCGCTGGCGTTTTCTTAGAAGAGGACCACCACCCGCTCTCCTCAGATGCAACACGGTTCCCTCAGTTTCCCATTTCCCTAGAACTACTGCCAGGTGTGAGTCTGCCAAAGCCTGGGCACTGTGGGGAGGGTTGATATTTTGAAGGTCGACAGGCCCTCAAGTAACGGAGAACAGACCACCCCTGCCCTGAACCTCTTTCAGAGGGCATTTCAAGAGAGCCATGCAAGAGGAAACACTCTTGGACATCTTTTTGGTTTTTTAAATTTTTACTTTTAAAAAGAAATTGGCGGGTTTGTTTGTTTTCTCCCTTAGACCCAGACCTTTTTTGTACTTGTGTGTGTGTTTTGGTCAAGTGGTTACTGGTGTGATTTTGATAATTGTTTTCTTAAAAAAAAAAAATCTGTTTTGTCCTGCTGGACTTTTTGAAAAGAAGGGAATCTGGGGGAGTAGGGAATCATTGCTGTGTGCGCGCGTGCGTTTACACACACAGAGACACATACAGACACCTACAGCCTCTATCTCTCACTCTCTTGGTTTTTATGTGAACGTATTAAAAGAAACATTTTGTACCGTGCTGTTATAAACTCAGTTTGAAAGCTAGTGGGAGGGATCAATGACCTGGTTACTTATACATTCATGTGTGTATGAATTAGTGGTTTGCATTTGAACATGCGAAGGGCCTCGCCGGATCAGGCCAGTGGTCCATCTAATCCGGCATCCTCTTCCCCCAGCGGCCAGCCAGCTGCCTCGACGGGAAGCTCACAAGCAGGAACTGAGTGCAGCAACAACTCTCCCTGCTTGTGATTCCTGGCGGCTGGTATTCAGAGGCATATACTGCCTCCCCCTTCTGAAGCCCTTCAGAGCTGCTGCCAGTGTGGGCCATATTGAACTAAATAGGCCAGTGGTCCGCCTTTGTAGAAGGCAACTCCCTCTGTGCACTGTTGAAAACGGGATGCTTGATTAGAGAGACAATTGATCTGATCCTGTTGGAATAAGCACACAAAAGTAATTTACAAACCAGACCTTCATGCCCTTGCTCTATTTTTCTGACCCTCAAACGTGCTGGCTAAGCATCCCCTCCACATGCCAAAGCCACAGAAATGCCCATTTGGACAATCCGAGGCTTGAAAGAACAGAGTCTACTTAGACGCACACACAAAAAGGCATTCCCCCCCCCCCTTGTTTGCTTCCTTGACAAAGTGTCACCTCTCAGCTTCTGCTTCCTTTCAAAGCACCCCCCCCCCGGGCTGGTTGCTGAAGAAACAAAGCCCCAAACCCACTCAACTGCCAAGGACAAGCCTGGACTGCTGAGATTTGCCAAGAAAGAGGCTGGCAGGGGACTTAGAAATCTAAAGGCAAAATCTCTGGTTCTGGGTTCTGGCTGCGGTGCTTTTAGGGTAAATCTTCCAACAGTGGAGTAGAAGTTAAGGGAGGTGGGTGGGAGGGAGAGGACAGGGTGAACCATTTCCACGGTACAGAAAAGAACACTGGTGAAATGTCATGGCGAAAGAGGCTCTTGTCTGATTCCGCAACAGGTGTGCATCTGTGATAAAATTTTACCTCCCTTTACAAGGTTGCTGAGAGGATTAGAGAACTTCTTGTGCTTCCAGGAGACAGACTGCAAGGTGGTTTTATGAGATAAAATTGACCTCCCGTTCATGGTTATTGTGAGTGCTGCGACCACTCCAAAAACCTTACATAAATGAATGCTAATATAGTAAAAGGTAAAGGTACCCCTGCCCGTACGGGCCAGTCTTGACAGACTCTAGGGTTGTGCACTCATCTCACTCTATAGGCCGGGAGCCAGCGCTGTCCGCAGACACTTCCGGGTCACGTGGCCAGTGTGACGAAGCTACTCTGGTGAGCCAGAGTCGCACACAGAAACGCCATTTACCTTCCCGCTAGTAAGCGGTCCCTATTTATCTACTTGCACCTGGGGGTGCTTTCGAACTGCTAGGTTGGCAGGCGCTGGGACCGAACTACGGGAGCGCACCCCGCCGCGGGGATTCGAACCGCCAACCATGCGACCGGCAAGTCCTAGGTGCTGAGGTTTTACCCACAGCACCACCCGTGTCCCGAATGCTAATATACATATATATATATATATAGAAAGCGAACTGTTCACTTGGGTGCAGGTGACCTGGGTTGAGATTTATCTTGCTGGCTTGTCAAAATGTCCCATCTATTGCTGAAATCTGCAGGGGTGGAGGTGGATGTTGCAGAGATTTAGGTGTGGCAGGTATGTCTGCACCCCCTTCTCAGGATGGCGAAGGCTGAATCACCCGGCCTGAAGGGTTTGTTTTGCTTTCTCAGCCAAACGCATCTCTAAAGCCAGAAACCATCCGGTTACAGAGCCAACATGCTATAGGATGCAGATCAGGTATTGGGGCTGCTGATCAATTCTGGGATCCCCTGTTCACCTTGCAGAGCTTGCTCCCTGGGTTAAATCCCTCTGGAATTCCAAAGCTCACCTGATGATCCAGGGTTACCATCTTTCAGCTGAGCCTGCCTTGCAGATTTGTTTTTGAGAGTGGAAGCCGCTACGCTCCTTAGAAGCAGCGTTGCAGGGAAATAATTTTGGGCCAGGGAAGAGGAACATTGGGGGATGTAGTTGTCTGGAATTTTACAGGACTTTCCCCAGGCTGTCTATTATTACCTGGCTGGAATGTGTCCTTGAACTCTTGACAATGCCTCTTGCTTGCTTGGGGGGGGGGGGGATAAGATACAAGCCTGTGGGTATAAGATGCAAGCCTGCTCAAGAGAGAGAGAGATAAAACTTTATTCGCATTAGCCAATGGCCATAGTAACAGTAAAACATTACAGTATACGCAGAAAAGGAAATTTGATATAAAAGCACAATTTAAAGTCCTGAATCAGCAGTCAGTGGCCCTTATTCTGACTGCCCCTGCTATGAACCTAGCAACCTTTGCTGTTAATCTGATCATTTTGATCTGATAGACAAAAGGACATTGTGGCAGTGGTTGAGCACCCTGGGATGGTTAGTACGAGTGGGGTGATGGTCTCCTTCCTCAGGTCTTTAGCTTGCTCCAGAGACATTTGTTGCTCCACCCACATTTGCCTCTGGCCCCACCCACCACTCAGATGTGTTCCCCAGAAGGGAATTTGGCCCTCAAAAAAGGCTTCCCCCCCCAGACAATTGTTTCCCGGGTGCAGGTGGTAGCCTCTTTAGATATCAAGATCATCCTTTTTAAAAGGTCTTGTGTTCCCTTTGCCTGCCTTGCCCCCCCCCATGGGTGCTAGTCAACAATGTTTTACTCAGAGTAGACATATTTAAATCAATAGACTTAACAGCCATGTTCTTCAGTTTCAGCAGGTCTACTCCTGAGCAGAACCCAACATTCTCCAATTCACTCCAAACTGGTGCCAAAATTTTGGAATAGTTTTGTGCTGCAAACCCTGTGTTGTGTGCCACCCCACAATTGAGTAAGTGATACTCGAAACAAAACACAGGGTTTGTGGCACAAGGTGGACAGTGTTGGGTTCGGGGGGGTTACTTATGGCCCCCAGTTTGAGCATCAGTTACTCAATTGGGGGGAGCACAAAACGTGGGGTTTGCAGTACAAAATGAGTTCAAAACTTTGGAAGGGACCATGGGCATAGTAGCCAGGGGGTAGCCCCCCTTAAATCAAAGTAAATAAATAAAAATGCTTAACTAAAATTTGAAATTGTAGGAAGATTTTGACAAGATTTTTCTGAGCACTTGGGACCAAAAGAAAGTAATTTAAAACAACCCTTGTTGAGACATTTCATTCCCAATCTGCTAGATGGAGCCAGACGGAGGATGATGACAGGTGGGTGTCCAGCCCCCCCCCCCAACATAAATCCTGACTACTCCCATCATAGGGGACCCAAAATTTCAGGGTTATACTGTCTCGCCAGAGTGGTGCATGCTCTGGTTATCTCCCGCTTGGACTACTGCAATGCGCTTTATGTGGGGCTACCTTTGAAGGTGACTCGGAAACTGCAATTAATCCAGAATGCGGCAGCTAGACTGATGACTGGGAGTAGCCGCTGGGACCACATAACACCGGTCCTGAGAGATCTGCATTGGCTCCCAGTACGTTTCCAAGCACAATTCAAAGTTTTGGTGCTAACCTTGAAAGCCCTAAACGGCCTCGGTCCTGTATACCTGAAGGAGCGTCTCCACCCCCATCATTCAGCCCAGACACTGAGATCCAGCGCCTTTTGACAGTTCCCTCATTGCGAGAAGTGAGGTTACAGGGAACCAGACAGAGGGCCTTCTCGGTAGTGGCGCCCACCTATCCTTCAGATGTGAAGGAAATAAGCAGCTATCCTATCTTTAAAAGACATCTGAAGGCAGCCCTGTTTAGGGAAGTTTTTAATGCTGTCTTGTTTTTAACACTCAATTGGGAGCCTTCCAGAGTGGCTGGGGAAGCTCAGCCATATGGGCGGGGTATAAATAATAAATTATTTTATTATTATTATCATTAACAAAGCTGGCTGATTCCTTGGGTGGGGGGGGGGAGAGCAACTAACTATGACGGCTGTTCCTCCATAGTTGGATGCAGTGATGCTTCTGATTACCAGTTACTCCCAGCAAGTGGAAATCCTGCTTTCAGGCTTCCCATTGGGGCACCTAGTGGACCACTGTGAGAACAGGTACTGGGTCAATGGGCCATTCGCTCTTCCCATGTTCTGACTTTAGAGTCTTGCAGAATTCGCCAGCAGCGAGGGTCTCCTAGCAGCCAGCCTGCAAAGGGCGGCTCAACCCCTTTGCAACGCAGCTGCCCCATACGGGGATCGAACCTGCGACTCTGGCGTTACCAGCACAGTGCTCTCGCCAACTGAGCTATCCAGGGCTGATATAAAGTGTCCCTGGGATGGCAGGAGAACCCGCCTCTCTGCTTGGGCTCACAGCTGTTGCTGTCTCTCTGCAGCCTCGCTCAGCTTAGTCATGCCTGCTCGCTAGGATCCTAAATGGCTGACTGGGGGGCACCCCTTCTCTACACCCCCCCAAGCCTTAGGAATGTTGATCTTATGGGGGGGATCCCTAGTCATCTCCCCGCAAAGCGTGCTCCCCGATCCAGAATTCTCCCCATTTAGGGGGTTTCGCACACATTTATCTCCCGGCCTCAGGATTGCATTGCGGATTCCAAAACAGTGCTGTCCTCCCCCCGCCCGCCCTGTCCTGCCCTCTCTTCCCCTTCATTGGCCAAACTCATTTCCCCCAACCCCTGGGATAGGCTGCCTGGCCCCGAGGTCCCGCCCCTTTCCTCCCCCCCGCAGGGTAAAGGGCTGCGAAGTTTCCTATACAAAGTTAAGAGGCGTTCGCAGCCTTCCTTTTTCCACCTTCTAAACAAACTTCCAGATCTGAGAGCCCCCTAGACTAAGGTAAGGATGGATGGAAAGGTGAAGGGGATTGTTGTGGGGTAATAGTATGGGTCACCGGAGAGTGGGGGCCCCACAATTTTAGGGCAAGCAGCTCTCAAGGGAAGAGGGGGGCGGCGGCGGCATGATTTGGTCCAGCAGAGGGAATCCCCGAGGGTCGCTGATGCAGGGTTACCATGGCAACAGCCCCATCAGCTCTCCCGTTGCCCCTTTAGAGGGGTGGGTTGGTTGTGATTTCACCTTGTCTTCTGGGAGAGAGTTGCTGCTTTTTCGGGATATCTATCTATCTATCATCTATCTATCTATCTATCTATCTATCTATCTATCTATATCTATCTATCTATCTATCTATCTATCGCGTAGTCTTGCAGTTTCGATGGAACTCGTTTTTTTGAGATCCCTCCAAATGTGCTCCCCTCCCCCAACCACCGTTGCCTTGGATCTATTGCAGGTAACTTTGGTTCCAAAACTGGGAAGCGGCGTTTCGCCAAGCGATCAGTGCAAAGGGAAGGGTCTAGACCAGATCCTTTTATGCGCGGTTTGAGAGGGGCGATGCAGGAGTTGGGAGAGCTTCTCCTGTCCCATCGCAAAAGCCCACCTGTGCCCATATATTGTACCCGATTGCCACCCGCATACACAGTCGTGCCCACATACCCTGCATGAATTAATCCAGAAGAATTTATTCTCCAGTTCTGTATACTCTTGAGTTTGCAAGCCCCTGGAATCGTTAGGGTTGTGTTTTGATGGAGAGGCGAGATCTTAATTGGCTGTATAATCCTCACTTCAACGCTAGGAATGCTTGTAAGGGGTCCATCTTTTATGCCTTCCAAGTTGCCAGTGCTACAGGGTGATTTATTCCTGGTGATTGCGGTTTTTTTGTTTTGTTTTTTGGCTGTCATGCTCAACATTCGCACACACCACTTTTTGAACACCCAAGAGCTTCACACCTTCAGTTATCTGTCAGGGATTACAGTGGTACCTCGGGTTAAGTAACTTAATTCGTTCTGGAGGTCTGTACTTAACCTGAAACTGTTCTTAACCTGAAGCACCACTTTAGCTAATGGGGCCTCCTGCTGCCGCCGCACCGCCGGAGCACGATTTCTGTTCTCATCCTGAAGCAAAGTTCTTAACCTGAAGCACTATTTCTGGGTTAGCAGAGTATGTAACCTGAAGCGTATGTAACCTGAAGCGTATGTAACCAGAGGTACCACTGTATTCAGCTGTGATTCCTCCATTGCAGAGAGTTGGGCTGGAGGACTTCCAAGTCATTGATTTCATGACACTACGATCTCAGTAACTGTAGTTCTGCACATGTTTACGACGGAAAGTAATCACCCATTCAGTTCAATGGGACTTCCTACCAGGTCAGTGCTTACAAGGTTGCACCCTAAACCTTATGGCAGGTGGGCAAACCACTGATGTTTAGGGATTCCAATTCCCACCAGCTCTGACCAGCATGACCAGTGGGCAAGGAGGATGGGTATTCTAATCTAGTGACATCTCCAGAGGTCAACAGGTCCCAAACCCCTGGCTATCATATTATTACCAGTTTTTGTTTTATTACTTTGCACTATTTGCTAATATAATAAGCCTTTATGCCCTTATTTTGAATGTGAAAGTAATGTGTGTCCTTTTGCTAAGCGATCTGTAAAAAGGGGATGGGGGAGGGAAGCTCTCCAAAAGTTGCTGAACTACAACTCCCATCACCCCTCCTGCTTGGGTTGGGTGTGGTGATGGGATTTGAAATCCACCACTGCCATTGCAAGGCAGGCCAGGTGGTGATCTATGGCTGAGGCGAGAGGGTAGGGACAGGCCCTGCAGATCCTTTTGGACTTGTTATTTATTTTTTTAATTAAACTTATATCTTGCCCTTCCTGCCAAGCACCCCAGGGCAACTGCTGAGGAATTATGAGAGTCCAACAAGGGCTGTAGCTCTCCCCACTTGCCCCAACAACTTGAGTTATCTGCAGCAGTGCGTGTTTTGCATCCACAACTCACGCTATCTCCAGGGGGAAGAGCTTTGTTAATGGGCTGCATCGAAACCTACGAAGGGTCTGATCAGAGGTACAAAGCCCTTCCGTCTCTTGTTGGACTCCAGTTCCTATCAGCCAACATCAGAATAGCCCAGTTGCTCACGGATGATGGGAGTTGTAGTGGAGGGCTCCACATTGGCTATAACACATTATGAGATGCCCTGAAGATACCAGGCAGCTCATGTATGATGGAAGCACCATTCCGGGTTGCTGCCCCGCAACAAGCCCTCTCACATCCCTGCTGAAGTGCTGCCAGGACCTCATGTAGAATTGGAAGGGACCCCAAGGGTCATCTAGTCCAACCCCCTTATTGCAGCTATACCCTGCTTTTTTCTCCAAGGAGCTGAAGTTGGTGTACATGGGTCTCCCCCTCCCTCCCTCCCTCCCTCCCTCCCTCCCTCCCTCCCTCCCTCCCTTATCCTGCACAACAGCTCTGTGAAGTAGGTCAGACTGAGAGGTCAGGCTGAGAGGGGATTTGAATCTGGGTCTCCCAGGTTATAGTCCGACACACTAACCGCCACACCGCTGTGGACTCTCTTGTCCTATGACATTTTTTAAAAGTGTTGTTGTATAGAGAGGCCCATTTTGTCCCTGCCTGTGTCGGGTGGTGCTTGGCTGCCTGTAGCCACTGCCGCCAAGGATCCGGCCCGGCTAGGTTCCGCTGTCCCACATAAATCTCCTATTAAGGGCACCGCTGCCAGGGTTGCTATGGCATCGGAGCTGGGGGGGGGCAGAAGTTGAGAGCAGCAAAACAAGGCTGCTTCCTGCTTGCATCTTCTGATGC